>NC_092823.1:90136926-90786092 GCF_023375885.2 Dermacentor andersoni | reverse complement strand
CTATGGGCTCCAAAAGCAATCTACCTAAAGTGTCATAAATTAGCACAACAGCAATACAAGCATTCGACAATGTAGACGTCGCTGCGTAAAGTTAAAGAAAAGGCTTTCCACACAGCATTTGCACTGCATAGGGCTTATGTATATTATTCATATATAAAGACTGCCAGTTCCGAGTGCTTTCGCTGCCAAATGTAGTGCTTTCTTTCGTACTCTGCGACACCAAAGGCAACAATTACGGTGCATTATGGATACCGTTGTAATCAGTTCTTACTCAATGCTTGGAACAGCCTAAGTAAAAAAAAAGAATAAGAAAGAACGAAAAAATTCATAGTTCCGGCTGAGTGTCTAGGCCTCGTCATTTCACCATAACGGTCACAAAAACTAGCAGCAAACAGAAAAACGCACGCACTCGCTAATCATACATAAACGTGAGCGCAGATCAAGCCAAGCCAGCCTATGCACGATAAGCCCCAGGTGAAAGACTCCGCCACCGCTAAAAAAAAAAAAAAAATTGCGAATATTTTATATCACGACCACGAGCACCGCGCCCGGCACCTCCCATCTCTAATTCATCGCAGAATCGGTGTTTTAGCATATTACGCGGTTTTGGTCGTACGAATTCTGCCCGCCCAAGATATGGACCATCTGTGATTAAACGGCGCAATGTGCGTACTGCTTTACTGCATCACCAATAAAGTGCTCGAAACGAGGATACGCATCGCACGCTGTCGTTTTGCTAACTCAGGAAAAAATTTGTTTTTCATTCGCCAGTATTAGTCTGCGATACACTTTCACTGGAAAAGTCGGTCCATGACTCCTTCTGAATTACATTGCTTTCAGCTAGATAACTGCCACGCACGTGACCAACCGCTGCGTATAACTTCACTTTCAAGTGTCTGTGGTCAAAGAAAAGCGTATTATAGCACCCTCCTGTGCTTTGAGCAATAAGAAGGAACACCATTGTTTTGGTGCAAGGAGTACCTTGGGTGGGATTGCTAGCGCACACGCATCTCGGCCTCAGCCTGAACACGGGACTACCCTAACAGGCGACACGTAAACTGCACTTCTTGGAAACGTCCGCTGCGCCAGTGAAAGAACGAACCACACGGCGTCATTTTTTTAGCCCATCTCTGCGGTGAGAACTAGTGGCAGGCGATAATGCTGTCAACCGAGCCATACAAGGACGCTTCTCTGAAGGTGAAGTCCGCCTGAGCCATTTTCAGTACTCGGGATGACATCTGAAGACGTAGCCACGTTGTGCTCCCACCTCTCCCGCATTCCGACGGGTCGACTGTCTCACCTGGACGACGAAAGGTTGCTCAACTTTTCGAAGGTCAGAGGAATGTCAAGGGAAGATGCCATCAGCACGCTCCGCGTCCATGTGGAATCTATCAAGGACCCCATTGAGCGCCTGGTGCGCATAGCCGACGTATACTCCGGTCTCATGGAGCAACGCCTGGTACAGCCTTGGACGCTTTATCATGTCGACCACCCGGGGGGCGTCCACTACGGCGGCCTTGTCGACCTCTTCTTGAGCGGGATGCTGAACAGAGGCGAAGCCGCGTATTCGTCCAAGGTCACCCGCTGCTTTATCCGCACCTGCGTACTGGTTCGGGACACCGAAGCCCCAAAGGCGGGCCACAAGGTTTACTGCCTCTTCCTCTGGACTTCGTTGCCGTGCTTGGCGATTTACTATCCGCCAGGGGGATATTCAGATCGATTGGCTAAAACTCTCCAAAAGATGCTCCGTGGCAAACCCGACACGTTCAAGTGTGGCGTTTACGCGGACCTGGAGTCGCTGCACTCAGTGGCCGTCCGATATTTTGGCGGCTAGCAACTCTGCGAAGCAGTCCGGAGGAGATCGCTAACGACTGCTGCGCGTGCATTTTGACCAACACGGACAGCTTGAGCGCCAATCAACATGACATATATTTGGTAAGAATACCATTCTTATGACTGTAGATCAAGGGCATATATAACCACGTCGTTCAGTGATGCATGAGAGTAGACGTGAAGACCGCATCATTGTTTTGTGTGTAGTGCATTAGTTTTGATGCGCGTACAGTAGAGGACGCACTCGACCTGTACTCGAGGTGCCAGTACAGAGACACCAATAGCAGTCCTCTTACTTAGACGGGAACCATTGTGTTGTAAAGTTACCGAAAGGATGGTCGAAGAGAATTAAAAACGCAAAGACGACTAAAGCGATACGGCTGAAACAGCGCTGCTCTGGGGTCTGCTCTTACCTGCCGTCTTTGGTTTTGTTTTGATCCCCTTCGACATGCACCAACCAGCTGAGCTCAGCAAACTTCTGCGCGGGGAATGCCAAACGATCAGTAGGTTGAGCCCACTAATCCAGCAGTAAATGTGTACTTTTTCGGGACACATTTACTTTGCTCCCTTTCCGCGTACTCGTATGTTTCGCATCTTTATTGCCTAAGCCCTTCCGTAGCCTGTTTTCTTTATCCTTACATCTGTAATCAAACTACAATCGTCAAACTTATTCATAGTAATTTACAACTTTTCCAGCATCTAGGCGAAGTCACAGGGTGGAGAAAATGACACCGAAGAACTCTCGTCACCGGTCAGAACAACCACCAGAACTTCGAGGAGACAACAAATATGGCATCGTCTCGAGGCCCAGCGCCATCCAGATTAACTCGACTTCGCACTACTGTGCGAGAAGCAGATCACGGGGCCTTCATTACTGCTTATCTTAGCCTAGCAAGAAAACACTCGAATCACCTAGCGCTTCGCACATGTAAGATAAGTTTTGACGGGCTGTGACACTCTACAAGTGCTAACAGACAAGGGGCTGCGCACTTTAGTGTATGTAGAGCGCCGTACGTATGACGTGGCTGCTAATATATAGCGCCAAAATTTTATAATGTACGTTCCATCCACATATGGAAAATTATGACGACTAAAAGAGGGCTCGCTTATACGGTGTTAAGCACGTACACATTTTATCCTTCCAGCGCGGAAAGTGTGCTTATTAGTGAGCTGAATAAAATATTTTATCCACTCTTACTGACCGTTGTACGATTACTTATCATCACGACTGTAATAACTAATGTCACTGGTGGTGCAATCCAAGTTCTTAAAACTGCATGGCCTAATTGTCAGGCTATCTACCAAACGGGTATTTCAACAAAAATAATCGTCGTAGCCACACCGGAAGAACTGTGCTCTTCTGGCCACTGCAGCCACGGAGCCTATCACGCCACGAGAATCCATGCTTGATCCAGTTTGCTCCGTCAAAATTGAAGTCAACAGCAATGCACATCCATTAGGAAGATAATACTTGAAGATCTGTCTAACGTTAAGCAACTGTAGAGCTAACATCTGCCAACACCGTTTCATTCGCCTAAATTCGTTGCTGTTGTTTTTCAGTTTCTGATTTGTCTGACTGTCTTTGAACTGTATATATACAGCCACTGTCATGCTTAACCTGAATACGCATTTCGCGCCCTTATGCTTCTACTGTGGGGAGTGCTAGTGACTTCTGGATAGGTTGCCTCGAATTTTCTAGCTTAATTGCGTATTTTTCCCGAAATCCTTAACGTTTCCTCCTTACAAACAGCTTTTGTCTAAGGTAAAACACTATAAGTTTGCTTTTCGTGTTCGTACTAGATGTGACATGGTGGCTGTACGTTGCCGCGGCAAGAGCTGAGGGCCGTGCAAATTCTACATTGCTATATCTTGTACCGCGAGAGTAGCGCGCCTTTTTGCAAAGGCTGGCCTGTCATACCTAATTAGTAAAAAAATTGTTGCAAGCAAATTCACAGAGGCGTATTCCTAAACGCTGGAGAGACTACATAGCACTGTATATAGGGATTAGAAGAGCGCGAGTGCATGACGGCAGCCAAAGCGTCGTCGTCTGTATCGTTACATAAAGCGCCCGCCACGTTACCGACGATTGCAAAAGCGCCACCTAGTAGCGTCCTATGAAAATTAAAGAGCCGCTGATTAGTACCCGGTCCAGTGCAATCTCAAGTTGCGCTCATACGCATAAATGTAAAAGAAATCAAGCAGCGCACATTCTACGAAACTAATCACATATATATATATATATATATATATATATATATATATATATATATATATATATATATACCCGCACACACCGGATGTCTCAACGCTCATGCACCGAGAGTTACAAATATAAATATGCCACGCAGCTGGACAAAACCAAGGTAATATTGTTTGCCGTCGCTTGGAGCTATTCAGATTACATTTTTTGTTCGTATTAATTACATAATCAGTCATAATTATTTATTAACTTCTCGAATATTACGATTAGACGACATGTGTAAATGAGGAAATTGTTGATCACAATGAAAAAACTCCTGATACAGCTTTCTATTGCCCAATACGTGCTACATAATGGCGTTCTTCCGAGCGTGAAACAAGCCCGCGAATACACGCAAAGAGCCGCGGGTGGCCAGTCGTGCGGTAATTTTGGGTGTATTCGCAGGCTCCTTTCACGCTTGGAAAAATGCTCCCATCTAGCACGTATTGAGCAACAGAAACCTCCATCGTAGTTTTTTTTTATGTTCCTCTACACTTTTCTCAATGACACACTCATGTCATCATAATGTCTGAGAAGTTGATTAATTAATTGCGACTAATTATGATATCAGACGCAATGCAAAACAAATGGATTTCCAAGCGACGGCAGACATTACCTTGGTGCGGTCCCGCTACGTGGCATTTGCATTTTTTTTAAATCTTGCTGCATGATAGTTGGGACACACTGTATACTGCAAGTGCAAGGTAAATAAGTTCTCAGCAATTCCCTTTTTGTATTAAGAGCGCACGGGTGCCGGCGCATTTTGTCCCACTGCTATGCGAAAGGGAAACTGAAATAACACATTCAGGTATACTACAAAAGCCAGAGCCTTTGGGGAGCATTGTTACTATTGTAAACTAGAATATATTCTAGTGGCACGAGTGGCTTCGCTCAGGAGGCCCGTTTCTGCATGGAAGTCACGAGATGGCGCCACCGCAACTTTTCCTACTGCTATGGCGCGGCGGCCTACGGTGTCTCAGCTATTCCGCACGCAATAATTGCAGATTTCTAAACGGTCGGTGCTGATATCTAAATACACTCATCTTACACGTGCGATTACTCGTGTTTGGGCAATGACTGACCGATTTTACGAAACTTGCACCTACGCAGGCCCAGCCGTCCGCGCCGCGGTATGGATGGATGGATGGATAGATGGATATTATGAGCGTCCCCTTTGGAACGGGGCGGTGGGTTGCGCCACCAAGCTCTTGCTACTATATTGCCTAATATCCTACCTAGGTTAAACAATGAAAAAAGAAAAAAATAAACACTATGAACTACCACGCCCAAATTTTCTGATCCCCTATTGCGAACTGTGCTTTTGTACGTCTCCGTCTTTTGTCGTTTCCCTACGTTTCTTCCACCAATCCTCCAATCACCACTTACTAATGTCTATTGCGGACATGTTCGCTTTACCACTGCTCTCTCTGAACCCAAGGGCTTCAAGGAGGCCAGTGGTGCCTAAATCGACCGCTGGGTAGACGTCTTCACATTGTAATAAAACATGCTCAGTAGTTTCCCTAGCTTTACCGCAGCAAGCACATGCTTCTTCTTCCGTCTTATATCTCGCTTTATAGGTGCGTGTTCTAAGGCATCCCGATCTCGCTTATCTAAGTATCTAAGGGAACGGCAGCGCCTCTGGCGGCTTTCCAGGGCGTAACGGGACGCCGGAAAGCCAGGCGTGCCCTTTCGATGGTGTCGCTATAATATATTATAGATCACTATAATTATAACTAAATATGGCACCCCAATGATAAGCCAGCGCTCACAGGTGGCGCAAAGTGTGTGCCAGTCGACATGCGCACCTACTAATGCATGTGAATTGATGAGCACGGTGCATGTGTTACAAGTAGCGATATTTTCATAGGGGCCCATACGTGCATAACATCGAGGCTCATATGTCATCCACAGGGCTCAGAGCGTCTCCGTCAGTGTAACTTTTATCTAAATCGCTAGGGAAGTTTCAAAGAAGCCCACATGTCAAAGAAAAGGAGATGTTAAGCAACCGTCGTCATCTGTGTGTCGAGAAGAGAGAGAGAAACTAAAAGGGTAAAGGTAGCGAAGTTTACCAAGGACGTGTTCAGTTGGCAACCCTACACTTGGGGAGGCAGAAAAAAGGGAAAAGGGATAAGCTGTGTGTCGAGGGTACACATTTTCTCAAGGAGAAAACAAGTATGACATTATTTCTTTTCGCGTAAGTGCAAGCGACGTTGTTGCCTTATGTGCCCCGGAAGGCCGGAGTGTTTTACGTTCGTTGCAGGTTCTGCATGTAAACAGCAACGCGATGTGTTATTTTCTTCCGCGAGTTTGCTCCATGCCACCGTTTACGCGCAAGCATGTTTTTGAAATTGCTTGTGTCAAAGTGCACTTTGACGTTGCACGGCGCCACACTTTGTACTGCCGAACCTTGCGTGAGTGGTCTGTTGGGGCCATTTACGCTGAGTCGTGTGGCTGCATCGCAGAAAGGTGTGTACGTGCTGTGCCGAATGGGAAAAACACAGCTCATGCGGTCAACTCCTGCATTCTGGTTGTCGATCAGTGTTTCTCGTATCCATTTAGCTTATCGCAAACTCTTTTTTAATCGTATGCAGTGATATACCGGGTAGGTGCTTCGTTTTTGATTGCATACACGTTGCATATATTTACATGGCGAGTATTACATATATCGCGTGGATCTATTATATACTGCCCTGACTGCTAGACACACTTTTGTCGCACACACTTCTTTCATTATTTGCGGTTGTATCCTGCGCGTATCGCGTTAGAACTTTGTTTGCTTGGATTTGCAAGGGGTTTACGAGCGCCATTTGCACCACTTAGCCTCTCGTATTTTTTAGTTAACAAGGCAGTTTAACTTGGGTATCGCACACTTCTAAATTCGCTGCTTTCGCGCGTGCAGTGTCGTAAGCAAGTGACCAGCGGACGGCGAGCGCGTATTTGCAAGTGCACTTTGACTTGACACGTGACAATATATTACGTCACGTATCATGGCCGTAATCAGTTAATGAGGGAAGTCAGAACTTTCGCATTCAAATGACGTGGGGATATTTTAATAACTGCTAATTTTTTCAGAAACCTCCCCCCTTCCCCCCCGGGCTTCAGCTGCCTCCTTCGACCGGGCGACGATTCTGTGCTGGTGGTCCAGGTCTTCAGAGGAAAGCTTGCTTCCCCTCCCCTGCACGTTTCGGCGGTGATATAGATGTGCGTTGAGTTGGGGGTACTCTTCTTGTGCTTCCATGGGGCGTCCGCCTTCATCATCACTCATCTTGTGGAGCTTGTGAGGTGCGGTCTGTGGATGTGTCCCACAGTGGGCGCACATGGAACATGAGTGGCATGGTGTCTGACGCTCCTCATTGGGGGCATGTGTACGAGTACTGCGCCGGACAGGTAAAAGAAATGTTCTGTTCCACAATATACTATAGGTAGTTCCTGCGCTCTGAATATTTCATGAGGGAAGAAATAATTATCCCCAAATAATCTTTAACTGCGCTTTCTCAAGGACACCGTCCTTACTGGGACCAACAACTCAAGCATTAATTGCCGCGAGCCGAAAAGAAACCCGACTCAAGAGGAGGTTTTTTTTTTTATTGTACAAATAGAAAAACCCAGTATCAGAGACATAGAATTGTTTCGTCAAGTAGAGTTTAGGCACTCGTAGCGTGTGAGCCTTCTTCCTTGATTACAATCTTCCTGGTATCATTTCCTGCAACTAGACGTGCGTGTGAAGTTACATGTGAAGTACATAGCATTAGAGTCTATAAAGACTGCTGAAACAATGATATAATCTTGCATGCAAAAGGCCGTTAATGTTTGAACTGCGGCGTCAAGTGGGACTATTTAAAGTATTTGCAATGTTTAAAAGTGCTACTTTGAGTTGTTTTGGAAACTCGCCTTGAATTAAGTACAACGTTTTTTTTTTTTGCTTTTTAACAAGAGGGTCATGAAATACAAGCGAAACTGAATTGCCAGCTTCACCACTGAATAGGCGAGCTTTCATGCGTCATCCGTAAAAGTTCCCTGCAGCCAGTGAGACATATCGTCAAAAGGTGAACGTTAATTTGTGGCTATAATGCGGCAGCACATGGTCTTGTTATCCTATTCTTTCTCCCGTGAGTGTGCTGAAATTAAGAGCTGCACTATATTAGTCAGCACAGAACGTTTTAATACTAAATGCAGGGATGCGGTTTCTGGTGGTCGAAAGGCCAAATGGCACTCAAACATCTTAATACCGGAAAAAGCATGACCTTTGAAAGAGCATGAGTGCGAAAGTTTCGAATGATAACGCCGGAAGCGGTGTATAAGATCAGATGAAATGACAGTGCGCGAATTTTCCCTCTACCAAATATACAGGTGACACCAATAGGAACGGCAAAACAGTAGTGTTAGAAACAAACAGAAAGTCTCCGAGGCTGCCTATCCTGTAGAGGAAAAGAAAAAGAAAAAGAAGAAGGAACATCACTCGATATTCACATTCATGCACTGAAAACTTGTTGTAGAAATCACTATTGCATTGTCTGTGAGCAAGTGCTGGGGCCTTTGCAATGCTCTTTAAATGCGCTCCTGCATTCATCATGCGGCTTCGAGGCGGAAGCTTTTTTAAGCCACAAGGTACATACGCCCAAACCTGCAGAAAAAAGAAAACATGAATTCGTTACTATTCTACTACACCGAGTTAGGAACGTATGCTTGTGTAAAGAAGATTCACTGGTGATGTTCATGCGACGATAAGATTGTGTGGGTGAAGTACCCCTGTGGCAAGAAAGCTTTAGCAAGTGCATGAAAAAGTTCTCTGCAGGCAAGGCTGGAGACGGTGAAGTACTATCAAACAATGTATCAAATGTGTGGTTTAATTGCTGGTAACTGAACTTCTTCGTGCAATTCGTCGAAAGGAGCACCTTTGCTGAAAGATAAGGATGTCGCTCTTTAAAGTCACACAGATTTTCTTTGTATATTTTGTTATCGGCAGTGGCTACAGTGATTGAGAGAAAGTGGTTCCATTCCTAGGATGTACGGATGGGTTAAGGACCAATAGACAGAGCTCTTATACCATGAATCATGGCAGGGTGATTGTCCTGGTTCAAAGTATACTTGGGCTGCAGATTGTGGTCGTCGTGAAGTGTGGCTTGGTGGAAAATTTTCTGAAACATCGTGACAGGCAGGCTGTTGGACCAGTGCAGAATTTTATTGTCAAATATATATTTGTGGTTTCTTTACCACAAAATCGAAAACTTGAACCAAATTATTTTTGTCGTTTAAGGAATGTAATCACCTTAGTGTGGCTAGTATCTCGTATTGCACATGCATATTCAAGTTTTAGCCATGTTTGTGTCGTGTAAAACAGCAGCTTCTATATCTCTTAAATGTATTCATGATGCCTATTGCAAAATGCTTTCTGTGCCGTGCTTTCGAAAAGAGCAAAGACGTTCGCATTTTGCATTGTTTTAAGCCATACGTGACTGAGCAAAAGTGTAGAGGAAGGCTTGAAGTATTCGATAGCTGATGGAACAAGTAATGTCACTGGGAGCCATATTTAGCCAATTGAGCTTGCATTCGTCAAGTGAACAACTTCTTTCCTTGACCGTGTTTATATAGAATATTATTTTCACCACTCACAATATGCAAGGAGAGCGAGCAGGTGCAAGTAGAATGAGGAAAATTGGAAGTGATAAAAACAGCCTGTTTCGTTCTCAGTTTAACCATTAGTATCGAATTAGTGAGTAAATAAATAAATAAATAAACAAATAAATATTTCTCGTCCTTAGTTAGACCAGTAATATCAAATAAAGGAGTAAATTAATAAATAAATATTTCTCAACGCAAGAATGCGGACAAAACATTAGGAGACGTTTTGCTGCCATTTTTTGTAAGAATGAGAGATGGGGGAAACAATGTTCAGTTGAGCGAAGACGTTGTCACTAAGATGCACATATTTTCAACTGACAACAAGATGGGAATGAAAGGAAATAAAATTTCAGAAAATTTGTAAGGTGGTGAGTTTTATTGCGGCCGGTCCGGTTAAACTAAGAAAGTGGCAATTGCAATCGAAAGTAACATGTATTCTGGAATCTCTCTAAAAAAAATTCACAGAAATTGACCAAACGCGAAAGCAAACCTAGAGTTTATAAGCTGTTTACAAATCATAACTTAGTAAGAATAATTCTAAAAAAGCAGCAATACTATACTTGAATGCTGGGTATGCCCTACTCTTTCCAGTCCAGTTGCAAGGACGCTAAAACTGAGCCTTTCTACTTATTAGTACCCACCGCTGTGGCGTAGTAGCTTTGGTGTTGCGAAAATGAGGCGGAGATGACGGGAATAAATTCCGACCACTGCAGCCTCATTTCAATCAGCGCGAAATGCAAAAACATTCGTGAACCGTGCGTTCGGTGCGTGTTTAAGAATCGCAGGTGGTATAAACTAATATGGAGTGCCCCGCAATGGCGTGCTTCTTGATGATATCCCGGTAAAGGCACATAAAACCCAATTTCTTTACAAGAATGACAATAATAAAAGAAATAGGATGTCAACTTTTGCTGTGTGACATCCTATTTCTCATACTAATATTTCGAGTCTAAAAAGAATCTCGAAACACCGGCGCTCTTACACCGCTGGCCTGAACGAGAATTGCTGAATGCCAGTAAAATTAATTACTAAATTCAGTAGTGTCCGTACTATCGGTTACGCTGGGTTTACGCTGGGAGATTTACTAAAGCAGGGTTTCGATACGGGCTAATTCATATCCCATTGTTTCAAACATCGCTTACAGTGCCTACATAGACACGTTCTTTTGCTCCATTATGTGTAGGCGATGCAAGTGATGTTTGAAACAAGGAAGATCGGCATTTGGTAACCATTACAGCGAAGGCAAAATCTACCTCCCGCGACGGTGAAAAAACACTTTCGTGGCACCAATCAATGCGAGACCGATTTTCGACAGTGGAAGACAGACGCCGCAGTTTCGCCCGAAAGAGAAAGCATCGATTGCAATAGCGCATTAGTGTAAGTAAGGAAGTAAGGATAGTAGTTATATCGGCCGTATAAAGTTCGACACATTCGCCTATTAACTGAATTAACAAGCATAGTGTCAGCGCGCACAAGCAAACATGAACACATCACACTCGATGGGCGCGGACAGTCGCTTTCAAAACGCTGGTGTGAGTAGATGCGGCAGCAGCGACCGAAGTGACCTTCGTGCTGTCTATCGCTTCAACGCAAGAGTGGCGATAACACGGCTCGCACAAAGGTATGAACCCTTTGCAGGTTCCTTTCAACATACGTCTCGCGCGCCCCCTTCCTACTTACGGTGGGCATTGTCTTCGTCGCAGATGACTTTCAATATACAGCGGTCCGGGAGGGCGACGTGGGCCTCCGCCCACGTCGCCCTGAGGAGAAGCCCCCACCCTCCTCCCTTTGTCCAGAGCCTTGGGCGTAAAGACGACGCCCTTCCTCACTTTTGTGCGCGTGATTCAGCCGCGATGGCAGGCATGCTTTCGCGCGCCTTCACTCGTACAAAAACCATACCGCGCGGCGACGATTTTGTCGACCTTGGAATTCATACGGAACCTCAAGCGAGGGCAACGGAAGAAATTTGATTGGAGTGTCCGTACAATTGCTATTGCAATAATAACTGTCGCCTACCGCAATCGAATCGGAACGCCCGACTGCAAGAGACCGCTGGCTAAGCGGAACCTTCTTTCTTCGTATACATCCTGCCACTCTTTTTGTAAGCGGAGTGGTACGACGCTCACGCTGGTAGGTGAACGTTACGAAGCATCAGGTTTCAAATCGTAGTTTGACGAAGCTTTCTCTTGTTCATAAGAGCCTTTTTGTAGAAATGTTTGCTCACGTCCACTGCCTCGATTCCGTGCTCTAGCGTTTTGACATCCAGTGTCCCCTGTCATCGAGCGAGATGTGTTCACATCAGCCTGTGCGCGCATGACACCGTGCTTGTTAATTTGGTTCGTAAGCGAATGTACAAGTTTATGCGACCGATAAAGCTACTATCGTTATTTCTTAAAGGCATCTATTAATTTGCTATCACAAAGGATGCTTCACCTTTCGGGCAAAACTGCGACTATTTTTCTTTTTTTTTTTTCGTGTAGGCTATCTAGAAGGCGCAATACCTGACACGAACAATAAGACGCGTATTGGGAGCAGCAGGCTTTGAATGTTGCAGCTTTAAACGTGAATTTTACATGTTATTGCTTTGAGCAGCGTTATACACTATGTTTTTATGGGGCTTTTTTTTGTTGCAATCAGCACCCCAATATGCTCCGTAGGCTTAGCAGAACTGACGTATGAAAACGGGATATAGTGTAGTTGCGACCAGCTATGAAATCATGCACGTGCCTTATTTGTGAACGCGATAGACAAGATTCTGTTGATTAGCATACCGCTGTCAGAGCTACAGTGCGAGTGTTTGCGATACTGAACAAGCACAGAGCAAAACAAGTTGTGAGTGCGATTCGTAACTATTTATGTGCGCATGTCACGGTCAATTTGTCCGCGCACTCCGTTTGCGTTTCTGTTGTGCGTCTGTAGTGTATATCGGCCGTTTGAATAAACACACGAAGTAACCTCGCCCTAACCTTCATGTCGCTGCAAACATTTAGAAGATAAACGGCGCACTTCAGTGGGTGCACAGCGCATCTTGCGACAGTTCGGGAGAGGCGACGAACACTGTGGCGCGTGACCCCACCGCTATATATAGTACTCGATGCATGTTTCGCCTACTCGTACGAAGCACAGCTTCTCAGTTTAAAGGCGACTTACAGAACTTCGCACCGGATGCTGAGGCGCCACACATCGGCAGTCGCCTAATACTTCTAGTACGCAGATAGCGCTGTGCTGCTCGCTTCACTGCAGGCCAAGAATTGTTGCCGCATGGCTTGTGGAGCTGCTGTCGCGCAGTAGCCAGCTTTACGCATACATAATCGGAAGGAATCGCGAAGCTCCTGGTGCAAGACGGCTCTCGCTAGTTGCTGCACCGCGCACGAAGACGCGCGACGTGTCGTTGCAATTCTTGGAATGGTAATGCGAAGGTCGGCGTATTGGGCACCAGGACCAAAAGAGAGAAACGCAGAAGGAAGGCAGTGGGCTGGGTCAGTACTTGGGAGGACTAGGACAGTGTTTGCAAGCAGCACGGGGCAATGTGGTGCCTGTCATTTGAAGCGGTGCAGCGGCCTAGTGTGAGCAGGGCTCTCTAATGTGCTACATAAAGGTGGCTCTATCCGAATTTCGATAAAGGTGTTCGATGTGGGGTAGGACATGTTGCACTGAAGCGTTGAATGTTAAAGATGCAGCGTCATCACTTGCAAATGATTTAGTGGCATGGGTCATAGCTATCGTGCTACTGAACGGAATACAGAACGCGAGGTGTTCATAGGATATGTGCTCGGACATGGTGCAAACCCAGGCGGAATTTTCAGCGAGAATTTCACGTAGCTTGTAGTAAAACATAAGAAAGAAAAAATTACGCTGAAATGTCCCCCTAATGAACTACAAACGACGTTTGGCGACAACTAAGGCGCATATATATATAGGCGCAAGCGCCTATCTATTTCGTATCTTGGATATTTCGCGCGCTTTTCTTTTTTCTCAGAAAAACCAACGCGGAAAAGCTGAGCACTAAACAAATGCTTGGTTCGGAGGTTATTTGAGGTGCCCAACAACTTTGTAATTGATATGTTGGCGACTCAAGCAATAATTAAAAAATTACTAATTACAAGTAATTAATTAGGTAATACTTCGTCATGAAGAAATACTGCTCGTAAGTGCATACGACTACGGCTACTATGCAGTCGGTACGACTTTCTAAGAGCTCCTAGGTATATTTAAAATCTTGGTCCAACTTAACTGGCACACCCTGTATATATTGCGAGTATGCATAGCACACACATATATATATATATATATATATATATATATATATATATATATATATATAATGTGTGTGCACGTGTGTTTAGCATTCGAGGGAGCCACCAAATACGCATATTTTATGGTAGTGGACGGAGCATTACAACCAACGAGTGTCCCCCGCCGCGGACAATCCATGTCGTCCCCCTTACTTGGCTAAGTAGAGTCCTTGTGATGATATGCCTGTGCTAACTACAAGACTTAGTTTGGCTTTCATCACCGTCTTTATCGGCTTTGCGACGCTCGACATCAAATAACAACGTACGTGCATACAGTTGTGCATCATATTGATATTTTTTACATTAGTAATCTTATTCACTTTGAATGTTATCGCATACTGAGAGAGTTAATCAATCCGCAATTTTACGCTGAAATTTGCGAGCGCTTGCATGATGCACTTTGACGAAATCGACCTACTGTATTGGTTTATTGTTTCATACATACATACATACGTACGTACGTACGTACGTACGTACATACATACATACATACATACATACATACATACATACATACATACATACATACATACATACATACATACATACATACATACATACATACATACATACATACATACATACATACATACATACATACATACATACATACATACATACATACATACATTCTTATTACAACGAAATGCATGCCTGACGAACTCGGTACTCAGCCGAGCGAGGAAGACGACAATTGTGTGCGACATCTTGCAATCGTATCATAATAAGCCAACAAACACTGACACCAAGGACCACATAGGGGAAATTACTTGTGCTTAATAAATAAAATAAAGACACGATAAATTAATGAAAATTAAAGTGGATGAAAAAATAACTTGCCGCAGGTGGGAACCGAACCCAAAATGCTCGCATTTCGCGTGCGATGCTCTACCAATTGCAATCGTGGCCTTTCAGCAATTTAGTCTTGGCATTCTTTGTTACAATAGTTATGCATGCTAAGTTAATCTAGATACTGTAATTATTTCCGGCCCCCACTCCTCTCACAAAATTTTCTTTTGTGTAAGATGATATGTAATTCACTTTAATTGCAGTCCTCTGTCATGTGCGTTGAATTTAGGAGGTTCTAGGGCACTACGTCAATGCACGTTGCAACAAAGTGAGGGAAGTAGATGGTCAGTACGACTGCAATTGGATACTTTACAGGCTATGAACACGCCACATGTGAAAAGCAAGGAGCGACATTTTAATAAATGCTTTTCTTCTGTGAAGCTCTAAAGCCGAGAGCTTTTGATAAACCATTTTAAATAGCGGACAAAAGTCGTAGGCATTCTGGGACATAGATATTGGGCTTTATGCGATGCATTGGTAAGCTTCTGTTATAATAAAGGAATGCGAAAAAATGTAGTCGCATGATAAAGTGTATCATATTGTATATAGAGTAAACCACACTCACCACTTCCACTTTTAGGACCCCGTATGATAAAACAATATTCTGTAGCGTATAAAATTTCGTACTCTCCTGTAAACGATTCTGTGAATGCTGTATGTGCTGCAAAGAATTTCGGTGTTCAAGTACATTCCTCTAAGCCCGCGATTCATCAGCAGACATTACTGCGCCATATCGACAACATTTCTAAAATTAGGTGCAATATGTGAAACCAACAATTACAGCTATATACTGTAACACTGGCCTTGCCAATGTGTATATAACAAGAATGATAAATACAATCCACATATTTGTGGAAAGAGAAGAATAAGTGCAGTACACTTCGCTTACGCGTGACACAAGACAAATAATTCGGCAAACTGGGAATAACAGTCAAGAAAAATAGACAAGACTACGGGCTAGGAGACAAAGAGAAGGGAAGAAGCCGTCAAACATTGAACAAGTGGACTATAAGAAGTGCGCACAGTCAAAGGCTATTTATGTTTGTAGAAACATTCCCGTCACTAAGGTTGCCTAGGCTCAAAATATTATTTATCCTTTTTACAAGCATAAAGGAAGCATCACTCTACAGCGATTTCCAGATTAGCCTGGGATAGCGCGGCAGTCACCACGTTATTGAGGACGGATGAGGGGAATAGTGAGCAAGAACGAAATGGGCTTAAGTTGACAGTCACCGTTAGATGGGTGCTGCAGATTTTTCTATTGCTCCTAGAGAACACAGTAGGTCCTCTCAACGCGGACTATTTATCCGTTGATTAGAGTGAACAATGTTCTCATAGCTTTGCACATCAAAGCCACACAAAGGTTTTTTTTTTCGCGGGCACATTCAAGCACTAATGCTCACAGTTGACTAGAGGCTAGCGTGGCCGCTTTCTGGAGCACGGCGCGCGCCTAAAGCGGCATCACGCCAGATGCTCAAAAACAGTTGTCAGCTGCATAGAATAAGACGCGAACTGATTGGTGAACAGAAACAACATATCGGAGAAGGGCTGCCGATTCGTGGTGGCTGCAGTCGGTAGTGTTGGCGGCAGCAGCGTCCGCAGTGAACAATGCCTAGGCTATGACTTGGAGACGGACTAGCGCGGAAGCTGCGACAAGGTTGTCTTAGATGACAGTGTAGAGGTACGAAGATAAGTTGGAACCGAAATACTTGACTATGTCTGGTAGCATGTCATGAGCTGCAGCCAAAGAGGTTAACCAGCGCAAATAAAAAAGCAAGATCGAAGGAGTAGGACTTGTGTCTGCATTGTCGCTCGTGTGGTGGTTCGTGGCAATAAACACGCCGATGCCAGCAGTCCTCCTACCTTTTCCCGACTGTGAGACGGAGCAGGTGTGGACGGGGTTTTGCGCTGGTTGCGGAACGAGATACATGTGGCTGTCCAACGGATCAGACGTGAAAGATTGTGTCGCACCTCCGGGAGTTGGAAGTTACCGTACTGCATATTGTGTGGGCACTGTAGAGCGCGGATCGCACTAGAGCCGTGGACTGGTGGACGGCACGGGAAAGAGGAGACAAATTTGGGCTGCAAATGAGCACAGACGGTCAGCAAATTTCAACGGACCGACATGATTGATCAGTGGCTATGGTGTTGGGCTACTGAGCCCGAGATCGTGATATTGAATAGCGACCACGGCGGCCGCATTTTGATGGGGGCGAAATGCGAAAACACTCGTGTGCTTAGATTTGGGTGCACGTTAAAGAACCCCAGGTGGTCAAAATTTTCGGACTCCTCCACTACAGCGTGCTTCATATTCAGAAAATGGTTTTCACACGTAAAACCCCATAATTTCTTTTTATTTCAGCGGTTCCGTCGTGACGCCGCTGATCTCCAGACATGCGTCCAGCTGAGCGAAGATATCTCCTGTATCCATCCGTAACGATGTAACTGGCAGGAAGAGCCGAGGAAGGTCAATGGCAGCGGGCTGCTCAGGTATATGTACGTAACTCGTGGTCACCATTCTAGCTCGGTGGGACGGTGGCTGAAATGTCCAGCCGTAAACCTACGATTTAGGCGCGATAGACACGGTGTGATTTCGCATGCGGCCATTCATACGACTGTTTGCACCAACAGCCGCAGCTGTTCTAACCCTACAAATGCCGACTGCATGCGGCGTCGGTTGCCATGCTGCATGCACGATTATCTCGCTGGACTTGGTCCAGCGGGTGCCGAGTCGTACGGAAATCCGGAGCCAATAAAAGCACCGATAGCGTGCGCGTTATAGTTACGTCACGCGCGAAAATGGCTGTTACAGAACCTGCGCAGCGGCGCAAGCGAGCAGGTTCCTAACAGATTCAATGCGATTGCGGTAGCGCCATTATTACCCGTTTATGGCGGACAAATAAGCCACAATTGTTTTTACTAACACGAAGAATATTGCCAGCGAAGCAACCTGACAATGAATAACGATGTTAATGCCATTAGCATTTCAAAACTATATCGCTGAAGACACCCTTATTAGCAATTTGCTGTGCTCATTCAAAGGTGACCATTGCTTCAGGTGCGATCGAATTCACACATTCTATACTTATGCGATAACAGCTGCTTAACTGACATGCCTTAATGACAAGAAAAACTGGGTGCCTGGTACCCCATCGGTTGTGCCTATTTACACAGCCGAAAATCCTCAAAAACAAGATACTCGAGATCAAAGAGATATTTTTTGGAGACCGGATTATTTGGAAAAGATGGGCATCAGCGAACACAGTTTGTCTTCTAATTTTTTTGCTGATTAGATGCAGTAATTATTAAATTTGTTATCGTAGTGGAGGTCTACTTATTAGATAAACTTACATGCTACAATCAAGCTGATCTCATATATCTTTCTCCTAGCACATGAAGTGGGAACAAGCTTCCCTCTATTTGGGTTTATGCTTTATACAATAAAGCGAAGGCGAAACTACGAGCGAAGGGGTGGTTGCGGCCGCCAATTGAGGCAGAAATAAAAGCGCATTATCGTCTTGAGCTCTAATTGTCATACTTGTTAAAGAGACACACTTTCAGGGGTCGATGCTGCATTCCTAGCGAGTTCCTCGAATAGTTTTGTTGGAAAAGCTTTAGCTTCCTTACTTAGTCTCACCCTTCCTTGTCGTCTTATCAGGTGCGCTCTGTACGACAACTTCATGGAGCGATTCTTTAAAGACTCTCACTTACTCCATCTAGAAGTGATTCCATATTAGTACTTTAGGTGTCCGGTATTAGATAGTCCGTGCACACAAGTATTTCTCCACCTACAGATGTTCACATACAGAAGTTCACCTACATTGTCAACTTCTGCCCAGCGCATCAAGGATTATTTTCTTTCGTCCACGTTAACTAAATATATTGACTCTTACGACATTTCTAGTGCTTGCGTATTTAAGAAAATTCAGTCCGTACTTCAGTATAGTACCACAATAAATAATGTGCGTAATCTGCTCTAAAATGTCCAATTACGTCAGACAGCCAATGAAAAGGGTGGAATTCTCTCAATCGTTTGCTTTTGTCAAAGGCGTTTGTCAGAAAAAGAGTTGATGGATTAAGGAAACGTGGCATTAATTTTTATATTATAGTCATCCTTTGTAGAACGAAATTGTAAATATTACCGCATTTTTTTCAAGGAGTCTTGTTTGTGACTACGTTCTTCAAACTTAATTTAAATGCAGCACTCCAGTATCAATCTGCATAACTTTCGTGAACTTCCACAAAAACCTAAAGTGAGAATGCAGCCCGAAAATGGGCGCATACCACACTTACATTTAACTAGATGGTCAGCAAAGGTTTCTTTTTCATTTGCGGGAATGCTAAAAAAATGGCATTCAAAGGTAACAATAAAGATGAAAATATTTTCAAATGTGGAATAGTTTCAAGGTCATTTCATGCATTTCTTTGAACCCGACGTCTTCAATGCTGTGTAGGTCGACGATCCTCGCCTAGTTCAAGCACTGTTCTAATTTACCTTTTCATGTCATTTTTCTGCAGACTCATCTGCTTGTGCTGCCGAGTTTGAATTTCTGTGTAGCTAACATCCTCAGCTTTTTCTTGCCTACGTCCTCACTACTTCCATTTTGTTCTGTTTCTCTATAAGAACACATACCCAGTGGAGGATATCGAGATACCGAAGCTCTATATTAGGGCCTATATTTAGTGTTGTATACTCAGTAGCTAATTTTGTGTTCCTTTGGAGGGACAGCAATCACCATGTCCTGGGTTACAGAACAAGAAATTTTGCTTTGAAACTAGCTGGTGAATTTTACTGTGAGACAAACTTCATCTTCACAC
Organism: Dermacentor andersoni; assembly: GCF_023375885.2. Classification (NCBI taxonomy): domain Eukaryota; kingdom Metazoa; phylum Arthropoda; class Arachnida; order Ixodida; family Ixodidae; genus Dermacentor; species Dermacentor andersoni. The sequence goes on along the minus strand of NC_092823.1, from coordinate 90,766,436 downwards.
GAAGCTGCATTCTTCACAGACCAAAAGAATTTCTTATTACATATTGCTCAATTTCTTCCTACAACTTCTCAATCTTGACCGGTGCATTACTTAGGATAGAATATGTTACGGCAAAGTTTGAACTTTTGCGACCTATAATACAATAACATTAAGTGATTTAAGCAGCGAAAGTGCAGTGTCCAACAGTGCTACATGAGAAGTTTATTAACGACGTCCATTCGGTAGCCCATCGCAGCAGAATTAAGGAATTCAGTAATTTCTCATGCTGTTCCATGCAGTGAAGTTTGGAAAAGTGACATGCTCATTTTGCACGTCTACCTGGATATGAGAGTCACCCTTAGGTTTTAATAATATACCTGGCGTTCCTTATATAATATTGGCTGAATTTTAAATTACTGACCTTAATACATGTACCATGAAAAAGCATAAGCACAACGATAAGTGTTTGTGTTATTTGGACAAACGTTTTAGCTGCATGGCGCTGTGTTGCATACAAAATTATATTTTGGTGCATTGTAGCCTCCCTATTCGATAAACCTCAGCATTTTATTATTAATATTGATCATGCCTTTTCCAACTCAAGGCGACACAGTGTTGCATAGGGTGTCCCAACTAACTTTTGCGAAGGTCTTCAATGAAAAAAATTTGAATAAACACGCCACAAGACACAATATTAAGACTTATGGTTTTTAGTCATCAGTTGTCTGACGACCGAACAACATCGCTCTCTTAGTTGTATTGCCTACCTTTTTAATATTTTTTTCTTTACACAGCTTCGCTAACGTTATCCTGTTAATTCTGTACTTGAAGTCCCGTCATCGCTAAATGTCACACTCGAATATGTTAATTGTGGTGCTTCTATGGAAACGAGAAATATACTAAAGTAGCCCTTACCTGTAGTTTCAACTTTCAGTATGGTGTGTCCCTTGTCTATGCTGAATGTTAAAACAGCACCAACTTCACTGTGACAAAGAAACATTTCATTTTTAGTGCAAGCTGATCACCGAGCTCCGAGCTCGAAAAGTTAGTTATGTACAATAATCTGCCCAGGTCACTGGTGCAGTTTTTTTTAAGTAGGCCTGCGCGCATTTGTTATGTAGCATATCACGTGGAAACCTGCGCCCAGAAAGATGGTTAAGTTTGCGCTTCTAGCTTGAATTCACCAAGACGTGATGCTGCTACCGGGCATTCCCATCCGCAGGGCTGACAAGTCTCCTTGGATACATCATCACTATCACGTCCGCGTGACCCTCAAAGAATCTGCTTCCGTTACCTCTAGAAGAGACGTACTATGTCACCAATCATTAATCTAGCTCTGCCATTCAGGTATTGTACTGTTGGTATTGCTAGCCATTACAAATGATTCTCATTTATTCTTGGTGCACATTTGGAAACTGCAGTTATGACTGAGCATAATTTAATTGTAGTACATGTTCTGTAAGCTTCTGACTATCAAACGATATTTACATGTGCCTACATTCTACGTAGAACTTAATGAAATGAACCTGAAAGCGCCAGTTCATATCGAAATGTGCGTGTCAAACGATTGCATGTTAGAAGCAAGTACAGGCGGGAACAGATATTGCAAGATAACAAAATCTGATGCTGGTCTATTTAGTGATAGTGGTCGATGTTTGTGGCGCAGGATGTTAGCGCTGTAAAGCAGAAATAGACAAGAGCAAGAAAGGAAGGAAACCTTTAGAACAGTACAACTTTGCACTCATTGGTGAAGCATAACAGAACGCATTAAGCACAATACATGTTCAGGGCGAAATAGTGCGCTAGTTGGTTATGCATGTCAGTTTTATCACAGCGCACAACAAAGTGACAGGTACATAGCGCTTTTTCGTGTCTACTCTGTCGGTCCCTGTCAGTTTGTTAAGCCCTGTGATCAAACAGACCGGCCATACATGTGCCTATAAAATAACGATGCACATTACTAGGACAAACGTGCCAGAGCATGAACTACAGGCTACGACACAACTTTAGGCGTATGAACTCACGGGAAGGCTGGAATATAACTTTGAACTACAAATATTGTGTTTGCTATCCATAGATGAGGAGTCAAGATGTTGTCGGCTGTGGAAAAGAGAAAATGAGAGCGTGAGCTCTTTGAAGCGGGTTCAATAGTGAGACGTGTACTTAGATTTTACGGGTGACCGCTTTTCTCCGTCTAACAAATGTCACCGCTCAGCGCGGGACGCGCCCGCATGAATCAGAATTTTCTCGAATGTTATAGATGGTTCTATCTGTTGTCTGTTGTCACCGAAGCTTGTGTAATCTGACTGCTTGTGTGATGCGAATTGCGCAGCACTTTCTGGAAGACACGCGGGCACCAGTGAATACTCTGGAACCTAAGAAAACTCACGTATAAAACCCGACGCTATCGTTGATCTTTGAATGTAGCCTGCTTTTCAGGGCACTCGTTTGCCCAATAGAATGCTCAATTCGTCTTCGCAGTTTGGTACTTTCTTCAGCGTCACTACTACGTGACATCTGGTGAAGGCGCTAGTGTGCTCCATGTCCGACACCCTGCATTTACAAAAATATATGTGTACCTCACTCTTGACGTGTCTCAATTTGTGTATATTCACTATAAACTTAATCATGTAGTTTTCTTAATAGTTTTCTGTAGATACTTAGTTTTCCAATAGAATAGTAAATCTAAATTGCTCACGAATCGCAAGGAAACATGTGCGTGCCTATGCATTTGTGTGTGTGGAAAGAAGGTGAACAGATGCGAGGCAGAAATATAGTTTTTTAGAAAACCAGTGCACTCCTGTCGTCCAAAGGTACGTACTTTCTCTTCAGCCGAGCATCCAGGCTCTCTGCCTGCAAAAAAAAAAAAAAAAACGAACGGTGAATGATTCGATGAATTAGATGAGCGAAACATACAAACAGGTTTTATTCTTAATAAGGGTAATTAAGCTGGTTTCACGGTAATACGAATACATATGTATTTTCTACAGAATATTTCTAGAGAGCTTGCAGAATCATTGTGCCAAAGGTTAAATGTTGCAATAGCTCAGGTTAAATGAATATGTCTTTCATGATCTGGGCTCTTTCTGGCGGCGCCTGAAATAATGTTGGCTTGTTGACAGAAAAAAAGTCGTAGTTTCGCCCGAAAGGCGAAGCATCGATTGCGATAGCAAATTAGTGGACAGCTATACGAAGTAAGGATAGTAGATTTATCGGCCGTCTTAACTTGCAAGCATCGGCCTATTCATTAAATTAACAAGCATAGTGTCAGGCACGAAAGCAATCATGAAAACACCTCACACTACAACCACAGAAACTCGCTATAAAAAAACTGCAATATGAAAATGCGGCAGCAGCAACGAGCGAATTGAATTTAATGTAGCTGCTCGCATCACCTCAAACTAAGTCATGAAAACACAGCGCAGCATGGACTCTGTTACCCATCGCAGATTACTTTCAAGATACAGTGGCTCGGCCGAGCGCGCGCGGCCACCTAGGCCACCGGGAGCAGAATGAACTTCCCCCCCACCTCCTACTCTCCTCTCGATGCCTTGCACGTGACGGAAGGCGGCGCGCTTCCTCCCCGATTTTCTCCGATGCGTGAGAACAGGACCACTCGTCAATGCCATTAATGTCAAGTAACAAAGTTAGGAACAATGATCCTATACATCGCGCTGCGGAAGAATATGTGTTTGCAGGTCTAACATCTTTGATTGTGAGCCAGAAATTACTGAACCAGGGTACAATTTGTGGATGTAGACGGCATACAGATTGAAAAGTTGAGTTTGCACCATTTCTTTCCTTCTGATGAATATATGGAAGCATAACTTATTCTAGACTAGTAATTATTGGCTAAAGCAATGGCGCTTGATGTTAAAAGAAGAATATCGTTGCCGTCTCATTCTTCCTACCTCTTGCCTTCTTCTTACCTTCTTACCATAGCAGCCAGTCTCCAAAGTGCTCATCATCAGTCTATTTTATGTCTACCGCCGAACGAAGGCTTTCTCTGTCTGCTCCAGTTACCTAAATTCTCCAATATCTCCAATTGCCCCTGTTCTACGCCAACTGATTCCAACTTGCGCCTTTGAATTCTTCACATGTAGCATAAAAGCTGCGTGCTCATTCTGCCATGTGTATAGCTTCATACATGGTATATTGGGAATGCCGGCTATGTATAACCTTACAAAATATATTTACACAGTACATAGGCTGTCTATACACTTCTTGTAGACTGCTTTGCGATTTTGTAGATTTGTTATCTTGTCCAAACTTATTAGAGTGCCTGTGGAATAATAATCATAAGGTATCTAGTTATTTTTGCGTTTCATGCCGACACGCGAGAACGACGGCAGCGTCGTCATGCCAAATATGTACAGCTCACCAAGACAAAGGAGTAGGTTCGGGCCCCTCTTACGCAAATCCCTAAACATACCCAATTGAAAAACGGTGGTGATTGTTAGGGACTTTAACGTCCCGTAACCCGCATACGGCTATCGCAGGGAAAACGTCAAAGGACGGAATCTCTGGATAGATGCGCAACAGGAGGGGCTCACACTCATTACGGATCCTCAACAACTCACGCGCACAGGTAACAGCGTGAGCATGGCCACCACACCCGACCTCACGTTTCCAAAGAATACACAGGACCCCAAGTGGGCGAACACACAAGACGATCTGGGCAGCGTGCACTTCATTATAACCACCACAATACACGCAGGACCCCCAAAAATGAAGGGTAGGAAGTTGACGATAGTGGACCGGGATATATTCATACAGGCACAGGCACACAAGAACACAGTGCCAGGTATCGATAGCGCCAAAATTATTATATATATTGATACATGAACGCAACAGATCTACAAGGCAATAAAGCAGGCTACTCGATAAATTCTCGAGGAAGAAAGGCTCGAACCAGAAGCAGCCTAAAGCAAACTCCTCCACCTATGGGAGGCGCACAGCAGCCTACAGTGACGTCGGAGGCGCCAGGGGCTGATTGGGGCTCTGCGGCAGCGAATAGTACGCTTACATTGAGGATCACGCGAACCCCTTAGCCCGACAGCAAAGGGAGTCCACGTGTCATAGCACAGAGAGCCAGCTCGGGCTGGGTAAAACGTGGAACATCCCCCCTGTCTTTTAGACCCCGAGGGCAGCAAAACGATATAGAGGCAGAAGCTCAACAAAAATACTCACACTTCCGTGAGATCCGACGCTAGACTTATCAGCGACATACAGAACAAATACATGGGAAGCATTACGCGAAAACCGCAGAACGGCGTGCATGGACAGGCAAAACCCCACGTTGGACGAGGAAATCACGGAGGCCGAGGTGAGAGCCGACATACTCAGGCTACGCACTATGTCGGCGCCAGGCCCGGATGGCATCACAAAGAAAATTCTCCGAAACGCAAGCGACGAATCCATCCCGGCACTCATCATGTACCTCGTGCGTGGGGGAGCTAATAGAGCACGTCGTTCTCACTAGATTAAGTGACTATATGGAGGACAGAGACCTGTATCCACTCGCGATGATTGGGTGCAGGCCGAATCTGTCCACGCAGGACGTCCTACTCCAAACCAAACATCAAATGCTCGACACGTGAGGCGGAGGCGCGGGATTAAGAACCATCTTAAGGCTGCACCTCACCAAGGCCTTTGATAATATTACGCACAAGGCGGTCCTAGGGAACCTCCGGGGCCTGGGCATAGGTCGCGAGGCCTACAACTACGTCCGGGTCTGTCTCTCGAACCTGGATGCTCAAATCACGATAGGAGAAATCAAGTCGGACGACATAGAACTGGGTAGTAGGGCAACTCCGCAGGGCTAGCTATTGTCGCCCTTTCTCTTCAGTGTAGCCATGGCTGGTCTGCCGAAAACCCTCAGCAAGATCTACGGCCTCAACCACAGCCGGTACGCTTACGACATTACATTGTGGGTGACTGGCGGCAGCGAGGGCCAAATCGAGGAAACCCTCCAGCATGCTACGGAGGCCGTCGAACGCTACGTGACAGAGAGTGTACTCAGTATTTTCTCGCAAGTGTCGGAACTCTTGCTGGTGTACCCTACCACCAGAGAATACGGAGGAACACCGAGCGTTAACATCAAAGTGTACGGGGGCCCGATACCTATCGCAGATCAGATCAAAGTCGTAGGACTGTGGTTACATACGGAAGGCAGAAACCGTGATACCATCAATGCGCTAGAGAAAACAAACAGCAAACAGTGACTAATCAAACAGATATCCAATCGGCACTATGGCATGAGGGAAGCTGGCTTAATTTGTTTAATGCAGGCCTTCGACATTCGCTGCGTCGTCTATGTGGCACCATACGTAACATTTGGCGTGGCAGAAAAAAAAAACAAGATGGAATGTACCATCAGACGAGCGTTCAAACAGGCGATCGGCATCCCAGTCATGACACCTGACGACAAACTCTTATAATTGGGTCTACATAACACACTTGATAAAATAATCGATGCTCGCACCACTGCCAAATGCGAAAGGCTCATAGAGTCCCACGGGGCGACACATTCTATGGAAAATAAAAATTTGCTACAAAGCACTACACGGCATGGCACTCAGTATTCTCTTAGAGACGAGGAGGAACTTTAAAATTCATCCATTGCCAAAGAAGCTACGAGAGGCATGCGCACGCCACGCTGAGCTCAATACCAAGATGCAGAAGCCGTGGCGTACGTAGGCGCCGCGGAATATAGAAAGCGCAAAGGGATGGCTGTCGTAGTGGCAGACGCGGACGCAGAACCTCTAGCGAGTGGAGCCGTGAAAACGGACAACCCTGAAATAGCGGATGAATCAGCACTAGCAGTAGCGCTGACCTCCACGAAAGCTGGAATTGTCATAGCTGGAATTGTCAGCTGGAATTGTCAAAAATAGCAGTTCATAATTTCGCAAATTGGCGCATTGTGCTAGACGTGCTCAAAATTCTAAATAATAACAGCGACCATGTCCGCGGGCTCCAAATTATTTGGGTGCCTGCGCACCGCTCTCTACCCGTCAACGAGGCGGCTCACAACGTAGCTCGAGGACTTACTCGCCGAGCAAGTCACCGACTACTATGGACTGAGAAGGACCCAGTACCGACCACCTCATACAGAACTCACCAAGAAACAAGCAGTACCATGGCGCCTCCTGCAAACAAGCATGTATACTAACCCGGTGGCCTGCAGCAAATTCCATCCAGGGCAATATAATGATCAATGTAAATTATGTATGGCTACGGCGGATGTCCCACATATTCTATGGGTACGTTCGCAGGTTGGCTCCTTTCGAAGGCCACAAAATTCAAAATCTGCAGTATTGGGAGCTACTCAGCTCAGACTAGCGAGACCATGTCTGCGCCGAAACAGCCGCTGAGGCCCAAGGGATCTCGCCCATCTGCTAGGCGGAGGGAGGCTGCATCCACCCTCGTGATTGCTGGTAGTAATGGTGGGTCTCCATTCTATGAATTATATATGAACAAAAGTGAATTAGGTATACATTTTCTTTTGTCTTCTCCCTGTGTTTACTCAATTTGTAAAAAAAAAAGTTGACAATGTGTCTACTATGTACATTCGTAGTTGTTAGACTGTGTATACCCAAACTGGACAATGTCTTTCTTGCCCTATCCCAGCCTATACACTGCCCATAAACAAAACCACAAGAGTACTTTCTTTTTGGGAACTCCATGTGTAGAAACATACTATGGCGAAAGTTTGATTTACCGCTGTGTCTATTCCCAATCTAAAATCTGTCTTTGGCCTAAAGTCAATAAACTATCTAATTCTTTTTGACTATTTAAGGTGTATACACTTCGTACTATATAGGCAAAAATGGTTATATTGCTCGTTTCATTCTATTCCCAAATGTCTATAAAGAAAACCTGTTGGTATTGTATCAAAAGCGACAGTTACGTTACCAAAATCTTGCCACTTTACTTCATAGAGAAAGAAATATTGCTGCCTACGACTTCGGGAACTGCTCTTCTTTTTTTTTTTGCTTGACATGGTTTATTACGCCTACCTAGGTTTGCTTTCAGCCGTGGTTATGAATACTATGAACCGTAGAGCGTGTCCACCTCTCGCACCGTCATTCTATGTCAGACGAGGTCATCATTGAACACAAACGTATGCAGAAATGGTGACGCTGTGTGGTTTAAACAGCAAAAGCTGCTCACCCCAAAGTATTCTGAGCTCGAAATGTGTTAGCTGTACCTATCTCTACAGGAAGACCTGGGAAAATATTTCAACCTCAAAAGCACTGCCACAAAGCAATTCACAGCGAGGTTAGTGTAAACAGCCTTGAAATGGAGAAAATACCCATTTACTAGTCTATAAGTCACCATCATCTGCTTATTGCTTTCGTCTACAACTACTCAAAGTATGTCACAACATAAGCATATTGGCGCTCATATTGTTTATTTTTGTTCTGGCGACCATTTCTCTTCAGCGAACATTTCTTACACAATCAGCCATTGGAGCAATATGCGTCTTCATGCATCGAAACTTTGTCAATACTTGTCGCCGCTTACATAGGGAATTTATTTTGTCTAAGAGAATCGAGGGAGCAATACGATTGTGGGGTATGTTTTCTACGCAGTATTGTTGTGCTTTGCGCTTATAGTTTTACAGGAAAAACGTTCACGCAATAAAGCATTATTCTTAAGTAATTCTTAAGACTAGCCCCAAAAAAGCGAGCCCTCCAAGAAGGAACGCAGGGCCAAGTACGCTTCGAAATCAAGGATATGCTCATAACACTCCAAAGCACGGTGGAAACTTTACAGAATTCTCTAATCGCCCTTATGCACAGATTCACCGCCATGGAAGCTAATATGCAAACCCTTTTCACACAAACCGCTTCCACCGCTCAAGCCGTAGCCACGGACACCACAGGAACCGTCGCCGCCACCCTGCCACCTGTGGCATCCCCTATCCTTCATCATGGCCCACACTAACACTGACACAACATTGTGGCAGTGGAACTGCCGAGGCTACCTCCATAAACAGCCCTTTCTCCGTCAACACCTCCGTACTACTTCATGTCAACCCGACGTAGTCTTACTCCAGGAAACGCACGATACTCCTGTCAACCTTCCAGGATATCACTCTTTCACTGCGAACAACGCTCCACACGGATTCTCCAGACTCGTTCTAAACAGAATTACCGCAATCGAACACGATCTCGACGATCGGCGCATCGAACACCTCTTCATTGAGCTCATCCCGCACAGAAAACGAAAGGAAGGAATATTTATCCTCAATATCTACAATACTCCATCTCAGCGCCATAGCCGATTTCTAGCCCTCTTCGAAAAGGCCCTTAACATCGCAGGCAGCAGCCTCTTTATCATAGGAGGTGACTTCAATCTCCCGCACACCGGATGGGGTTACAGACACAGCTCTGCTGCAGGTCGTAACTTATGGCTGGACTCCCATGATCTCAGGCTTAGACTCATTACTGACCCAGCCTTCCCCACTCGCCTCGGCACTTCTACTGAACGAGACACGACACCAGACCTCACTTTCACCAAAAACTCTGACAACGCCCATTGGCGCAACACCCAACACGACCTCGGGAGTGATCACTCTATCATCGAAATTACTCTCCCACACCTAACAGCCGTTATGAGAAGAACAAGGTACTTTACTTGGACGGACTGGGATGCGTTCCGTAAACGCCGTGTAACAGCGAGGATGGACACCCCCATTACCGACATAGAATCATGGCCATGCGATCTACTGTCTGATACTAAATTGGCCACCCGCATTATCACAACAGACGCCCCGACTGAGCGCATGGACAGTAGACTCGCAGACCTTATCGAGGCCAAATCATCCATCCTCTCTAGATGGAAGGAACAACGGCTCAATTGAAGACTCGGACAGAAGGTCGCACTTCTCAACAAGGAAATTGAAGCACACTGCCGCGTTCTAAGTTAACAGCAATGGACAGAGCTCTGTCACTATCTAGACGGGCAACTTCACCACCACCGCTCATGGAAAACCCTCGAACATTTGATTGATAGCACCACCACCCGCTCCTATCAACAAGATCGCCTCACCAAGCTTTTATTTACAGAAAGCAAGACGCATGGCCAGGACCACGTTAAGGATGGCTTATGTCAAAGGTACATCCCATCTGGGCCCACTCAGCCTCAAGTGCCATACACAGGGACCCCCAACCCTGCCCTTGATGAAGATTTCAGCCTGGCAGAGATTCATGCTGCCCTGCATAAGCTGAACAGCCGTTCGGCGCCAGGCCCAGATGGTGTTACGAATAAAACACTAAGAAATCTAGATGACCCCTCGGTGCAACAACGCACCGAATACATCAACAACTGCTGGCGCCAGGGATCCATTCCCCCGACATGGAAAACTGCCAAAGTAATTCTAATCCCCAAACCCGGTAAGCCATCTAGCCTCGCCAATCTCCGGCGCATATCGCTAACTTCATTTGTAGGCAAGGTCATGGAGCACGCACTCCTAACCCGTGTAAACACTCACCTCGAAGATACATGTGCTTACCCCCACTCGATAATTGGCTTTAGACAGCATCTTTCCACCCAAGACGCTATGCTCCAACTTCAGGATCAAATCCTAGATGGCAAATCCCGTCACACGAAGGCGATCTTGGGCCTCGCCCTCTAGCGCGCCTTCGATAACATAAGGCACTCCACCATCCTCGAACGCATCTCCTTGCTCAACCTTGCACAACGCATTTACAACTACGTAAGAGATTTTCTATCCAATCGGAAGGCCTTCCTGTCGGTCGGACACATTCGATCGGAGGAACTCTCCCTCGGCAGCACGGGCACACCGCAAGGCTCTGTCGTTTCCCCAATACTGTTTAATCTGGTTATGCTCGGATTAGCCCAAGAACTACAAAAACTCGAAGGCATTGAACACACCATAAACGCCGACTACATTACAATCTGGGCAGCAAAGGGCAGTGACGGCCAAATCGAAACTGCACTACAAGACGCCATTGACGTCGTCGAAAATTATTTTGAAGGCACGAGACTCCGCGGTTCCCCTGAAAAGTCGGAGCTTCCCCTATACCGCCTCGCACTCCGTGGACGCCCCCCGCGGGGCTCCACGAATAAACGCCAATACGCGGAAATAGAGCTCAACCTGGGGGACGGCAGACCTATACCCGTGGTCCCTAGCATCCGCGTTCTTGGTATGATCACAGAAGCTAACAGAGCTAACTCTACGGCTATCTCCAAGATCCTTCGACCGACCGCTAATACATCCAGACTGCTGAAACGAGTGACCAACCGGCGAGGGGGTATGAAGGAAGAATGCCTCATCCGCCTCGTCCAATCTTTTATCGTCTGTCACATTACTTACGTTGCGCCCTTTCTCAACTCGTACAAAGCTGAAAAGACTAAACTGGACATCATCATCAGAGGAGCCTATAAGCAGGCCTTAGGACTACCCAACCACACCAGCACGGAAGTTCTACTACAATTATGTATCCACAACACGCTAGACGAGTTAATGGAAGCCCAACGTCGATCTCAACTAGAGCGGCTTACCCTCACGGAAACGGGCGGCAGCATTATAAACAAGCTTAATAACACCTACCACCGTCAACATGGCGAGAAACACCCAATACCACGCGACATTCAGCAATGGATACACGCCGACCCTATTCAGAAAAACATGCACCCAGACTACAACAAAGAACGCAGGAAGGCACGAGCTACCTCCCTCATCAAAGCTTATGCCAACACCGCGGGCGTCACCTTCGTCGACGCAGCTGAATACCAAGATGGACGGCGCTTTGCGGCGGTTACCACACAGGCGGCTTGCTCCTACATGCTGCCAGCGTCGTTACCAAGAATGCCGAGACGGCCGAGAAGTGGCCATCGCCCGGGCCACTCTTGAACCAGCCTGTCCCACCATACTGAGCGATTCTCGCTCAGCAGTCAACAACTACATTAAAGGTCGTATTTCTCAGCAATCGCTCCGTATCTTACGACAAGCCCCGCATTCGTCTGAAAATCAAATCACCCTCGTGTGGATCCCAGCACACGCCAGCGTCGTCCACCCGCACCTCACCAACCTCAACGAGGTTACACACGCCGTAGCACGAGGACTAGTCAACCGTGCCGGAAACGGTGCAGGTGCACCCGCAGGACTCGACCGCCGTATAAGATACAACGACCTTGTGAAGTCATTTTACCTCACAAGAAGGACCTTCCCCACCCCTCACCGCAAGTTAAACAGGGCACAGGCAACCACCCTTCGCCTGTTACAGACGAATACATACCCCTCCCTCACACGCTATCACACTATATACCCCAGACATCTTTACCCGAGCCAGACGTGCAAGATCTGTAAAACTGAATCGGCAACACTCCCCCACATGCTATGGGAGTGCAAACATCAATACCCAGACCTTAATCCCGTGACCCTCTCGCCGAGATGGCACGCCACCCTGCGGAGCTCCCATCTCGACGACCAACTCTGGGCGACCCAGCAGGCCTACGAAGCGGTGAAGAAGCAAGACCTCGACGACCCATCGTGGGAGGCCTAGGCCCAGCCGACTGAACTGCTGGTGCTCATTAAAGTTGTCTCTCTCTCTCTCTTTAGGAAGCTTTGGTACTAAAGAGTCTGCTATCCTACAATCAGAGTTAAATGCGCATACATATAAAATCCACAATGTGAGGAACTACTATGTATCCGAACCCTGATCGACATTGAGCACCTCCACCTCACTTTTTAATGGTTGTTTTATTGTGCCTTTTACAGTTTACACAAATGTTTACGTTGTGTTTACGTAAAGGGTTACGTTTAGGATACCTATTGTGAAAATCGGTGTCACGAATACATAATTGTGCAGTACTTTCTCACGAATATGACAAATCGCGTGATCCAATGGCGTGCGCAGACCCTGGTCGCGCGGACCGCGCACATAGCTACGTAACATTGCGCATGTCTACTAATTGATCATGCAGTCCGACACACATCACTTTTGCACAATGAACACGTGCGTGCCAGAAGCATGAAGGGATAGCTCGAAGGATTACACAGACATTCAAAATCCAACGTCGCAATAGTTGACATCGGCTGGCAAGCCAGTGAAGCGTGCTGCGATAGCAGCGCCGAACCTTCGACGGCAGCGACGCGGCGCAACGTCGCTCAATTTGGCGAGGGACCCTGGTTCTCTAAACGGTGTGCGCTGCTGTGCGTCTTGGTCGGGCTCAAAAGAGACTCGTCAGCACATAAGCACATGAGACATAAAAATAAAGCACTACTTACATAGTCGCTATTCTGAAAGAAAACTTAGTCTAAGCTGTTTTCTTACATTTGGTAGTGCGTAGCCAACAGAGTGCGCTTTCAAAATCTGAGAAGGAGGAGAGCAAGTGATGTACTAAGCGGGAAGCCCCGCCCCATCTCTAACTTTTGACATGGGTAGAGGGGGAACCACCTTCCTCTTCTCTATACTGTCGTAAGAGAGCATGTCCCCACAAAAGCCCTGTTGCTATTTGCACAAATTTATAATTAAGAACTGCAAAACTAAATATCTCGTAAAATTGTGAAAAAATTTATAACATGCATGTGTAGTAAGTACAAAGTTTCCGAAGTGTCCCTCGATACTTTATACAAGAAAGGGGTTTTTAAGCTATTGGAAGTGCGTGAAACCCGGAATGTACAAAGGATAACCGGTAACTACCGCATCACTACAGCCAAACATGGAGATTGTAATAGGGTGCATGAAGCTTATCCGTGGGATCCAGCATCATAGGGCTTGAAGTCCTACACGCGATGCCAGAGCGGAGAGTGTAAGTGACCACCCTTAATGTTACTGTTCATACCTTTCAAGTAAGAGATGGTAGGCGGAAATTCTGCTGGTGACATTAGACAATGCAAGGTTATTTATTGCGCAGCAAGCCGCCCATTCGTTTACTGCTGAGAGGTGCAAGTCTTAAGGAGCGTAGCGCAAAAATTAGCCATTCTTTTTTTCCGCCAGTACCTTAGCCCTAATTAGGCAAGGGGTTGCTGATGGGTTTGACTCAGCGATACAAGTTCTTGTAGTACGGCAAGACATCCGCTAGTGGTGCATGTGCACTCTTTCGCTTTCCGATCGGGAGGCCACAGCATTTTTCTCTAGATACACATACGAAAGCTAAGCACCCCCCCTCCACCCACGTCCCCTGTTGGCATTCTAAAATTATCTTCGTAGATACTTTCAGTCAACAAGCGTGTTTTTTCATTCAACTTGCATCACTGTCTTGTGACAGTTTTATCAGTAGTACATTTATCATGGCGTAAAAATAGTTATTACCTTTATGCAGGCTCTTTTCAATGTTTTGAACAGTCATGGAAACGTGCTTACTCTGGTTTTCTCAGCAGTTATCTTGAACCGAATGTTCAAGTTACTTATCCATCGGGACACTGGGACGTCTGCATGTCTGAAAACTTATACCGCCGAGTTGAATATCCGTGATTACAAACACTGTATGCAAATCCAAACATTCTATGATGCATTATTGCGCACACTACCACTCATTACAAGCCGCCAGACGCATTGCGTAGGTCATCTAAATTAAATAGCCCTAACATTTCAAATGAAATACAAACGTCTTTAAACGAGGCGTTCGAAAAGCCAAAAGATGACTCCATAAGCTGCCTGAAAACTTCTGAGATACTTTCAGGAAAATTATTTGGTAGCCTTATTATACTACCTGCTGTCTGTGGGGTTACTGTGCATACGCCTGTGTATCCATCATGCAATTTGTGAATCAATTTCTATGATGCTTTTAAAGCTAAAACTGCCTAGCTCGCCCTGTTCATTTCCTACTCCATTCGCAACGCAATCTTATTAAAAGCCAAATTCATAAGTGATGGTTTCCTAATGAACTTAACTAAAACATCAGCACCTAACAATATTCCTCTGGCACTCCAGGTATTTACTTGTTTACTTTGACATCAGTAAGCCGTCAGAGCGAACAATGCCCACCACTGTTGTACATAAGCCCTAAGTGGAGTCCAAATGATAAGGGATGGGGTAGAAACAATCGCATAGTAAAGACGCTTCCAAAGACCCAAGATTGAAATAAACATAACAGCATAAAAGTGTAAGTGAACAATAAAAAGAAACTGAAATAACATAAAGATAATGAGCAATACCATGCGTCAATTCAAGATCATTTTCCATGTGCCTGAGCTAACGTTAGCAAAGCTTTTCAATGAAAAAATTAAAGAAAAAGAACTTTAAATGGCAGGTACGTTGGACACGTTGGTAATCCGTACCGAAACTATTGACAGCGCGAAACGACACGAACTACACATTAAGGATACATGGACAAGCGCTTGTCTGCATATTTGTCATGTTTAGGTAGTGCCGTTTCGCCTTCTCAATAATTTTAGCGAAAAAAACTTCTTGCAAGATACGATTTTACGACCTACGGTCTTTCGTAGTCAGACTTCTGACTACAGAACACGGTAGGTCTTAAGACCGCAGCTCGCACGGTGATCTTTAAATCTCTCTTTCTTTTAATAACTTCGCATAGGTTAGCTAGGACACCCTATATATTTAAACATATTTTTTTGATGTTGTAGCTTATGGTGTCGTCAAAATACACAGCAGCAAAAGTTAACTTCAGATACACCGGGTGTAAACGAACCCTTTCAAACTTTGTTAATGCTTTCCTGTAGCTGACAGCACAATTCTAGTTCATAAGCTGCTCTACTCGAAGAGGCGGACATTACTTTAATAAAAAATTGACATACATAATTGACTAATTACCGAACTTCACTAATTAAGTTTTCAAGAAAGTACTTGATGGCCGGCCATGTTGCAATATACAAATTGTAGCAGTGTAGTTTGCAAGGCCGATCCACATGGCACGAATTCTCAGGAAGACACCACTTTCGAGATATTAATTGCCGAGCTTTGCGGAAGAAATTCATTGGCGTTCCAGTTATTTTCCTAATAAAACGTCTTTAAGTGCAATGAAGCACAACAGTAACTGAAACACCAATGCATTTCTCCGCAAAGCTCGGGCATTAAGATTTCGAAACAGGTTCATATGATCTCGACCGGGTGAGGTGGGTCTTCACCTCAAGAATCCGGAAACGACGACGAAGCCGGGCATCGTGATGATTAAAAGAAGTTGGAAAGATTGTATGCACTTCATTGGTGCATGGTTGTGACACTTCTGCAAGTCTCGAGCGGTTCTGATTGACAGGGGGCCGGGACGGCCTAAATAACCCCTTGCGACCTTGTGGTCGTCGACGTCTTCTTGGGAACCCAATGTAAGTATTAGTTCTTTCGTAAGGTTCTGCCGGCGACAAGCTCCTGCCCCTTGCGTTTTCTCCTCTTCAGTGAAAGAGAATAACGCAAACCAGGACGACCACAAAAATAGAGGGACACATACAGAAGCGCTATTTACAACTGTTTTTATTCTCCTGCCACAACGCACATACATGCACCATGGCCACACATGCGCAAACGCAATCAAAAAGACACATCACTTACGCCAGGCAGTTAACGTATATGTGGGCTTAAAACTGACCCTCTGCAGCGTAAAGAGATAAGGATGTGTCACTGACGCAGCCATCTGCTTTTTTTTTCTTTATGTGATAAGCTTCTAGTACAAAACGCGCTTGCTCGCTTTTGCTTCGGCCCAGAATGATGTCCAGGCTTATCGGAAGTGCCTTTTCTGGAACGAGGTAAATCATCTTGTCGTGGGAAGGTTTGCCTGACCCATGCTTATCTCTTTACGCTGTGGAGGGTCAGTCTTTAAGCTCACATATTTGTTAACTGCCAGGCGTAAGTGATGCGTTCATTTTGATTACGTTTGCGCATATGTGGCCATGGTGCATGTATGTGCGTTGTGCGAGAATAAAAAAACCTAGTAGCACTTCTGTGTGTGGGTCCCTCTCTTTTTGTGGTCGTCCTGGCTGCGCTATTCTCGTTCACTGGAAATGTACGAACTCACCCCTGCAGAACTTTTAATGAAATTCTCGGCTTCGTCTTTCCCTTTGTGTCAGCTCGAGAAATAAAGATGTGACGCTGTTTCGGAGAAGATGGAAATTATGTCGATGTGGGGGGGGACGCCTGCTTGAACGCTTCTCACACATCACAGGCCGATGTCCAGGCTTATCGCAACAGCCTTTTCTGGGACGGGACAAATCATCTTGTCATGGGAGCGTACGCCTGAATGTCTCTCACACTTGACAGGCCGATCATAATCTTGTGTCATCCTGAGAATTCGTTCAAAGTGTGTCTGCCTTGCGAAGTCCACGGCTTCAATTAGTAAATTGCAATATGGCTCTCCAGGTAATTAGTTAAAATGTTCATTAGTGAATTTTTGTCATTTAGTTGAACACGCATCAAAATTTTTATGCAACTGTTGTCCGCCGCTTCGAATAGATCACCATGAACAAGAATTGTGCTATCAGCCACGGGCTACTTTTAAGAATTTTTCAAAGTGTTCACTGAAATGCCTTGTATATCTTGCTCTTGTGCTCACCTTTTCAGCCCAATTGCTATGGACAGTAACCTGCACTCCGCCACCGGGCGCCGTGCCCTCATACGTAGACCTCCAGCAAGTGCGAGTACCTAAACTTGATGGCAGCCGATCTCCCCAAAGTAGGACAACCGGTTCCTGTTGTTCTAACATCTGCATATAAAGAACGCACAGCTGGAAGGCGGTGTTTGAAACAGGACTGAAATGTTAATTATTCTCACAGCGAAGGCAAGTTATTTCACTAATTTCAGCAGCATCTTATTCTGGCTCGAAAAAAAAAAGACATTTTCTATTAACAGAACTCACGCACACTTTGATATCCCCAGTACGCCCATAACATTACTGACATGTGTGGCAATGCATTTTATGTCATTTTTCCTCGAAATTTTGCCGTCTTCAATGTTTTTGGTTTCTAGTTGAGAGCAGCCAAATGCACGAGGCTAGTAAACGTAGCAATAATCATTTATCGTAGGCGTTCGTATTGCCTCGAACGACAAGCAAGAATTTGGGGGCGGGTGCGCCAGCGACGTGTTAATTTTAACACGGAAGTGTTTTACGCCTGTAACGGATGTAACGGATGTGATGTCGGCGCCAATACGTAAATATGCTCTCTGTTCACAGGGATGGCGTCGCCATCTAGAAGCGGTGAAGCGAAGCAGTGCATCGGTAGCCAACAGTGAACGCTTGAGTAGTCTCAGTGCAGCGGAGACTCCAAGACAGTGTAGCCTGTTGTAGGCGGTGTGAACCTTCTGGTAAGGTGACCACGATGTATGCGCACATGCTTCGTTTTACGCGTTGGTTTAGCCTGAGACGTCTCGTCGGCTACCTAGCGCAGCTTCGACAAACATCAGAAGTCCTTACACGCCACCTAGTGCTTCGCTTGCGATGGCACCAAATACGATGACTACTGCGTTAAGTGGAGCCAAAAAGCAACGACGTTGACGGGCGAATTTCTGGTCTCGCAAGAGATACACCAGCGTGAAGCAGACTGCCTTCACATGTTCGCGGCGAACGCTGTCACTCGCATTCCTCAAGCTGAGCGCATTGGAACTAACTCGCTGCCCAGACACTACGGAGCCGGACCATAATTCTCGTGCCGAGGCACCAAAGCAAATTGGCAGCAGGAGGCCACTCGCCAACATGACGCCGTGGTAAACAAACTTGCAACAGGTCGCCGACCAGCAAACCGTGCGTCTTACGCTGAAGCGGCCCAGAGTACAACGCCCACCCCCCTCACCTCCGGTGCCTTGTGCGTGGTTGAGGATGGTGTGCTTCCTCTCCGCCTTCCTTTTTTGAGCGCACGACATCAAACCATGATTTTTGGCTGACCCTCGCACGCTGTCACTACAGCATGCAACATAGCGGCGACGACACTGTTGACGACGACGACGACGACGACCAAATTCCGCCTGAAGTGTGTATATAAATTTCTATCGCAATAACAAATTCCGGCAGTAGCCATCTAACCAAGAATTTCGAAGTTAATGCCCGAAGCACGGCAGCTATGTGGCGACACACCATATTGCCACCACTGAAACGTGTGATGTCTGAGTCGTGTTATAGCCCGCTTCTGATGCCCCACTTTTACGATGACGACGATCAATTATTGACACGCCCATTGAAACAGGGCCGTGAGAAATAGTCACCTCACCAGCTTGAGTTATTCAGGAGTTCTACACATGCTCTCCATTCGAGCATTTTCGTATACATCTCGTTATTCTTTTTTTCTCTTCCTAAAAACTTCCCTATCTTACCTTGTACCGCTATCTACGCCTGTAATGAATGTCGTCGTATGAAATCTCTTCCCTGCCTTTTTCCCCACCATTACGCTAAACATCCCTTGCTTATCTCGACCACTGACCGGTTGTTGCTTCCGTCCACACTAACTCAAAGGCCTTTGGCAAGGTCAACCCTACATACAGGTCTTGCTATGGGAACACCTTGGCATTCAATTAGGATGTGCTGAATGATCTCTCTCTTTTTGATGCAGCCGGCACATGCCAAATCTAGTTGCGAATATTAGATCGAAGCTGATAGCCTCTTCTTGGTCGCCATTTTTCCTGTCCTTCCATGAGCAGAAATTAGTATCATTATCAATGGCTCATATCCAACTAAGTGAACAAAAAGGCAATGGCATCCCCCTCGTATTGCACAGGCTACAAGCAGTCAACAAAGCGAAGCCAACAGTGCATAGATTCGTTCGAATTACGCACACAACGTACAGAACAGTGTACAATTCAATAAAGAACAAACTCAATACAAGCATCTATCTCACCAGCAAAATCCAGTGGCTCCTACCCTTGTAAGCAATGGCTCATATCCCCGTAAGCAAAGAAATGTAATGGCTCATAAACCCGTAGGGCATAGGCTACACGCACTCAGCAAAGTGAAGCGAGCGGTGCATATATTCATTGAAATCCCCCATAAAACAGACAGAGCAAGACATGTTTCGGTAAAAAACAAGCTCAAAACAAGCGTATAGACCATCAGTAAAGCATTGCATATGCCCCTCGGAAGTTGTAGGGGTGGTTTTACAACAGCTTCTTTGCAGTTCGATCCAGTTTTGCAGAACCAGGATCACGAGTCAATTTTTTTTTTTTTTTTTTTTTTTGCTGCGGTATGTTTTTTTTTCTTAAGCAACAACCTCCAGCCTCCGATAACAAGGCACTGATATTTGTGTTATGGTACAGATTTTGAGTCCTAATTTCCTTCTTCCCATGCCTGTAAATCTCCCTGTTCACTTATACTTCAATTCTCTGCATCCAATTCATTATGTTTCTCTCGCTTTTTTTGGGGGGGGACCTCTGGTCGTCTACTAGTGTTTGATATTACACATGTAATGGCCAAATAACCTGTACTTAGTTGCCAAATTTCTTGACTCCTTCACACTTAGCATTATTACTCCCACTTTATGCATATCGTAATTGACATCATTGACAGCTTAATATTACGAAAATGGCGACCAAGGCAGGAGTGAGGGTGGTCTGCAATGCCCCTAATAAACTGAGGGGATTGTGCAAAATAGTCAACAGGGTGGCTACTGTCGCGCACAAAAGTTGCTTTAAGAACCATGTTCGCGCCTTCATTGACTGTACAACGCAGGTCGTCTATCAAATCCCGTTCGATTCGATTGTAAACGTTGCTATATTGGACAAACGGGGAGGTGCACTAATGATCACCTGCGCTAGCATGCCGCTTCACTAAAAGCAAACCCGCACAGTCATCTGCCTGGCCACTGTAACACGTGTGGTTGCACCCCGATCTTTAAGAAGTGCGAAATAATTGGTGGCAGATATAGTGAAAAGCGCGCACGGGAAATCTTTGAGGCATTTTGCAAATTCACAAGTGGAACGTGTGCGTCAGTTCTGCGACCCTCAGGCGTTCCACAGAAGAACTGGATTATCTCCGTGGCTGACGCTTACCCTTCTTATCCTTCTTTTTCTGTTTTTATGTCACATTGAATGATGTATTTATGTGCTGCTTCTGCAAATAAAGCATTTGGTTGCTAGTCAGCGCTCTGTACTGTGCTCTTTACTCGCTCGTCCTGTGGTACGCTGTTCCTGTTTGTGTTCTAAATGTGAACCAACCAGCCCCTTTGAACATACAGCTGTATTCTAATACCGACTTATACACTCGCTTTCTGTAAACACTGAACAACATAACTCCCAAAAGCACTACGAAATATTATCGTTTTGTTAGTAACGAACGTCACTTTTAGGACTGCTTTATGGGGGCGAAGTGACACCAAAGCTTTGCAAGGAAGGAAACAAGGTTCCGACGACGACCCACTTATTTCGGGAGGCGCAGAGATTGCACGGGCCAAGGAGGGGGTTCGGGCAGACCGTCGATCGTCTGCAGATACACGGCAAGGAACGCACAAGGTTTTTCCGGCTTTGACACGGCTCCCAGCCGGTGACGTAACACCGCACGTAGTGGTCGAGACCAGGCCAAAAGAAGTGAGCGCGCACGCTGTAATATGTAAGTTAAACACGCAAGTGGCCAGCCATAGAAGTACTTTACAGTTGGCGGTGGGCAGTCGAATGCAGATGTGCTGGGATTACAAGGAGAAGGTCATAACCATCAAGGCGAACGTTAAGGTGGTGCAACGACCAATCCTTGAGGAGGAACGTCCGGAGGGAGGCGTCACCTGGTGAAGACTCGAGGTGGTCGTGTAGAACTTGTAACGAAGGATTGCAGCATTGCTCACCGCCGATCTCAAGCAACTCCTGCACTCAAAAAACGCAGCGCACGGCGTCGGTATCATCGCTTGTTCCACGGAGGGAAGGGGCAAACAGTCAGCATTTAGGTGCGATCGTGTATATTACTGATTACTCATGCCTTTGCAAGCGTAAAGCCGAGTGAGCTAGTCGGGTCCTACGGTAGTGAGTAGAGCTAGCAGTGTGCGCTATGATTCGTGATCGCACAAAAGCGATATCCATATGAGTATGGGCGGAACTTCCCGACAATCTGCGCAGGTGCGAAGCACTCGCGCTCAGTGATTGAATGTTTCCATTCAGCAGCTAAGAGGAGCTGGCTTACGCTATAACGCGGTCGGGTCCATGTTGGCATTGCGCTAAGACTGCCCTTATGCTCGCGTCACTGGCATCAGTCTGAATTTTAGTTTGGCCACATGGGTCGAAATGGGTGAGGATTGATGGAGAGTTGTAAGCAGAGTGGTGAGCTGCGAAAAATCTGCTGCGCGAGGACGGCCCCAAAGGAACGTCTGTCTGTCTCTAAATGTGGGCTAGGCGGCGATCAATGGCCGCCGAGTATTACAGAAAACTTCAGAAATTAGAGCACAACCCTATAACACTAGGAACATCTTTGGTGAGCGACGCGAATTTTGTCCGAATCGGGTCTTACACTAGCGGCGTTGGTATCGAACTACGTTACCTCAGCACAGCAGCATGATGCTGAGGTAACCATTCGACTATGAACTACCCAGTGAACCAGGTAGGCGGAGAAACGATTAAATACATATATAGATATTAACAAACACATATACATACATGCACACATAGGTAGATAGACAGCCTGCGGAAAGTTTGGGAAGCACCTTAATAATGCTAACGCATTAAAACTGTACATGCAATAGACAGACACAGGATTATATACAGCGCTAAAATCATTGTCTATATGTGCGGCTTTCCCAAAATTAAACATTTTTTTTCTAATACAACCATGCATGGCTAGTGGAGGCATGCTCACTTTTTACTTGCCATTTCTTCTACTTGATATATAATTTATGTTGATCGTCCTTTTATTTGTAAATACGGTACGGGCAGATGTCTTATTGAGCAGTTGCGTGAACATAGGTTCAATGTCCGCAACTGCTAAGATAGGTGCACATGGGTGCAAGGTCCGTAACACGGCATACCGGCATGTGTAGCGGCACCATTTGGTCTGAATGGAGCTCGGTTATTCAGAAGCATGGGGACAATAGTATCTAGATTAAACTACAAACAGCACATGCGTCCGGAAGTGATACTTTGCCGTATCAGAAGAAAGACTCGATGTTTTTAGGAGGCCAGACGTATAGACGGCGATTGTAACACTATATTGATCTCATTGTCTGCATGCTGTTGTATCTTTTTGTCATATCGGCAGATTAACTTGACTCCTTACTTTTGCTTATATCATGCATACTATACTTTTTTCTCTGTTTTATTGCTCAGTATAAATTTTTACACAATGAATATTAAAACCTTAGTGCCTGGTCTACGATTGTACTCTCAATGTCCTCATTTTGCCTTCGCGACGTAAACTCATGAGTGGAGTCTGGTTCTGTCTTTATATCTTTATAGTATGTCCTCATCTTGGCATACTTAAGCTTGTGGAGTGAATATGTGTATATAGATATCAACATCGGTAAAGCACCACGTCCTCTCGAGATACCGATATCTTAGCTATTATGACTGAGGCTTTAAAGACACCTGCCATCATTCTATCATTCAGTTTTAGAAGGCGATTTGGGACGTATACCCTACATTAGGGTCTATAGAATATAATTATTCACACATTTCACATTTCACTTCATATAGCTATCCTAATTGCATGAAGAAAATAAAATCAGGCTTTAACGGCTGCTACTTGCCACCGTGTGACACACAATTTTGCTAGAGTATAATTACCTTTTGCACTGTTTGGATCAGTAAACCTGTGCCTGAAAGTAAGGTAAAATGCATGAATTTTAATGAAATAAGTGTGGCAGGTACTTGTCGGAAGTAATTATTTAGTGGCACATAAGAAGGAGTAAGGAAAACACTATGTGTCGTTTTTAATTTGGATCAACCATTCTTCAAATCTCAGGCCAATTATTGTTGACAGTTTCGGTACGATATTAGGCGCAAGTGATCATGCACCTTAAAGTACATTTTTCAAATACTATATAATAAATGGTTTACCAGAACAATGAAAGCTGGACAAACAGCAGTAATTGATTGCAGGGGGGGGCGGGGGGGGGGGGGCTTGAGAGTGTTTTAAGTATGCCTCTTCTTCTGTGTCTTCGACCGTGATATCGAAAACGCCAGGCGTGCAAGCGTCTGTTAAAGTTGAATTTGACAAGGCACTGGCTGGTTGGTGTAGGAACTTCAAGGCGACGTGGCCACCAGTCTATAGCTCTTGCACATTTTCTGGCTAACAAAACCTCTCTTCAAATTAAGATGGGCGTTTTTTGGTATTGAAGGGCTTTTTACTAATACAGATGAAACATCTTTTCTCGTTAGTATACCTTTGAAGACCTTGCAAGGCTCTCGAAAAACTGATCACATTGGGTATTTTCTGTTAACGTACTCTGCAACTATTTTTATGGGTAATAAATTTGTGCTCATTTCTTGCGCACCCCCTTTTCTTGAGCCTTTTTCTACTCGTGCGCGGTTACTCACAACCCCTTCTGTGAAGCAACCCGTGCGATATTATATATATATATATATATATATATATATATATATATATATATATATACACACTATAATGAGCATGGTTACGCCCACTGCAGGGCAAAGTCCTCTCCCATACTTCTCCAACTACCCTGGTCATGTACTAATTCCGGCCATGTTGTCACTGCAAACTTCTTAATCTCATCCGCCCACTTACCTTTCTCCCGCCCCTTGCTACGCTTTCCTTCCCTTGGAATACAGTCCGTAAACCTTAATGACCATCGGTTATCTTCCCTCCTCATTACATGTCCTGCTCTTGTCCATTTCGTTTTCATGATTTCAACTAAGATGTCAATAACTCGCGTTTGTTCCCTCACCCAATCTGCTCTTTTCTTATCCCTTAACGTTAGACCCATCATTCTTCTTTCCGTAGCTCGTTGCGCCGTCCTCAATTTAAGGAGAACCCGTTTCGTAAGCCTCCAGGTTTCTGCCCCGTATGTGAGTACTGGTAAGACACAGGTGTAATACGCTTTTCTCTGGAGGGATACTGGCAACCTGCTGTTCTTTATCTGAGAATGCCTGTCAAGCGCACCCCAGCCCATTCTTATTCTTCTGATTGTTTCAGTCTCCTGATCCGGATCCGCGGTCACTACCTATATATATATATATATATATATATATATATATATATATATTACGTGCAGAAAGACAAAGACGGAAGCGACTATTTACGGGCTATTTACACTGGAGGCAGAGCGCCAGGCCGACATTCGATCGCGCCAAGGGCACAGACCGATTTCTTCGTTATCGCGGTGGCTCGTCTCGTGAGCATATCGCTATAATATCGTAATACTACCCCCTTTTCCTCGCGGCAAAAGCACCGTCAGGGTGCTGCTAAATATCCAAGGGTCGCGGAGAGGTGTAGAGCTTCAGTTGGGCGACGTGGACAATGTCACTGGTTGTCACAGCGGAGGACGTAGTGGGCGTGGCAAGAACAATTTCATAGGTGACATCGGTCACTTGGCGGAGCACGCGATATGGGCCTCTGTAACAGGAAAGCAGCTTTTCACAAGGGCCAACTTTATGCGATGGTGACCAACGCAACACGAGGGTGCCGGGCACAAAATAGACATCACGGTGACAGAGGCCATAGCGTCCCTTCTGTTTGTCTTCAGACACTTGTAGACGAAGGTGTGCAAGTTGACGAGCATGGTGAGCACGGGCGCTAGTTGAAGCTGTGGTGGATGGATGCACATTGTCTAGTAGTAGCGTCGGTTGTCGGCCATACAAGAGGTAAAACGGGGAACAACCAGCAGTTTCGAGACAGGAATGCTTCTACGCAAAAGTAATGTAAGGTAGAGGCAGGTCCAATCATGGTGGTCGTCTGAAACGTATTTGGATAGCATGTCTGTAAGGGTAGGATTCAAACGCTCAGTGAGGCCGTTCGTTTGAGTTTGGTAGGGGGTGGTAAACTTATGGTGTATTGAGCAGGCAAGCACGATGTCGTCAGTGACTTTTTTGGCCAAAAACGTACGGCCATGGCCAAAACGTACGCATCACCATGCAGTACGTTATCTAGTGAGGCGAGTCTAGCAGTGCTATTGGAGGAATTAGAGGGCAGTAAATGGGATATAATAGGGCTCAGCGAAGTTAGGAGGCTACCGGTGAAGCCGTGAATATGTGCAGCTATACTTTGCGTCTCTGCATGGAACACATAATTAGCCGCACGACGAACTAGCCCAGGAAGTGACTGATGAGGAGGGAAGATAAGCGATGGTCATTAAGGGTTACGGACTGAAGCAGGGGGCGGTAGAAAGTTAGCTGGGCGGATGAAATTAAGAAGGTTGCAGGGACGACATGGCCACGATTAGTACATGGCCGGGGTTGTTGGAGAAGTATGGGAGAGGCCTTTGCCATGCAGTGGGCGTAACCAGGCTGATGATGATGATGATGACCATGCATCAAAATGATATCGTGTAGGAAGAAGTACGGAACATCAGTTGCGCAGCTGGTCGGAAGAGCGCGTCTTACGGCATAGCGAGTCGCGTAGTCTGCCACGACTGACACCCACTTGTTTCCTGATGTAGATTCTAGAAATGGGCCGAGAAGGTCGAAGCTGGCACGATGGAAGGGCTTGGCAGGTATGTCGAGCCGCTGCAGATAACCAGCGGGGAGCTGGGAAGTTTTCTTGCGTCGTTGGCAAAGTTCACAAGCGGCGACGTAACGTAGTACGTTACGTCGACGTTACGACGTTAGAAAAAGCGGCGATGCCCACGGTCATATGTTTGAGATATGCCGAGGTGTCCTGCTGTTGGTGCGTCGTGAAGCTCTTCTAGAACGGTGGAGCGGAGGAGTTAAGGTACTACAAGTAGGAACTCAGAGACGTCCGGATGAAGGTTACGACGGTACAGAGTAGCGTCACGGAGGACGAAGAGGCGTAGCGTAGCATCGGCCGGAGAGTGTTCAAAACGGTCGATGAGTGCTCTGATGTAGGCGTCACGACGTTTTTCGTCGGTGAAATGAAGCAGCTGTGATATAGAGAATATGCAAGCAGCACTGGTAATATTGGAGGAGTCAGTGGCGTCAACAGGGTAACGCGACAAACTGTCAGAGTCTTGGTGTAGGCGGCGAGACTTGTACAGCACGTAATATGAAAATTGTTGTAGCCTCAAAGCCCATTGACGAACCGGCCTGTAGGGTATTTTAGCGGTGTGAGCCAGCAAAGAGCATGGTGGTCAGTGATTACAGAAAGAGGGCGACCGTAAAGGTAAGGACAGACCTTCGCCACTGCCCGGACAGCAGGGAGGCACTCTCGTTCTGTAATAGAATAGTTGCGCTCCGATGGTGCTAGGAGGCGGCTCGCATAAGCAATAACACGATTTCGATCACGCTGACGCTGGGCTAAGACGGCACCTATGTCATGACCGCTGGCATCTGTACGCTATTCTGTAGAAGAATCAGCGTCAAAGTGGGCGAGAATGGGTGGTGAGGTTACAACAGTGACGAGACGAGAGAAGACGACGGTTTCCGAAGCACCCCACGAGAATTTTACGCCTTTCTTCAAAAGGTTAGTGAGGGGTCTAGCAATTGCCGCAAAATCTTGAACAAGACGATGAAAGTACGACCATAGCTCTGCAAAACTTCGAAAGTCCGCGGCTGTCTTCGGAACCGAACAGTCTCGGACAGCGCGTGTTTTGTCTGGATCAGGATGTACTCTGCAAACGTCAACGAGATGACCTAAAAGAGTAATTTGGTTTTGCCCAAAACGACATTTGGACGAGTTAAGTTGCAGCTTCGCCTTTCGAAATGCATCAAGTATAGTTGTTAGACGCTCGAGGTGAGTGTCGAACGTTGGCAAGAAGACGATGACGTCGCCGAGGTAGCAGAGTAATGTGGACCATTTGAAACCTTGGAGCGAGGAGTCCATCATACGCCCGAAGGTGGCAAGGGGGTCGCATAGTCCAAATGGCATTATTTTAAATTGGTATAGGGCATCAGGTGGGATAACGCGATTCTTTCTCTGTCCATATCGTCAACAGCAATCTGCCAGTATGCAGAACGAAGGTCCATAGAAGACAAATAGCTCGAACCGTGCAGGCAATCAAGGGTGTTGTCTATACGTGGGAGCGGGTAGACGTCTTTCTTAGTAATGTTGCTTAGGTGATGGTAGTATACACTGAAGCGCCACGTGCCATCCTTATTCTTAACCAACACCACAGGTGCCACAGGTGACGCCCAGGGACTCGAAGAAGGCTCAACGATGTAGTTATCTAGCATTTTGTTCACTTCATTTTGAATTACTCGGCGTTAACACGCAGAAACTCGGTACGGTCCTCGGTGAATAGAGGTAGCATCGCCAGTAAGAATTCGATGCTTGATCACGAGCGTCTGGCCTAAAGGGCGATCGCTGAAGTCGAAAATATCTCGGTAGGACGATAATACTTGGCAAAGGTCTTCAGTCTGCGCAGAGGAGAAGTCTGTCGCAACCATTTTCTTTATGTTGAGATCGACGCCCGAGGCTGGCGCGTGGGGCCTGCTGAGCTCACAAGAATGCTGCCACGTGACGGTCGCCGAGACAATCAACGTTGGCAAGGCAAATGCCTTGCGGTAGAATTCGCTTTTCCAATCCAAAGTTGAAGATAGGCATGCGAGTGCGCTTCGCAGTAATAGTAAGTATACTGTGACGCACGGTAATGTCAAACTGCAGTGGAATGTCGGGCAGAGGAGTGACGAGGTACTCGCCATCAGGAACTGGTGGGGAAGATAACAGTTCAATGTAGGCTATTGACTTTGCCGGCAGGCGAAGAAAGCCGGCGGGGCATAAGCGGCACTGGGGTGCGTCAGAAGGTTCTGCCAGAATCGGTAACTCAAGGCGAATGATACTGGCAGAGCAGTCAATAAGAGCAGAATGCGCGGAAAGAAAATCGAGGCCGTGAATTAGCTCGTGGAGGCAACGACCAATCACGGTGAAGAGCACAGGAGTGTGGCGGCCGGCGATGCTGACACGTGCCGTACACATTCCGATGATAAGCACATTACGCCATCCGCAACGCGGACGACGCGTGCCGACGCTGGTGTGAGGAGCTTATTGAGTCGTCGTCGGAAGGCAGCACTCATAATAGAAAGATGTGCTCCTCTATCGATGAGTGCCGTGACAGGATAGCCATCAAGGCCAACGTCAAGAAGATTTTGGTTCGTAGGTAACGCACGCAGCTTCACCTCTAGAAGCTGCAGTGCCTAATTTTCCGGCTGGATCTGGGAGGTGATAGGCGGCGAAGAGAAGCGACGGGGTTGGGGCGAACGAGACTGATGGCGTCGAGGTGAGAGCGAGCGGCTGTAGCGAATGTACGGAGGTGGAGCATCAGCGGCAATGGGTTCATGGCGGGTAGTATAGGGAACCGAAGGTCCAAAGGTGCAGGGATAAGTGGCAGCGTATGTCCGAGGAGATGGTGGCCATCGGTTGCGGCAGTGACGAGCGACGTGGCCGATGCGACAGCAGTGGAAGCAGATCGGAGTTTCACCAGGGGTACCCATTCGGACGTGTTGCGGCGAGATGGTGCAGAAGAAACTGCCGGGGACGAGGAGGGCCGCTAGAGAACAGGGGAACGCTATGTTGAGAAGTTGAACACACGGAGGTCAGATCCATGCTCTCAAATTCCTGTCTGATGACGGCCTAAATCATAGCAATTGTGGTTGCTGGTGAATCGGAAGGCGTCGCTGAGAAAGCTGGCGAACAGGTGGCCTCGACTTCGTGGCGAGCAATACGGGTTACGTCGTCACAGGTGGTACTCTGACGCGGTCGACCCACACAGGTCGACGTGGCAGCAATGTTGGGTAGCCGCGCGATGTGATGTGAGAAACGGCGGCTCTTTGCCGTCGCTTTGAACAAGCTTTCTTTTATGATGGCGTCGATAGTTGCGACGCTGCCGAAAACAAGCAAATTGAAGGCGTCGTCGGCGATGCCTTTTAGCACATGCACCACTTTATCTGCTCCAGACATAGCATGGTCAGCTTTGCAGCGTAGAGACAGGACGTCGAGGATATATGAAACGTATGGCTCTGCAGGTGTCTGAACACGAGACGCAAGAGCTTTTCTCGCGGCAACCTTGCGCCCAATGGGGTCGCCGAACAGTTCCCGTAGCGTTTCCTTGAAACTGTCCCAACTGGTTACCTCGTCTTCATGCGTTTGGTGTCACACGCGTGGAGTGCCGCCGAGATAAAAGATGACATTGGCGAGCATAATCGTTGGGTCCCACCTGTTATTAGCGCTGCCATGTTCATATAGCTTGATCCATTCGTCAACATCCTGTCCCTCCAGGCCAGAGAACACACCAGGGTTGCGATGTTGGGGAACTGTGATGATTGGAGCAGTCGGACAAGCCGAAGCCGTTGCAGAGGCGGGCTCGTCACCGCGAGGCATGGTGACAAGCTCGGTGTGCCGACCACTTCGGAGTTCTGTGGTGAGGACGGGGATCGCTCACCTCCACCAGAAATAGTTAGTTAATTCGGGTTTAATGGCGCAAAAGCAACTAAGGCCATGCTGCGCCAGCCACAAGATATTAAGGATTCAAATGTTAAACAGTGCAAGCAGCGTTATTTTAGAGTCTGTGTAAAAAACCGGTTTCTTCTAGAAAGCTGAACAAGTCAGCGAAAGGTACTAGCGGTTCATCTCCGACTATTGAGGCTGGGTGTAAAGGTATGTGTAAGTTATAGAGATTATGTAAAAGCTTGTGTCTCTGTGTTTCAATATTTGGACATGTCATAATAATGTGCATTACGGTGAGTGGTTCATGGCACTTCTCGCAAGTTGGCGGGTTTTCGTTTTGAAGTAGAAAATTGTGGGTCAGGTGCGTATGCCCGATTCGGAGTCTACATAGGATCACCTCATAGAAGCGTTGCTAGTGACAGCACGACTTCCATTCTCTAAGCACGGGTTTTATTGTGTGTAACTTGTTATTTGTGCATGTGTCCCACTCTAGTTGCCACTTTAATGTCAGGGCCTTATGAATAGCTCGGATACTGTCTTGGTATGGAAGTGTTGTTTGCGTTATACCTTTGTGTGCTGCCATGAACGCGCATCTATCTGCTGCTTCATTCCCTGGTATCCCGACATGGCTTGGGACCCAGCATAATCGTATTGTTCTTCCATATTCGTTATAAGCCAACATGTTTAGGATGTCACCAAGTAGGGGTTCGGACGCGGAGTTAAGGTTTAGAGCTCTGAGTGCGCTTAACGAATCGGTATATATGATAGCATTCGTCTGCTTGTCACTGGTAATTTTTTTTACTGCCTTCCATATTGCGAAAACTTCGGCGATAAACACTGAAGAAAAATTATTTATCCGAATGCTATTTTGCCAATTTTTCGTAATTATTCCGACACCTACGCATTCTTGTGTTTTGGAGCCGTCGGTGTAAAATTCCGTGTAATGTTTATATTTTTCTTGTATAGCTCGAAACTCTTGTATTATGTGTTCTTGTGGGATGTCTTTTTTCTTTAGATGTGTTAGTGTCCAGTCACATAGCTGTGAAAAGTTGTACCATGGTGGCAATCTTGGTGGCCTTTCAGCAACCTGCAGGGCCTCGTGAGGAACATCATAAGCCTGACAGTATTCTTCGTATCGTAAGATTAGTGGCCGAATCATGTTCGGTTTGCTTGTGTAGTGTATCCTTGATATGCACTGTGTAACGATGTTGTAGCATATATGTTGTGGTGATGATCGAACCCGTAGTACATAGGAAAGTGTAAGCAGTGCTCTGCGTTGCTGTAAGGACGGCTCATTGCAGTCAACATATAAACTTTGGACAGGCGATGTTCTGTAGGCACCGCTTGCCAGTCGTAGGCCGAGATTATGAACTGGATCGAGTCGCTTGTTGTATGACTGCCTAGCTGCACCATAAACTACACTACCGTAGTCGAGGATGCTACGTACGAGGGACCGGTATATACGTAGTAGACAAGTTCGGTCAGATCCCCAGTGCTTGTGTGATAGCACCTTGAGGATATTTAATGCTTTATTTGCTTTAATTTTAGTTGTGTTAATGTGGGCCAGGAAGTTCAGCTTTCTGTCAAACGTTCCGCCTAGAAATTTATAGTGTTCTTTGACCGGCAAGGTTGTACTATGCAACGTGAGAACTGGGTTCAAGTGTAATCCTCGTTTCTGGGAGAAGAGAACTGTAACAGTTTTGTCTGTTGAAAAACGGAATCCATTTTTGTCAGCCCATTGTGTAAGGTTATTTATGGTTATTTGTAGTTGTCTTTCGCAAGTGGATAGATTTGAGGCGCGGCAAGCAACTTGCAGATCGTCGACATATATGGAGTGCATAACAGAGGATGGTATGAACTTATTAACAGAGTTCATTTTGATTATGAAGAGTGTCGTGCTCAGAATACAACCCTGTGGAACGCCATTTTCCTGTGTAAATGTGCGTGAAAGTATTGCGCCGAGACGCACCTGAAATGTTCTATTTGCCATAAAATCAGATAGACAGTTTAGCATTCTGCCACGCACTCCCAATTCAGCCAGGTCTCTTAAAATTCCATACCGCCAAGTGGTATCATACGCTTTCTCTAGATCGAAAAATACTGTGAGGCAGTGTTGTTTGTGTAGAAACGCGTTACGTATTTCATGTTCTAGTCGTACGAGGTGGTCAGTTGTTGAGCAGCCCTTTCTGTATCCGCACTGGTGCACGTCTATTAGATTCCGTGATTCAAGGATGAATGTGAGCCTTATGTTTATGATACTCTCGTAGGTTTTGGCTAGACAGCTTGTTAAGGCAATGGGTCTGTAGCTGCTTGGGGACGTTGTGGATTTACCTGATTTCACAAAAGGCACTATTACTGCATTTTTCCAGTCTGGGGGCATTATTCCAGATTCCCAGATCTTGTTGAAAAATTTAAGAAGTGTTTCTGTTGATGCTTGAGAGAGGTGTGCCAACATTGTGTAGTGGACACGGTCAAGGCCTGTTGCTGTTTTTTTACCGGCGGAGAGAACCCTGTTCAATTCTTGCATTGTGAGGGCGTTATTATAAGGTTCGTTTGAAGCCCCAGTAGTGGGCAGTCTCTGTTTCTCCGCCGACATTTTATATTTTAAGAAGTCACTTGAGTAGTTTGCTGAGCTTGAGACCTTGTAAAAATGTTCGCCTAATAAGTTCGCCTGGTCCTGCAGTGTTGTTTGTGTGCCTGGACATGTGAGTAGTGGAATTGTGTATGATGTGTACTCTCCTCTAAACTTTCTTACCTGGTCCCACATTCGTTTTGACGTGACCGTATTATTAATTGAGGATACATATTTTTGCCAAGACGATTTCTCTGCCTGCCTTCGAATAAATCGTGCTTTGGCTTTGGCCTGTTTGAAATTTAAAAGGTTGCTATATGTGGGGTACCTACGTAGGATTCCCCAGGCCTTATTTTGTTTCTTTTTGGCTTCAGTACACTCGTTCGTCCACCAGGGATTCAACCTTTTGTGTACAATACCGGATGACTGGGGTATTGCCTTTTCTGCTGCAGAGATTATTACTTCAGTGATTTTTTTATTAAGTTCATCAATGCTTAGTTCTTGTGAAAAGACAACTTCCAGTCTCGCGTTTTCCGTAAAAAGCGGCCAGTCAGCGAGCTGTAATTTCCACTGGCGTGGCCTTGTGATTAAGGTTGGTGGTAACGATAAAAATTTGATGATTGCGGGCAAGTGATCACTGCCATAAGACTTGTCGACGGTTTCCCATTTAAAATCATTAAAAAGAGATGGTGAGCAAAAAGCTAAATCTAAACAACTAAAAGTGCGGGAAGTCGGTGAAAAGTATGTCGGTGCACCTGAATTTAAAAGGCAGATATCATTGGATAGAATAAAACCCTCAACCATTTGCCCTCTTTGGTCAGTTTTGATACTGCCCCAAAGAGTACCGTGAGCATTAAAATCCCCCACTAAAACAAATGGCTCCGGTAATTGACCTGCTATATTTTCTAAATGTTTAGTGGTAAAATGGGTGTGGGGTGGGATATACAGCGAGCAAATGGTGATGGTTTTGTGAGTTATAACAGTGACAGCAACGGCTTCTATGTGACTGGTAATCGGAACTTCTCTAACTGCAATACCGCCCTGCACAATAATGGCTACACCACCCGAAAGCCGGTTCATCTGAGTACGGTCGCGCCGTACAACAGTGAAACCTTTTAAAATATGTTTGTGTTTTTCACCTAGGTTCGTTTCCTGTAAGCATAAGGCCACAGGAGAGAAGTTAAATAACAGGTCTTTAATATCACCTAAGTTATGTAAAAGACCTCTACAGTTCCAGTAAATAATAAAAGCCATTATGGAATTGAAGGGTAAAAAATGGCTTTAACAGTTGAATAGGAGGTAGGTAAGATATTAGGTGAAGTTCATCTCAGGAAGGGTGATACAAAGGAGCAATAACCTTCAGGTTATCGCTTTCTTATTTTGGGTGGTTATTGGGATCTTGTCCCTCTTACCGCGCTCAAGAGAGCGCTTGTCCTTCGGTGTCAATGACACCGGGTTTTTTGTGTCGACCTCCATCGCTCTCTCTGAGGCGCTGGAGGACCGAGAGTTAGGCGCCGAGACACGTGCCTCGGGCCTTGGGGTTCGTTTGATTTTAGGGCCCTGCGGGGCTGGTGTCTGCAGGGCCGTCGAAGAGGGTGGAGCAGTACTGACTGCTTCCACCACGGGGGCGGGAGGAGTCACTGCGGCACCACTGCGCGTGGGCTCGGAGGACTCCGGAGGCCTCTGTGACGCTGCCCCCGCCTGCGTCACTTCGGCATAACTTCTTCGGGGAAGGTACGACAGTCTTTTCCTGGCTTCGAAGAACGAGATTTTTTCTTTAACAGTTAGCGCAATGACTTCTTTTTCTTTTTTCCAGCAAGGGCAGGACCGCGAATAAGCTGGGTGATCTCCCTTGCAGTTAACACAATATGGCGAAGAAGTGCAATTCTCTGATTGGTGGTCGTTGGAGCTGCATTTAGCACAAGTTGTTTGTCCTCGGCATGCATGTGAAGCATGTCCAAATCTTTGGCACTTAAAACATCGTCTGGGATTCGGGATATACGGTCTCACATTGACTTTGACATAACCTGCATCGAGTGAAGTAGGCATTACGCTTGTTCCGAAGGTGAGTATAACATGTTTGGTGGGGATTTCTTGATCGTTTCTGCGGATTACTATTCTCTGTACTTTGGTAACATTTTGTTCCTGGAAACCTTCCAGCAGTTCCTCGTCGCTTAATCCAATAAAATCTTCTTCAGATATTACTCCCCTGCTTGTGTTGAGCGTTCTGTGGGCTGAAACATTCACTGTCGCCTCGCCAATACTGGTAAGTTCAGACAGCTTATCTGCTTGATCTTTACTATTCAATTCTAGAAGGAGGTCCCCGCTAGACATTTTGGAGGCTTTGTATGTCTGTCCGATTTTATCTTTCAGGCATTTGGCGACCAGGAATGGAGAAAGCTTTCTAATAGGCGTGTTACTTTCACTGTGGACTACATAGTATTTGGGGAAAGATGGAGCGTTGCTTCGAAAGGAGAATTGAAATGGTACTTCGGTGCGGCATCTTTTCAGACGCCGATCATGGACAACAGAGATTTGAGCTGCCATAGGAAAGTGTGTGTGTTCGGCAACAGCGCCGACCGCCCACCACGGAGCCCAACGAGGGGACGCGGCAGGGCTTGTGTCCAAGCCTGCACGACGCCAGCCGTACGCCGTCACTATAACCAAATATGGTGTACCCAAGGTAGGATATCCACACAAGGTTAACCCTTGCCGCCGTGGAGAAAGGAAGTAAAAAGAAGAGAGAAAGAGACAGGAAAGGTCAAAAAGTGAGAGATAAAGACGAAGATTCGAGGAGGGAGAGACAGGAAAAGGCGACTGCCGATGTCCTCCAGGTGGGTCAGCCTGGAGGTGCCGTCTATGTGAAGCCGAGGCCGAAGAGGTGTGTTGCCTCCGCCGGGGGGCCTTAAAGGTACAGACACCCAGCATCGGCTCAACCCCCAGGATCCCCTTTTCCCCAGACACGGCTAAGCCGCGCACGGCTACACGCGGGAGGGTCCAACCCTCGTGGGCTCGGGTACGTGGTGTCGCAACGCACCAAACGCCTGCTTACGCAGACGCCCCTGCGGGGCCTCCACCAGAAATGTTACGTGTGGAAAGACACAGACAAAAGATGCTATTTACAGGCTATTTACACTGGAGCCAGGCAGCCAGGCTCACACTCGCTCGTGCCAAGGGCACCGACCAACTTCGTTGTTCTGGCGGCGGCTCGTCTCTTGAGCATCGATCGCTCAATGATATCGTAGTATATATATATATATATATATATATATATATATATATATATATATATATATATATATATATATATATATATATATTTTTGGCGTATACCTCTTTCCACCTTTTTTCATGTTTGTGCACAAGTTGTGACCAGTTCTCAACGTATTCGCAATGCATATGCGTTTGATTTTTTTTAAATCAGCGCAAATGCTTAGTAATTAATGTTTTATAGTGTGCCTTTGTGGTAACGTAACTTTCTTCTTTACTCCTTAAGTACACCCAAGGTGTACCAAGGTGAGTTGAGATTGTTCGCTGAATATTTTTCTTTTTTTTCATCGATTATGAAGAAGTGACTATTTCCGTTTATAAGAAATGGCATTTTTATTTTGCGATACGCATTGTTAGCGTCGCGCTTGGCATTGTTTATTTTATGTCAATTATTCTTCAATATTTCAGTTCCTAAACGTGGGCTTTGATTGTGCAGCACTATTTGTAGGAATTCAGTGAAAACTCGGCGAAAGCGGGAGATGGAAATTCCTGAAACTTAAAACAGAAACTTCAAGACATTTCCCCTATGTTCCACTTGGGGTCTTTGTTGGCGTCTCATGATATGATTTATAAAAGTCGGGCCTCTCGGTTAACTTCCTTTCTTCTTGTTGTGTACATATATATATTGTTACGTGTGGAAAGACACAGACGAAAGACGCTAGTTACAGGCTATTTACACGTACTGGAGCCAGGCAGCCAGGCTGACACTCGCTAGTGGCAAGGGCACCGACCAACTTCTTCGTCGTTCTCGCGGCGGCTCGTCTCTTGAGCATCGCTCGATGATATCGTAATATTACACCCCGGCGGCAAAAGCATCGTCACGGTGCTGTTAAATATCCAAGGCGCATGGAGAGTCGTAGGGCTTGAGTCGGGCAACCTGGATAATGTCATTGGTTGTCACAGCGGAGGGCGTAGTGGGCATGGCTAGAACGATTTCATAGGTGACATCGGTCACTTTGCGTATCACGCGATATGGGCCTGTGTAACAGGAAAGCAGTTTTTCACAAAGGCCGACTTTGCGTGACGGTGACCAAAGCAACACGAGGGCGCCGGGCACAAAATGGACATCACGGTGACAGAGGTCGTAGCGTTGTTTCTGCTTGTCTTGAGACACTTGTAGACGAGCGTGCGCAAGTTGGCGAGCATGGTCAGCATGGGCGATTGCATCACGGGCATAATCGCTAGTTGAAGCTGTGGCGGACGGAAGCACAGTGTCCAGTGGTAGCGTCGGTTCGCGGCCATACAAGAGATAAAACGGGGAAAAGCCAGTAGTTTCGAGACAGGGAGTTGTATGCAAAGGTAACGTAAGGTAGAGCCAGGTCCCAGTCACGGTGGTCGTCTGAAACGTATTTGGATAGCATGTGTGCAAGGGTGCGGTTCAAACGCTCAGTGAGGCCGTTCGTTTGGGGGTGGTAGGAGGTGGTAAATTTATGCTGTATTGAGCAGGTACGCATGATGTCGTCAGTGACTGTGGCCAAAAAGGTGCGGCCGCGGTCTGTAAGCAATTGACGCGGAGCACCATGCATCAAAATCATATCATGTTGGAGGAAGTCCACAATATCACATGACATTGGCGAGCATAATCGTTGAGTCCCACCTGTTATTAGCACTGGCATGTTCATAGAGCTTGAGCCAGTCGTCGACATCCTGTCCCTCCAGGCCAGAGAACACACCTGGGTCATGATGTGGGGCAACCGTGACGATTGGAGCAGTCGGACAAGCCGAAGCCGTTGCAGAGGCGGTCTCGTCAGCGGGAGGCATGGTGACAAGCTCGATGTACGGACCACTCCGGAGTTCCGTGGTTAGGACGGAGATCGCTGACCTCCACCAGAATTTTACGTGTGGAACGACAAAGATGAAAGAGGCTATTTACAGACTATTTATACTGGAGCCAGACAGCCAGGCCGACACTCGCTCGCGCCAAGGGCACAGAACCACTTCCGTCGTTCTCACGGCTGCTCGTCTCTTGAGCATCTCGCGATAATATCGTAATAATATATATATATATATATATATATATATATATATATATATATATATATAAACAAGAAGAAAGGAAACCAAGAGGCCTGATTTTTATTAATCTATCTTAAAAAGCCCGCAAACTCTGACACCAAGGGCAGCATAGGGGGATTAACGAATACGGCAGCTTCGATACCTTTACGAAACATTTGTGTGTTTTCTGACCAGCTGCGTTCCCCCAAAAGGTTCGCGTACACGTGTCGCCAGTGGCACAAAGGATCATCGACCGCCAAGGCCGTGAGTGGTGGCGCTGGCAAACTCTTCGCAGTTGTGGTAGATGAGCATAAAATACCCCGAAAAGGCGATGGGCAACTGCGCCATGGTAGATCAGTCGGTAAGTGCACCCCACGCGTAATTCGAAGACGTGGGCACGTACCCTACCAGATGCTAGTTATTTTTACATCCGCGTTCACCTTTTTCATTTATTTGTCATTGCTTTAATTAAGCACAACGGGCCTATGTTTCACCGATGCTCTCCTCGGTATTATTGTGTGTTGGCTTCTTATAATATATATATATATATATATATATATATATATATATATATATGTATGTATGTATGTATACGTCACTAATAATATGAGTGCCACGCTGGCAGGGCACCTGCAGCAGCCACAGTACTCGTGGCCACCGACGTATGGTCTCTGCGCCAACCGACAAGGGAGATCGCAATCGCAGTCTCCTCGCGCACAAAGCGCACATCGACGCCGAAGGAGTTCCCATTTGCCTGCATTGCTGAAGTTGTACGCCAAGAATTTCGACAAGCCTTTGCAAATCATGGTTCAGGAGGAAGTGTGGCTCCTGACCATACATGGAGGCAAGCGCTTACAGCAATGCCGACCCTGTCTCTAATACAGCTGTCTGCAATACCAACGCAACAGTAGCGCCAGTGCGCACCTGTCAGAGCCTGGGCTCAACGATAGGCTTTTCGGCTACCCCAACAGGGTTCCAGGACTGATAGATAGCGTACCGCCCATCGCCAACCCATGTGCTACAATTGTGGAGAACCAGAACACGTTTTCCGCTTCTGCCCTCATCGACGGACTTGTTACCACGGAAATTTACTTGCCACTAAGCGCCGTCAGCTTGATGAAAGCGGTGGTGCCTTTGACGACAACTTTACAGGACGGCAAGTAAGCTCCTCTCATATCCAGTCACGGTCGCCGTCTCCAACACGTTTTTCATCGCTGAAGCGGCAGTTTTGGTGATGGGGTGCGAAGGCCGTCTGCCAGCCTGCGGCGGGAAACTGGAAGCAGCGACCTCTTGGTGGGGGGGAGGTTGCACGTAATCGATTGGCCAAAAAGCTGGAGTATTGCCAAAAACGCAGCAGATCGATGGCCTATCAGAGCAAAACATGCACAAAATTGTGATTGCCGACCTCCCTGTAATCGTTGATGGCACGAAGTACTGGCCTAAGTTGGCAGTGGCGCGGACTTTTCATAATGACTGAGCCATTGGCAGACCAGCTTAAGAAGGTTAAAATGCAATGGACGGGTCCTTCCATTGGAAATGCCGAAGGTCAGCTAATGATGCCTACAGGCATATGTGCAGCAAGACTCACGAAGGGGAATATAGCTTTTGTTGCTACCTTCATTATTTCGCAACAGTGTTGCAAACAACTCATACTAGGCATGAACTTCTAGCCGAAATGTGGGACTGTAGTCAACATACGTGACGGCGTGGTCATTCCTTCCACCATTGAAGACACGACGACCCATGGTGCAGAACAACAACGCAGATCTTTGCATGCCGCCGACGACGACGTCTTCACACCGCTACTATTATGCAGTCTTGTTCCAGTTATTTCTGACGCACAATACAACGAAAACGGAGTACCGAACAAATAACAGCACTTTTTCTTTGTCAAGACATTGCCATCACTCGTAGCATTGCCAGCTTAGCAGAGGGACATGCTGATATGCTGCTGAGAAATTTCACCAACGAATGCAAGCACATAAGCAAAGGCGCCACGGTAGTACACCTTGATGAAATCGGCAACGTTCAACCCTGTTTTGCTGGTCGAGAGGAAGCAATGGCTTTTTTTTTATTGATATGACATAAGGAGATATTGGCACACAATTTAGGCGCCGGCTACTCCTTATCTCTTGAGTGGTTCCGTCATACATCATACGGGGTTCAATATTACATATCAAATACTCTTTTCACACAAGCACCAGTACTTATCACGCACCGTTTCCACAGGAAGGCTATCACTTAAGAAACACATGGTATATATAATATACAAAGTAAATGTCTCCACACTTATGTACATAAAAGTCTCAAAAGTACAAACGATACTGTCGATTATAAAACATTGCCTGGTCAGCGGGTGGTACATACATCTTGTAAATGCATTATCACATACAGTCACAACAGAACAGTCAAGAAAACATAATTCACAAACAGAGGCATATATACAGTGACATTGAAATAAAGGGAACAAGGAAAGCGCTAATAACGTCCAAGCTGTTGTTTGCCGCTGTTTTCAAGAAAAGTCTTTATTGCTTTTAAAGCGTTCTTCTGCAAGGCCGTTGTTCGCCAAGGGCCCAAAAGTTTCCCTAAATTGAAAGGTCTGCGGTCTAATTTAATTAGCGCTGATTTAAGTCAGCATCTTGGCGTGTCATGATGTGGGCAATCTAGAAGGAGGTGATATATATGGCACTGTCTGTACCCGTCATCGACGTTAGTACAAATTTACCGCCGAACAATAGACAGAAGCTTCTCGAACGGCTTGACAAATTTAAGAATTGTTTCTCCTCTACGTCTCAAATTGGCCTAACGCCACTGACTGAGCTCCGAATAATCAAGGAGGTAACTGCAAGACCGATTAGAATAAATCGGTACCATGTTGCTCAGAAAGAATGCGAGGCGATACAACAGCAGGTCCAGAAAATGGCGCATAATTAGTGGAGACATTACCAAACGACGGAGCTTTGTGAAGGCCTCGTCGCACTCAGAAGACCACGAAATGACCGTTGCTTCTAAGTAGTTTAGTCAGGGGCGATATGATGGTGGTGAAAGATCCAATGAAGCGGCTGAAGCAGCAACGAAGACAGATGAAACTGCACAATTATATGACGGAAGTTGGCTTACAGAATACGGCGACGGCCCGAAGTTTGGCTGTATCGGGGAGAATTCCATCGTTGGATACGACGTAACCTAGAATTGTCAGCTGCCGAGCAGCAAATCGGCACTTCTAGGTTTATGCATGATATATGCTTAATCATGCCGTGTATGCGGGTTATATAGAGAAATTATTCAATCAAGAAAGTATATCACACTACGTGCTTGAGTAAATTATTTCCCCGAATTTACAAAATGGCTACCTGCAAACAAATTTCATGACACATAACATTCACAGCGCATGCTTTTTTATCTTAAATCTTCAAGCGCAAAATAATGTGACTGCTCCAACGTGAAAGTGACGTAATTTTACTGGCGCTGCTCCTTACGGCCAACGTAGTGGCGTCCGTGCGATGGAATTAGTGGCCCTACGCGGCGTGGTAAAGTATTTGAAGGTGCCAGACATTTTGGCGTGCCTGTGTGCGTCGCGTCCACGTTAGTTGAACTATCTATACTTAGGGCACGGTCCGAAAATATCACGCCCAACGCTAAACCGCGCTCTCGTAGTCACTACTTCGCGCTTGAGGTGTAACTGCGAATTTTTTTGTGCCACTTCTAATCAGATTGTTTCAAATGTTGACTCTTTAATTTCTTTAATTATGACACATATGTTAAAGCCATGATTTGTAAACGGTTTGAAAACAGCATTTTAATTCCTTGCGGCAGGCAATCTCTTGAGTCGCGCTTTTTGTTTTCTCGTTCAACAGAAAGTTTGTGAATTTAAAGAACAAAGATATTGGCTCACTATTCTCGTGTAAACAGCAACAGTGCTGCTCTCAAGCACGGGCGCAAGATTAGTATTAAGCAAAAAGGTTTTGCATAATGAATCCTTACCAACTAGCTCAGCTTTCTGTCGTAATAAATAATAATACGGCCATGTAATTGCCAATTTCAGTCATATGCATGACAGGTCAAATTCCATCAAGGTGGCTGCTACGCTCTAGGCATCTTCATGCTTACCTGGCGCGGCAAATGTATATTTTCGCTGGGATATCGGTTGATTTGATTGAGGTAATCTGTTTAACACTGTCACAAATAGTCATGGGCTTCTACGCTATGTTCACCTCTACAGAAGGAATTTCGCGGCAATACCAATTAACCAGCTTGGCAAAGCTGGGGAACCACTGAGTCAGGTGTGCAGCGCGTTTAGTTCCTTTGCATCATAATTAGGACAGACATTGCTGCGACGCAATAAGAGACGCAGGGTTACGGTATCTTAATATATTTCATGAGCTTTCCTTTCAACGGCGGCACAAAATTGATGAAGCAAAAGAGAGAGTGCTTCCCAAAATATTGACACGTGAACTCGTTTATCTGTTACGGCTGAGCGGTTTTACCGTCTAAGAAATATTGTCTTTAAGCACAGGACGCGCCTACACTCTTAGGCAAAGTTACACCCTTTGGCTTGCCCCTTCTGCCACACAACAATAATCGTTATCTGCCTTGATGCGTTTCCTTTCTTTAACGCTGCGAGCCCGGAACTTTCCAGTATGGAACGGCACGCGCGTTATCAGAAGGGGCACTCCAAAGGGTGTAAACTGTTCTATGCTGATAACGCGCGTGCCGTTCGTTACTGGAAAGTACTGGGCTCGCAGCGTTAAAGAAAGGAAACACATCAAGGCAGATAACGATTATTGTTGTGTGGCAGAAGGGGCAAGCCAAAGGGTGTAACTTTGCCTAAGAGTGTACATGTATCGGAAGTTTCTAGAATGTTATCGATGCTTCTATCGGCTATCTGTTGTCACCGAGCCTTCTGTAATCTGATTGCATGTATGCGCGAGACGAATGGTGTCGAACTTTGTGGAACGCACGCGGGTCCCTGCGATTACTCTGGAACATTCGACGACTGATGTATAAAAGCCGACATCCTTGACCCGTTGATACGATTTTCGACGATCGGCGACTATGTTCGCCGCTATCGTTGTGCTTTAAGTGTAGCCTGTTTTTGTCTTTCAGAGTATTGCTACTGTGTTTTTTAACAATACTACCACGTGACAGTATTCAAATTTACTTTCTCGAACGCAATTTAACGTAGCGCTGAGAGATTTGCTGTAGGTAGGATAATTACGAAGGTAGTTGCTGAACACTTAGAGTAAATATAATTTCAAACAGCACAACATATCTGCAGATTTCAACGATTCCGTTGGCTTTGAACTCATTTGGTGTGAGAGAAGCATTTTCACACCGTGAAAACCACCATTGCATTTTCGATTTACCTGACTTTTAAAAAAATATATTTGCGTTCATACAAGAAGGGAAATGGGCGTGTTAAAGAGGTTTGTTAGAAGGGAGGCAAAGGGTCGGAAAAATTTTATAACTTGAAATGATAATTGAAGAACAATGATGTCAGAAAATTAAAAATATATGTAGTTGCGGTTTTGTGCAGAATGAATTATGTGGATTACGTAGAAGTTATGACTTTTTCTTTAAGATGTAGACCAATTTCTTTCCGTATAATACATGTTAGAGAATTGAAACTATGTACACTCAGAGACTAACAGTCTCAGACACCCCCGATATGTGGGCTATATTTATGTATTCCTTTGTGGACAAATGTCTAATGCTAGGTTTCTTAGAGACAGTTCAACATTTCAATATACAGCTATAATTGATTCAGATGAACTTAGGGCATGATGCCAATTTTCTCGTCTTTTTTCTGCTTCCAAAGTGACGTACCGTCTTAGTGTAACAACATTCCCGAATTGGTGGAAAGCAGTCACATCTTTTTTTCAGTGCAAATGGCACAATTCCAAAGTAGGTATTTGCCTGAAATGGCTACAGTATGAGAT
The DNA here is from genome assembly GCF_023375885.2 of Dermacentor andersoni. Classification (NCBI taxonomy): domain Eukaryota; kingdom Metazoa; phylum Arthropoda; class Arachnida; order Ixodida; family Ixodidae; genus Dermacentor; species Dermacentor andersoni. The sequence goes on along the minus strand of NC_092823.1, from coordinate 90,722,339 downwards.
TTAGGATGACCTTCATATTTGATGTCTCTTCACGACACTCTAGATTCAGGCATTTCTGTAAATTATTATTTAGGCTGCAGGCAGGCAGGCAAATGCTTTTTAAAGGCTTATTGCTTCTCAGGATCGATGATTCTTTCTGAAGGTCCCACCTATGTATCGCGTAACTCTCAGCCAAACCGTGTTCTGCAGCTTACGTCAAATTAAGATCGGTGAAACATGTACATTTATTACTGTTGTTGTACTGACCATATTGCCGTAATTCAAAAAAGGTAAACCACCATTTCCAAATGCGCACACTGTGCAGCTTGTGCATCAATATTATTCTTTTCCTCTATGCTGATTCATCTCACTTTGTGTTTGTAGTAGATAGGAAAACCTTTCAGCTAAACTATTTTTGTCATCTTTATCCCTGATGTTGCTGACAGATGCTTAGGCGTAAAGCACCAACAATATGCACGGGGCTGCCAGTGATGATTTTCCTCTCTTTGAAGTCTTTCAGAAACACAAAATAAACAAATTAGACAGTTTAAAACAGTGAACGCTATATAGAACATATTTGAATGGCGCTTGAGTACAATAAGTAATTCGTTAAAATGTAGAAAACGCTTGAGGTGGCGAGGTATTCACGAACGCAAAAGGGTTGGATATGTGTAACATAACAAGAAAGTAACCTAACAAGAAAACCGATAATTGGTCATTCTGACAAACTGTTGCCGGATTGTGCGGCCAGAAACATTACCACAAATTATGATTACGGTGAACACACTTGCATATTCGGTGCTCAGTGAATTGTGTAACAAGGCTCGAATCCCTGGCGTTAAAAAATGCATGATGGTATGTTTCCGAAAAACGGGTTGTTTTTTTATAATTTTCTTATTCTACTACTACATTTGACAAATGGGTCAACTTAACTACGTTCCATGGAATTCAGTGGCAGCAATGTCGCCCACGGGGTTTTTAAAATAAATGTATTCTTGTGTGAAAATAAAAAAACTGGTAAAAGCAGGGAGAGCGGTCGTCTAGAAAATGAACAGAAAAATGCGCTCGCGTGAAACAACTTACTCGGAGAAGTGAAGGTGATAAAGAAGAAGAAGCTGAGGAGTATCATTTTCCTCCCAGTCAGTAAAAATTCCATGCTTCTGAAAAAATGAACAGAAGCATGCTTTAGTCGTTCTTATTTTGGGAAGAAATATTGAATTTCGTTGTTGATTCCACACGCCCCTGAGGATAACAATCAGGATGACGCTTGAAGCAAAAAGCGTAATGATGAACATTGAGTTGAATTCGGGTGATAGGGCACACCTGAGATGAGAAAATTTGAGATTAGAGCGGGTTAAAGGAAACACGTGCCCCACTGACGCGCCAGGTAGTCCGGGAGGGGTGAGGGCATCGCCGGAACGCCACGTCACCGCCCTCTCGCCATCGGAAGCCGGCTCTCTCTCGCTCATCCCCACTGGGCTTAGCTGCTGCGCGCATCTGCCGGCTGTGGTGGCTGCGCTGCTCCCTTGCTGTCTCGTCGCGCAGGACGTGGGTGGCATGCGGCGTTGGCACCGCAGTCTACTGCTGCTTGCTGGCTCGGACATGACGTACCGCCATGGTACATTACTAGCAGTGCAAAGCTTGAAGGACCGCTCAGCAGCTTCCAAGTGGACATTAATGCTTTCGGTTTCAAAACTCAAAGTGCTTAGGTGTACCCGGATTGTTTTTTAGTTATTTACGCTGCTTAAGCACTTACTATTAGGAGCTGACTGTAAAGTGATGCGTGCTCATCGGGGTGCCGTTCTGGCTAACAGGGGTCGAAAGCAAGCATCGGACCAACTTACGTCAATGAATATGTGGTAATGTTTGCATACGTGCTGCTCTTCAAGAAACCTCTTTCACGGTGACAACGGTAAATAGACGTGGTACTGCGTAGGTACCGCTGCACGAAGAAACTCTTTTACTCCGACTGAGTGCACTGCGTATGTGCCACTCGGTCTGTGCAGGTCTTCAATGAACTTCTTTCATATCAACTTTGTCCATTGGGTAAGTGCCAGTAGGTGTGGGCAGCGCTTCAATGAACTTCTCTGACGCCACAAAGACGACGACGCTGATGGAATGCACGCGCTTAGTATGGGCTCCTTGTATTTCAAACTCCTGTGGGCAAACAACCACCGCTGGACCCAAACTAACGTGGGAACTAGTTTCCGGAAGTAGCCAGCTACCGATCAAGACCAGTCCCGACACAGGGACCCAGGGCAAGGGTTTCTACGACAACAAGATTGCTAACCCTAACGAAACCTTCAGCTCCTCTGTCTGGCCGAGAAGCAGGTGCGCCGCCACCACGAAGGTGCGTGGTGTAGCTGTAGACAGCCCGGCGAGGACTTCGCATGACGACTCGCACCCCCGCGAGATCAAGTAAGCGCAGCCCCTCCCCTCGGTATGGAGGTAGTAGAGGTTGAGGGCACGGAAATAGCCCCCGAAAAAATGACCCTTGATGCAGGGTGGCTTGTCAACCATCGTAAGCAACGAGTCATACACGGATCCCTCCGCCCAGTAGCAAGCCCACTCACCGGGCGTATCCAGCAGTCCGCACTATGCCCACGAGAACCACGGCAACCACGACTTCCTAAGAACGATATCAAGATCGTCATTCGCCCAAGAGATGGTTTCAACGTGTCCAAACTAGGATATGCCCAGATATGCGACTCAAATTCTACAGATCACGGGCATTACAACCACAGAAGCACAGTACGACATTTACCGCTCATGCGCGAATAATAACATCATTGTAGTTAGCACGCCAATCATGTCTAACGTCGAAAAATACTGCCGCATCCGCAGTATACCCACCGGAGCAGTCCGCTACGCTGCTACAGCATATGCCACACCGCCGAAGAACACAGCCAAAGGAGTTATACATAACATCCCTTCATATGATACGGAAGAAAACATCAACAGTCTCGTTTACACGAAGAACCCTACGATTGTGCAGGCCCCACGCATGGGCAATACTGATTCAGTGCTCATCGTATTCGACGGAAAGCAAGTACCGTACCATGTAGACTACCGCGGAGGCAGAATACAAATGCTATATTCATAAGAAGCGCATTGAGGTCTGCGACATCTGTGAGACCGTCGGCCACAGGGCCGATGTATGCCCCACTCCAACCCAGAAGAAATGCAATAGCTGTGGCACAGTAATTCCACCGGCTGATCACCCCTGTCGCCCTTGCTTCGCGCTCTGCGGCAAAGACCACCCGACTGGTGGTAAGGCCTGCCATCTCCGCTTCCAGACACCACACCTACTACTCCAACGGCGATGGGAACACCTACGACTGGAAGAGCAAGGAGCAGACCAGGAGACGGGGCCATCGACCTCTGTAAATGGAGACTCAGCTCTGCCAACACTGAAATCGACGCCCAACCAAGGGAGCCTGCGGCAACGCAGCAACTCACCAGCACGCAGTCAGTCTCGTGGACGCAGCCGCTTCTGTGGCCGCAGTCAGTCACAGGGACGCGGCACCTCCCGGAGTGGACCGGATTCAACACCAAAGCCGGAGCAAGGAAACGCCACCCCTATTGAGACCACACTTAAAGTGCAAGACGCACCCCCAAGGTAGTCTGGGCCAGCATTGTCTCCCACACAGGTCACACCACACAACCTATAGCACCCACAGTGAACACAGTGACGCTACCATGAACAGCTTCATCTTTACGTTCTGATCTTTAGCTCTGATCTTTAGGTGCTCAGATACAAGACCTCAAGACAGAAAACGCTAAGCTCAAACCACAAACCAAACGCTTACCATCAAATGCAGACATCCTTTTTGTCCCTGCAATAGATTGCCCGCAAGCCATCCAACAACCATCCCCGCACAAACGCAAAGCGTTCGAGTCAATCTCAAAAGCGGGAACACCAGAATACACTTCAGAAGGAAATGTCAGCTGTGAGGCCCTCCCTCAGGAACAGCGGACAGAACGCAACTACAGCGAAGCATTAGATTTAAGCTTGCCACATTGCTCGACACCTCCATTGCAAAGGCCCTCGAACACGCAATGGACACCCTCCTTACTGGGAAACTCGAAACACTACTACTGCCCAGAAATGAGCAAGCCTTTGCGGCATGAGAACGACAGCGACAGGAACAAATGGACGACACGTGCAAATTGCTTCAAGACATGGTCGTGACTCTGGCTAAAAATCTAAACACTCGTGTGACAGAAAATACCCTACTCGGTCCCAGAGCAGGTTCCCTATAGAAGCTGTACTCGCGTCCAGACAAAGATGGCTGCGAGTAATCCCGAACAAGTTACCTACTGCATTTGGCAGTGTAACTCTCGGGGCTTCTGACAAAAACGAGCACACATAGAGCAATACATTACCTCTCTCGCACCACATACTTCGCCCCATGTTATCGCATTACAATAGACCGGAGAACCGTATACGCTGTCGGGACACGCGGTATACACCGCAGTTTGTGATGATAACTACAGGCCCTAAGTAACCACACTGGTTAAGCAAAACATTCCGGTTATACAGCATCACTGTGGTTGCTATTACTACAGCAGCCGACATTCTCCGGATCATCCCATCTGCAAGGCGCACGCAACAGAGCCTCTTCATCCTCATTGTGTACAGCAGCCCCAGACAACAACATAGGTTTCTACGACCTTTCACCAAAGCGGATCAATCAGCCAAGGAAGCCCCCATGGTCATCGTAGAAGACCTAAACGCCCCTGCGGTGGCATGGGACTACCCAATGGACCGTCGAAAAGGAATACAACTATAGCTTGACGAACAGGATCTAGGTCTTACTCTTGTCACGGATCCAACCTGTCCCACTCGTATGGAAAACAGTGTTAGCGGCGACACTAGTCCGGACCTGACATTGGCAAAACAACTTCCACAGGCACACTGGATCAACACACAAGGCAACTTGGACAGTGACCACTATTTAATCCAGAAAGCAGTTCGAGCGGGCCCGTGAAAGCCCAAGAGCCGTCAACGCCGCATAACGTAATGGGACGCTTTCCGGCAGGCCAGATCCCTCACCTCTTTCTCCGGTACCCAACCCCCTTTGGAAGATTGGGTGGCATCCTTGCTACAAGACGCGAGCGAAGCGACTAAATTGGTGCCTGAGGAAGCCAATCTGCAGGAGGCAGATAGAAAGTTACTGCATATGTGGGAAGCCCTCGCCTATCTGCAACGCAGCTACGAACACAACAAGCTCAACCGAACGCTCAGGAAACGTAATAGTACTTTTACCCTTCACATCCAAGACTATCCACAACTTACTCGTCAAAATTGGCATGGGACACGCGACAACATGGAGCGGCAACCAAATTTGCACAAAACGTCGAATATACTCCGTTGCCTCCTCGATCCGGCCAACAGCAAGAACACACAACAGCACAACTTGCAAAAGATTATTCGCACCCATCCGGGCACTAACGCACAAATTCTTCAAGAGCTGATAGAGTGATACGTAGGACTTCAACCTACTACACCCGCTCCAGTACACACTGGCACCGCTGACGACCACCTGGACACGCCCATACAAGCAGCAGAATAAGATGAAGCCATCCTGGAACTCCGCCCTAACTTGGCCCCGGGACCTGGTGGCATTACTAATAATATGCTTCGCAACCTAGATGAGGATTCTCTTCTAGCCCTCACAGCTTATTTTAACGGGTACTGGGAAAGTGGAAACCTCCCCTCACCGTGGAAATAAGCCAAAATCATTGATTCCCAATACAGGGAAGCGCCTCCTACTCGAAAACCTCCGCCCTATATCCCTTACTTCGTGTGTCGGAAAGGTCCTCGAACACGTCATCCTGACGCGCCTACACAGACATATGAACGACAACGACCTCTTCCATAATACCATCGTTGGCTTCCGCCTAAACGTTCTGCTCAAGATATCATGATTCAGCTCAAGCACCAAATTATCGATGGTAATAAAAGCTCCAGGGTAGACATCAGAGCCATATTTGAGTTAGACCTAACCAAGGCCTTCTATAACGTCACGCATGAGGTTGTACTGAACCAACTGGCACAACTCCAGGTGGGACATCGAACATATAACTACGTCAAGAATTTCCTTACAGGTCGCACGGCCACCATTACTATCGGAGGGTAGCAGTCACCAATTATTTACTTTGGCAGCAAAGGCATGCCACAAAGATCGGATCTGTCCCCTTTACTATTTAACGTGGCATTGATCGGACCACCACCTGCATTAGCTCGCATCCCCAACCTCAAGCATAGCCTCTACGCAGACGATATCACCCTGTGGGTCACCGGGGCAAGCAACGCGGACATCCAAGAAACGCTGCAGCAAGCCATCAACGAGGTCGTTGCATACGTAGAACCGCGTGGCCTGGAGTGTTCCCCACAGAAATCGAAGCTCCCTCTGTACAAGCCTGATTGGGTAGGTCGACTTCAAGACCCTCACCCCCCTTCGTGGTAGAACTCCGCGTGCATCAGCAACGCATACCTACTGTACCTGGCATCAGTATCGTTGGCTTACGCATCCAATAAACTGCATGAACACGTGGATACTCAAGGAATTAGATACTCATGTACACCAAACCATGCGCCTCATTGCACGAATTGTTAATAGACTTCATGGCATCAAATAAACCAACCTTATACGCCTGGTAACCACCTACGCCCTGAGCAGGATCACCTATGTCGCCCCGTACCTTAGCCTCAATACAACTGACAAGCTCAAACTCAATACCACAATCAAGACGACCTATAAACAAGCCGTACATCTTCCCATCTCCACCTCTAACGAGAGACTACACGCCCTCGGCATTTAGAGCACCATATACGAGCTTGTTGAAGCGCAGCGTATTAGCCAGTACAAATGACTCTCCAATTCCACCACGGGCAGGCACATTCTAGGCACCCTAGGTATAACTTACACCACCCAATTCAGACCAAGAGTACCTGTCCCTCCAAATATTCGCGCTCAGCTAGTTATCCCGCCCATACATCGCACTATGCTCCCTGAAGACAATCCGGAGCGACGCGCAGAAAGAGTTAACGACAACAAAAGCGGTACGACCAAGCCGTTTATGTAGCCTACGTGGACACAGCGCAATACCCCAACCCAAACGCCATGGCGGTCCTCGCCGTCGCGGACTCACAGTACCACCTCGCCGCGGCCGCATCAATACTCACCACGCAACCCGAAGAAGGAGAAGAAACAGCCATCGCTTGGGCTTACATGGCTACCAATGCACACTGCATCATCAAGGATTCAAAAACGCCATTCGCCACTACACAAGAGGACTGATAGCGCCCCAAGGGCAGAAGCTGCTCTCTGGCACTCCTCCCTCAAGTCAATGCCACGTCCAGGTCATCTGGGCCCCTGGTCAATCGGGTCTGGCTGGAAACAAAGCCGCCCACGATGACACCCGAGCTGTCGCATACCGAGTGCATCATCCTTCTGCTGAGTCTTTCGATCCTGACCAGCCCTCTGTTGTGCATCGCGGTCACGCGAGGGACCGAATCGTCACGTTATGAAAAATCCTTCTCCACTACCGCAGAAAGCGGTTACACTACTTCCAGCACACAAAACACTAAATACATCTCAATCCACCACTTGGCGATTACTTCAGGCGCGAACTTTCCCGAACGCCGTGCTTTACAACCGTATTTACCCCGATGCATACTCCCCACTCTACAAAGCGTGCGAGGCCCGCGCTGACCTCGATCACAATATCTGGCAATTCCCCAAAGCCTCACCCACCAACACCTACCGGGCTAACACTACACGCATCCTAACTACGGCCGAGCAGTAGGAGACTTTGCTTCTCAGCTCGGATCCAGAGGGGCAGCTCCGGACCGTGCTGATGGCCGAAGACGCCGCTAGAAAGCAAGAACTGGACGCGGCCTGAGAAAGGGGGAAATGGGGGTTAGTATCCCAACCCCGCCACCCCTGGACCCCATGAAGGACATGGTAAAGTTTTATCTCTATCTGACGCCAATTTGGGTATGTGCCTTTGCGATTGTGCCTAACATTTCTCCGATGCTGATCGGAATCTAATCCACGTCACAAGGGTTCATTATGAATAGCAACGCGACGCATTAGCAGGCTGCGCCACAGATCTAGGTATGTGCCGCTTTTCCTTCAACGACTTTCACGCAAACGCTTTAGAAAACTGTGCCATGAATGCACTGGGTATGAGTTACATTTCAATGAACCACTCACGAAGTTTAGTCAATATTTGCCATTGAGTGTACGGCAAGTTAGGGAAAGCTTCTCCGCGTTCGAAGCCATGAGCAAGACACGCATCGCTGCTCAGAGGCCATGCTGATTTCTTTGCAGGGCGACGAGATGGCGCAGCGTCTAGAGAAAGAAGAGTGAGAGAGGAGCCCAGTTGCCGCGTGACGCGTTTCTCAGCGTTCGACACGCACCGGCGCGCCCAGCAGTTAGGAGGATACGTACTGACTTTGCAGTGGCGGGGCTATGTGGCACCGAATGTTCCTAGGGAAGAGTTATACAGGAATCACGCTGCCTGACAGACTTCATATGTAACTCGTTCTGATAGTGGCAATATGCTATAGTTATTTAATGCTAAACGCATTACCATCCACAGTCAACGTGAAATCGGTTCCGCCGAGGTCTCTCGCATTTCACTTCAATTCAGATGCCACCACTGTCATCGGGATCGAACCCGCCAGCTTGACCTCAGCAGCGCAAGCCCATAGCCATAGAGAGTTTTCTGCAAGAAAGCATAAGTACTTACTAGTCACGCATCGGAAGCCAGGAATACGACTTGCAAGTTGGTACAAAGCTGCGTTAACACCAAGTCGAGGAGTGCAAATTCGCCAATGCAAATTGGAGAGGTGGTTGTCAAAACAGTGCTTAACAAATCGAAGCTGTGAAACTACTACAACGGCTAATAGACAAAGATAATGAGCACATTTTACCCGCAACACTCTTGAAATGACGTGCGGGGTATGATGGATGAGCAGATTAGAGCAGTGTTGCTGCATTGGCTCTCGAGCGTCACATCCCGTGCTGACGTCACAAAGCACAGAGCAAGACCTCTGCTGACGCAGCCCATATGTGATTTTCAGTAACAACATTCGGCAGCGAAGCCGCAGCCAGGCTTCAACCAGCAGCCACGATAGTGTGGCGGTGCATGTTGTCCAAGAAATGAATTCTTGATTTTTATTTACATGAACAACACTTTAATTATGAGGTATGCTGTAGTGGAGGATTTAGATCGATTTTCACTGTATTGGGGCTCTTTACCTGCACCCAATGCACGCCACACACACGTTTTCGCCTTGCGTCTGCAACGAAAGGCTGCCATCGCCGCCGGAATTTGATACTGCGACCTCGTGCTCAGCAGGGGAATGACATGATTGATGAAAAAAGCACCCTAGAAAGAACGTTACTCATCCTGTTTTCAACAAAACTTTCACAGCAAAGGGTGACAGATACAGTCAGCGTATTTTAGTAGCTAATAGACATCAAAACTGTACGGGAATCATCGATTATTTCCTTTTGCACTAAGATTGCAAACCACAGTCGGCGTAGCCGTTCGCCGGGGTAATGGTCGCGGTGGTCCCCGGAGCAGTAATATTAATGTTAATACGACAGGCCGCAGCTGGAAATGCCGTTCATTGCGAAAAGCCCCGGAATAGTCTCGCGACCCCCGCCACCCCGGATCCTATCAAGGACAGGGTAAAGTTTTATCTCTTTCCAAGGCCATGCTGTTCGAGGCAAGGCCTACCCAAAAAACACCTCACTTGAGTAATCGGAAGTCAATCGGCTCCCAGGATTCGATGGACATACCTCCATGCCAGGCTGCGCAGCCACACCTAGGGAGCGGCACTACTCTCGCGACCGCTTCAAGAAGGGCAATCCCCGGATTACAGGGCCCGGAAAGGCTCCGTAAGCCAACTTGATTTCATGTGGCACAGCATGGAAATACTACCCGTATAGATACGCAAGTACTACACTGGAAGGTGCGAGGTGTTATTCGGAATATCAATGTCTATATAAAGAACTTCTGCACGAATGCTATCCAAAGGTGCTCTGCGTTCAGGATACATACGTAAATCAACACAAAGAAACTTCCTCAGGCATACGCAATTTTCCGAAAAGGCTGCGACGATGCACTATCTACGTCGTGTCGTGGTGCAGTAATAGTGGACAAATGCGTTGCTGGTCTGCGGTTACTTCACCGAACTCGCCTTGAGGAAGTTTCAATCTTAGCGGCGCTCTTTCAAACCTTGGTCACCATAAATTCGTTATACATCCCTCCGAGTCATCAACACCCTGAAACAGACTTTCCAAGCTTTATGGTAAAACTTCCTGAAACACATATGGTTGTTGGAAATCTCAATGAGCATAGCACTCTGTAGGACGACTGTGGTTGTGATGCGAGAAGGCGCTCAATTGAAATCTTTCTCTTCTCCACAGGTGCCTGCTTGCTGAGCAGGGAAGAGCCCATATTCAAGAACGTCACAAGTAAAACTTACTCATCCATAGTTTTAAGTATCGCGTCAAGTACACTCATGTCAAGTACACATTGCGAGGCGGTAATGCGCACTTGACGCATCATCAACTCGCCCGATAGACTACCCTTCTTCCGCCTGTGTGGAATCCTTTCTTTCCAGCGTTTGGAAGCGTTGGCTGAAGAAACAGGCGTACTAATTCAAGAGAATGTCCTACTGGCTCCCAGTCGGCTTCCCTCGTCTTGGTAGTGGCAGACTATCGACTGTGATGTCTCCTTTTAGAAATTTCCAAACGAGCCTTTGAAACTCATGTACGTCCGCACTTCCTTGAATTCTAGGCGAAGTACTGATGTGGAGAAGTTTCCACGGACGCTTACAAATTTTTTACTGGCGCTGTTTACGCAGCTATAGGACCGCCTTTTTAAATGTGTTGTGCACTAAATGCACCGAAAAGTAACACCGGAAACATGTGCAATGCTCTCTGCAGTTAAGCACGTAAACCTAGTGAATCTTACGAAAGCAGTTGTGTTCACAGGCTCCATAAGCGTCCTTAGAGATCTACTAAGTCTACGAAAACAGGAAAATACAGTTTTTAATGAACTGTATAGCGCGTTACGTTCAGCCTAGATGGGCAATCCAGTCATCATATTACGCTGACCTACTCGTATAGGCATAAAAGGCAGCGTAGTAGTAGAGGAAAGTGCCGGGTCAGTAGAATATCCACACAAAAACAGCTATCCCTCCCACACACCTGAAATCTTTCTTGCGTCATGAGTTGCGGAAATATTTGCAAAGGGAAATGGATGACTGAGAAAACCTTCGCAGGTTAAGGATATGACATGCCTATGCAAGACAGCCGACTTGAAATGATCCTCGCACCTGTGCTAGGTGCGGCAACAACCTTGCATAGTTTTCCGTGTTCTTGTCGAGTGCCCTGAACAAGAAGCCCTGCGTAAAAGCACATATCTCATCCATTATTGAGCACATCCCTCTTTACAAAGCGTTTTTTTCTCAACCACCCACCGCGATCCCATAGCCTCTATAGTGTTGCGCTGCTAAGCACGAGGTTACGGGATCAAATCCCGGCCACAGTGGCCGCATTTCAGTGGGGAGAAATGCAAAAACGTCCCTGTCCTGTACATTGGGGCAGATTAAAGATAGCCTGGTGCTCAAAATTATCCCGCGTACTTAACTAAGGCATGCCTCATAATCAAGTCGTGGTTTTCGCACGTAAAGCGACAGAATGCAATTCTTTCTGAGGTAGCAGTGGCTTTTGATAACAAAACAGCGTTAATGATTTTAAAACACGTAAACACCGTACAAATCATCTGGCCGGTATATCTGGTTGCCGGCTGAGGCTGCGGTGCAAAAATGATTTACAGAACGTGCCTCTCATCCCGTGATTTCGAGGACCCTCTAGAGGCACTAGCGCTATTGTATACGTTTTATTTAATCAGCTTTTCGTAACGTAACTTTTATGTTCATAGCTCGCACCATTAGTCAGGGTCATGTTTTCCTTACTCATATATATTACGCAATTTAAAGCGATTACTTTTAAGCCTCTACACAACCACGCTATATCTATCATTTTCAACTCATTGCCGGCTCTGTTCATTATACATTGACAACCTATCACCATATGATGTGGCGCTCGCTGACCCTAAAAAGCACTTGAGCAAATAAAAATTACATATTGTTGTATTATGTGAGATAAGATGCCAATGCCTCCTGAGATAAGGACGCCAATTCAATCGCAGCTCTACGGCGTTCTCGCTTGAAGCTGAGATTTCAGTACGCAGCTGTAAAAATCGTGAATTTACGTCGAAGTAAAGTGCGTTTTTAAGAAAGGCCCAAGCACTCGCGCTAATGTCATGCCGCAAATGTACATTATCGGCGTTGGGCTCATTTTCGTAAAGGTCAAGCCATGTGAAGCTTTGAAAGAGCGCTCTACGTATATCGGCACGATAGCCGCCCTGTTCATCGCAATGCAGAAGCGAACTATTGGCTTTATTTTGTGAATAGCAAAAGGCACATGTCCCCATATGCCATTAACATAAAGCGAAATCGCACTTCCATTAGGTAGAAGTCAACTAGATTGTAATTTGTAAGAAGTCTTAGTGATCATTAGCGCTACATCGCCCAGCTAAAGCACGGGTCACGATTTGTGATCGGATGTTAAGGCTTTCGATTTGAAACATTTAAAGCATTATAATTGATGAAACAGAAATTATAATGTATGTTTTAGCAGAAACAACGTCTCCTACGTAAATCACACTCATGGTGAAACAGTATAATGAATCATGATTGCTTATTCTGCCATTACCATCACTACAGAGTCAACTCACACGCTAATGACATGTCAGAGTGAATTAGTGGGTGCGTAAAGGTCTCGGTGCAATTCCGAGCTATATTGCTCGCAATACATCTCGAAATATGTACAGACTATGTACCTGGAAGACGTTCACTTGCGCTAACTTCGTGAACTTTTCAAGCTGCACTATACCTCGCATGTGCAGCAGTGTAGCAGTAGCAGATTTTCACAAATCCCTACTAGACTTAGTATGTTTTTCACTTGCTTCCAACTAAGACAATCCTAGCCAATTTTACTCAACAAACTTTCATTTCGGGCCATAATACCTCCGGCCACTCAGTAACAAAACGGAATTTAAAAAATATGCAGCGACAAGGGCAGTGCTTCTACTGTCTTTGTTTCTTTTCGTGCCCATTTTTTACGCTAAGCGCCCACATGTTTCACTGCCTAAAACTGTTCAATATGAACCGACTACCCAGCAGCACGTAATACTCAGAAAGGATTCAGTGACGCTTACACAAGTATGTATCAATACTGAGGAATTTTCAGACAGTCTCCGTACGATCTAAATATGGGCCATAGCGGATAGTAGCATTGAAATCGAAATGCCGTCCTATTGTGCATCTTACAGGAGCAAGGTCCAAGGCGCATATCTGTACACTGCCTTTTCTTCCCGCCAGCGTACGCAGGGTTTCAGCTACGAATCCTGCATTAGCTATGCATAACAAAGTACGTTTATGTTAATAATAACAATGCCAGTTAAGCGATATGGTACTAATACGATTCATTGTTAGTGCGAACACCTTTGTAAAACAACAAACAAAAGTTACTCAAACTACACTTAAACAAATGAATTCTTTGCCGAGGCGGTCATTATTCGAAAAAGAAAGTTTCTGAATACTGTCAATTTGTGCAATAATGTAATTATAAACATAGGCGTTCGCTTTATGATCCATTTTTCTGTTCGCAAGTGGTAGGAAACTGCCATGAAAGTTCAGTTCAGCGTTTCTATGCGTCAAAATGGCACGTATCATTAAGTACCAGGATTAAATTATTCATTTATTTGACCAGATCACGCATGACGCACAGCGAAACGCGGCTGTTTCTCCAATCCCCGTGTGACGTAAAAAGATGCGTGACATAAAGCTGCCGTGGTTTTTCGCGCTGCTCCTCGTATTATTCCGATTGGCTCCAAGCGCTATTCACGATTAGTTACATATTCACTTCGCACACCTTTATGATGCTGTATAGCCAAGATCCGCTTTACGGGTCTTCAATTCCACGCTGTGAAGTGACGTTGAATGCAAGGACATATATCCATAACGTACAGTAAGGAACGTCATGGCAGCCCCAATACAAGCCTCAAACCGTGTTCAGAATGCGGGATTAGAGGACGATTGGACCGTTGAGTACGGGTTCCGCCTCCTCGAGTTACACGCAACCCTTGCAACATCGCGGGAACAGCCGATGGGTACAAAATTCAACTAATACGTCACCGATGAGGCCTTCGACTTTTACCTTAGGCATATCTTTGTGAATTGTGAATCTTAGAAGGAAAATGACAAGGAAAGATCAGTAAATGCGAAGTATACATCTTTGAGCCATCCATGTATTGTTGACCAGCTAGAAACATTTGAATCGAATAACCACAACAATTCGCAGAGAGAGCATGATGATTATCCTTCTTGAAATAAAATAGGACGTTGCATTAATGTACGACTTCGGTAAAGAATCCTGCTCCCACTAATATAGCCCTGCACTCCCGATCGTGCCGTTGCTCACCGCTGTCTGCGGGTGCTGAGATAATATTAGGCTTAAATATACGATTCCCCGCGAAGTAACAGCAGCATATCACATAAGAATAGAAAAGAAAAGAAACCGTTGGACCTCACTTGGTTTGCTTGACAAGGAATTCACCTTTCGGCAGTAGCTACGTTTCTAACTTCACCTGATATAGAAGGCTGCGGCAAATCATGCCACGTGCAGTTGTGTGTTCCTTCGTATTTGCGTGAATGGATCAATAGACCTTTCAATTGCGAACAGCACTTGTGTTGAGCTAAAATTTAAGTCATTTAAATTATGGTGTTTTACGGACCAAACCACGATATGTTATGAGGCAAGCCGTAATGTGGGACTGCGGATTGACTTTTACCACCTAGGGATGTTTAACGTGCACCGAAATCCAAGTAGAAGGGTGTTTTTGCATTCCTACCCCATCGAAATCCGGCCTCCATGGCTGGGGTGTCCTCGTGCTCTACAGCGCAACACCACGACCTATAAGCGACAACGGCGGGTCGCTTGTGTTGCATGTCGCTTGTTGTATACGTCCTCGTTCTTGCGCGCAGTATACTTCAAGAGAAAGCATTACCAACTTGCCAAAGTCGCAGTTTTATTGCATGATAATCATCATTCGCACGAAAATTGGCATCTTATATTTAATACTTGATAAATTTCCCCTATCGCGAGCATCTCAGAATCACCACGCAAGAGCAAGACAGTCACGAACACGGAACTTCTAAAACACAAAGCAAAGACTGCGCTCAGCGAATGTAATGAACACTTGTTGGTACCGGCAAAATCAAATCGGTCATCCCGCATTACTTCAGCGCTGCACACAATATTTTGTACGTCTTCGGTCCGCCATGGCACTCACATGATTGTCGAAGCTGCTCACGCATTCCGTTCCGCATCTTGCATGCGCAGGCAAACAACCTGGTTTCCAGTCTTATGACGCTTTTATGGTAGCGTTTCACAATGTGTATTTAACAGGATTTCTCCATTCAGCTACGTCATTTTTAGAGTTCCGCTAGTCTCTTCAGTGCTAATGGGCTCGAACTTGGCTTTTTTTCCCATCATTGGCTAATTTGGCCTGTGGAATAATTCGGCGATATCGAAACCAAAAAATACCGGAGGCCCCAGCTTTATTGCACGTTAGGAGTCCTTGCTCAGAATCAGAATCAATCTTTTTTTTTTCAAATTTTGGGGTTTCACGTGCCAAAACCAATTTCTGATTATGAGGCACGCCGTAGTGGAGGACTCCGGAAATTTCGACCACCTGGGGTTCTTTAACGTGCACCTAAATCTAAGTACCACGGGTGTTTTCGCATTTCGCCCCCATCGAAATGCGGCCGCCGTGGCCGAATCAATTTTTTTGCTGCACGCGAAGTTATTACAACATGCAATCACAGGAGCAGGTGCCGGAGTCGGAGACTAAATTGCGAAATCCTGTACATGATATATACGAAGAAAAGGTAATGTTACTTAACGCAGCGACAGTAATAAATACAACTATAAATACAAATTAGAAAGGTAGCATATATATAAACGGTAGAACACGAATCAAATCAATTAAGCAACATGTGGAAGCACGAACAAATTGAACAGAAAATGCGCTTTTTTAAAGTTTCATACGTGATTAATAAGCAGGATCTAAACTTCAGTATTAACCAAGGAAAATGCAAACGTACGCATTATGTGGCATATACAAAAAAAAATTCTGTAAGGCTCGCTTGGTTCAAAAGGAACTTTTTGAATTCTGTAATAAATGAATGTAGTGTCAATAATTTTAAAATAAATGGTAGCGAGTTCCATAATAAAAAGCGCTGAAATGAACAGATTGCTTGACTTAGTTGGTTCGAGCTTTATGTAAGATGAGAGTTTTCTTAAGAGCAAATCTAGTGCTGTTAGTGCTGTCTAGGAAAGAAGACGGAATGAAAGAAAAGAGGAATTCATTGTTGATATGTTTATATAAGCAGATACCTAGATTATATTTAATTAGGTTGGATACTGTAAGGATATTATTGGCTTGTAATAATTGTTTGGCGCTTGTGTAGTACGAGCTAAAAGTTCTTTTGATTGCTCTATTCTGGACGATTTGTAGTGGCGAAAAATGAGCACTGTATATATTACCCCATTTAATTATGCAATAGTTAATGTGTGAATGAATGAATGAATGCATAATACAATGATAACAGAATAGAAGGCGAAAAGAAAAAGGACAAACTCGAACGAGGATGTGTATACCATAGGACATCTTTTCTTACGTTTGAAATGTCGTGATGAAATTTTAAGCTTCTATCCAGTCTAACGCCCCAATACATGCAGTCATCACTAGCCTGGATCGAGTACTGTTGCATGCAAATGTAAGGAACACGAGCTAATGACCGTTGATGTGAAGTAAAGACAATGAACTTAGTTTTAGGTAGATTAAATTGTAATCTGTTTGATTTACGCCAGTGTAATATGTTGAGAAGATCCGCATCAAATATCTACTAGGCGTTCATGCATTTATCCGAGTTAAATGTTGTAGTATCATCAGCATACACCATACAATTACAGTGCGTGATGAAATTAGGTAGATCCTTAATATAAATTTTAAAAGAAGTAGGCCCAATATGGACCCTTGGGGTGCCCCCGATATTAGTCATTATTTGCTTAGAGTAAGCCCCAGAAACACTGACCCTATGGTTTCTATCATGGAGGTAACTATGGATTAGTAGCAAGGCAGGACCAGATACTTCCATTGCTACCAGCTTTAGAAAGAGCCATCTGGTGATTTATACTGTCAAAGGCTTCAGTTAGGTTAACAAAAATAGAGCCGCCATAGCTACCATCATCAATAGCTTTCTACAAATAATCTGTAAGAAATATTAGAACGAGATCTGATTAATATCGTGATCTAAAACTGAACTGATAACGCGTAAAAAAAATTACCGACGATTACGTTACTTCCTAATGCGAAATTTGAGCGCAGCAAATAAGCTGTTTCACCTTTTCGATAGATTGAGGCAAAGAAATCGAGCAACACATGTATGCGCTATCACAGAATTTTTTTTTTATTTTTCACACGTATTCCTTAAACAAAGACTCCACTAACAGTTCTTGACAGTCATGAAGGAAGCTTTGTGGTCGGAGAAATAGACTGATATATGTTCGACTTGGTACACCAATGCTTGATTCTCAAAGACGAGATCTATACAAGTGCCTCGCGAGGTTGTCACAGCCGTGGGACGCGTTACGAGCGAGAGGAACGGGATGTTCTCCCGCATAAGTGTTAGGAAATTGCTGTTTGTCTTTATGTCAAGCCGCCACCGATCTGGCTCTCTGATTGCCACCGCACAGGGCGAACGGCAGCGGCAATTTCGGCTCGGGCGGTGCACATATACAGATCCGCCGCCACCGATCTGGCTCTCTGATTGCCACCGCACAGGGGTTGCATTGGAGGAGGAGCGAAGAAAGGAATTAAGTTCGAGCCGGCGCTTTGACAACCGGAGACTCGCAGGAAGAGGGGGGAGGGGGGCGGCGTGTACACCCAGCGGCAAACGATGGGGGCAGAAGCGCGCGCAGCAAGCGGACAGCACGATAAAGGGAGGAGGGAAGAGATAGCAGCGACTGACTGATGCCGCTGACGCCGATAGTGAGTCAACCCCAGCTGCGGAGTTGGTTTCAGGGACAACGCCGCCGATGCCGACACAAACAATATGATACCCTCGCTTCCGCAGCGCTAAGAACCAGGTCTAGCCGTGGGAAGGTGGTCACGTATTCGTCGACGTGCCGGGGCCTACGTGAAATAACCAGCGCGTCGGCAACTGAAGAGCACCCTATCCGCCACACAAGAACAGGGGGGGGGGGGGGGACCCTTTCCTCCTCTTTCTGCATGGCGGCGACGGTGTTCTATGCAGTCACGTTATCTTGACTCTCTAGCGGCGTCAGCGGCATCCAGCGGTATCAGTCGGTCGCTGCTAGCGCTGGGGGGATGAAAGGGGGGCGGAGCTGGTTACGAGGCCGACGACAACGCCGACGACGACGCGAAACCCAGGAACGGACGCCAAAGAGCTGCGCTCTAATATTAACTTGGTTGCGATAATTTGTTAGGCGTTTCTTTTTATTATTATTTTACTGAAAAATGGCAGCAAACAGATTGGTTGGTAGTTCGTTAATAATGAACGGTCTCCCTCTTTAGATACTGGGGTAACTTTGGCACACATTAGTTCGCGAGGAAACTTCCCTGTTTTAAATAATAAATTAATAGCATCCGCAAGATTATTAGATATTGGACAAGCGATTAATCTTATATGACATGGATAATATCGTCAATACCGCCACTTGTGACGTTTAGATTATGGATTACAGAGATGACTTCATCAGGAGTTGTAGGAAACACGTAAAACGATTGTGGAAGGCGTGTTAATTTATAATGAAAAAGCTTGTCCGAAGCCAAGTCGTTCGACAAAAAGAACAGACTCAAGACATCTGCTTTGTCACGAGGGTTTGAATATTCATTGCCACAGTGGTTTATTCTAGTTACGCTTTCCTTCTTGCTGTTTCTATTTAGGAAAGAATTTACTATTTTCCGTTTTTTATCCGAGCTGTTCCCACACTCCAATATTTTCTGGTCCAAGCAGCTTCTTTTCGCTTTCTTCAGCTGTGCGCAGATATGGATGTACCAGCAGTCGCGACGACTTTCTTTCCTCGCGGCTGCTGTATCAGTGTGTGACTGTGTGCTATTGCTTCCAAAACGCCCATCTCCTGTACAATTATCGGCTTGGTGAAAAAAAGAAAACACTAAGATGACTAGTCAACAACATCTAGTAATCTGCTTGATGCTCAATTCTGCTATTTAAGGTAGTCACAGCATCATTATGCTGAGAATCTTCACACCGTGCACTGCAAACAATCGGCTAGGCCGTTACACAATCTTATGAAGTTGTAATTAATGCCGTTCTTTAAGGAACCAGATAGAACAAAGAGACAATGGACTGACAAAGTTTCTGTCCTTGATTTTTCTGTGACTTCGTAAAATTGCGTCTAAAATAATCGGCCTCCTCAGCTTCCCTAATTTCCTCTTTCTTTCAAGGATGACAGTAGTGTTTAGGCAGGTCACAAGAATTATACAAGTGCGATTTGAAATTTGGTACATATGCGAACCGTTCAAAGAGCTAGAGGCAGACTTCCAAACATAAAGTTTTGACCACAATAATTTTTTGTTGTGGCTGGCTCACTCTCTACAGAACAACAAATTATCTTATTCTTTCCTCCCGGCGCAGTGAAATTCTTATATGACGCAAGTATAGGTCCAGTAACACGTGATATTCTCCGCACACGCCACGGGAATGATCATTTAAATATTTCTGTCGACTGACCATCGACACCTCGCTACTTCCAACGACTTTACATATTCTATGTTTCCGTGAACGTCGCAATCAACAATAGAAAATTGAATTCTGGCAGGTTTTCCGCTATTTCAGACGGCCTCAGAAGCAAGAAAGAAGATAAAAAACTGAGTGTCCATGAAAACGTGTATAGTGTCAAATATTGCCGCAAAACAAACACATAACATACAACGAGCAATACGTGTAGAATAAACTAAGACAAACGAAATATTATTCAAGAAGAAAAGAAATATCAAGTAGTGTTTAATAATATATAAAAATGGGGCCGTTTCTGAGGCCTCCGTCAGTAATGACGTCTTTGTACTAAATTGTCATGCGACCGAAGTAAGCGACATAGACGTCAGCGGATGATTCACATCACTGCAAGTACGGCAGTAGCGTGTTCCTGCTTTTTATTTCCTCATTGCAGTCAGTGCCGTTTCCATCAAGAGCATGCCTTCAGCGTATATTCCTAGAAACATGGCTTGAATATAAAATTACATAAACCTGCAGTGCTTAAGGGTTCTGGTGCGACGATAGCACTAGACATGCGTCAGTGACGCCCTCACAGCAATGTCATTGCCGTAGTTTAGCGTTTGCACCAGAGTCGACAACGTTCGTATAGACAGCATGTTGCAATGGATGCGCACGGAGGTATGACTTCAATTTCGAAGGGAGACAAATTCATTGTACGTTCTTGGACTAGGTGTTTTAGAGCGCAGAGCTTAGGCACCCATTCTTGTGGAGAGCATGGGCGTTGTCCGCCGGCGTAACCATGCGAGCAAGCAAAGGATGAAAAAGCAAACGCGGAGCGCCGTGGCGATTGAATGACGCGAGGACGAAAGCGGAGACGAGGCTGCTACGGAACCAAGAGTCAGTAAGCGGAGGAGGGTATGGCGATAGCGTGAGAAGCGTATTGCGACAGTGGCCAAAGCAGAGTGCGCGTAGTGTGGGAGGTCTGTCGGCAGCGGTTGCTGTGAATCGCGCCCACGCGCTGGCTCTCGCTGTCTCCGCATCAGCGAAGCAGTCGCGCCACACTTCATTCGTTTGCAACTTGCAGTACGAGACAGGGTCTCCGCGCCAGCCAATATATGGCAAATTTAAAACACGTATAGAGCTGCGCTCAAATTTCGCATTAGGAAGTGTCGTAATCGGAGAATTTTTTTACTGAAATTCTTACATGTCGCGCAAGAGTATGAATTGGACAATCGATTACCCCCACAGTATTCAACATACGGTTCGCCGAGCTCCGAAGTAATAAAGTAAAGGTATTTCTGCATCCTGCACATTGCAGCAAGGAGGTGGAAATTACTTTTTATTATGCCCAAAGCAAATGTTCCCAAGACCAACTACAAGATGCTTCATCTAACTTGTTCCATTTTGTACAATTCTAGTGTGGCTGCGAAAATACGACCAGTCTACTATCGTTGACTGCACTCTTATACACCTGAAGGTATCTTTACTGGGAGATACCTGGTGCACTGGGAATGATGTTGGTGCTCTGCACCGAAACTCGCGCTCACTATAAGTCAGTACCGAAACGGCAGGGAGTGGTATAATGACCGTAACTGCGTTTACATTTAGCAACAAATGGTGTCAAAGTGAACTGCCGGTCTATAGATCCAAGTACAACGGCTGAATGAAATTTTCTAATGCGGGACGCAATTAGCCGAAGAGAGAAGGGGCTTTGCTGGTCTGTAACATAGTTGGTTTAACTCATTCCCATAATAATTCCAGAGTATATCATCTCTGTGAACAACTGTCCATCCATTATCACGCAAAAATTACGCATAATCTTCACCTTTCATGTATTGTCAATTCTTGCGGTAAGATGTAATCGAAACATTTGGCGCTTCATATTGAAATAAGACCGGTGAGCGCGCACGTTCCTGTACGGCAGAATAAAGATCGCGAACATGCACCGACATGTGTGCAAAGTACGGGAAGGTGACTGAAGGTGAAGGACCTAGTACCATGCTTGTGCTGTGTGTACTCTCAAAAAGAAAAGAAAAAGGAAAGAAAGTACGTCCAGTGCTGAGTCTGCATAATGATTCGAGCTTTATTCTATGCCCAGCATGCAACACCATTTGTCCCATGTGCTTTAACCATGGGTAAATATTATAACAGAACTCATCATTTACCCGTTCCAACTCAACCAGCCCAAATGAGCACTATACTAGAGCTTGTTGATGCGTCGCAGTGCACTGCTTTGCACTGCATTGCGACACTACGATTTGCTATCCCGAGTAGCAAACAGTCTGGTTGACCTCCCTGCCTTTCTTTTTCTTTCTTTATCTCTGTGTAAAAGGCACTACCTTGTGGGAGAGAAAGCGTTCTCCTCTTTCAGAATTCAATTATTTGTCAAGCAATTATTTTGCTGTTCCAGCAACGAGAGCACAAATGCGAAAACGAAACCAATTCTTTTTTGTTCTCTGTGCTCACAGGTTGCGCCACCAGGGGGCTGTGCGCGCTGCGCTTCGGATCTCAGGTGCGGTAGACAAAGCTACAGAGGTGTAGTCAGTCGGATTTCGTTCTTTCATGTGGTAAAAATTGTTAGTTTGCCATAAATATGTCCCTTTGTGACAGAGCCAAAATACATCGTCCGGAATTCTTTTGTCAATTGTTGAACAGTCACCTTAAAACGAATGCCACAACCTTCGCTACTGCTAAAGAAAAAGTGAGAACGTGACACAAACATGACCAAATGTTTCAAGAATATTTTTGTAGCAAGAATACGTTATGTTATTCACTTTTTTCTTCGAGTGATAAGGGAATGGAATGCGCTTGACCAACTTACTGTAGCCCAGACAACACTGGAAAGGTTTCTAGAACGAATTGAAAATATCATTCCTGAGCTCCCACGGTCCCAATACTAAGCCACGTACATCCATCTGTAGGCTCTTCGTTTCATTTCATTTATTTACTCTAGGGGCCGTTGGGCGTCACCGAGAGGAGTGCGTATTCAGGTATACAAGAATGCAACTGGGTATACAAGAATCAATTTGAAGTAGGCAGGTTAATGAAGGTGGTCATATATAGTAGACTTGAAGGCTTCGGGTACTGCGATGGACACGACGGAGGCAGGAAGGTGGTTCCCGTCCACGTTTGTCTTTGGAACAAACGAATCAAAATAAAGATTAGTCCTGCTGCTTGGCACGCCAACATTGAACCGGTGGTCCATTGTGGTTGAAAAGTAAGAGGGAGTAATAAAAAGTGATTGCTTTAGATTGTCATTGGTGAAATATATTGTGTGAAAGAGGCGTAAACCAGAAATACAATGGCGTAAGGAAAGGTTAGAAAGATCTAATGTTTTCTACATAAGTGTTACACTGGCAGAACGAGAATAATTAGAAAGTATTAAACGAACAGAACAATTTTTGTTGGATTCGAGGACTTGTATGAGTTAATTTGGTGTGGGGATCCCAAACAAAGGAGGCATACTCTAGTTTCGGGCGCACAAAAGTATTATATATAACTTGTTTTAGAGACACAGGAGCCAGGGAAAAAATACGGCGAAGGAAGCAAAGTGTGCGGTTTGCATTAATTATGATATGTGCAACGTGCATTTTCCTTGGTAGGTTGGCCGTAATGTATACGCCAAGATACTTATAATCAGAGATTGAAGTTAAAGAAGAGCTATTAAGGAAGTAGGTGCATGCAGACTGGTTAGGCGTCCGCGTTATTCTCATTGCTTTGCACTTACCAGTGTTTAGTTTCATAGACCAGTTGTGACACCAAGTGGAGATGTTATCCAGGTCAGATTGAACAGTGGCTGCATCAGAAGGTTTACATATTTATCTATGTATTACGCAGTCATCAGCGTAGTCTAATTTGTGAGTCAATGGAATCAGGAAGGTTGGTAATATAAATTAGGAAAAGCAGAGGGCCTAGTACGGAGCCTTGGGGAACTCCAGTTGTGTCGGGGCATACAGGTGAGTGAAAGTCATTTATTGAAACGTACTGGGTACGGCCTTGCAAGAAGCACTCGATGTACTTCATCAGATTAGTATCAAGATTTAGTTTACTAAGCTTGAAAAGTAGTAGTTGATGTGACACCAGTATGAAATGCCTTCGCAATATCTAAAAAAATGCAACCCACAAATGATGACTAATCCAAAATGTAAAATAAATAATTGGTAAACGCGACCAGTTGAGTTTCGAGGGAGCGGTGTTTGCGAAAACCATGCTGATTAGGTGTGAAGAGACAGATCGATTTGAGATGCGACAGTAGGTTAGAATGTATTATATGTTCAAGCAGCTTGCATGGAATCGATCTTTAATGAGATAGGCCTGTAGTTGTAGGGGCTGTAAATATCACCAGATTAATGCACCGGAACCACCTTTCTCACTTTCCAGTCGTCCGGCAACGTGGCGCTCTGCAGTGACTGCGAAAAGACATACGACAGTATAATAGATGATTAAGTCTGGGTGTTTTTCAGGAACTTGAAGCTAATACCATCTGTACCAGCTGACGATGAAAGTTTCGCAACTTGAGCGAGTTTAGAAATGCCTGCCCTGTCGATAAGGATAGGGTCCATTTTAAAGAAGTCAGGAGCAGAAATAATAGGAACGGTTATCGGTGCAACATGTGAAATAGATGATGAAAATGTGTCATTCAGTACGATACAGTACTGTTTATTTGAGACAAAGAATGCTCGATCACTCCTCAAGCGAACTTCATCAGATTAGCGCATGCCGATAGCATTCCAAAATTTACGTGGATTTGAAGTAGGTAAAGAAGGAAGGGTTGAATGAAAATAATTGTGTTTAGCACCGTTGAGAGCACGTTTATATTGCGCAGCAGTAGATTAATAAACCAACATTGCTCTGTCAGTCATAAGTTTCTTGCAGCGGCGGAACATGCGCTTTTTTGTTTATTATGCGTTTTAACGATAGGCTGAACCACGGCGAACGTCTCTTGCTAGATATTCTTCACAGCGGAATATATTTATCGAAGAGCGCTTCGACTTGCAAGAAGGAATGAATAGTCGCCCATGTGCTTCGCCTGAACGGCCGCTGATTCCTAAGTCGGAGTACTATGAGGGTGTGACACAGTGGAAGTTAGCATTGTCGGAGGCATGTGGCCGAGGAAAACCAGCAACGTGTTGCGGATCTGAAGAAGATACGTCGTTACCAGATCAAAATGCGCTAGGGGAACCTATTTTGCAGACGTTATCAGTATCTTTGCAATAGACGTAGGATTTTTCATTTATATATAATCGATTATATCTTAGGTTGTAGGGTTGTTCATCAGCTATCAGCTATTAACGTACCTGCCTCGTTGCATTACAAAAGTCCTCTTGTAGAGTGACTCCCGTATTATTCAGTTTAGACCTGTGTGCTAAAACACACTCTTTGAAACAATGCAAACTTGACAAGTATAGGACTACCTCTGCCGGTAACAAAATAGCCAAGTCTATGCGCTCGTGAAATTGCGTCTGCAGGAAGTTCTACACATAGATGATCAGCAAGAACGGCTCGTACGGCTTCTTCAGCGTGAGCCCAGCTTTTTGAGAAATTGTCTTCCAGACCATACATAATTAGGTTTTCACGGCGGGAATGGTCCTCAAAGTTGTCAAGACGTGCTCGCCGTGAGGCATTTTCACTTCGCACTATATGGGCAGCAACGCAGTGAACTTCGGTCGCATCCACATTCTGAGTGCTTTCGAGAGCGCTTACTTTCCCTTCGACAGTTGTTATTCTCGTGGTAATGTCAGACATTCGTTCTTCCAACATTTTTTGACTAGCTTTTACCTCGTCAAGTAAAAACATCACTTCAGCGTGACGTTCTTCCATCATACTCGCGAGAGTATTTATGGCAGCCAGTACATCAGTATTGCCCTTGTCAACATCATCGGACCGTAGCAACAACTTCAACACTTGAAATCAATTCACAACCAAAAGTACCAAAACATGTGGGCGCGGAACGAGCAGCATGCATCGATTACTCGAGCGTTTAGAATGCAAGGAATATGAAGTACCAACCTGGGTAAAGAAGAAACGTCGTTAGCCACGTATGCATTTTGCTGCCCACCAACGCCCACTGAAAGGTGCGTACGATGCCCGGTCGCTTAAATACAGCACGCCCGGTGATGTCCTCGATGATGTGGTTGACCAGGACAGACGGAACACTAGTGCTGTTTCCAGGCGGAACTTGGAAACAAGAGCTGGATAGTCAGCTACCGCCGTCACCAGGACAGTGCGGGCGATAGTATTCATCCTGTGCACAACAATAGCAGGTTTATCCGTCAAGGCAACGGGCCAAGTCCAGGTGACAGCCAGAAACTGGGTAATGAAGGTGTTTAGTCGCGTCTGCATTCTTGCTGCCCGCCAACGCCCACTCGTTTCTTTCATTTCGTTTCTTTTCATTTAAAGTTTCTTGTCTTCCTCCGTTCCTGTGTTCTAATTTGAAACCACAGTAGTCTGATGTTGTGTGTATATATATATATATATATATATATATATATATATATATATATATATATATATATATATATATAAACGAATGTTCCCATGGAAAAATAAGAGACAGTCGCGCATGTTATTGAATTTTTTTTCTTTTGTGAGTTGTTACCTATGCTTTTGTAATGTTCGTATTTTGTTCCCACTCCTGTAGCAATCCTCGATAAAGAATTGACAGTATTTTGGACTAAATAAATACAGAAAGAAATTTGTACTCAAGAGTGGAAAAAGGCCCCAAAGAAGAGAGATTGACGCATCGGCAGCGAAGAAAAGAAGTGATGGATGGTTAGGCTGCTTAAGTCTCGGCATGTTCGAATTGTCAAAGTTCGGGATTCGTGGCTGTTGTGGATTTGTCCCTCAGCTGAAACCAACCTTGTCCCGGAAGTTGGCGCTTCACAACTTTGCGGCAGCACTTGGTCTACACACGCGTGTGGCATTCCTTCCCTTATATTTCTGCCTCTTTTGCCGTAAGCTACCCAAGCCGGCCAGAGCAGTGTTTGGACAAGATGTCCACCATTTTTCCATTACAGCGCCCACAGCATCGCTAACATAAGTGGCGCGCACTGTAAACACTGGCAAATGAGAAAACACTTTATGTAAGAAAACACTATCGTATACAAGTTCAGATTGTTATAAAAGCGCTTACTAGACATGTAGAGACATCTCCTGAAATGTAGAAACCACAAAGAAAATCCTGTACTGTAGCAATGTTATCTGATCACACGCAACAGTTAGTGCACCATATGCCATAGTTCCAGGACAAGCCGCTGCGTTACACCGCATTTCCGCTGCCTTCACCTCCATCCGGCGCTGCGAGCGGCATCCAGCAAAACATCTTAGGAATCAATGGTGCCCAGTGTTTTTTGTCCCCTATATCGACGCCAATGGAACTCGTAGTAAGCTGTTTCGAAAGCATAAAAACAGATGGCAAGGGCTCCGAACACACTGCATTTTTAAAGTGGCTGGTACTGGGCAATGCAAGTACTGAGGCATAGTAGATTTGCACGAACAAGCTGGGAGCCGACAATACTGCTCGTTTGTTGCAAATGGTCAACGTATCGTTAGCATATTGAATTTCTTGTTTTATTCGTATCGCTTATTTGTGTAGTGGACATAGCTTTCAAAACTGGAGAAGAAGCATTGGAATGATGAAACACTTCACGAAACCAGCTTAAATACATCATGTGTCTAGATCACATAATTTCATAACTGCGTGAGTGACCCCACTGGTTAACATGGAAAGTGTTCATGATGTTCGCCACGCATTATCCACTTTATATACAGGTAGCCCTATCTTGAGACTTAAGCTGATGTTGCCTTTAGAGAAATTGTGGCATCCAGCTTGCTTTCTAAAAGCTGCCTTTTGAGAATACAGAATGAGCTCAACACATTAAACGCATGAAAGAAGTTGTTGGGGATTTCAGGTCGAGAATCTCCAAAGCCCAATTCATTTAGTGGTGTTAATATTCTGCTGAAAGTTGTTGATTTTTACGTTCATAAGGTGCCGAATCATTAGGGTAAGAACTACTTCACTTGGAGTACCATAGCAAGAATGCACTCCACATAAGCTGGTGACTTGCTGCTGCCTTTTTAAAAACTGCTTTCTTGTTCAGTAGAGATTTTAAAATTTTGCCTTAGTAATAAGCGTTGTGTCCTGTTTTTTTTTTCTACAGCTTAGTTTACCATTTGAATAGGGAAGACAACTTGACCTTTTGCAGGCTTTTCTAGATTGCATGCCCTTGCTGCAGAATAGTCTGCATTTAAGACTGCTTGGACCATACCGAAAGAATCATTTTGACGCAGCCATAGCCACCAATAACACGCATGAAATGATTATGAAAATTCTAATATTGTTTTTTGATGGTTGGGACAGGGTGTCCCAACCATCATGCACCAAGATTTAGAAATATGTAAATGCTATGTAACTAGACAAAACCAAAGTAATGTTGAATGCCGTCGCTTGGAGAATCCCAAATTATTTTTGTCATTCCGCCTAATAAAATAGTTAATTTTGATTAGTTAATGAGCTTCTCAAATAATTAGACCAAAGTGTCAATGATAAATTGTAGGGCAACATGAAAGCCTCCTGGTAAAGCTTTCTGTTGCTCAATGTGCCCAAATAAAAAGTGTTGGTCCAAGAAAGAAGGCCGCGAATAGACGTAAAGTTCCTTGAGTGGCCAGTCACACGGCAATTTTGTGCCGCAAAGCTAAGAATAAATCCTAAATAAGTGTTTTTAAGAAAAAGATTAAGCTAAGAAAATTAGCCTTCTTTATGCAGCCTGTGGAGACAAGGTTTGTTAGACAGGGCCATGGCCCTCAAGAGAGATGCCGAGGCCACTGCAGTTGACTGCAGAAGCCAACACCACAAACAGTTTCTCAAGTGACCATGAGAAGGTCCCCTGGGGAACAAGTCTAACTTGGTGCCACCACCTTTCTCCTGCAGCTTTTCTACTACTTAGCTAACCAGGTGTGTCAAAGATGGCAAAGGGAAAACAATCAATAGCTTCAAACATAGAACTTTCTAAAGCTCAATGAAGTTTAAGTGTGAAATTCTTCCCTTATCATTTATAAAAGAAACTGGAAATAAGTAGATGGTATGGTCTTCATATGGACACCTCTTGCCCGCAGAGAATCGGCTGTCAAAAGACCAGCTTATAAAGGCTTAAATATCGGCCAGGATGACTTCGCGTAGATAGGATAATGATTATGAAGGTTTCTGGTGAAGGTAGTCGTAGTAGACTGAATAATCAAAGATTTTAAATATAGACTAGAAAAAAGATTTCATTCCCCTGCGAGAATTTCAAATCATCCCCATAATTCTTGTTTTATAGTCTATGTGTGTCGAGCGAAAGTGCTTCTTGGTGTTTTCTTCTTCCTGACATCATTCTTATGCTGCATATATCCCCTGTTTCACTTGACTCTTTCTCCCGTACAAGCAAATTTACATTCATAATAGGAAACCTTGTGGATGATTTCCAGAAACATGGTGAGGAGATTACAGGGTGGCGTGCATCTCAGGCTCAGTTATGCATTCAAGAGCCTCGTCTTTTGCAAATGCTAAAGATATAATCCTGCTAAGCAAGTTCTTGGCATCATCCACAAGGTTATCTGCGAATACGAATTTGTCTAAATTGGCAAAACAGTCAATCTAACCTTGTCAATCGATATTGCTCCCAATGCATACAGTATAAAACTGAGATACAAATACATATAGCACCAAATGCAAGAATCATTAGCATAATGTCATTATTTCTGTGTTATAAAACCTGTCTGACGAATCTTGCCTGCCGAATCTGGAATCCTTTATAATTCAGAGTACTAATATAATTCAGAATACCTGATGATGGTTGCGATGTGAAATATAAATGTTGTATTTATTCCTTTTTTTAATTGTAAGACCCGATGAAGCTTAACAGCAGTGAAAGAACTGAGATCACAGTGTTTGATACTTTATATTGCTCAAGAAATTAGTTTTTCTGCCGACCGCAGCACCCCCACACTAACAATTTTTGACAGCAAATGTGAGACAAAAGGCACATAATACTTAGGTGGTGCTATTTGCTTTGATTGTTTGGAAATGAAGATCATAGTGTACATGATATGACAGTGTGTGTGATTACCTCTAAAGAAAGAAGGGGGTTTTGCATTTTACAAAACTGCATGGAGGTTTCTCTGTGTGCGGTTTAAATGAGAAACCTTCGCAACTAAGACTAAATGCACTCTCCACAGCTTTATCTTATACAGGTGCACTAGTTTTCACAGAACACTCTTCACCTCGTCATGTATCAAGCGGCGATTGAGGATCTATAAAGATGTTTCATTGTATGGGTGGCACATAGCACT
Organism: Dermacentor andersoni; assembly: GCF_023375885.2. Taxonomy (NCBI): domain Eukaryota; kingdom Metazoa; phylum Arthropoda; class Arachnida; order Ixodida; family Ixodidae; genus Dermacentor; species Dermacentor andersoni. The sequence goes on along the minus strand of NC_092823.1, from coordinate 90,692,107 downwards.
TCACTTATTTGCAGAATATTGCATTCCAAATGGGTCATATGAGATAAATTCATTAAGAAGTTTTAACTTGCCGCAAATGTAATACAGCTGTGCATCGGTAAACTGGCAGCAGCTTGTAGTAACTACAGCATGTGAAAAAACAATTGTACCTGCCACATTATATGAAACTGCTAGTGCACAGGCATTGGCAACAGCAATGGTTAGCGTTCGCTAGTTTCTTTTACTCTGCATTATGTATCCTCCACCGTAAAATAAAGGTTTTTCTCCTCTCTACCAGATTGGAATGTGACGCGGGGTGTATTTTGTAGCACATACTCTTGCATAAACTTCATAAGCATTTCTCCTTGCCTGCACCAGAGATTATTGTTGCTGCGACTGTAAAAGCAGGGTGCCTGTTTACAGCACCCGTAGAGAACAATTTGTGGATCTTTACCGAGCAGTAAACAAAATGAGTAATCGAATAATTTTAGTACTTTCCAACTAATATAGCACTCTTTGCCTTCCATTATTGTGCTTCGAAAACAATAAGGTTGGCACGTTTCCACAAGGTTTGACTGCAGGATGTCATTTTGCATTAAAATGTGCACTTGTGCGCATCGGAAACGTTTTGCTGCACAGAATATCTTGAGCTTTCGTATGCATCGGTCACCATCTCACAAACCGGCAGCCCCTTTGTTAGTTGGAATGTATCATTATTGTGAAGAACATTTGATGTTCTAACAAAAAGAAGTGTGCCCTCTGATCCCCTAATTCTCCTCCCTGATGCCTAGTGTTATAATAACATGATCGACACCATGAGAGTCAGTGTGGTGTGTAATTGTGTGTATGGTGGGATTGGGGGGGGGGGGGGGGGTTCAAATAATTTTTTCAACTTTTGAGGATCACTTGAATCAGTATTGTGGAATGCTGTTTGTTTCTTTCACTCATTGTTACAAAATTTCACTTTGGTTGTTCCAACAAGAGTAATGCATTGTGCTAGCGCTCCTGCCAACATTTATAATGTGTAGGCAGCTGTGTTTAAGAGAAGACCAGCTAATAGTTTGCCAGGAGCTAAGGTCCATTTAGACACCAAAATTTTGTGCTTACACCTGTGGCAATTAGTGCTCAATGAAGGCCCACCCAGGAGAACTGCCCATAACATTTTCTTCCGTTATAATAACGGTCAAGCTTTCAACAGCAATTCAACTTAGACTTGTTTAAAGATGACTCATTTCCTTCTTCAAGTAAGACGAAGGTTCCACAGGAAGACAGAAACTTGAAGCCATCAACAGTGGCATGAACATAAACAGCGCTCAACGTTACGCAATCTTGTACCGGGTTATCATATTGCCCATCCTTTTTTTCAAAGGCTGTTCTTTACTGTTTTATCTGTCATACCCAGTTTAATTTTTATGTCCTTAATTTTTAATATTTGGTCAATATATTTTTTCTTCATCGGCTTTCAACAAAATGTGTGTTCAAAATGTGCCATCATTTACCATATACACTGATCTTAACCAGATGCAGCTTGATATAAAATTTATTTTCCTGAATTCTTCATTGCTTTCTTCCAAATGCGCAAACAGTATAACCTAATTCCCATTTTGATTTCTGGAAAGACGAAGTATACTGGAATAATAATTGATTACATGTGTACAATGCTTCCTGTTTTGGTCATCCCTACTCTTTGCGAAAAACTTACAAAAGTGCCCCTACCCGCTCCATCACGATCAGCACTGCTATGCCCACCCGTCCTGCCTTTATTCTAATGCTTTGGCTTCTCTTGACCTATTATATGCACCAGCTTCTGCCCCAATGTGGGTAGAGGCCAGTGAGCTACGCACAAAAAGCTCTGCCAAGGAAAACATTTGCTACCCTAATGTCGGCTACAGCAAGATCCCTGGTTGCAACAATAGTTCTCTGCGTACATGTTTTTGTAACACAGATTTTGTTGCTTTGTTGTGTTCTGCGATTATCCTTTCTTTTTGCCGCTTTCTTTAGGATGGAAATTCGCGAATACTATTTGTTTCTCCTAACAGCACCAATTTTATCCTTTCAAGGCATTTGGGGTCAAGAACAACTTTCATCAGAAAAAAGTGCAAGGCGAGTGAATGAAGAAAATAAAGTTGCTTCTGTGATCTAAAGAAGTTCACGACTGAAATTTTGCACATCTTTATATATATGCTATGCAATGCATTTATCCAACGAAGTGCAAGGTATTATCTTTTGAGCTAGGTCAGTGTGTTGGATAGACAATTTTCTCAATGGTGACCTGCTGCTTTGGCTATGAGCTGCCTTCATGACATTTGCATTAAAGGACATGTACTATCGTGGACAAAAATACCCTAGATGTGCGAACGTTGACTAAATTGCATCTCTGCGCTCAAGACCGCTGGGAACAGTGGATCATGTATGCACATTCAGAACACAGATGTTAGCGCGGTGGATACCAGCAGTTTAGTCCCGGATTGCACATTCTCCAAACAATGGATATGCACTATAAGACGAAATAGAGGAAGCACCTGTACATTAAGGAATATAGTACAGATTCATCACACAGAGTCTTTGGTTTTCTGAATACGGGAGGCACCTGTATTTTAACGGTTATTGTAAAGACTCAGCATACGTTGTCTTCCGTTTTCTAGATACGAAAACACTCGCATTATGTATTTCGGTCTCTTTTTTACAGCTGTCTGTTTTACGGAAATGAGCGTTCTTTATTTACGGAAAACCGTTCGGTCACACATTACCAGCAGATTTGCCGTAAAATGAGGAACATTTTTTGCAGTGTAGAACACGACGTCAGTGGCTTCTCGTGCTGCCATTCTTGCTTTTCCTTTCTTTTCCTCGCCATATGTTGATGCTCCATGCGCATATGCCTATACTTTAGTTTAGCACCGAGTTTCTTGTACTGCTGAATTTTTTTTTTCCTGGCTATGCTCTTCATCAATTGTTGCATGCTATATCCACTGGTGTGCGTCCTTATATTACCGAGCATTTTCCATTCGAACTGCGTTTTCAAAGTTTAGGGTGGGTCATAATGTTTAGCTTTTTTTCTTGTGTTCTTATTATTCTTAACATGCAATATCTGCTCGAATTTGTGTTCTGTAGCTATCGTTGATTTATTTTAACGCCCTACGTAATGGCCGTAATATCCTTGAGGGCACTTCAAGGAAACATAAACGGAAAAACAAGTTGAGTCCTTCAGATGTTCTCGTTGACATTTCTCTCATTGTTCATGCATTTAGTTCCTTTTCTTTGGCCATGTAGGTTCTTCAAAATTATATTTCTCGCGGTGAGTCAGCCTACTAATAAATGATTAGAAGATCATGCTTACGTAAATCGACCGTTTTTGATGACGCACACGGCCGTGGTCGTTGTCAAGGAGAAATTACCACTTTTCTGGCACCCTGGTGGTTTTTCTTCGAATGCACTGCTGCTTGTAAGATTATTATATCTGTTTGCGAGCAAGACCCACTGTTTGCTGCTTAATAAGGAGATCCGCTGCAGTATGGGAAAATTACCTTTTGCACGGCTGCAATGGATTCTCATTTTTGGTAAGTAAAATTTAATTATAGTGCATTCTCATTTGGTACGCTCATGCCGATGTTGTAGCAACGTTTTCTTTTGTAGCGACACATTCTGTATATACCGAAGAGTATATTTGTGAACTGTTTCCGGACCAAAGAGAAACTCAGTCACAGTGAATGTCTCTTGGAAACTACTGCACTAAAATTTTATGCAATAAGTGAAAGCAAAGCAGAATGAATCCCCTTTACTGGCCCACATCGTTTATTAACGATACTTACGTCGCAAGATGTAGATATTTAAAAGTACAAGGTAAGCTTTTAACAAAATGTAGTCAGTATTATTGTTAAGGCCAACTGCAGCGAAAGTTGCGACCACGCAAGAAGTCTAGTTTCAGAAAGTTTAGACATCTAGTAGCATCTGTGCGAAATCTTACGCTTGAAATGCAGCTCAATCCGTCTCGCAAAAGTCTATGTTTTTGATACCGAAGCTGGAAAAAAAGGCGATGCCATTATCGCCTTTCGTTCAGTTCAGAGAGTGACGTTCAGTGATGAATATGGAGAACCGTCGCCCGTGCTGCCTGCTTTCCTTGCTTGTATTCCGTTCCGGTCTATCAGTGAACACGTCCTGCACGTCTGCTAGTCACTGAGTTAGTATACTTTCTTAGCTGCTTCGTGCGCTGTGACAAGGCTTTTGCGCACCCGCGTTTTTCTTTTAATGCGCGCGTGAGAGAGAATAAACATTTTATGGGGTGAATGCGGCTTTGGAGAGGCGTGCTCATTCCAGAACGCCTTGACATCAGGCCGCGTCCTGGGCCCTCGCAATCAGCCGTTGCTGATCCTCGAGGTCGGAGCTGGCCAAGGCTCTCTTCCAAAGCTCGTTGGTGTAGTAAGGGTTCGGAGGATTTAATGGTGTCGCTCTGCAGCCCCCTACTATGTGCCTGAGGGATGCGGGCTCTGCGCAGAAGCGGCATCGCAGAGAGAATTGTGTAGAGGCTATGAAGTGATTTCTCATTGGGTGGGGGATGTATTAACCTGTATCGTTCTGATGAATCGCTCCTGCTCTCTAGGTAGTGACTTGTGTGGGGGTGTATATGTTCGGCGGGTTAGCTTGTAGTGTTGTGTGATGTCTTGCTCAGAGACTAGAGGGTGCATGCGCTCGGGTCCAGATTCCTCGCCGTCGGTTCGGTGGGTCAAATCTCGAGTCACGGGGTTGGCGACCTCATTACCAGGAATTCCGTGATGAGCTGGCGGCCAGATGATCCCGACTGATCTCGTTGGCGGCTTTTGATTGATGATCTCGAGCATAGTGGTATGAATTCTGCCGCTAGCAAAGTTGCGGCACGCCTGTTGGGAGTAGGTCACTATGACTTCAACCTCTGTTGGGCTATGGCCGCTCATGTCGGCTGTAGAGAGTAAAGTCCCGTATCGCTTGTGTATTGCCAGGGACCGGACCTCCCTTCGCTCTGCGTGGTGCACTGGGTGCATGTTGCGAGGTAGCGGACGTATACTGATGTTGCTCCAGATGGCATGGGGTAAGCTCACAGTCTGAGGCAGCGGATGGCTGAGAGGGACAGAGAGCCCCAGGCGTAAGAGGATGGACCTCCCCGCTTCGGTAACCACCAGCCTTGCCCGCTAACTGGATAAATGTGCCTCGATTAGCTCCTCGGCCGTGTTTTGCACACCTGGTCGTAGTAGGCATTCTGTGGACGTACTGATCGGCAGGCCCATCGCTTGCTTATATGCCTTTCTGATCATTGTGTTGATTTCTTTTAGTTCCGTCGCATTGAGTAGTGCGTATAGAATAGCGTAAGTTATTCGAGACACGACGATGGCTTGGATAAGCCGAAGCATGTCCGCCTCCCCCATGCCTCTTGTCTTGGTTGTTATTCGCCGGATCATGTGGGCAACTTGGGCTGTTGTATTCTTAAGTTTGTGAATTATTATTATATTGGTGCGATCCGACTGGAAAACCATTCCCAATATCTTTACACTCTGAGACTGAACGATGGTGTGTCCCTCCAATTGTATGTTGACTGTGAGCGAGTCGGATGCGTGCGTCTTTCGCGATGAGATCAGGAGTAGCTCCGACTTTTGGGGGGCGCAGCTGAGGCCGCATGACTTAGCATTGTGGCTCACCAGGTCTGCTGCTTCCTGCAAGCAGCTTTACATTTCCCCGATGGACACTGTGGACGACCAGATGGTAATGTTGGCATATGGGCTCTGCCGGTTCCCCGAGATGGTATCGAGGAGCGGCGGTAGGTGTATTAGGGCGACATTGAAAAGGAGAGGGGATAACACTGCGCCCTGTGGTGTGCCGCGCCCGCACAGTAGGATGGGGTTTTGGCTTGGTGCCCGACCTTTAGGATGGCTTTTCTAACTGAGAGAAAATCTATGATATAAGAATACATCCTGGCCCCACAGCCAAGCGTGTTTAGCCCCTGTAAGATTGCTGCATGCTTGACGTTATCGAACGCACCTTTAAGATCTAAGGCGAGGATAGCCGTGGGGGAGTTGCGTGTCACTGGTACAATCACCTCCTCTTTCAGCTCAAGTAGGATGTCTTGAGTTGAGAAGTGTGGACGGCATCCTATCATCGTTGTTGGAAGTTTCCCCGAGTCCTCCAGGAATGGTTGTAGGTGGATGAGAACGATGTGCTCTAGGAGCTTTCCTACACACGAAGTGAAGGAGATCGGTAGTAGGTTCTCAATGGTTGGTGGCTTGCCTGGCTTCGGTATCAGACAAACCTCGGCCATTTTCCAGTCCTGGGGAAGGTTTCCCTCTCTCCATGCTTCGTTAAGATGAGTGGTAAGCTCTAGTAGCGAGGAGCTGTCAATATTTACAATTGCCTTATTGGTAATTTGGTCTATTCCAGGGGCTGCGTGGCGTCTCAAGCCCATTATCGTAGCTCTTACTTCATGTAAATGAATATCCTCATCTAGGAGCTCATAGGGCTGCCGGTAAAGGGTGGCAAAGGCTCCGATGGCAGTGTGGGGAAGTACTGGGCTTTGAGAGTCAAGAGGAGGTCCGCCACGTTTCCTGGAAATTGGTGAATTACTCGGGCCATACTGTGATGGCATTTCGTTTTGCTGCTGACCGGGCTGATTAAATACCTGAACAACTGCCACATCTTGGAAGTACTGAGTCTTCCTCTCAAGTTGTGGCAGAGGGCAGAGGCAGTAGCCAATTTTCTCGTCATAGCGTGGTAGCGTATACCGTAGCGTGTGAAGAGCGAGATTCGCCTCTTGAGCTTGCGATTTAATTTTTGCCTTTTCCAACGCTTCAACAGGCTACGCCGGGCTTCCCACATGTGGAACAAGCGAGAGTCGATGCTCGGAGTGGTGGTGGATGTTTCAAGCATTTTGGTGTGCGCCTTCGCATTCTGGTGAACCTGAGTGATCCAGCCCTTAATTTACTGAAGCTGTTGCCTGCGTTCGTTCGGAGCTGTTTATTCTCTTATCACCCGCAGCTTGGTCCAATCTGTTAGTCGAGCATTGCCTATCGTGGCGTTGTATTAGAGCCCATGGAGAGTGGTGGCTAGCAGCAAGTAGTCGCTGCCCAGATACTCCTCTAGATTGGTCCGGCAAGCTTGGGAGATACGTCAGCTGAGGGTTAAGTCGGGGTTCGCGTCTCTTTGAACACTTGTACCGCGCCTTGTGCTATTCCTTCGATCGTTTACGAGTGTGAGATCCATGTCCTCAATAACTTTGTGAAGCAGGTTTCCCCAGTGGTTCGTGTACGTATAACCCCAGAGGCGGTGAGCTGCGTTAAAGTCGCCCACTATTAGAAGCGGATGGTTACCTGCTGCGTGCGTGGCTTGCTCCAAAACCTGTTTGAGGACCGATGGTGTGCTTTTTGGCTGACAGTAGACGTTTAAAACAAGCATGGCACCCTTCTTCTTTGTTGCCTGTAGGACAATTTTGAGCAGAATGGCAAGCGGTTCGCATTGTTGGAGATGGTTTTGAACGGCCACAAGCTTCTTACTGACCAGGGTGTGAAGGCTGTCAGCTGTATCGGTGCCATAGGTGACGTATCCGGGTAGGCGGACGTGTGTGTTCGTTTCTTGCAGTGCGATGATTTCCCGGGGGTCTTGTTGATGTAGCGATGTATTGTATCAGTGATCCATACTTGTTCTTGTAGCCCCGGCAATTCCACTGCCACACCGTGGTTTCGCCTGGGGAGCCCCTGCGCTTACTGCCTATATGTTCAGCAGGAGCCATCTTGGTAATTAAGGGATGGTGATGCATGCACAAGATGGGGTTCTGGGGAGCGCAGAGAATCTGGCAAATCTGGTAGGGTGGGATGAGCAGTTTTCCTGGGGCGCCGCCTTTGACGAGCTTCCAGGGCTAGAATGCGTTCCTCGAGTCTCATGATGCGTTCCGCCAACTGAGTGTTAGAGTTTTGTTGTTGAGTTGCCACTTGTTGTTGTGCCGCTGACTGTTGTATAGCTGGGAGCTGTTACTGCATAGTAGCTTTAACGATGCCTGAAAACTATGAATGACCTTTGCTACTACCTCATCTACCTTCTGGAGAGGGGAATATTGGACTGGTATGGAATCCCTGCGGTGCAGTGGGCTGCGCGGTTGCTCGTTGCGGTGTCGGATTTAAAGTTACTGTGTGCGCTGGCTGCTCTTCCCGTTTCCACTTCTCAGGGGGTGGGGTTGAAGTGTTTTGTGTAGGGTTAGTGCTATTTCTTCCAAGCAATTTGTTTTTATGTACAAGGAATTCTGCGTGTACGTTAGTAATTTGTGCTTTGAGTTTTGCGTTCTCTTCAGTGAGACGCCTAATGTGGGCGTGTACCTGTGCCAGCTCTGTGTCAACAGGGGGGGACGAGCTTAGGGAGAAACAACGTGTGCCCAGCTCACCTGCTGCGTGACATGCGCTGCTCCCTTGCTTCCCCTCCTGTCGTATTTATAATAATAATAATAATAACAATATTATTATTATTATTATTATTACTATTATTATTATTATTCGAAGTATTCTTCGAGTCCAGCCGCCTTTCTATATCTGGCTGTCTATATTCAACAGCAGGACGTCGATGCATTCTGCCACCGCTCGAAGATGAGCGCATCGGGGTGGCCAAGCTGAAAGTGCGGTACAGTACGGCTTAACGCGAACGCGATCCACGCGTGGCGCATTTAGGGTTTAGACACAACACTCTTGTTGTGTCTGGCTCCTGAATAGAACATCGCACGCCTCGTAATCCTATCGCACGCCGCAGCAAATGGAACACTTTTCATCGCGCGCTAGATTAGCTGACCAGCAGCATGCTGTTCGGGTTCACTGAAGCGACTGTGTTGCGTTTGCGCCTTCGACAAGCGAGTAAGTGCTCGCAGGCCGGCAACTTGTCCACTAGCGCTGCGGCAACACCTGATCACCGTGCTGCTGGTGGTCTGTTTAACGCGCAGAATAAAATTCTGCTGATATTACCGTCTCCGGCATGACGTAGTCGACTCCACCGGCCGCTTCCTAGTACGCTGGCAGCGCCGGATTCGTGCACAGATCAGACCGACCAGACATATACCGCCATCTGCAGTGAAGGGTGGGGAATTAGCTGAAATATGGCACGACCGGGCTAGAGGGGCTTGGTGGTAAGTGTGCATATACTCACGACCAGACAGGCCGGGCTACGCCTGTGATAAATATTCGCCCATTTACGTGTGGCGACATTGCATTCCTGCAAGGCTTGCCGCCGCATCTACACCATGGACGCCGCGTCGCCTTCTCCTTCTTGACAAACGCAGCACGCGGTTGCTGCTTGTTTCTGGCGCTGTGTAACACAAGATTTCCTTCGTTTACTTCGACGCATGCGATGTAGAGGCGCGCGAAATATCGTCAAGATGATGCACTACCGGAATACATCGCTCGAGGACGTCGTCCTTGAATACAACTTACCATTGAACGTTACCTTTAGTTTTCGTTCGAGATAGCGGCATATAGTACTTATAGTCAAGTCTAGAAATCGTTTGCTAAGCAGGTTTTGATGGATAAGTGGCGGTGCTGTTGAAGTGCAGGTTCGTCTACTGCAGTTTACATGGTTTGTGTACATTGGCTGGTCGGCGTCGCACTTGCCTGCCGCGCCGCGGTGCACGCTTGCGCTGGGAAAGCGGGGACAAGAAAGATGTGTTCGGCCTTCCTCTACTCAGCGTTGTGTGGTGCACGGCCATTGCTCGTGCTCGAGTACGCATTCGAGCACCCGACGGCCACAAAACGCATCGGCGTTCTTGCAACAGCTCAACTCACGAGCGCAACATAGAAAAGGCACTGCTAGAGCGACGCCCCCCAACTCGTAAAGGACGAGCGAGCGATGTGCCTTCCTGCCTATGGGCAACATGGCGCAACTGAGAGATCAACAGTTGCGTACTGTTCTTCAATATGCGCGATATACGCATCGCTACCGCTTTACCGCTAGTAGCACACGTCATCTACATAGGCGCTGTTTAATTAGCGGCTAATAAAAAAATTATACGATTACCAGCAGTTAGTTTCCTTTCCCTTTGTCGTCTGGTAGCTTCAACACTAGGTGTTTAATGTCCCGAGTCGGCGCCCCTTGATGATTCGAGTGCACGGTGGCAGTGCGAAGATAGAGCCGTTGTCCGATAAAGTGACGCTTTATTCAAACGCCGAGGCGTCTGTCCGACTCCGAGCCCGAAACACCGCTCTCTTTGCACACAACCAAATATGACTTTCTAAACCCTCAGTTGCATGAAGGAGGCGCGAACCAGCACATCACAAATGCGAGTTCACATCATTGTAACCAATAGCACAACCACCTTCGTGCCGCACACGGCATTGGTAGAAACAGTGGCACTCTTTACAACACACCAGGGGATAGGATTTCTCAAAGGCACGTGCCATCTCCCTCTCCCCTACGTTAGGTTGCGAGTATCCACCCTTGATGTACTCCCCCTTTTCACCTGCAAGCGGCCGCCACGCAAGCTGCCCCGAGAATCTTTCCATGAAACCACAGCTTATTGACTGCATGTCTGCCGGACAGTGGGCTGTCCTGCCAGTACTGAGAAAACTCTGTCTCCTTTGCAGCTGTGGGCCTGTTCGCTTGAAATCCAAGCACCATAATTGGGACCCGTTGGCGATCGCACACAAAAGCTTCCATCGGCGGTATCCCGCTGCGTTGTGGTAAAGCTACCACCATTTTAACAGGCATTCTCAGAAGGCGCACGCCGATGCAAAACATTGACACTCAATTGAACGGGCTGGACAGTGTCGCGTCGCCCAATTTTCCCTGACCGAGATGGTCGACGGGACATGTGGGACGCACATGGGCATTAGCGGTGGTGGTGACCTCAAGCACCCCCTACCTTTTAGCTTCACGCCTACCTCCCCGAACGCTCCCCTTCAGCTCGGCCCGTCTACACTTTTGTTCCGAGTGAGGGTGCAGATCTATTGCCTCTTCTACGGCGCAGCCACTAATCTGATTTCTTTCCACGCGTGGGTGTTTCCCGCGTTCCCTCTTCGCGGAACCCACCTGCGTCCTTCGTTTCCGGTTATTGGCTGATACAGCACCGCGTGAACTCGTCCTGCGCTTTGCTGTAGTCGCCTAAACTCACCAAGGGCACAGACCTACTTCGTCGTTCTCGCGGCGGCTTGTCTCTTGAGCATCTCACGATAATATTGTAATAATACGCTATAGATCACTATAAGTGTGACTAGACGTGGCACCCCGATGATCAGCCAGCGCTCAAAGATGGCGCAAAGTGTGTGCCGCTCGACATGCGCTCCTGCAAATGCATGTGAATCGCTGAGAACCGCACATGTGTTCCTAGTAGCGACGTTTTCGCGGGAACCCTTGCGTTCATAACATGGAGGTTTATTTGCGATTCACAGGGTTTGGCGCATCTACGTCAGTGTAACTTTTACGTGAACTGCTAGCGAAGTATCCAAGAAGCCCACATGTCTAAGAAAAGGCGATGTAATGCAACCGTCGTCATATACGCGTCAACGGTACATAAGTTCTCGAGGAGAAAAAAAAAATATGCCATCTTTTTTTCGCGGAGGTGCAAGGGACATCGTTAACCTCTGTCTCCCACAAGGACCCAGTGTTTTAAGCTCCTTTCAGGTCCTGCATGTAAACCAGAACGCGAAGTGTTATATTCTTACGAGAGCTTGCTCCATGTCATCGTTTATGCGCAGCCGTGCTTTTCAAAATTCCTTGTTTAGGTTAGTTAGGAATTCCAGGCAGTAACATTTTGACAAACTTAATTTATGTTATACTATGGCTGGGGGGTTTTATTTGCCGAAACCGCTATTTGACAATGAAACCCGCAGTAGTCGGGACTCCGGAATAATTCAGGCCACCTGGAGTTCTTAAACATGTGCTCAATATCCGGTACACGAGCCTTATTACATACCGCCTCCGTTAAAGTGCGGCCACCATGGCAGGGCCTTGAACCCGTTACCTCGTGCTTATCAGCACCATGTCATAGTCACTACGCCATGGCGGCAGGTGAAAATATTGTAAAAGGACTGCAAGAGGTGTTTTAAAGTCAGCTCACATTCGTTCTTGTAACTTATACACTTATATACATACCACAAGCAACTCATTGTTTCAAGAAATGAAAACTACCCTTACCAGCACGAGGGGGGGTGGTTACATTGCAAGGCCTAGGGATTTGTTTTCATATCGAAGTTAGATGCAGCAGGGTCAAGATACATGGCAATAAAGATTGTGCGATAAGATAAACGTTTGTAGGAAACGCTGATCGACAAGCAGAATGAAGTAGTTGACCACATGAGCCGTGTTTTTTCCTTCCGTGCAGCACGTACACCTATCTGCGATGCAGCCACAAGACTCAGCGTAAGGGCCCCAACCTCTCACTCACGCAAGGGTCGGCAGTGCAAAGTGTGCCACTAAGCAAAGCACACTTGGACATACAAATACATGCTCGCTGTCCGCTGATCACTTGCTGATGGCACTGTACGCTTAAAATCAGCGAACTTAGAAGACATGCCATGTTAGCTAAAAAATACGAGAGGCTAGAGTTTTGCAAGTAGCGCTCGTGCACCCCTTGCAAATCCAAGCAAACAAAGTTTTAACGCGATACGCGCAGGATATAACTGCAAATAATAAAGGAAGTTTGTACAACAAAAGTGTTTCTAGGAGTTGTGTCAATGTGTATTAGATCCGCCACATATTTAATACTCATCATGATAAATATAAGTAACGAGTATGCAATTAAACACGGAGTACACACCCGGATCTCCCTATATGCGGTTGAATTGGGCGCGAGTTGCTTTTATTGTACTGGCGTTCACTTTGCACAGCAGCTTTATGGTGACCCATCCAGCTTTTCTACCACATGGAGACTCCGGATGCAGGCACGGACAAGAGCAGTCCATCAAGCCACAGTTGTACATCAGTACTCTCCAGCTGCGAGTCCGTTGAAAATACCATATATACCAGCACACCAAAACGGAAGAGAACGAAGGGGAAGAGCAGCGCCAACAAAAGGATGCTGCGTCGAGCTTTGTATTCCTCGCGTTTACAACGCGTCGAACGTTCAATAAACATCTCCGACTCTAACTGCTTGGCTTATTGGTCTTCAACAGGGCATGTTTGCCTGTGATGTATGTTTAAATAATTATAATATTGCACTTCCTAAATTTGAGGCAATTTTTTCATGATGAGGAAAAGTGCTGCCATGCATGTAGTTCATTCAATAGGCAGTGTACGAACTTCGAAGTGTTTAAGTTTTCTTTGTTTATACCGACAATACCTTTCCGCCGCTTCAGATGAAGACACCGGCAAGAACAACGCAGTGCAAGGGTAATAACCGTTGCCGTTTATTCTCCTGTCACTCTCCGACGAGAGACTAAAGATTTACTCCCCGAACTTTTCACACGGCACGCACAATCCTGCAGCTGGCCTCTGGAGAGAGCAACTCACCCTTTTTAGTACTACCTGTCCAGTTACTGTCGTTTTCCGCGGCGCATTTTAAGAATGTAGTCGTTTGCGCATGTGAGGAAATGGCGAGGTGACCGCGCGCTAGGAGGGGGAGCAAGGGGGACACGTGAGTGCGCGTCTCCTCTAGTCGGGCCGCGGCTGCGAATGGCGCGACTGAGTGCGGCCGTGCTCGCCCTGTCTTCGAGGGTAATGTCGGATGCGTACAAAGGCTAGATGCGCATGTGGCTGATCGCTTCGGATTCGCTGTGCTCTGACCCGCCTAGTTTCAGTTGCAGTGAGAGGAAGCACGAAGGGCGATTCGTTCACCCCCGGCTGCAAGTCTTGATCATGCCAGCATTGCGACAGCACGCGTGACACTATGCTTGCTAACCAAACTAGTCCGTCGATGAGTGGAATTCACTGCCTGGTAGCACTGTCACCCCCCCCCCCCCCCCCACACACACACACACAGCAATAAACTTTCCAATCTGCTTTACTTGCTTTCCTTGAAACCAATCAACAATTCTAGTCATGTCAACATTTGATGCTATATAAGCAACACGAAGTGATTTTGACATGTAGGTGCTTTTTATATTTATGCTGTGGTCCTTGCTCTATTTTTGATGAATGTCTGCTTTTCCTTCGTCCCAACTTGTTGCTTTGTTAAGAAAGATCACTCGTGCTCATCATTACTGCGTGCCAACCCCCCTTACGTAATGCCCTTTTGGGCCCTTAAGGCATATAAATAAATAAATAGTCAGCGTAGCTTCACGGCTAATTTGCACGTCCAATAAAACTACAAACCTTGCTTCATGCAGCAGTATAATGCTTTGCTTTCAGTATTAATGCTTCACCTTTCGGCCAAAACTGCGACCTTTTTCTTCTATTCTTCTAGTTTTTTTTTACCATACACCGGGGGAGGGGGGGGGGGCATGACAGATATAATGTCGCATATACCCTTTGTGTTCCTTTGCGCTGTTCGAAAACATATCAAACACATCATTGCGAAGGGTACAGAGATACCTGTGGCGTAAGATATTAAGGAAGAAGAGCAACACAGCGTCGTGCAAAAAGGAACAATGTTTCGACGAACGGCATTAGGCCAATGCCGGACGCAAATATGACGGATGCTTGTAAGTACAAGGTAAATTCCACGGCGAATGAAAGTTTCTTGCCATTGGTAAGACAATCCTCATATGTTGAACGCTAGTTTGCAGTAATATTACTACGGTAACACTGCGTGTCAGTGTACATTTATGTCGTGAGTTCACTGAAGGGAATACTGACACGCAGTTTTTACTATTAAATTAAAAAATGTGGCGTGCGGTGGTGGAATAGTAAAATGCCACGAAAATGTCTATAATATGTGAGCAGGCACGGGATCTCGAAAAATGCGATTCGTAATGTTTTGAATGTTTCCGTCCACAGTGTACAAAAAACAGAACAATGCATATTTCACTGTATTTTTTGCAGGCTGCAGAAATAAGGAACAAGCAATCGCAGAAAGACATTAGGGCTTGTTAAGTTCTGTATATTAAAATAGATTACTCAATAGTCTCATTCCGGCACTCGCAATTTCTACAAGAAATCACGATTGTACTTTATTTGGACAGGTGTTGGTGCTCTGGCACAGCGAAAGAAATGCACTTTTGCATTCATCGTGATTTTGCTGAGCAGTGCTTTTAAGGACCCACACAGTACAGATGGCGCCACCTGAAAAATAGGGAAAACAAGATGAATACGAATTCGCGACTACCTAAACCCACAAAGCTTGGAAATTTTGCTGCTGCCATGAAAGTGCCAACAATACAATCCAAATTACTGTGAGAAAAATACTTTAATGCGTATAGGCTTTATGAGAAGCTCAATTACTCTGAAGCTTGTATAGATGTCTTGGTAAATGAATGGCGCCTATTTATCAGTATGTTCACGTACGCTGTGTCACGTGCCCACTTGCACGTACCCAGTGGGCCAAGTAATTTATTCAGCCGCCTAATCAATGACACTGATCCAGTGGCTCAATTTCTAGCATAATCGTATGCAGAAGTAGCCAGCACCCGATAGTATGGGGGAAGAAGCAAAGAAAAATAAGCAAGAAGTACAAGCTTAGTAATTTCGGACTACTTCCCCATGGTTGCAGATCTGGCGGCTCTTTACTGATATTTGACACAGAGCACTCCACCGAGCAGGCTGGCGTACGCTTCAACTATTTGCCGCAAGGAAGTGGTTTTGGAAGTGCCCTAACAACTTCGCTGTAAAGCAGTTAACGTTAAAATGCACCTAGGTTTATTCCGCAGCCTCAACACCCAATATTGTACCGCAACATTTCAGACATACACACGCAAAAGCAAATGGTTAAGCTTATATAGTTAGATGCACATTTAATTTGATACGGAATGTTCTGTATGCCCTGTATGCACCCAGTTTGGAAAAAAAAGAAGCACACATACGAAACATTATATTATATATATGTGCGTTGTTACGTTTCGCCTACGACGCGCGGTATAGCCGGCGCGGATGCAACGGACGCCGGGGCTTCGTTCAAAGCGGCGGACATTTTGGCCCGTTCAGCGCCGCCGATACGCCTCCCCGCCAAGCGCGTCCAGGCGTGTTTCAGTGCCACGTGTCTTCGTGTGTGCGTGTGTGTGTGTGTGTGCCCACGCTTGTCAAAGCGCGGCAGCCGGGGAGAGGAGCTCCCCAAGAGTGAAGCGAGGAGGTCTGACCACGGCGCCGGCCTGGCGATGCGTCACTACACTCGTCTCAACCTGTCTCTCAGCGTGTCCGTGGCGCCGTCACGTGCGCCAGTGACGAGGCGTTCCTTCTCGCCCTCAACTCCGAGACTATAAGAGCAGCTGCCCCCGGACGCCGAGGGAGAGGCTCCGATTTCTTCTGTCGAGTTACGTGCTCTCCCGTCTCTCACTTCGGTCGACCTGACCGCCCGCTCTTTTGCGATGTTAGAATAAACCAGTTGTTCTGTTACCAGTCGACTCATGCTTTGCCGAGACCTTCGGATGCTTCCAGTGCCCCAGGCCGCCAGGCCAACGCTACCCTTGGGGCTTGCGACCCGATTGCAACAACGGGTGTCAGCGCTGAGTTTGCAACAACTCGTGCCAGCGGTGCGATTCTAACAGCTGGTTGCCAGCGGTGAGATCGCGACAACGGAGGCCAGCAGCGAAGATATGCAGTTGACTGTATGCTGAGCAGCACAACGACCATCCGGGAGCAGTGCAACGAGCCCTGTGTGATGACTGGTTGCCTACAGCGGAACGACTGCGCTGAATTCTTGGCTGCGAGGTTTGGTGAGTGCGGGACTTTCTTCTACTGAGTTTTGCCAGGCTTTTGTTAGTGTCAGAAACAGAGCTGGTAATTGTGGTTGTCGTTGCTGCCGGGTTAGTTTGCGGCAAGACAATAGTAGGCAGTAGAGAAAGCAGCATTCAGAGCAGCCATGGATTTGAAGTCGTTGCGCAAACCGAAATTGCTGGAGCTTGCAAGAGAGTTGGGTCTGGATGTCTCAGACAAACTCAGAAAACCGGAACTGCTAAGGGCTATTCTTGAGTTAGAAGCTGAGGATGACGAGCTGTCGGAATGCCTTGAGACCATTGAGGAGCGGGCAAAAAGACAGGAGCGCGAACTTAAAGAGCAAAAAGAAAGACATGAGCGCGAACTTCAAGAGCAAAAAGAGAAACAGGAGCGCGAACTTAAAGAACAGAAACAGGAGCGCGAACGAAAAGAGCAGAAAGAAAAAGAAGAGCGCGAACACGCTTTGGAAATGAAGCGTCTCGAGGTAGAGATGGAACGCGCTCGTAATGGAAGTCAGGCACACGGTGCAGGAGAACGAGTATTGTTCAAAATGACTGACCTGATGCGGCCGTTTAAGCTTGGAGAGGACATTGGTTTGTTCCTGGTTAACTTTGAGCGAACGTGCGAGAAGCAGGGGTTCTCTCGGGAAACGTGGCCACAGCGCTTGCTCACTTTGTTACCCGGCGAGGCGGCCGACGTAGTCGCTCGCTTGAAAAGAGAGGAGGCAGAGGATTTCGACCAAGTGAAATCGAGTCTGCTAAAAAAGTACAGGCTGTCCGCGGAGGCGTTCCGTCGGAAGTTTCGGGAAAATGAGAAAGGCAAAAGTGAGTCATATACAGAG
The DNA here is from genome assembly GCF_023375885.2 of Dermacentor andersoni. Classification (NCBI taxonomy): domain Eukaryota; kingdom Metazoa; phylum Arthropoda; class Arachnida; order Ixodida; family Ixodidae; genus Dermacentor; species Dermacentor andersoni. The sequence goes on along the minus strand of NC_092823.1, from coordinate 90,674,556 downwards.
TTTGCCTACAGGCTTATGTCAAACATGCAGGAGTGGCTCAAAGAAGAGAAAGCGTTTGGTGACCACGAGAAAGTTCTGCAGTGTTTCGGGCTAGAACAGTTTTATAGTCGGTTACCTGAGAACGTGCGGTACTGGGTCTTGGATAGGCCAGACGTTAGTACGGTGGCTCGAGCCGCTGAGCTAGCCGAGGAGTTTGTGACGCGTCGGGCTCGCGGAGCTAAGGACGGTCAAAAGGGTGAATTTGGCTCCAAGTTTGAGAGGCCAAAGTTCACGCCCATGAGAGCAAAGGGGGACACACGTAGTGCGGATGCGAGTGAAAGCAGTCCGACCGAACGTAAGGAGACGGCGGCAACCGAAGCCGAACGCAGAAAGCGGTTCGAGACGAGGCAAGCGCGCGTTTGTTATACGTGCCAGAAGCCGGGTCACTTTTCGGCGCAGTGTCCAGAAACAAAAACAAAAGTCGTGTTTTTGTCTTTATGCAGCACTGACGAGAACATGAAGCTTCTCGAGCCTTACATGCGAGACCTCCTCGTGAACGGGAAAGAGTGCCGAGTGCTTCGCGATTCCGCAGCTACAATGGATGTAGTTCACCCCTCTTACGTAGAACCCGATATGTTCACGGGCGAGTGTGCATGGATCAAGCAAGCAGTGGAAGCTCATAGCGTGTGTCTGCCCGTAGCAAAAGTGCTTATTGAAGGACCTTTCGGAGCACTTGAGACGGAGGCCGCAGTGTCATCTATGCTGCCCCCCCAGTACCCGTACCTATTTTCGAACAGGTCCGATCACCTCCTGCGCGAGAAGGGGCTTTTGTTTGGTGAGGCTAGCGTTCAGGCCTTAACCAGATCGAAGGTTCGGGAGCTCGCTGCAAAGGCGGTAGTTGCGGGGCCGACGTTGTCGAACGATGAGAAAGGGTCAGAGGCGCAGCAAGCTGATATTCAGAGCACGCCCGAACTGAATAAAATTGAGCCTGTAGCGTTAAAGGCACCAGATACTGGAGAGGAAATTCCCGATGCGGGAAAGTTAGAAGAGCTATCTGCAGATTTGCTCATCGCGCCTACGTCAGATGGACTTAATAGGTTGCTAAAAGTCAGCCGGTCGGCTTTGATAGCCGAGCAAAAGAAGGATGGCAGCCTAGAAAACATCCGCTGCATTGTCAAGGAAGGTATCGCCAAGAAAAATGCTCGCTTTGTGGAAAGAGGTGGGGTCCTGTACCGGAAGTATCTAGACCGCAGGGGAGTGGAGTTCGATCAGCTGATCGTGCCTCAATGCTATCGTCAGGATCTGTTGCGCTTGTCGCATGGGGGTTCGTGGTCCGGACACCTAGGAGTGAAGAAAACTAAGGACCGTCTCTTGCAAGAGTACTATTGGCCAGGGTGTTTTCGGGACGCAGACCACTTTGTGAAGACATGTGACACCTGTCAGCGGGTGGGCAAACCAGGGGACAAATCGAGGGCGCCGTTGAAATTGGTACCTATCATTACGGAGCCTTTTAGACGGCTCGTTATTGATACAGTGGGACCTCTGCCGGTAACAGCCACGGGGTACAGACACATTTTGACTGTGATCTGCCCAGCGGCAAAGTTCCCTGAAGCAGTGCCGCTTAAAGAACTCAGCTCAGTTGAGATAGTCAATGCACTACTGTCCATATTTGCGCGAGTTGGGTTTCCTGCGGAAATCCAATCAGATCAGGGCACAGTGTTTACTAGCGCTTTGACGACAGCCTTTCTCGAAAGGTGCGGGGTAAAGCTGTTACACAGCTCAGTGCACCACCCCCAGTCGAATTCCGTTGAGAAGCTCCACTCCGTCATGAAGCGCGTGTTGAGAGCATTGTGTTTTGAACATCAAACTGACTGGGAGCTGTGTCTGCCTGGGGTGATGTTTGCATTACGGACCGCGCCGCATGCGGCTACGGGGTTTTCGCCAGCTGAGCTGGTGTACGGTCGCTCGCTGCGATCTCCGCTTCGCATGCTTCGAGACGGATCACTGCCCTCTCCAATGGCTGCAGATCATCTCTTCCACAAATGGCCGCCTCCTGCGCTGGAGCCTCGCTTTGCAACAATATTGCTTTGAGGTGCGTTACAAAAAGGGGAGTCTCAACGGTAACGCCGATGGCTTAAGTCGAAGCCCCTAACGTGGGAATCAGCCTCAAAATTGTTTGTTACTGATGTTTTTCTTCCTGAGGCAGGATTTTTAGCATTGCTTTTGTGTAGTGTTTCAAAGTGATGATGTGCTTTCTAGTGCAATTTTCCGATTTATGGACGCGTTCTGAGTGCTGCTAAACTACTGTAAGGAACTAGGCAGTAGTATAAAAGGGGAAAGAGCCTGGCAGGGCTTAGTGAGGGTTGTGCCGTGCTTGCTGACTGAGCGGTTGACTTTCGGCGTAGTTCTAACGCTTGCCGGGAACGAGAACAAAAATGTCAACTCTCCCGAAGTCACATTGCAGTATCCTGTGTGAACCTGAACGAGAGAACGAGGCCTTCTCCGTGCGCTGCGCTCAAGAAACGCCGACGGACGCCCGACTTCGGTTATGTGCATCATCGAGCGACATCCCTCCGGACAGCGGATGCAGTCCCCTGACCATCGGGATCTCCTTCCCCCGGCGGGGCGGTCTGTTACGTTTCGCCTACGACGCGCGGTATAGCCGGCGCGGATGCAACGGACGCCGGGGCTTCGTTCAAAGCGGCGGACATTTTGGCCCGTTCAGCGCCGCCGATACGCCTCCCCGCCAAGCGCGTCCAGGCGTGTTTCAGTGCCACGTGTCTTCGTGTGTGCGTGTGTGTGTGTGTGTGCCCACGCTTGTCAAAGCGCGGCAGCCGGGGAGAGGAGCTCCCCAAGAGTGAAGCGAGGAGGTCTGACCACGGCGCCGGCCTGGCGATGCGTCACTACACTCGTCTCAACCTGTCTCTCAGCGTGTCCGTGGCGCCGTCACGTGCGCCAGTGACGAGGCGTTCCTTCTCGCCCTCAACTCCGAGACTATAAGAGCAGCTGCCCCCGGACGCCGAGGGAGAGGCTCCGATTTCTTCTGTCGAGTTACGTGCTCTCCCGTCTCTCACTTCGGTCGACTTGACCGCCCGCTCTTTTGCGATGTTAGAATAAACCAGTTGTTCTGTTACCAGTCGACTCATGCTTTGCCGAGACCTTCGGATGCTTCCAGTGCCCCAGGCCGCCAGGCCAACGCTACCCTTGGGGCTTGCGACCCGATTGCAACAACGGGTGTCAGCGCTGAGTTTGCAACAACTCGTGCCAGCGGTGCGATTCTAACAGCGTGCGTGCGTGCGTGCGTGTGTGTGTGTGTGTGTGTGTGTGTGTGTGTGTGTGTGTGTGTGTGTGTGTGTGTGTGTGTGTGTGTGTGTGTGTGTGTGTGTGTGTGTGTGTGTGTGTGTGTGTGTGTGTGTGTGTGTGTGTGTGTGTGTGTGTGTGTGTGTGTGTGTGTGTGTGTGTGTGTGTGTGTGTGTGTGTGTGTGTGTGTGTGTGTGTATAGATAGGGCTGGGTTTCGTCAAAGTGAAGCACGCTGGACCACACGTAACGTACGCACGAAAGAGACGACGAACGTTTCAGAACTAGGACGCGTTTACTTAACGTTTTCGGCTGGTGGACTTTTCGGCGGGTCCACCACCTGAAAATGTTAAGTGAGCAACGCCTACTTCGAAAAAGTTCGTCGTTTCTTTCCTGTACATATTGTTACGGAAGTATGAAAGAAGACAGAGGAAGAAGAAGATCGCTGGACGCTGGCTGCTGCGTGTTGTTGGTGGTCAGCCATCTTGTCTACGCTGACTCATCCTGTATATATATATTGTAAATACAGTCTTTATATACTCCTAACATCCCCGTAACACATTGGTAGGAGGTGTGGGGTGCCACAGTGAAAACAGAGCTCCGCAGTGGACGTCGCATCACCGTCCGCAACATGAATGACGGTAAGCACGCGGAATCAACGTCGTTGGGGCCTCCAACATCACCGTCGCCACCTACGTCGCTGTCGCCTTCGATTGTTGTTGTGCAACCCAAGGATCCTGGAACTTTCTGCGGGACCGATGGCGCCGACGTTAAAGAGTGGGCAGCTATGTATGTAGGCGTGAGCGGAATCAAAAGATGGGACCCTGCGCTTATGCTAGCCAACCTGTTGTTCTACCTACGAGGCACGGCAAATGTGTGGTACAAAAACTATGAAGAGGAGCTCGCCAGCTGAAACCAATGCAAAGAGAAGTTGACAGGGTTGTTTGGCAAACCAGCCGGCCATAAATTGGAACAAAGCAGGAACTCGCCTCCAGTTCCCACGGAGTCCTATGTCTCGTACATCCCGGACGTGCTGGCACTTTGTCGTAAAGCCGATCACGACATGACAGAAGGTGAAAAGGTCGGGAACGTGCTTAAGGGCATTGCTGACGAGGTCTTTAATCTGCTCATGTGCAAAAGCTGCTCTACAGTTGATGCCATTAATAAAGAGTGCAGATAATTCGACCAGGCAAAAAGTCAACGCGTCTTGCAACCATTCGCCAGATTTCCCTATACTGCCACAACGTCGACGTGTGAAGATCAACCCGCACAGCAGCATGCGTCGCCATCAGAGGACATTGTGCCAATCGTTCGACGTGAACTGGATACGATGGCGCCCGCAGCTTTCTGTTCGCGCAGCCCCGATGCTACCACTTTTTCGGTTCCCGTCATACAAGCCATCATTCGCCAGGAACTTGAAAACACTGGATAACATTCTGTCTGTGCTGTCGCCAATCCCACAGCTAACAAACGCCCTTCTACTATTTTCGCTCTACCCCGCCGTTTCTCTCCGCGTTATCGCAAGCCGACTGAGTGGAGAACGGCGCACGACCAGCCGATATGTTTCACCTGTCGCCGCATTGGCAATATCGCCCGATACTGTCGCAACTCGTGGCCCTAAACACCTCGCACGCCGACCAACCTAAGCCGTTTTAATGGAAATGCCCGCAGTGTTTCGCTCATCGCCAAGTCCAACAGCGCCGGCAACTCTGTTAGGAACACGTGGTACAGTCGCTCACCATCGCCGCGGGGACCGCAGTCGCGCTCACCGCAAACACGTCGCCCATCTTCCCTTTCACCGCAGCCATGTTGTCTTTCGTCCCCTGTGGCTTTTAGCCGCAATCTTACGGAAAACTAAGAAATGCAGCCCTCGGAGATGGTGTTGCATTGCCTACTAATGCAGCAAATCCTCTGTCTGTGCCGACAAGGAGTAGCGTAATTGGCGTTAAAATAGACGGCGTACCTGTCCAAGCACTCGTCGACACTAAGGCCCACGATTCTGTGATGAGTGCTAGCTTACGTAGACGTTTTAAGAAGGTCCTCACCCTAGCGGCTGCCCGAGTGCTTCGTGTGGCTGACGGCGGCGTGCTGGATGTTTTGGGATGTCTACTGCGCGATTAAGTATAGCCGGCCACCCTACTTCTGTTTGCTCTGATCGACAACTGCCCTCATGACGTTATCCTTAGATTGGACTTTTTATCCGCTCATTCTCCTCTCATCGACTGCGCGACTGGCGTCTTCAGTTAGAACTGCTTCAACTCACTGATGCTCCGAGCACCGCCCGACCGCACTTGTGCTCGCTTCACGATGTGCGTCTGGCACACGAGGCAGTGACTTACGTCACTTTGACCGCTCAGCCACAGGTTCCTGACGGTGATTATGTGCTTCTCCCCATCGACGACGTGCTTTTGAACCGGAACGTTGCTGTTCCGCATACGCTGGTCACGGTTACTAATAACGGCGTCGTTCTACGGCTTCTGAATTAGGCCTGTGTCCTCAAGTGATTCCGACCGGCAAGTTCTTGGCCAGCGTTTCTAGTGGTTCCGAATTTGACATTGAGGGTCTGAATGCCAAGAGTGGTTTCTCCACGCCAATTGCAGCACACAGCTCTGGTTCTTTCTATGGATGACCTCGCGAAAATGATTGCACCTGACCTCACATCGGCACGCGCCACGGACATACGTCTCCTGCCTTAATCGTACAGCGGCATCTTTGATTTCGGCGACAGGCTTTTCGGCCAAACATCTGTTGTTCACCACCGTATAAAGCATACGAATCCTATTCGACGGCGTCCCTGTCCTGTATCGCATGCTGAACATTGAGTCATCCAAACAGAAGAGGAAAAAATGCTCCGCAATGGGGTCATCGAGCCATCAACCAGCCCTTGGGCTTCGCGTGTCGTCCTTGTGAAAAAGAAAGATGGTACCGGGCGTTCTCGCGTCGATTATCACCACTAAAGACCATGCGAATGACGTCTACCCACTACCAGACATCGATGACGCCTTGGACTGCTTCCGCGGAGCTAAATACTTCTCGTCCATCGATGTTCGATCCGGTTACTGGTAGATTTCAGTTCATGAAATGGACCGCGAGAATACGGCCTTCATCACGCCGGATGGCTTATATCAGTTCAAAGTCATGCCCTTTGGCCTATGCAATGCTCCTGCGACACAAGAACGTATGATGGACTCTCTTCTGCGAGGCTACAGATGGACCATCTGGCTTTGTTACCTTGACGACGTTATTGTTTTTTCTCCCATATTCGGCAGCCACATTACCCGACTCGCTGCCATTCTTGCGGTCTTCCGAAAAGCCAGCCTCCAACTGAACTACACGAAGTATCAATACGGGCACCGCCATATTACCGTGTTGGGACACCTGTTTGACGCATCCGGTGTTCAACCAGACCCGGAAAAAGTTCGTGCCGTACGCAGTTTCCCTGTGCCACGTTCTGCTTCTGACGTGCGTTGCCTGTGTTCGTCGGCCTGCGCTCATACTTTCGCCGTTTCGTCAAAAACCTCGCCGACGTCGCTCGGCCTTTGACAGATCTAATGAAGAACACGCCATCTCGTGGCGCCCGGAGCAGGTTCATGCATTCACCAACCTTATCGCGTTTCTGACCACCCTTCCCATACTTGCCCACTTTGACCCATCCGCATAGACCGAAGTCCACACTGATGCAAGCGACCATGGCATCGGCGCTGTTCTCGCGCAACAACAAAATGGTACCGAGTGCATGTTAGCTTACGCCAGCCTCCTGCTGTCACCTGTCGAGAGAAATAACTCCATCACCGAGCGGTAGTGCTTGGCTTTAGTTTGGGCGAAGGTCAAGATCCGGCCATATTTGTACGGCCGCACGTTTTTGGTCGCCACGCCCATCACGCACTCTGCTGGCTGTCTTCCCTTCGGGACCCGACTGGACGGCTTGATCGCGCGACTTTGCGGCTCCAGGAATTTTCATTTATTGTTAGTTACAAGACTGGAAGCCTCCACAAGGATGCTGACTGCCTCTCTCGTTACCCCGTGAATCCACCCCCCCCCCCCCCTTGATCCTACTGCGCATGATCCGATTACCTGCGTGATGGCTTTTACTGACATGACCGACATGCGCGCTAAACAGCAACGCGACGAATCCTTACAGTCCATCATCGCCACAGTGCAGTCTGGCAGCACTGACGGCACGTGCCGCATGTTTGTGCTCGACAACGGCATCCTCTACCGCCGCGATATGACCCGTGACGGTCCTGAGTTGCTCCTTGTCCTTCCTAGTCATCTGCGATCCATCGCTCTCAAAGAACTTCACGATGCACCGACGGCGGGACACCTTGAAGTTTTGCGCACATACGACCGCGTACGGCGGCGGTTCTTCTGGTCGGGTCTGTACCACTCCGTGCGTTGCTATATCGCAACTTGCGAATAGTGTCAGCGCTGGAAGAAACCTCCCCTGCCACCTTTCGGACGACTCCATCCAATTGAAGTTCCCTCTGAACTGTTCTTTCGCGTAGGCCTTGACTTGCTTGGCCTATTTCGAACGGCAACTAGAGGGAATAAGTGGCTCGCCATCGCTACTGATTACGTGACACGCTACGTGATAACAAATGCGTTGCCGACTAGTTGCGCAACCGACGTCGCCCAATTTCTCCTTCATGACGTTATTCTGCACCATGGTGCGCCTCGACAGTTACTTGCAGACCGCGGCCGCTCGTTCTTGTTTCGAGTTTTCGACGACCTCCTCCGCTCTTGTGCCAACGAGCTCAAGCTGTTCCCCGCCTACCACCCACAAACGAACGGTCTTACGGAACGTCTCAACCGAACAATTAAAGAGATGCTGTCGATGTACGTCTACAACGATCACCGTGACTGGGACGCCACGCTGGCCTACATGACGTTCGCGTATAAGTCGTCCCGACCTGACACCGCAGGATATTCACCCTTTTATCTTTTGTATGGTCGCGACCCCACATTGCCGTCTGACACCATCCTCCTTTCTGTGGCAAATGTTGCAACTGAGTACGTTGGTGGAGTCATCGATCACGCTCACATGGCGCGTCAAGTCGGCCGATATCGTTTACTAGCCTCGCAGCATATACAAAAATAGTGTTATGACCAATGCCACCACGATGGCATTGGTCATAACACTATTGTCACTCACTAACACTGCCACTCGTGCCAGGTGGTGTTATGTTCGCGCCTTTGGTCACCATGTCGTCGGGTTGAACTGTCCCGGAGCTTCTCTCTCGCTACACAGCGCCTTTTGAAGTCCTACGTCAAGTTAACGACGTAAATTACGAGATTTCGCCGCTACAGTTTGATGCATCTTCAGGTCCGACGCTTGTTGAATTCGTGCACTCTTCGCGGCTGAAGCCATACTTCGATGGCAATTTTTCGGCTACAGCGCGCCGAGACGGCTCTTTACCACCCGGGGGTCCTGTTACGGAAGGACGAAACAAGACAGAGGAAGAAGTTCGCGAGACGCTGGCTGATGCGTGTCGTTGGCGGTCAGCCATCTTGTCTACGCTGACTCATCCTGTATATATATTGTAAATAAAGCATTTATATACTCCTAACATCCCCGTAACAATATGCATATATATGCAGTGAAAAATTCGGACACCAGCAATCGATGTGAAAGATGACTTAGTGTGTTGGTGCTCACGCTCGCTCTGCTTGGTCGTTGATCGGACCGGTTTCGTCTGTCTTGATCACTGCGATAAATCACGCCTGCACCTAGACGGGTGCTTGCATTTCGTGGAGGCGATGGTTTCACTCTTCCCCTTGGAACGCCGTACCCGGGAAATAGCTGCAGCGTCGGCTATGCATGACGACGTGGCAGCGCAAGGTGCTACCTCGTACCAGGTCTTTTTCTGTTCATGGGTTCCAAGGCAGGGTCACCCTGTTATAATCAACGGTACCGACGACCCCAACGTGGAGCACTGGCTGTCCTAATACGAACGAATGAGTGCGCACAACAAATGGAGTCACGTCGCCAAATAAAACGCTGCCAAATTTTACTTCAGAAACACAAGCCATCTATGGTTTTGTAACCACAAAGCTGGCATTGTCAACTAATCGTCTTTTAGAACGAGCTCCGCGGAAGCCTTCGACTGATCTTTTGTGCGCAACCTGAGCGCACAAACACTCGTTTTCCATCGCCGCGACTTCCGCATGCGCGACGGCGACCTAAATCAGGGCTACGTTTGTCTTGAGCCATCATCTGGTCTCCACTACACCCGGCTTCGGTCGGCCCAGCGTCCGATTTTATCTCGTTAGGTGAAGGTGCCTTCGGCACACGCCAGTTTCCATCCCGACGTTGCCGTTAACTTTCACTTATGCTCCGCCGCCACCAGCCCTTTGAAGAGTAAAACAGACCGTCGCAGTTCATGAAGTAATAATTGCACTCGTGTCAAAAACTGCAAGGCATCTCTTATTTCCTGCTAAAGAGATCAACGTGTAGATTGACGGTGTTGCTGTGCAAGCGCTTATTGATGCCGAAGCTTTTGTCTCTGTGCTTAGTGCAGAACTATGTCGACAGTTGAAAAATGTTCACGATTCCGCATTCTAAATTCTTCCTACGTAAGCCATCCGAGCACCATGTTCAGCCTTCTGCGTCGTGCACGGTTCGGCTTGTCATTGAGGACATATTGTATACCGTTGAATTTGTCGTCTTTTAGCCACGCTCGCACGACGTTGTTCTTAGCTGGGACTTCCTTTCTACACACAATGCCGTTGTTGACTGTGAGCGTGGTGAACTTGCATTGTCGCTGGTGTTTGTGACCACATTTGCCCAGTGTTTCTCACCTTTTCATGGAGCTGTCATCGCCGCAAGCAGTGACATATCTCCTTTCTCTGCTGCTCTCGTGCCTCTTTCTTGCTACTCTGCTCCCTATACTACCACTTTGTTTTCATTCCGAAGCCTTCACCTCTCGCAGAAGCTTCATCCTTCCTTTTGAATTTCTCACAATAAAAAACAATTGCCGAGCCATTTATATTATACATCCGCCATCTTCATCAGCCACTTTATACCGCGACAAATGTCCGGGTCGACTTGAAGACAGTCACTCCGTTTATCCCCATCAACTGCCCAATCTCCTGACTGACCATGTCGCCAGCAGTATTTCTGCTACCTCAGCTGCTTCGTCGTTCCCACGATTCTACAAACCATCAATTGATTCCCAACTCTCCGATAACCTGCGCGCCGAGCTCTAAGGCACCGAGCTCTTTGAGCTCGTCAACCATTTTAGGACATCTTTTGACCATCAACAACCTTTCTTGTATTTGTAAGCTTTGGTTTCCACATGATGTGCTGTTCAGCAACATTGGGGACGAGTTAGAACAAATGTTTGAGGACTTTAACTGAGAGAGCCTAAGAGTTGGGTTGAAGATTAATATGCAGAAAACAAAGATAGTGATCAATAGGCTAGCAACGAAAGAAGAGCTCAGGATCGCCAGTCAGCCTCTAGAGTCTGTGAAGGAGTACGTTTACTTAGGTCAGTTACTCACAGGGGACCCTGATCATGAGAAGAAAACTTACAGAAGAATAAAAATGCCTTGGAGCGCATACGGCAGATATTGTCATATCCTGAGCAGAAGCTCATCATTATCATTAAAATTAAATGTGTAGAATCAGTGCATTCTAGTTGTGCTAACATATGGTGCAGAAACGTGGAGACTGATGAAGAAGGTCGAGAACAAATTGGGGACCGCACAAACAGCGATGGAACGAAGATTTTTAGGCGAAAGGCAAAGAGACAGGAAGAGCGCGGTGTGTATAAGAGAACAAACGAGGTTTGCCGATATTCTAATTGACGTTAAGAGAAAGAAAGAGAGCTGGACAATTGATCTAATGCGTGGGTTAGATAACCGGTGGGCCATTAGGGTTACAGAATGGGTGCCAAGAGAAGAGAAGCGCCGTCGAGAACTGCCGAAAACTTGGTGGGGTGATGAAATTACGTAATTCGCAGGCGCTAGTTGGAATCGGTCGGCGCAGGACAGCGGTAATTTGAGATTACAGGGTGAGGCCTTCGTCCTGCAGTGGAAATAAAATAGGCGAATGATGATGATGATGATGATGATGACGAACCTGCCTTGGGCCGTGCATTCGTCATCGTTCACCACATGGACACCTGTACACATGCGCCTCTGCGCTAGCGCCCATATGGAGTCTTCCACGCAAAATGCCTTGTAATTGACAACAAGGTGAACGATATCGTTCAATTGGACGTGATACAGTCTTCACAAAGCCCCTGTGCCTTCCCTTTTGTGCTGGTGAAGAAAAATGCTGGTAGCATCAGATTCTATCTGAACTGTCGGCGCCCTGTTAAGATCACAAACAACGTTGTTTATCTCCCGCCGCAAATCGACGCCGCCCTCGACAGCCCTCAAGGAGCAGAGTTCTTTTTCTGGATTAAATCTCTGTCGGGGTGTTGCCAAGTATCAATTGATAAAGCTGACTGCCCGAAGACTGCGTTTGTAACAACCGATGGGCTATACGACTTTAACGATATGGCCCTCGGCCTTTGCAATGCACCTGCTACTTTCGAACGCCTCATGGACAACATATAAGAAATTAGTGCGGAATAGTGTTGGCTTTGAGAACGTGGCGAATATAAAATACTCCAGTAGTCGAAGATTCCTAGCGAAATATTCCACATGCTGATAAATTTGAATTTGCTTAAATTTGCTGCTTGTCGGGTAGAGTGTACTGCCTTTCGCAAGCATATACAGTTCTGAATCCGACGACGGCAGGTTGAGAAGTTAAGGACATGAGTGTCACGCGTCGGAGTTTCCTTAGCGACCTCGCAACCACGACAAGAACACCTACAGATGTAGTACCTGGAAAGGCAGACAGCAGGAAGGAGCATTCTGGCAGCACTTTCACAGCGAGACTCACGCCTACGCACTGCTGTATCCCGCAGCGTCACACGTTGGGGGCCGCCCAGGCGTTAGTTTTGGAACATTTTGTGCTAAAAAAAAAACCCAGATATGGTATAACTGATAGCGCTACTTCGCGCGCTATGTGACTTGCTGGCAGAAGAAATGGGAGGAAATGCCTCTTCCCCTGCAATACATCTCTTGTATTCGTGTTTGGACACATTTCCATCTCCCCTAAACGCATCTGTAAGCTCCCCTGTGGTGTATGTAGGCAAACCATCCGCAACGTGAAATCATATTCTTCTTTCCTTTCTCATTCCAACATATTTAGACTGTTTTTGTCTACTTGAACAGTGTTACTCTGGAACGTTGTATTTATTGGTTTTTTTAATACATTTTCCTGCATTGCTTGTGAGGGCGTGATAGGGAAAAAGCCCACACCCACTCTGCTGCTTCGGTCACTAACAAGACGACTCCACTTGCCTGTAACCCCTGACAACGATCGGTCCACTGACACAAACTGTTGGGCAATAAAGCAAAGGTTACCGCGAAGTTGTGGAAATCACTTTCGCTCATTTATTATTTGGCTCGTTGAGCAACCACGATAAATTTATTAAAGAGGTTTATTCGCTGTGAACTGAAAGCGTGCAGGGCGGCGGTAGAATATAGGCAATAATCCGAGCCCGAGAGACAGAGAGCAAGGACAGGAAAGGCAGGGAGGTAAACCAGAAGAGCACCCTGTTTGCTTTTCTACACTTAGGGTGGGGGAAAGGGAATCGAAAGAAGAAAAAAATAGAGAGTAAGCACTGAGTACGTGTGGGTAGGGCTCTATAAACGGTCTCTTAAGCTGGTGTAATTCAAATACTGTTCTAGTGCACGAATCACTTTTCGTGCCAGTGACGTGTGTGGCCACGGTCCGAGTATCTTTGACTCGGTGAACGGTCTTGAGTCCAGTCGGTGTTAAGTTGCCCGCAGAGAGAGGCGTTGGACATCGTAGCGAGGGCACGTAGACAATAGATGCTCGATGGTTTCCTCGCAACCACAGGAGTCGCACATCGGGCCCTCGGTCATTCCCAAACGATAGCAGTATTCGTTCGTTAAGGCCCCTCCCAGCCACAAGCGGCACAGCAAGGTTATTTCTCAGAGCCGCGAACCCGAGCGTAGAGCCGGTGATGGTGTTGCGCCAGCGTTCGTCGTGTTCGCTATAATTACTCCTGGGAACGAAAAGAAGCCTTCTTGGGGACTTAAGAGCTCACCACGATGAGCGGGTCGTAGTACGTCTTGAGGCGCTGCACATGAACAATATGGCTGCCTTGCTAAGAGACCAAGGCAGTCTGGCGGATCTTTCAATGATGAAAACCAACCGAGTGCATGATGGTCTGTGCTGACATCGATTGGGCACCTATACATGCAAGGACGAAACATAGCAGCAGCCCAGACGATGGCTAAGCATCTATTATCCGTCACACTGTAGTTCGTCTCCGCTTTTCTGAGTACCCCACTTGCTTATGCAACAACGTATTCGGCGAATGCAGGCTTGCGTTCCGCAAGGACAGTGTCTAGGCAGACGTCGCTACCACCCGTATGCACTTCCGTAGGGGCTGTTGGGTCGTAATGCCGCAAAACTCAAGGGGAAGTAAAGGCGGTGCACTTCGTGAAAGCTTCCTCGCACTCCGATAACAATGAGGAGGCAGGGCCGTTATTTCCGAGCAGCTTCTTCAGGGGCGATATGCTTGTAGTAAAATTTCGAGTGAACCGTCTGAAGACGAGGGTCGGACGCTACGGCATATGTCTTTTATTGACATTGGTTTAGAGAATTAGAGAAACAAGCGGATTACTACAGCCTAGTGTAATGTTAACAGCAGCAAACGGTAGCACAAACTCTTTTCGTGTAAGGAACAGACCATATGAAGAACAGTGCTACTGTGTCAAAGAGGCTGCTGCAACACACGCGCAGATGCGCCGAGGCGTTTGTAGAAATGTTCATGTCCTACTTCACGAGCACTTTGCAAGAAATGGGGGAGTGTCATCTAATATAATATTTACCACCGGCGATAGTTCAACTTCAGTAGGCGCGGAATGAATGAAGGCATTATGGCGCGAAAGAAAGTCCCAACCGATCATAACCTAATGAGAGCACGAAGAAATAACAGTAAACTCAATGGTATACAAGACATCCTCAATGACCACACGCACCGTACACGGTGCGACAGGTGAACATGCGGAGCGCTTGCTGTGCTGAGGCACAACCCCGACAGGGTTTCGCATTCTTAACAGAGTTGGTGCCTCCAGTGTCGACGAGAGCAAAGGCACGAACGACTTCAACATAAACTTCTATAACATTTGATGGATGACGGTGAGTACTTTTGTAGTTCGACGGTGCCGCAGTCCTAGCCTCGTGGACTGCGACAATTACTTTTCTTTGTTTCGAGCCAAAGGACGAGGACGCATCGGCAACGGTGAACAGCGACGCGAAGAAGGTGGATGGTGTGTAACGGGCATCGGTCGCACAGCTCACGTGACCGACGATGAGTCGTAAGAACTGCAAAATGGCCTTAGCACGCCTGTATCACGGGATTTCACGGTTGATGCGGCTCCAGTAGACTGAGCGCGTCGACAATGCGGGCGATACGGCCTGTGTAGCCACAAGCAAACCATTTCGGTCGATCATTGGACGTACGCCACGAGTTTGCGAAGGCATACAGATCAAATCACAGGATGCGGGGCATGAGGCATCTGCTGAAACAACATGACGCAGACTCGTGCTTCTGGCCAAGGCACCACCTCGCCGTAACTCAAGGGTGGAGCTCAAGCTGAGGTGAATGGTCGGGGAATGGTGATAACTTCCGCATATTAGAGGGGATATATATATATATATATATATATATATATATATATATATATATATATTACGTGTAGAAAGACCCAGATGGAAGAGGCTATTTACGCTGGACTGGAGCCAGAGCGCCAGGCCAACATTGTCTCGCGCCAAGGGCACAGACCTACTTCGTCGTCGTTCTCGCGGCGGCTCGTCTCTCGGGTATCTACCAATAATATCGTAATACTACCCTCGGCGGCAAAAGCACCGTCACGGTGCTGTTAAATATCCAAGGCACGTGGAGAATTGTAGGGCTTGAGTCGGGTGACGTGGAAAATGTCACTGGTTGTCACACCGGAGGACGTAGTGGGCGTGGCTAGAACTATTTCATAGGTGACATTCGTTACTTGGCGGAGCACGCGATATGGGCCGGTATAACAGGAAAGCAGTTTCTCATAAAGGCAACTTTACGCGATGGTGACCAAAGCAACACGAGGGTGCCGGGAGCAAAATGGACATCCCGGTGACGGAGGTCGTAGCGTCGCTTTTGTTTGTCTTGAGAGACTTGTAGACGAACGCGTGCAAGTTGACGAGCATGGTCAGCACGGGCGATTGCATCACGGGCATAAGTGCTAGTTGAAGCTGTGGTGCACGGAAGCACGGTGTCTAGTAGTACCGTCGGTTCGCGGCCATACAAGAGGTAAAACGGGGAAAAGCCGGCAGTTTCAAAACGGGAAGAGTTGTATGCAAAGGTAATGTAGAGTAGAGCCAGGTCCCTGTAACGGCGGTCGTCTGAAACGTGTTTGGATAGCATGTCTGTAAAGGTGCGGTTCAAACGCTCAGTGAGGCCGTTCGTTTGAGGGTGGTAAGCGGTAGTAAATTTATGCTGAATGGAGCAGGCCCGCATGATGTCGTCAATGACTTTCGCCAAAAACGTATGGCCACGGTCTGTTAGCAATTGACGCGGCGCACCATGCATCAAAATGATATCATGTAGAAGGAAGTCCGCAACGTCAGTTGCGCAACTGGTCGGAAGAGCGCGGGTTACGGCGTAGCGGGTCGCGTAGTCAGCCACGACTGCAACTCACTCGTTTCCTGATGTAGATTCCCGAAATGGTCCGAGAAGGTCTAAGCCAACACGATGGAAGGGCTTGGCAGGAATGTCGAGCGGCTGCAGGTAACCAGAGGGGAGCTGGGAAGGCTTCTTGCGTCGTTGACAAAGTTCACAAGCGGCGACGTAACGTCGTACGGAACGGGCAAGACCCGGCCAAAAAAACACGGCGACGTACACGGTCATAGATTCGAGATACGCCGAGGTGTCCTGCCGTTGGTGCGTCGTGAAGCTCTGCTAGAACGGTTGAGCGGAGGTATTTAGGTATGACAAGTAGGAACTCAGAGCTGTCCAGATGAAGGTTACGACGGTACAGAGTACCGTCGCGGAGGACGAAGAGGCGTAGAGTGGCATCGGCCGGAGAGTGTTCAAAACGGTCGATGAGGGCTCTGATGTAGGCGTCACGACGTTGCTCGTCGGCGAAATGAAGCAGCTGTGATACAGAGAACACGCAAGCAGCACTGGTAATAGCGGAGAAGTCAGGATCGTCAACAGGGTAACGCGACAAGCTGTCAGCGTCTTGGTGCAGGCGGCCAGACTTGTAGATCACGGAATATGAAAATTCTTGTAGCCTCAAAGCCCATCGACCAAGCCGGCCAGTAGGATCTTTTAGCGATGAGAGCCAGCAGAGAGCGTGATGGTCAGTGACTACGGAAAAAGGGCGACCGTAAAGGTAAGGACGGAACTTCGCAACCACACAGACAATAGCAAGGCACTCTCATTCCGTAATGGAATAGTTGCGCTCCGATGGTGCTAAAAGCCGGCTCGCATAAGCACTAACGCGATCCTGGCCGCGCTGACGCTGGGCTAAGACGGCACCTACGCCATGACCGCTGGCATCTGTACGCAATTCTGTAGGGGCATCAGGGTCAAAGTGGGCGAGAATGGATGGTGAGGTTAGAAGAGTGACGAGACGATAGAAGGCGGTGGCTTCTGAAGCGCCCCACGAGAATTGTACGCCTTTCCTCAAAAGATTAGCGAGGGATCTAGCAATCGTCGCAATATCTGGAGCAAAACGACGAAAGTACGAGCATAGTCCTACAAAACTTCGGATGTCTGCGGCTGTCTTCAGAACCGGAAAATCTCGGACAGCGCGAGTTTTGTCGGGATCAAGCTGTACTCCGGAAGCGTCAACGAAATGGCCTAGAAGAGTATGTTGACGGTGGCCAAAACGACATTTGGATCAATTAAGTTGCAGCTTCACCTTGCGAAATACATCAAGTATAGTTGTTAGACGCTCAATGTGAGTGTCCAACGTTGGCGAGAAGACGATGACGTCGTCGAGGTAGCAGAGGTATGTGGACCATTTAAAACCTTCGAGCAAGGAGTCCATCATATGCTCAAAGGTGGCAGGGGCGTTGCATAATCTAAACGGCATTACTTTAAATTGATATAGGCCATCAGGTGTGATGAACGCGGTTTTTTCTCTGTCCATATCGTCAACAGCAATCTGCCAGTATCCAGAACGCAGAGCAATAGAAGAGAAATAGCTGAAACCGTGGAGGCAGTCAAGCCCATCGTCTATACGTGGGAGCGGGTAGACGTCCTTCTTAGTAATGTTGTTCAGATGACGGTAGGCCACACAGAAACGCCTTGTGCCGTCCTTCTTAACCAACACCACAGGTGACGCCCTGGGACTTGAAGAAGGCTCAATGGTGTTTTTCTCTAGCATTTTGTTCACTTCACTTTGAATTACTCGGCGTTCCGACGCAGAAACTCGATACGGTCGTCGGTGAATAAGCGTAGCATCGCCACTAAGAGTCCGATACTTGACCGCGAGCGTCCGGCCTAAAGGGCGATCGTCGAAGTCGAAAATATCTCGGTAGGATGATAATACTTGGCAAAGGTCTTAAGCCTGCGCAGAGGACAGGTCCGACGCAACCATTTTCTTTATGTTGGGATCGGCGCCCGAGGCTAGCGCGAGGGGCCTGCAAAGCTCGCAAGAACCATCGTTTCATAACGCTGCCACATGATGGTCGCGGAGACAATGAGCGTTGGCAAGGCAAATACTTTGCGGTAGAATTTGCTTTGCCAATACAAAGTTAAATATAGGTATGCGAGTGCGGTTCGCAGTAATAGTAAGTATAGTGTGAGGCACGGTAACGTCATAATGTAGTGGAATGTCGGGCAGAGGAGTGACGAGGTACTCGCCATCAGGAACTGGTGGGGAAGACGACAGTTCAATAAAGGCTATTGATTGTGGCGGCACGCGAAGAAAGCCGGTGGGGCGTAAGCGGCACTGGGGTGCGTCAGAAAGTTCTGCGAGAATCGGCAACTCAAGGCGAAGGGTACTGGCAGAGCAGTCAATAAGGGCAGAATGCGCGGAGAGAAAGTCGAGGCCGAGAATTAGGTCGGGGGGGCAATGGGCAATCCCGGTGAAGGGGACAGGGGTTTGGCGGCCGGCAATGCTGACTCGTGCCGTACACATGCCGATGATAGGCGCAGTACCGCCATCCGCAACGCGGACGACGCGTGCCGACGCTGGGGTGAGGAGCTTTTTGAGTTGTCGTCGGAAGGCAGCACTGATAATAGACAGATGTGCGCCTGTATCGATGTGTGTAGTAATAGGATAACCGCCAACGTCAAGGAGGTTTTGGTTCGTTGGTAACGTGAGCAGAAGGTTTGAGGGCAGGGTCGACAACGCAGCTTCACCTCCAGAAGCTGCAGTGCCTAGTTTTCCGGCTGGGTCCGGAAGGCGATAGGCGGCGAAGAGAAGCGGCGGGGTTGGGGCGAACGAGACTGATGGCGTCGAGGTGAGGGCGAGCGGCTGTAGCGAAGGTTCGGTGCAGGGGCATCCGCAACAGTGGGCTCATGGCGGGTGGCATAGGGAACGGAAGGTCCAAAAGTGCGGGAATAAGGGCCGGCGTATGTCCGAGGAGGTGGTGGCCAGCGGTTGCGCCAGTGACGAGCTACGTGGCCGATGCAACAGCAGTGGAAGCAGATCGGCCTGTCATCAGGGGTACGCCATTCGGACGGGTTGCGGCGAGGTATGGCAGAAAAGTACTGCCGGGGACAAGGAGGGCCGGTAGAGAACTGGGGAACGTTGGGTTGAGACGTTGTACAAACGGAGTTCAGACCCATGTTCTCAAATTCCTGTCTGACTACGGCCTGAACCATCGCAATCGTGGTTCCTGGCGGATCGGGAGGCGTCGCGGCGAAAGCTGGCGAAAAGGCGGCGTCGAGCTCGCGGTGAACAATACGGGTGACGTTGTCACAGGTGGTAGCCTGACGTGGTCGACCATCACATGTTGACGTAGCAGCAGTGTTTAGTAGCCGCGTGATGTGGTGTGTGATACGGCGGCTCTTAGCCTGTTCAAGGCGACGGCATTCTTTTATAATGGCGTCGATAGTCGAGACGTTGCCGAAAACAAGCAAATTTAAAGCGTCGTCGGCGATGCCTTTTAGAACATGTGACACTTTATCAGCTTCAGACATAGCATCGCCAGCTTTTCGGCATAGAGCCAAAACGTCGAGGATGTATGAAACGTACGGCTCTGTAGATGTCTGAACACGAGACGCAAGAGCCTTTCTCGCGGCAACCTTGCTGCCAATGGGGTCGCCGAACAGTTCCCTGAGCTTTTCTTTGAAATGGTCCCAATTGGTTATGTCGTCCTCATGTGTTTGGTACCACACGCGTGGGGTGCCGGCGAGATAAAAGATGACATTGGAGAGCATAATGGTTGGGTCTCACCTGTTATTAGCGCTGGCATGTTCATATAGCTTGATCCATTCGTCAACGTCCTGTCCCTCCAGGGCAGAGAACACACCAGGGTCGCGATGTTGGGCAACCGTGAGGACGGCAGCAGTCGGACCAGCCTGTTGCAGAGGTGGTCGCGGGACCGGGAGGCATATTGACAAGCTCGATGAACCGACCACTCCGGAGTTCCGTGGCGAGGACGGGGATCGCTCACCTCCACCAGAATGTTACGTGTAAAAAGACAAATACGGAAGAGGCTATTTACAAGCTATTTAGACTGGACTGGAGCCAGAGCGCCAGGCGGACATTTTCTCGCGCCAAGTGCACAGACCTACTTCGTCGTCGTTCTCACGGCGGCTCGTCTCTCGGGTATCTACCGATAATATCGTAATAATATATATATTGACACAACTATATTTGGCAGAACCATAATGCAGCGGGTATGCGCCAGTGGGGACGACGCTGAAGTAGCGCGGGTTTTAGGTGAATTTCAGTAACACTTCATTTGGGCCTAGTTGGTACATACTTCTGAACTAAAAGCGGGGAAAAACGAAAAAGACGTTGTTGTTCCCTTGGACGATTGATAAAGTGCATTTCTTGGCGGTGCTGCTACGCATACTCGTCGATCCCACGTCGTTACACTGGTGGAGGTGCTGGGTATTCTTCATGCTTGGCACCCTTTCGCGGAGCCGACGATCGAGCCCGGAATCACCATCGCGCATCGAAACACCGGTCCACCCGTTCAGTCGTCGCCGACTAGGCTTAGCGCCCGAGTCTAGTCCCCTGCAAGAAACTTCGAGAAATCGTTTGCCTCCTACAAATAACATGGCCACCGCAGCTCCATCGCAAGTAACACTACAGAATCCTATGATCCCGGAGAGCTTTCATGGTGATGCCTTTGAAGACGTCCAAGATTGACTAGACCAGTTAGAGCGCCTCGCCCAGTATAAACATAAGACCAGCTCGGCGACAAACTCTCGAGTGTCTATTTCTATTTGAAGGACAATGCTCGTACGTGGTACGTAAACCGGGAGAGGAGCTTTGCCACGGGGGACGACTTCCGCGCACAGCTGCTGGATACCTTTTCAAGCATCGACAGGAGGGAAAACGCGCAGCGTCTCCTTGAAATCCGCGTTCAAAAGCCCAATGAGGGTGTTACAATGTTCTCGGAAGACATGGCCCGTCTTTTCCGTAGGGCAGACCCAGACATGCCAGAGGAAAGAAAGCTGCGATATCTCTTGCGAGGAGTGAAGGAGCAACTGTTTGCCGGCCTTGTGAGAAATCCACCGATAACAGTGGCACAGTTCACAAAAGAGGCTACGGCCATTGAACGGGCCCTGCATCAACGATACCGCCAGCATGACATGAGCAACTCGGCGGCGAACACTTCCGTACTGGCTGCGAGTAACGACATGTCTCTGCGTGAAGTTGTCCGAGAGGTGGTGCGAGAAGTTCTTCGCAGCTCGGCTTTGTGGTTGCGCCTACGGAACCGACGCCAGCGTTATCTTTTGTTGCTGATGTACTCCGGGAGCAAGTCCGGCAGGCTTTTTCAGCGCCAGACTGTGGAAATGTACCGCGGCGCCTCACTTATGCGGAGGCTGTTCGCCGTCCACTCAACGCGACTTCAACGCCGTTGACACCCATAACTACAACACCACCTACGCCACAAACACAGCCAACACCGTCACCCTCGTCGACTCTACCGACCCCGCCGATAATGCCAGCGCAAACAACGCCGTATTTTCGCCATGCGCACGCCACTCCTTGGCTCCATGGAGAGTTACCGCCGAACTATCAGCGTCGGAAACCGATTTGTGGCGCACCGCCGACCGTCGACCAGTGTGCTACCATTGTGGTGAAGCTGGACGCGTCTATAGAGTTTGCCACAAATGGAACTATCATGCCGCTCAACGCCCAAGCTTTCCTGCCAACTAAGCTTATTCTTCGTACGATGGTCGACGCGCTTACAACGACGCTCCTGTGAACAGTCAGCCACAAAATATGATGACGCCCCGACCACATTCTCCTTCTCTATCTCCGGCGCGCTACAATTCGCCGACTCGTCGCAGTTTTGCTGACGTCACTAGGGGCAAATCGCCTAGCCCTCGACGGGGAAACTAGCCGCAGCAACCTCCGGGGGTGAGGTCGCCAATACTCGAACTGCTCCACATCCCCCGTTATCGACGAACGACGACGTGAAGACTGCATTGACGAAAAAGACGCCCAGCACAACGACGAATACGACGGATAGAAGTATGAAAGGCGCAACTCACATCGTCAGCGCCGAGCTCATCGTTTGCATTGACGGCCACGAAATAGCCGCTCTGGTTGACACTGGCTCCCATTTTGCAATCCTAAGCTTACAGGTCGCTGACAAACTGCGTTTCTTGGCGGTGCTGCTACGCATACACGTCGATCCCACGTCGTTAGAATATATATATATATATATATATATATATATATATATATATATATATATATATATACATATAGTGGCATGTGGCAGGCTAATTCCATTTTTTGGCAGCGCTCTGTCACTCCTGCTGAAATCTGGGTGGCGACTTCTTGATCACAACGTCATTGTGTTGCTACAAATTCAGATAACCAGATCAGTGTGGCTGCTTGATTTCGACAAAAGCAACTTGTTTGTAATTTATCAAAAATGAGCCATAATAAAAGAAAAAAGCCTTTTAGATAGAGCTCTAAATGCGAGATACTGCTAATCAAAGGTTATTTGTGGATATAGGCATTGCTTTCTTCTTTCCAGAAATAAGCTCTTTAGAATAAAAAAAATGCAAACAAACAGTACTCACATTTAAAGTATGCAGTATCTTTATCAAGAAAAGCACACTTACCACGTAAATGTTGAGGGCCGCGCAGTACAACACACTTTTCTGAAGCTTTTAAGATTTCGTATGCTCCTTGAACCATAGCTGTAAATTCATTAACGGCTGAAAACAATATGTTCGTGTTTCAGCAAATTTTTGTCAATCCACAAACTATCAGTAGCCTTAGTGTATCATATCTATAAAATATTTAAAATTTGCAACCGTGTATGAAACACGCGACAGAGGTTATCACATTATAAATGTTTTATTGTCCACGTATCAGAAATGATCAAATTGTGTCCTGCGCATTTACGAATATTGAAATGTAAATAGAGTGTAGTTTACTCAAGCGTGACAAAAGGGATCATTTGTGAATCCACGATGACAGACAAGAGTTGATCTGAAATAATTCACAGTCTCAGTGAAGCGAAAAAGCGATATATTCCGAGTCAAGAATGGCGATAAATGATGTGTTCTGTGCTTAGTGATAGTGACATTCCATAAAGCTAAATAGTGAAGTGTCAGATATTTCTTTTTCATTTGTTTGTGACACATACCCATCTACTTCTGCGGGCGTTCAAAGTAAAACTGTTTTCATTCTCTCATTTAGCCATTATATTTAGTTGCCCGATATCATCATCATCAGCAGCAGCATCATCATCAGCCTACCTTTTGTCCACTGCAGGCCGAAGGCCTCTCCCTGCGATTTCCAATTATCCCTGTCCTGCGCCAACCAATTCCAACTAGCGCCCGCGACTTTCCTAATTTCATCGCTTCACCTAGCCTTCTGCCATCCTCGACTGCGTTTCCCTTCTCTTGGTACCCATTCAGTAACCCTTGTAGTCCAACGGTTATTAAACTTGCGCATTACATGACCTGCCCAGCTCCATTCTTTCTCTTAATGTCCATTACAATATCAGCTATACCCATCTGCTCTCGGATACAAACCACTCTCTTACTGTCTTTTAACGTTATGCCTAGCATTCTTCGTTCCATCCCTCCATGCGCGGTTCTTAAATTGTTTTCGAGCTTCTTTGTGAATCTCCAGGTCTCTGTCCCATATGTCAGTTCCGGTACACTGCAGTCCTTGTACAATTATAATGGTAAGCTTCCAGTGAGGAGCTAATAATGTCTGCCATATGCGATCCAACATATTTTTATTCTTCTATGAATTTTCTTCTCATGATCAGGGTTCCCTATGACTAGTTGGCCAAGGTAAATGTACTCCTTCACAGCCTCTAGAGGCTGACTGGCGATCCTGAACTCTTGTCCCCATGCCCAGGTATTCATCATTATCTTTGTCTTCAGTATATTAATCGTCCACCCCACTCTTAGAGTCTGTCTGTTAAGGTCCTCAATCATTTGTTGTAACTCGTCTACAGTGTTGCTGAATAGAACAGTGTCAGCAACAAAACAAAGTTTGCTGAGATATTCACCGTCAATCCTTACTCCTAAGCCTTCCCAGTTTGATAGCTTGAATACTTCTTCCAAACGGCTGCGGTGTTCGGCTGTTGAGCACGAGGTAGCGCGATCGAATCCCGGCCACGGCGGCCGCATTTCAATTGGGGCGAAATGCGAAAAGACCCGTGTACTTAGATTTAGGCGCACGTTAAAAAACCCCAGGTGGCCGAAATTTCCCGCGTTCTCCATCACGGCATGCCTCATAATCTGAACGTGGTTTTGACACGTAAAACCCCATCTTAACTTCTTCCAAACAAGCTGTGAATAACATCGGAGAGATTGTTTCTCCGTTGACTGACCCCTTTCTTTATAGGTATCTTCCTACTTTGCTTGTGTAGAAATAAGGTAGCTGTAAAATCTCTGTAGATATTTTCCAATGTATTTACGTAGGGGTCTGTGTTGCTTGATTGTGTAATGCCTCTATCACTGCTGGTATTTCAACTGAATCAAATGCCTTTTGCAATCTATGAAAGCCATATAGAGAGGCTTATTGTAGTTTGCGGATTTCTCGATAACCTGATTAATGACATGGATGTGACACCAGCCTGTTCCCTTGGTTGACTAAAGTCCAGTGTTGCCCTTATTCTATTGGAGATTATTTTTGTGAATATTTTATATGATACTGGGAGTAAGCGAACGTCAGCACTGCCTCCGCGGTGGCGGAACACATTTTGCACCCTTCGGGCTGAAATTTTCCTCTCAGGGTGCTACTCCACGCTCTGCTAACCTTCGCGGATCAAGCCGGTCTTTGAGCTTGTCCCGTGACAGGCCTAGTTATCCTCTGTTTTCACTGCTACTGCCACCCCATCTTTCGCTGTTTTCCTGCTTGTGCTGTTCGGTTGAGGTGTCCTCTGTTGTGAGACAGTTACCGCACTGCACTTAGCCCCGCCTTTCACCCTCCAATCAAGCACCTCTCTCGATCTCCTCCATATATGGCGCCCAAGGTTGAACCGCGATTGTCAGTTTCCCTTGTGTCCGGTCGCTAAATGCGCAGTCGCTATCGGAGAACAACTCGGCCGCCCCCTCCCTCGACGGTCGTTCGTGCAACGGAAGACGACTCGTTTCATCTCCGCTTTCTACCTGTGCGTGCGCTAGAGTGAGTTGCAATGGTGGGCTTTCCTCGCGTGCTTATACAAGCACAACCACCATAGGACGTTACAGTCTTCGTTACCATATGTTACAGGCTTTGTTCGTTATAAAACGTTTGTGAATGTTAAGTTGGTGCTCCTTGAAAACTTAGATTTTTCTAGGATGGTTTTGGTGCTCCTTTATCGTTTTTGCAAGAATCGCACACCCATCATTTACCCGTAAATTATTTGTTTCTTGTATTATCTGCGCCTGCCTTCGGGCGCCCCGACAGGGTCGAGAAATTAAGGATGGAAAGTACTCAGGACACCATGCTGCTAAGCTCCGCCCCCGAAGACCAACTTTTGGCCATCCATCAGGCCGAAGATGGCGCCAGAGCCCAAGGACTTCTGGTCACCATCTAGCTGGGGTTGGCCATCCCAGCAATCTGCCGGCTACCTAAATACATTTCAGGCTCTCTCTTTCATTCTCTCTCGCTCTGTACTAGTTCACAGGTCAACGTTGTTTTTTTCCCGAAATGTGTTATATCTAAGCAGTGCCTCTTCTGGTAACCCCAATTTTTGGGTAATCAATGAGATCTAGACGCCTGCTCATGCTCTTCTATAAGTTGTTTATTTCGTTGGCTCTTAACTTGAGTGATTTTCTTTTTTCAATGCGATAATTTTTTAGTCTTGCTTTTCTTATCTTCTGCCTCATGCCGTCTACTTCTTTCTTGCAATCCCGGACTGAAGTAGGAAAGGCATTGTTCTTATTTTACGTGATTCTTTCGGCCAGTTTAATTGGCTTACCAGCTATATTTATGTAGTTTGCTCTTGCCACTTCCTGTCTTGGATAGGTATATTCCCAAAGTTTAAGGTTCTACGTTTTTAATTCTTACCTAGCCTATTTGTGCTTTGAAATCTATCACAATTTGCTGCGTAGTCATTCCTAAGCCGTTTCTGAGAGTATCGCGTATTCCACACATGAATGCTTATTTTGGCATGACCACGGTACCTGTTCTTGACACTTATTAACTGTTACAAAAAGGAGGCCACGTTACGGCATCAAGCTCCGCCATGGCGCCAAACCGGCGGATTCCTGTGCTGAATCTACCAGTGTGAAGTGGGCGCCATTACATCCATCAGTCCAGATAATTTAAAATACTTTTCTCATTGAAGAGTGGTACAAACCCACGGACAAAAACCCCATGACCCAAGTTGACGTGAGAATGGTTCCTTGAAAAGCGGCATATAGCCTGTTGCACATAACAGTGACGCAAGTTGGTTTGAAAATCTTTCGATAGAGACAAAGATACTGCAAACTGCGTGGCAGAGAAACGAAATGGCAAATGTAGGGAAGTTAACCAAGGTCGTGTCCAGTTAGCTACCCTGCACTTGGGGAGTGCGAAACCGGCAAAATGGATCAGAAGGTGAGCGAAGAAAATTATAAATAGTAAATCACAAACTGGGTAAGTTGCAAAGGGGGCTAACTGCATTCAAAATAAACGCCGAAACAAGAGATAGAGCCTTAAAAATTTTAGCCTAAGACCCCTCCATCCCATTTTTTCAATTGGTGACTCTTCTATTTTCCCGTTTACACACATACCCAGTGAAATTTACTTAGTGACCTAAGTTGTCTATTCGAGCATATTTCTATGCTCTTACTGAAGGCGAATGGAAAGAGCCGTCGCTGAGAAAAGGCGACAAAAAGGCGCTGCCACTCTGCATGCGAGCTGTCCACCATTTTGCTGAGAGCATTGCATCTCACTGGAAACATATCTTGTACATAATCAGAAGCCGTGCTTTCATTACGCAAAATTTTGGTGGAGGCACGCGTTGTTTCCTATACCAGCACGGCGCCCCGCAGCGACCGCTCTACCGCAGTAGCGACCACGTCTTCCGGTGAAGGAAGATCGGCTTCGCCAACCACAGCTCCCGTGGCAACATGCTACATAACTGTGCCTCCCCACTCGTGATCCTGGCGTTTTCTCCGGCCAAGCTCACATTGGCATTCAGGACTGGGTCAATCTTTATGAACGCGTTAGCGCAAACTACTGGTGGGACCCGTAACTTGCATTCGCCAATGTTCTCTTCTATTTCGGTGGCGCACCACGGATATGGTTCAAGACGCACGAAGCTGAGAAGCTTTCAAGCAGCAGATCCGTGACCTTTTCGGCAACATTTCTGGTGGCAAGCTTGCTGCGAAAAAAGAACTGGCGACTCGAGCTCGCATGTCTACAGAGTCGTACGTCGCTTCCATTCAGGATGCCTTGCCTTATTTCCGCAAGGTTGGCACTCACATATCTGAGTCGGATAAAGTTGCGCACGTGTTGAAAGGCATTACAGACGACGTGTTTGACCTGCTTGTTTACGCAAACAAGTCCATTGTCGATACCATCATTAAATAATGTCGGCGGTAGTATGAACAAGCAGAAAGCTGGCGGATAACGCAACAGTTTGGCCGACTTCCAAACGCGGCTGCCATTTCACCATGTGATGCTCCCTGCCAGCCACCCACCTATGATAACTTCACGCGCATTGTCCGTCGCTACATTGAAGCTGCCTGTGCCACATCCATTCAACCACCCCTTTTCTACTGCAAACCTACGACCCATAGCTACCATCAGTATCCATAATTCATGTTCTAGTAAGACAAGGGTTTGTGAATCTCGGCCTCCATCCGTGCGCACAGTAACTTGTCCGTATCCACTGCCATGCGCCAGGACTGCCGTTCATCGTACCTACGCCAATCTTTAGTCCTTTCCGGACCCTTCACAATGGAGAATGCCTCACGTTCAACAAATCTACTGTCACTGTCACCGCGTCGACCATATTTCTCGCTATTGCCGTTGCCATTGGAGCTTCTCTTTCCAGTCCATCTTCCCTGCTTACCAGCGCTCTAACAGTTACCAAAGTTCATCCGCTTTTACTTACTACTCTTCGGCATCCCGTAAGTCTGTGACCAGTGTCGCCTCTTTCCCTGTCAGCCGCTACTCCAGATCCCCAGTGTCTCAACGCCGTCAATCCGGTGCTCCTCAGCTTCGCCGCTCTTCCTCCCGACATTTTGAGAAGGCTCGCAGCCGAAAAACAAGACAGTATAATTTGTGCAGGTGTAGCTGCAGTATCACCGTCATCTGCAAGCCCTCTACTGACGCTGCCCACAGAAAATAAACTTCGTGACGTCCAAACCAGCGGTGTTACTGTCATCGCTCTCGTCAAAATCACCTAAAGAATATCTTAACATCGTCTACGACGCCCATCGTACGTGTTGCCGATGGTGGTACTGTTGACGTAGTAGGAATGTGCACTGCCCGAGTCGGAATCGCCGACCGTCAGACATTCGTACTTCTCACCGCCCATGCTCGTTGCACCTATGATTTCATAATGAGCCTCGACTTCCTTTCGCCACACTCTGCTCATTGATTGTTTAACTAATATACACTGCCTCCGCCTTCCTCATTTATGGGAACCCCATTAAGCACATATGAGACGTCTATGCCCCACCGAATTTGTTCGTCTACTGCCTCAAGCTGATGTCATGGACCCCTCACGTCGTTGATGACGACTATATTATCACTCCGATAGCTGACATGCAGCTTACACGCAATGTTACTGCGCCAGACACCGTCATCATGATTGCGGGCAACTGTGTGTTCCTTCCGCTCCTAAATTTTGGGCTGACCCCGCAAATGCTTTCCCAACAGGTAACGCTTGGCGAGGTCAGCACCATCGAAGATGGTGCCGCAGAAATTATTGATGCAGCCCATTCTCCTGATCAAACTGCAGGTACACAGTAAGCGGCGTCCAGCGACGCAATTTTTCAGAACATGATTGGATCAGACCTTTTTGCATGAGGAGGCTGACGCCCGCTACCACGCTTTGGCGTATCATAGGGACATTTCTGATATCTATGGTTACTGCTTAGCTCAGACTTCGATTGTCACTCACATAATACTCAACGGTGACTCTATGCCAATTCACCGTCGGCATTACAGTGTGTCAGCGAAGTCATTCAAAAGGACTTGTAGAAGACGCTTGCTAAGGACATCATCGAGTAATCATTTAGTTCATGGGCTTGCTGCGTCGTATTAGCGAAAAAGAAATACGGTATTTGTTGGCTCTGCATCGACTATCGCGACCTCCTGAAGATCACTGCCTCCACGGTGGCACTCATTTTCCGTCTCTGGATTTTCGATCTATCTACTGGCAAATTGCTCCAGACGATGTAGTTCCTAAAAAGACGTTCGTCATTACTGACGACCTTTACTAATTCAAGGCCATGCCTTTAAGCCTGTGCAATGCTTCAGCAATTTTCTAAATGATAAGAGAAGCGCGCACGCGATAGCGCTTGTAGACCGCTCGGGTAAGTGCCTAGCGAGCGCCACGGTGACCACGGGACACACGGAGGCGGCCGAAGAAGCCGCGATAGCCCTAGCACTCGTCGCGGTGCCGAACGCTGCGATCGTGATCAGCGACTCGCAGGCGGCAACCCGCGTTTTCGCGCGTGGTCGTGTCTCGCGGGAAGCGGCCCGCATACTCCAAATTTCTGACGACGGCGACTCGCCCTCGCAACCCCAAAATTCTACGGTCTTCCTCCTCTGGACCCCGGCACACACCGATGTTCCGCTCGCGGGAAACGAGGCGGCCCACGCCACGGCTCAAGGTCTCACACGCCGAGCCGCCGCTGATTATGTGGCCGCCTCCGCCCCCGAGAGCGGGGCATCGGATCTGCCGGATCGGGACACTACAACAGAAACACAGCAACAAGAAACACACTGGGCGTGGGGCGATCGCCTAACCACGTTCAGAGACCTCATCCAACACTACAGACTTGAAAGACGCACATTCCCGCCACCGCACGATAAATTGAACAGGAACGAGGCCGTAACATTACGCTTGCTCCAGGCACACACCTACCCTAGCCCCGCTATCTTACATCACTGCTATCCGAGTTTGTATCCAACAGACGCGTGTAAAACATGCGGACACAGAGCAACGCTGCGACACATGCTCTGGGAGTGTGCCGGCAACAACGGTAATCAAAGCAGCTCCGTTGGCGACGCGTCCAGAATCGCGGCTGTTGCCAGAGTAGGAGAAGGCTCGAGCTCCGTTCTTCCCGACGCCGCCCCGGATGCGGGAGCCGCCGGGGACCTTCTCCGTAGGCGTCGCCGCCGCTGGGAGGCGGCTATCAGAAGTTCAGAGCTGGCAGACCAGCTCTGGGCCGTCCGGCAAGCCGAAGATGCCGCTCGAGTCCAAGAACTTCGAGCCGTCACCTGAGGCCACCACATCAAGAACTGCCGGACTATTCTTTACTAAAGTTTCTTCTTCTTCTTCTTCTTCTTCAAGGATTCAAAAGGTTCACTCGCTTATGCTACTTGGACGGTGTGATTGTGTTTACCGCCCCTTTCCCAGCACGCCTTGAGCGTCTATGGACAATTACGGATATTTTCTAATCAAATGGACTTCAGCTAAGTTTCTGAAAGTGCCGCTTCGCTCTTCGGCAAATTACAGTGCTTGGCCATCTTGACGCTTGCGGTCTTCCATCAGACCCGCAGACAATTTGTGCCGTCATGAAATTCCCCGGTTCCCGTTCTGCCCCCGATTTCCGTAGTTTTGTGTCGAGTGGTACGGCTCGTCGTCAAGTATCATGTGGCACGTACACAGTGACCCAAGTTGTTCTCCGCTTAGCAAGGCGGTAGAGACAAAGTCAATTGTAGAGGCAAACAAAACTCGCTCATACTGTTCTCATGTGAAATATTTTTCGCAAGGAAGTTCACCTTCACGCGAAGTTGCGTTTTTGGGCACGAATAAATTTTTTCTTCCATATTTGTTATAATAAAAAGCGTGAAATGGACAAAGACAGTGTTATGAAAATGTAAACTATGAAATGCACTAAAAGAAAACGTGCTATATAGTGGTAGAAAATGTCAAATTTAATCTATGGAACCTAAAAACTTACATTTTATCTGATGAAGCGGTAATAACCGCATTTTTATTTGTAAACAACGAATAATTTTTACGAGAATTGTATTAGTGACCAACGTTGGGTAGAAATGCCAGTGAAATCCTGCATTCCCTTCTACTGTACCACGGAGGAAACCTAAAATGGGTACGCTCACATCATTGGCCAGCCTGGAAGTGATAATAATGCCGACTTTTTATTATGGCAAGTAACGTGCCATAAAAGTAGCCTCAGTGGCTTCTATGGATAGCGTAAAAAAATGTTCATGACATGCAAAAATATAGGAATAATGCAATGAAATCCGTTTTTCTTTTTTAATAACAGTTTTTGAGCAGCATGACGATATGTCCGGTACTAAATATTATTTGTATACTTCATTCACTGCTGGACAAAAAGAGGCAAGCATTCAAGTCATAACTAGAGCTAATTGTCATCACACCGCAATACGGCAGTCATTGAGGCGCGTTCATCACTATGCAACTTAGACATGACGTAGTCATTAGTTTTCCGAAAGCGCAAGAAATATTATAGGAAATCTTACCAGTAGCGGCAACTTTCAATATTGGCTTTCTGTCTATTGTGCTGAAGGTCAGTACAAAATCAGCTTGACTGAAAGAAAAGGATATTCATGCTATTGTATTACTGAACGGTGAACTGCAAAATTACATTAAGCGCCATAAGTGGTGGCATATCCACAAACAAGCGTGCAGACAGCGAGATGTTAGTTATGGACACTAACATGTACGGGCAGTCATGCAGTTTCTTTATGGAACAGGCATACTGGTATTAAAGTTTAACATACCACGTGGCAAACGGTGCAGGGAGAAAGCTTGTGAATTTGAAGTTGCATGTTCAATTTACGTGAACATTACACTCATGTCTGCGGCTCACATCCGCAGAACTTCAACGTTTCCTGTGCTACGTCGGGATCGTCATGCTTCGTGGCTCTAAAGAAATAGATTCTCTCAAATTGACACTGCACGTGATCAAACATGTATTATTGCGCTTTGAAGTTTTCCCTCGCATACAACCAGCCATTATAAGAGGTAGGCACTTGCTTTTCCAACCATTAAAATACAGATATTGATGGCCCACAGCTTGTTAGTATATGCTTTGCCTGCTCTTCTTTAATGAGTGAAATTTACATAGCCGTGTATCACAATACGACCCCACGAATAAAGTTAATCCAAAGGCTTAGCATGTATTAACATTTTTCGGGCGTGCAACTTAGAAGTAAGCCCATGGGGAGAAATACTTTAGGCGATCGGCAACCATGTTCAAAAGATTGTTTCTGCATTCTCAAAAGAAGCAAGTGCATGGTGTGAACGAATGGTAATACGCAAGTGTGTCCTCCTGTGCACCAGTGCCTGCCAATATATTTGTGGTAGGCGGCGAGAAGAGGTAGCAACAGTGGCCACAGTTTATTTAGGGTTGCCAGCCATGGTGCAGCGGGCTCTCGGGAGCGGCCGGTACCGCGCCCGCTCAGGTCGAGCGCGCTAGTTCGCGTTATATTCACGTGAGCCCTCTTCTTCTTCACGGTCCCTCAAGGCGGTAGTCGCAACCCCCCTCCTAGTGCGAAGTTCGATTGAAACATGCGAACAAAGTGCGCGTCTCTGTGTATCTGTTTCTTTCTACGTCCTCGTTCAGTCGCGCTTATACACTCTATCACGGATTCTAACCAACTAGCCCGCCAACGTGTTTTAACAAACAACAGACGCTGCAAGAAGTGCAGGTAAAGTTCAGGTTGCGGGAAAGGGCAGAAATGGCTCTCTGGTGGTCGTGGCTGAGAGTGTCTCGACAAAGGGTGCATTACCATGTACATTAAAGACGTCGTCTTACGTTATTGACATCTGCGCGTTCAGTGCGGTACAACCAGGCAAGCACAGTCGAGGCGTATTCGCCGGTTGCTGGCGCGTGCCGAGCATTCAGGCCGTTGAGGGGAACACCGTTGAAGACGGTGTCGTCGAACGGCGTGCCATAGTAGCGGTGGCTGAAAATTGCGAGTGGTCGCGTGTGTGCCTTGTTGTCGTTGCTGACTTATGCTGCGTCAAAATTTCAGGTGCGGTACGAGGGTGGCGTATTGTGACGACGAGCAAGACCTCGCAGTCGAGATGGAGTGTTCCGTCCGGCCGCTGCTCATTTGTTTCGTAGTTGTCAGGGATTTCGTCAGCGGGGTACGGAAAGCAGATGCTGTAGTCATTGATAGTGTGGGGTTCACGCAATCTGAGTGAGCTGTCCCAGACAGCACCGGCAGTGTAGGTTGTGAGCGAGGACAAGGAACAGTGATGCTGTAGTGCGAAATCACGACCTGCTGAAGGTTCTCGTAGATACCCGGGCCTGGTAGAAGTCGGAGCTCCGAAAGAAGACCGTCTGGCAGCTCACGACTTATGTGAAGACTGCGCGTGTGCTGGTAACTCAAGTTGTTGGCGTAGAAGTGACTTTCGAGATGAAACGCAGATGGCAGAGCTGCTCCTGCAAAACTTCGATAGGCCATGAATCCGCGAAAGCTGCGAGTACAGAACATTGGAAGGCTCGCCTCCTGGTGGTTGCGGCGAAATTTCGAATACCGGTAGCAACAGGGCTGCGGTTGTCGCAGAAAGCATCGCGAAAGTTGTGCTTGTGGTGTCGCCGTGCCTGTGGGAAAGCCTCCTGAATTAATGACGGGCGAAGTTCCCCCGAACATAAAGCGGATACCTTGCGGAAACGACCAAGGAAGGAGAGCGGCAGGCCCTAGCGCAGCCGAAAGCGCTTCTCTTTGGTCCATTGAATTCCTTGCAAGCAGTCGTCGCACCACTGCCTTTGAAATCGGGAGGAGGCTTACGGACCAAGTAGAATTTTGATATTGGGGCCGACGCGTGCTGGCGATCGGCGCAAATGAACGAAGGCGTTGTGGGACGACAAGACGCGGACTGACGCATCTGTTGAAATGACGAGAGCTGTTACTGGGCGCTCGAGATGGCGTAGCGAGCAGGGGCGACTTCCCGCAAGTCGTCGTAGAATTCGGGGCCGGGAGGTGGGAATCGGAGCCTGGAAGGCAGCCGGAGCCTGAAACCTTGTTGAGAAGGAAGAGGTCATCCAGCTAGATTAACCAGATATCCGATATGTCGATGTGGAATTCCAGGACAGCCTACAACCGCAGGACGTCTGCCGGACCACGTAGGGCCACACCATTCTCGTTTTGATAGAGTCGGTGCGCTCACGCTAGCATGGCTGTGCTCGGTAATCCGGGTCAACCATTCGTGGGAGGCGTCGCGAAGACGTAGGCGCCGTGGCTACAGATTATTTAGGAGAGCCAGCCATGCTGAAGCTGGATCTCAGTAGCGGCCGACACCGTGGCCTCTCAGTTTGAGCGCGCTAGCGTGTCCTATTCTCGCAGCATATGCACGTGAAGCCTCTTCAGCGGCTTTGAAGGTGATAGTCGCACTGCTACACGGCGAGTTCTGGGCAGCCTGCTGACGAAATCAATGCATGTAGAGCGACGTCTGTGTTGCCTTGCTGAGCATGTGCGACATTGTCGCTATGTACATAGTAGATGTCGTTTTTCTGTGCTTAGCAGCAATCTTATGAGTTTAATCAAGCACTGGTTCTTCTTGAATAACCTAAGTCAACCTTAAATATAGGTATTTCATAATTCCTTAGGGGCAAGCCGACAAAGACTCAATATTCAAACCATCGTTCATTCGGAACTGCCTTATCCCAGGAACAAAGATGGCTGCTCCTCCAGCCGAACGCGCCCGCCGGCTCCGTCGGAAGAAGCTGGTCCTGCTGTTTCTTAATATTTTAGTGAGGAGTGTTTCCTACAGACAACATAGCAGAATTGTTTTTTCTTTCCGAGTTTCAGTATTGAGTACGTAGCTTCTGGCTGAATGTCACCGGCTGACTGTTGGTTGGTTACTTAGTTTGGGTTTAATAACACAAAGGCAACTAATGCCATGCTGCGCCAGTCACAAGACAAGAAGACGCTGAACGCTTGGCAGCACGCCTCATTTGTTGGTTTGGAACACAAACACGGGATGAAGAAGAAAACTTTGGCGTGCGAGTCGCTTTCTTTTGAAAGCACTGTCAGAGGAGAGAGGCTAATGTCAGATCTCCGGCTGCATTGTTATGAAACCCTAGCTGGCTTGAGGTGAAGCCCATTGTCAGTTTGCCTCTTGTGGTTTTTCCCTTATTGGTGAAAAAAAATTTCGCAAGATATTTTTTATTTTTCTTGATTACGCTTATACTGGATCTGTTTTGCACATTTAGATAGAAAATAATTTTTTTTTACTGGTACTTACACATCTCTTCCTTAAAGGATTAAGGAAGAGCGCAGAAAATCCAACATATGCCCGACCGTGAACTGCTATCACGCTTCCTGTTCGAGTGGGAAAAGGTTTTGAATGGCCTTTGTTGGGACACGGCCGCCTCGTTGCTTCGTCTTGCAAGCGCGAGTGTGTTCATCATCTCTTGGGGAGACCTCAGTTGGTTTTGCAAGTTTCCGCATAAGACGGGACATTTCTTGAATAATTACCAGCCTGACATACATTTCTATAACTTTGCTATTGCCCCATTTCTGAGACATGTATGCTGACCGGAACTGCAGCAAGGCAACTTTTTCGCCAAAAGGTTCACTTAGACGCATCTTGTACTATAGTTTGCGGTAGGCCTCTGCGCCCGTTGATCGTCTCATGCATCGACGTTCTCGTGTGGTGTCATCGTAAATCTTCGACCAAATGGCAGATAAGCTGTCATCAGCGCGCATGGTTCACCGGCTTGATAAGCTAAGAGGCCTGGAATTAACGATGGCTTCCAGTTCAGTCAGCACGCACCGTTATGGCTTTTAGGCTGTTAGGAGTATCTTTCGAAGCGGTATCTTTACGCTTGTATCCACACCACGATGCAGCGCTAAGAAAAACAAACATTTATTTTATGCCTTCACCGCTCATGTACGAGGTGGCAGCTGCATGCAATGCATTTGAGGACGCTTTTGCAGATATTTGGCGTTTTCTTAAACGTCCTCCCGTTGTCGGAATAGATGTTGGGAAGGCTTCAACCCAATAAGAAAGCTCGGAGGGGATAGAGAGAACCACGGAGAGCATAAGGATATAAGCAAGGAAAGTATAAGGAACGCAACGAGAGTTGAAAGAAAACATGATAGTGCCACATGCATTCATTTATGAGTTTTGTATTCTGAAGTGCATGCACTTGTGTAGAAGAGAAAGGAAACGCTTTCTTGGCGGGCATTGATAAAGATGAGGACTCCAAGCTGTCTCGTTGTACGAGGGCTAATCCAGAAATAAGGTTTCCATCAATTTTAGAAATAGACAAAATTGTGTATTCTCATAGAGATTTACACGATTGGAAAGATGGAGCTTTGCTCTATTTTTCTACATAGTCACCATCTTTTTCTACGCATTTTTGAAGACGGTGCTACAATTTCGGTATCCCGATGTCGTAGAACTCCGCCGCCAACTCGTTGAGGAAGCGTTTCACCTTTTCTTTGACTTCATGGTTCATCCGGAAGCGTTGGCCACTAAAATGTTCCTTTACCTTGGGGAACAAGCGATAATCACTAGAATTGAAGTCTGGACAGTACAGTGGGTAGGGGATAACAGTCAAGCGAAAGTTTGTCAAAAGTTCCTGGGCTTGACTGGAGATGGGAGGTCGGGCGTTGTCGTGAAGCAGCGTTACACCGGCTGCCAGTCGTCCTCGCCAGTGGTTCTGGATGGCTCGCCTGAGTTTTCTTAGTGTTGCACAATAACTGTGTGAGTTGATTGTTGTCCCACGTTCCATGAAATTGATCAGCAGTATCCCCTCACAATCCCAAAAAACATTGGGAATGACTTTGCCAGCAGAAGTTTACTTGAACTTCTTTGCAATACGTGACTCTGGGTGACGCCACTGTTTGGATTTTCATTTCTTTTCGGGAGTGAAATGAAACACACACGTTTCCTCTACCGTAGCAATGGATTTCAACAATTCTTCCTTATTTTCTTGACACTTTTGAAGAAACTGGTGAGCGCAGTCAAGGGGGTTCTTCTTGCGGTCTGATGTCAATAGCCGTGGTACCCATCGCTCACAACACTTGTGATACCCCATTTTTTCATTTAAAGCGCTTTCCACTGTACCGTAAGAATTCCCAGGAATCTGAGCAACGAGTTCACGCAATGAGGTCCTCCTGTTTTGAAGCACTTCGGGTTGGACCATCTCGATAACCACCTCCAAAACTGACGGTCTTCCACTCCTTTCTTCATCGTTGACTTGCTTCAGAGCGGCACTAAACTCCCTGCACCACTTTCGGACTTGTTGAACGGACATACACTTTTCACCATACACCTCCGTCAACTGACGATGAATATCCACACGTGGAGTCCTTTTGGCGTGCAAAAAAGCGAATTACGGAACGAATCTCGCACTTGGCGGGATCAACAATGGGAACCTCCATATCGCACGGGTGCTGAGCCAAGAATGAGCGGCGCAGCTAAGCGCGGCCAGGGGCAACCGAAAGTGGGGGAACAGCCACGCGCAGCAGTGTTGCCGGATTTCTCCTCGCACCTTCCCGTGCGGTTGGAGCTCTTTGGGAACCTTATTTCTGGATCAACACTCGTATTTCGTTTCTAATGGGCAATAACGTTAAGACTCAGAACTGTGGCAGCATAGGCCTCAGCAAACTTTAGTATAGTGTAGGACATTTTTTATTAAAAGGAACAAATGGTAGTTGTATAATTGCTTGGCGGAAGTTTTTGCTTTAGGCGTGTGTAACGACACCAAGTAATTAATTGAGCAAATTGTCTACTGTGTATTGGAGTAAAAATTGGCACGTCGCGTGAAATGCAGTGGACGACGGCAGAATATAAGGTGGGGTGATTGGAATAGGAAAATAAAACGCATACAAATGTTTCGCGTGCCGAAGACAGAGTAATAGAAGCTCACGCCGGAAAAATGATTCCGTCTTGCACTAGGAAGAACGGCGACTGCTGATTGGTATTAGATTTATAGCAGGATAAATGTATCAGGCTGCCTCCACATTTCTACAGCTTTACTAAGAATTCTACCTGCATGTAAATAGGTGGATTGCAAGTAGCATGGTTGATAGAAATTGGTGACGACATGTTGTGACAACCATGTTCGTTATATATGTGTGCCAAAAAGCAGAGACAAATGGAGTGACATAATATTTCAAAAGAGTAAGAACCCTCCCTCTTTAAGAGGCAACATACTTTTTCTTCCTCCGGGCGTCATCGCTGTCCGGCTGTAAAAAAGCAGGGATATGTCATCAATCAGATAGTGTAAGGAACCAAAGCTTACCAACTTTACCACCTGTTTTACAGGCCTGATAAGACTTGTAAACAGACGATACATAGGCACTGTTAGTTTTAATGAGGTTAGCATTCTTAGGATGCTCGAACCACTGCCCTATCTGATTTATTTATTTTTTGTGCCTTTATCCGTTCTCCAACCAACTTGCCTCACTAAGTAATCCATAGTCTAATGACTAGTGCATAGGCCTGCTCTGTTGAGGGAACCATGTTTGAAACCAAGCGCTGGACCGAATTGGCTTACTGCGTGTGTGGTACTGGGTATGTGTCTTAGAGTATGTGGCGCATTTAAAGGAAACTTCTCGCTGCCAACCTGGGTAACTCATTGTGTGCCGCTCATTCAAAAACACTTGTCGCGCCAACTTGATACCTTCTCACACATATTGAGGCAATCTTGACTGAATCTATGCTAAGAGACGCGCCAAGCGTGGTCTTCGTGGCAGTGTGTCGCAGTGTGTGGAGAGGTCGAGAGGGATGCGTGTGAGAGAAACCCAACTTCACACAGGTCTCAAACCTCACGCATTTCGCTTGTGGATATATACGGTATGCCACTATATTACGGCAACGCTAAATGCAGAAGCGTCGACGTTTATTGACGTTCTGCCGAGAGTTTTACACAATGCTCATAAAGAACTAATAGAAGCTACTCTGCTAAAGGCGAAAATTTACTGTAGTTTATAGGGAAACTGAGGCGCGTTTTCAGTTCGGTTTTTTTGCTAGCAGAGCCAGAAATCAGAGTGTAGTCATCGGCATGGGGATAAAATGTTTGTTCTCATTTCTGTGCGATAATTTCGCTGCTAATGAAATGTCGAACATGTAACGTTTTGCTTCTCGAGGTAAATATGAACACGAGTCATTGTATTAGATCACCTCTGTCAAAGCATAATTAATCTGAACTGGCAGCCGACAAAGGTGCAATGATAAGAGCGCTGAACGTGCACTTGTATCGGATGCACGAGTTCCCTACTAGATGCTTCCAGGTATGGTACAGGTAGGGTACTCAATGTCTGGTTATTCACTATGATTGAACTAATTCACCGTAGTTCGATTACGCGACATGTTTTCCTTAGGCGCATGCCGCGGCAATTTTTCGTATCACGAGTCAACTATCAAATCGTCGCTCAAAACGAATGCGTAGGCGCAACTGTTCCCGTTAGTAACGTGATTTACTCCGCAAGGAACGACGACGAACACCAACACCAAGCGGCAAAAAAGTTCTGATTTAGTACATTTGTTTCTTCATATCCCTCGTACCACAGTTTCACATCAAGTCTGGGCTAAAAATTTCCATTACCATTACTAAAAATTTCCATTAATTAATCGTTTCTTTATTTCATTTATTAAGCGCAAGTAATTTCCCCTATGTGATCCTTGGTGTCGGTTTTTGTTGGCTTCATATGCTACACTCTAAGAACAGTTTACACCCTTTGGCGTGCCGCTTCTGCCACACAACAATAATCGTCATCTGCCTTGATGCGTTTCCTTTCTTTAACGCTGCGAGCCCGGAACTTTCCAGTAACGAACGGCACACGCGTTATCAGAAGGGGCACTCCAAAGGGTGTAAACTGTTTTATGCTCCCTACCGCACAGGGGAGCGGATCCAATCCCGCCGGTAAGTAACTATTTTTTGTCGCAATCACAGTTATAGCTAGGCCGGAGACAGGTGGTGGCGGCGGCAGCGGTGGACAACAACGCCAACAGAAATGGCTATTGAAATTAGCTCATAACAGCTTACGCTCTAGAATCGCCAGACATCGGCCTCCTTTTGGCGCTCAGCTGGCAATCCTGCTGCTCAACTTCAGTAGCAGCCTGCTACGGTGCCCAATAACTATGTTAATTGTAAAACTGTGCGCATGCACACTAATTTAGGTCAACTAGGAACCGTGAAGTGTAATCAAAATGAAATAAATAACGGTAATTTAGAAGCTGAACGAATACGCATAAAAGCAGATAATAAAACTGCAATTCGACGAAATAAACTACTAGATGGAGATGAAAATTGTAACCAATAATCAAAACATCACCGCCCAAGCAGTCCGTAAATATGGTGAACCAGCGAAGCTGCAATGTGCGGCCCCGGTGACTATCACTTGGTTAATCTCGATGGTTCGTAGAACGACGGCTTGGTACGCTACCGGATCCTCGGTATACAGTTGCAGCTTGAGCTCGGCTGCACGAGCCTGTTCTTGTACCCGGGCTGCAGCATTGGCACGGCGTAGACGAGCTCGTTCCTGGTTCTGCTCGCGGCGTTGCCAATTGAAAACGGCCTGCTTACAAGGAGTACGTATGACGCATCGCCTACCCATTTCGGAGCCGGAGAGAAACTGCTGCGCGCGCGTTTGGCTGCGGCGTAAAGCAACGACGTCAGTACTGGCGCAGCTAACCCAACCCCACTTGGATAGCACAAGGCATTTTCACTCTGATCCGCGAAGTCATGTTACCTGGCCCCACTGCCATACAACCTAATGGGGATGCTCCCGAGTAGGCAACAGTGATTTTGACGTCACCGCTTTCATCACGTCAACCTTGTGAATAGACATTTCGCGTCATGTAGCGTCACCTCATTGATCGGAGTAAACAGGCCTTGTGTAATCTAGGCGGTGTTGGCTAATCGCGCGCCTCTCTCTTTTTCTCTTTCTTCTTTTTTCGCGCATGCTCATGGGATTGCGCCGGAGGAGTTTTCAGCGTACAGGCGACCGCCAGACGGACGGATGGATGTATAGGCTAGTCATTTACAGCTTCGCTGTGAACAATTGGGTAGGCAATGTCGGGGACACAACCGCATTAGTGTCCGTAAAATGTCTTGTGCGAGCTGCTGAGGGTGTAAGTCCATATGTGGGCACTATGATAAGAAAGTTTGTAATTGAGTACGCAAGTACCCACTTATTTACGCATTACGAAGCTAACATGCTTACCTTATGATAGGTCTAGTGAGGTCCTATGCACTAATCTTGCAATGGTGCTCGCATCTTAGTCGTAAGGAACCCGTTATGGTCAAATGTAATGGACGCGAATAGGCAACCCTCAGGCTGCTGGCCCTAAGCTCGTCACGCTATTTCTGGACCTCGCATGTCTAATGTGGGGGCTCCATGGCCGAGCAATCGTCAAGTTTCTCTAATGAATTGCGAAATTGTAAGCCTCATAACTCCAGATGTCAACATGTTTTAGTTTGAGAGGAAGCTCTCTCAAAGACGACCATCCTCGCTCAGATGGACAAATGTACTACCAAGCTGTGCTTTCCTGAACGCCATGCTGGAGGCTAAAGTTAGGTCTGATTCGGCAATACGTGGTGCGAAAACAGAGCCATCTGTGCATACGACCGATGCATGATTGAGTGATGGCTTCTTTCTTTCCCACAACAATAGCAAAGTAAGGGGCGTGGGTAGTATTCTATAAAGATATATGCAATAGTAGTGATATATGTTTTTGCTAAATGCGGTTTTATCAAGCTACCGCCGATACTTACCTATCTGTGAGACGCTTTATAAGAGAAGGAATGACTAAAGTGACTAATGTAAGGATCAATCGAAAGAAGCTTAAGACATAATGAATACGTATCTCATTCGTTCAATAGTTGATGGTGTCGTCAGAATACACAACAGTAAAATGTAACATTGGATAATCTTAGTCTACTAATACTCACCTTTTCAATCCAATTGCTGTAGAGAGTAACGCTGACTCCGCCTCTGTGCGCTGAGCCAGTATGCTTAGACATCCAGCAAGCACGATTTTTTACATTTGGTGGTGGACGTCCTCCCCACAGTAGCACAACGGGCTCGGTTTGACTGACAAGCTGCATCGAATGAAGACAACTGTCCACTTTGCTGTTTCGTACTTCACATTGAGGATTACAATCTGACGCGATCAGCTCTTTGAAGAGAATGAATTACTATAATAATTGGGAAATGTAGAGAGGTTGGCCGAAAAGTGAAGCCTCTGGCCTGTTACTCTACGTAGGGCAAGGCGAAGCGTGGAAGAAAAAAGGTCACAATGGGGAATGATAATGGCAGGAACGAGGTGAAGGGCACATTGCATAAATATTATCACAAGCGTGAGTCCAGCCCCGTGTCGCCTAAGAAACGTGAAAGTGCACGCAATATCTCTATCGTCTGCCGACTCTGTGGCAATGCGCCTAGCA
Source organism: Dermacentor andersoni (assembly GCF_023375885.2). NCBI lineage: Eukaryota > Metazoa > Arthropoda > Arachnida > Ixodida > Ixodidae > Dermacentor > Dermacentor andersoni. Next base: position 90,632,031 of record NC_092823.1, on the reverse strand, counting down.
AGAGGTCCTCCGACAGTAGTCTATTGTATAAATGTCTCAAGGTAGCTGTCATTGTCAGTCTTTTGCGCGCATACTCAGGGCACACCACGAGCACATGGTCTATAGTCCCTACAACGCCACACACTGAACAGTCCGGGGAGTCTGTCTATCCAATGATGTGCAAGTATTTGCGGGCAAAGGCGACGCCTAATCGCAGTCTTTGTATCAGGCATGTATGAGGGCGTGGAATCCCACGCAAAACAGGAAATTGCATATCCGGGTCCTGCCTTTTAAGGTGGACGTGACGAGCGTCTGGCTGGGCCCAGTACCTTCTCATCACACTCCTCAATAATTCCGACAGGAGGCATGCGATGTCCGGTCTGCATAATGGCGCTACCGTTCGCAGGCCATTGCTGAAGGCGCGCGTTGCTGCAGCATCGGCCATCTCATTACCATTGAGCCCACAGTGTCCCAGCATCCATTGGAACACTATGCGGTGGTGTTTTTCTTGAGCGCATGAAAGTAGCTCGGTGATCTGCAGTGCAAGAACCTGATATACGGTGTGGCGCAGGAAGCATCCCAAAATTGGCAGCGTGAGTTTTGAGTCCATGCAAATGCACTACTCTTGAGGTCTTTCCCCGCAGATGTGGCGAATCGCTTCCCGAATAGCCACAAGCTCTGCAGCGGTTGATGTAGAATTATGACCCAGAGTGAAACCTCGAGTCATCTCTTGGGCTGGTATCACCACAGATGCTGTCGATGCCTTTGGTAACGCGGAGCCGTCCGTGTAAGCATGAACATATGTCTGGTATTCTGACCAGATGTATGCCAGAGCAAGTTTTTGTAGTCCGCTAAGGGTAACCAATGATTTCTTTAGTGGGCCGGGGACATGCACGCATACGGAAGGTTGAACCATCACCCACGGTGGTTTGACGGGTGATATGGAATGGCATAGCCTGATGTTATTTGGGGTAGATGGCACTGGAGTGCACTTGTGAAACTGCTGCCCGGCCTCTCATGTAGAACCGACGTAAATGGATGGCAATGGTGTCGTGTCAGTAAGCGTAAATACGCACGAAGTGGTTTGTGGGACAGGTATACCGATAATGGGCATATGCGGGCTTCCTCAATTGTGCCTTTGTTGGAGGCACGCCGTGGCAAGACGAGGCATAATTTGAGTGCCTGTGCTTGAACGCTCTCTAATGTCCGTAAGCAGGAAATGCTCAAGTTTGAGATTATCGGGAAGCTTTCTCCAATGTAGCTTACGAATTGAGGACTGATAAAGTCGTAGTAATCAGCCTTCCGCGGGGCCCCATTTTATGCCTGCTACGAAGCGAAGAACATGGCAAAACAGATAAAGTTTTTGCTTCAACATATTGCCATACCTCGACCATGGCAAACCGTGGTCAATGATAATGCCCAAGAACCTGTGGTGGAAGACATGAAGTATTATAACACCGCTAGTGGAGATCGAGTAGCGGCAGACGGATTTGCGCGTGAATGCAACCACAGCACATTTTCCAGCAGCTAAGAGCAATCCATGACGCCGTATGTATCGCAAAGTAGATGACACAGCACGTTGTAATTTCGCACGTAGTTGTGGGCGTATTGTACCAGAAGTCCAGATGCAGATGTAATCTGCATATGGACTGATGTGGATGCGAGCTGTAAGCTCGCTCACCAGGCCAATCAGTGCCAGATTAAATAATGCTGGGCTGCGAACTCCTCCTTTAGAAACTCCACGGCATACCTGCTGACGATTGGTCTCTCCGTCAGGCGTGGACATGTAAACGAAACGGCCGCTGAGGTAGCTCACGCTCCACAGGCAGAGCCGCCCGCCAATGCCCAAGTGATCTAGGGCATCGAGAATTGCTTCATGAAGGATGTTGTGGTAGGCCCCTTTGAAGTCTGAGAAAACAGCGGCGACGAGTCGGCGTCGACATTATTCATGTTCCGCTGTCGTAACGAGGTCAATGACGCTGTCAATCGAAGAATTAGCCCGCCGAAAACCGGTCATGTTCGGATAAAGATAATTTCTCTCCAGAAACCATTCGCGCCTCGCCAGGCCCATTCGTTCCATAACTTTTCCAACTCAGCTGCTGGCTAATACAACTGGCCGGTATAAGGTAAGCTCATAAAGAGTCTTTCCAGGCTTCAAGAGAGCAACCAGGTGGCTAATCTTCCACTGCTCCGGAACAATGCCGGAGAGCGACGTGTCGTTGTAATAATTGAGCAGCGCAGTGCGACCAGGCCTGCCAAGGTGAGAGAAAGACGAGTACAAGATCCCGTCAGGGCCAGATGAATGCCGATACGACGCAACAGTAGCCTCTCATTCAGGCATCGTAAAGAGCAAGTCGTAGTGGTCACTTGGGGAAGGTGGCGCAAGAACTTAGAATTGGATTGAGGCTGGTTGAATTGTGCCCACAATCATTTTGCAGAAATCATCCGCTACCTCTACAACACTGCAGCGTCGGTAAACGGCCAGAGCACTGAAAGGGTACCTTTCTTGTGGGGGTAAACGTAGGCTCCTGACAACATGCCAGATACGTGACCGCGGCTTGCGAGGATACAGTGATAAACAGAACTTTCTCCAGCGCTTCCTTCCTAATTGCTGGAGATGGCGCTTTGTTTGTCGTTGAGCTCGGAGACAAAGGGCGAGATCGTACGTGGATTTCATCCTTCTGTATTTCCTTTCAGCGCGCCGTCGGACTCTTGAATTCCCCATGTATAGGAGACCCGGGTTTAGGCGCACATATGTTCCGCGTGGCCTCACCGAGGGCGGACGTGATAAAATCTTCTATTTGCATTGATGACTCGATATTCGCACAGAATTCTCCACGAATGCCTTAAACGTGGGCCAGTCTGTGCACCGCACATGAGACGAAGTAGTAGGTGCGAACCACTTCACGCAGATATACGTTGGTGTGTTATCACTGCCATGTGTTTCTACATCACTGAACCAGCTAATAGGGGACTGTAGTCGTGAGGAAACAAACGTCAGGTCCAAGCAGCTACTATAGGACGTGCCACGCAGAAACGTAGGAGAGCCATCGTTAATATTGACGAAATCCTGTGATTGCATAAAGTCGGGCAGGGCTTACCCTCGGTTATTCATTCCTGCACTTCCCCATTGGGGGTGATGAGCATTCAAGCCGCCCACAATAAGATGAGGAGCTGTACAACTCTGAATTGCTGAAGACAGGTACAAAAGATCAATATGATCTCTGGGTAGAATGTAGCCGCCGAGTATCGAGAAGAACCATTCTTTAGGCGCTAATGTCAAGCAAATGTAGCGGTTCGTGTTGTGGGACTGGAGGAGATGGCGGTAGTGGGAAATATCTCGGCGTATGCACACTAACACCTTGCTGGTTTCATCAGCTTCTTGAGACCACAGCAGTACATATCCAGAAGGCAGAAAGCATGCTGGGCTCACATATCACAATCACAGGGAGGCGGTATTTCTGGGCGTGCTGTCGGAAGTCACTCAGGCGACCATGCAGGCCTCGTGCATTCGACTGAATCACTACACTGCGACGTATGTGTATCGACACAGAAGAGGGGCTGTGTAGTAGAGCCATAACGAATTACTGCAGTGCTGCCAAGAGCGGCTCACTTGCGTCCAAAAACTGAAGAACAACCCTTGCTGTTGGTGTATTGAGGCCTGAAAGCAGCGTGCTGTTTCAGAAGAACGTTCACCTGCTGGCCTTCCGGCTTGTCTATATTGTCCGCTGGAACGGCATGGAATGTTGGGCACGTTGGTACGACGACCTTGCATGACAGAGCAGGTCATTCCACATCAGAGTGGGTGAATAATACACCCGCATCTTTCTGAACCACCGTGGTAACATGGGGCGCTGCAGCAGGGTGCGCCTTATCATTGTGTGGCTCAAGACGTTAAGGCAACGGAGCTGAGAGTTGCTGGGACGGTGGCTGAGCCAGACTAGTGGCGTGTGACACTGGGCGTCGGCGTCGGGAACGAGGTCTGCGGCGACGAATAGACGCGGCCGCTTCTTGGAGACTTGAGTTGTCTTTTACCATCTTATTCAGGATGAGCCTCTCGTTCTTCATCATAGGACAGTCTTCAGCGGTCGCCTCATGAGCGGCGAAGCAGTTGGTGCACTTGACAGTCTCCGTCATGCAAGTATCATGCTGGTGTGAGCCGCCGCATCGACGGCAGGATATTTCGCTTCTGCGACAGCACGTGGCCAATCTTGTTGCATATGTGGCATTGAACAGGCCTGGGAACTAACAGACGGACAGGATGCCGCATATAGCCCACCTTAACGTGAGATGGGATAGAGTCGGCTTCAAAAACTACTTGAACGCACCGTGATCGGCTGAAACGATGAATGTCGACTATCCTGGCAGTAGAATTAATGAGTGTCCACAGGTCGCTGTCCGTTATTTCAAGGTCTACATCTGTAATAACTCCAGCGGAAGTCCGTTTTCCATGAGAGAGATAGGGGCGGACTGGCATACCGCCTAACACTCCAATTTCTATGACCTTGTCTACTGACACCCAAAATTTGACATCTACCGTAAGGACAATCTTCCATGCGTTGATTCTGACCTCTTGGACTTTTCCCGGAATCAGCTGGTCAAAAAACTGGGTCAGCCGCTGTCTGTTATTGGTATTCAAATTAGCCGTCTCCGTCGTGGCTACGAAAACCATAGTGAACCCGTCAGATGCGTCAACATTCTCTTTGGGCAACTCCCTCGCTGCTTATGTCCGGCGAAACACGCCAGGTTTGTCAACAGTCTGTGTAGTTGACTCACCCGCTGTTGATGCCTGGCGCAACTTTCTTTTTAGGTGGTGCGATTCAATAGGTGTGAAGCTGCTATTGTCGGAATCCATCTCAATCACCGTTGAGTCATCTGCCGAATCCGGAAGCTCCACGTCGGTGACGGCCGTACCAAAGGAGGCATCAACCGGCCGAGCAGCAGTTTGGTCAACTGCGTCCACGGGAAGCTGCACTGGACGTGTTCCCGCCAAACCGAAGGATGAGGCGATCACTGTGTACACACAATATTAAAAATTACAGAAAATTGGAACAGCCGAAAACAAGATGTTTTCTATAGTTCACTGTGCACTGGGGCCCCCTGGGTATGTGGCATTGGGGCCTCGGGGTATGTGGCCCGGGGGCCAATGTTTATGAGCCACTGAGTATGTGACACCGAGTATGTGCCACTAAACATGTGCAGCTGGGGCCATCAGATATGTGGCACTTTGTATGTGTACCTGTTCAATGAGCCCCTGATAGCAAGATGAATACTTGTGGCGAAGTACCTACCACTGGGGCCGCTCGGAGTTTTTGGCACTAGGACAAGTGGGTAAGTGGCACTTGGTATGTGGCGCTGTATATATGCCACTCTTCATTGAACCTCCTTGATGTCAAGGTGTGTCATTGGGTATTAAAGAACAATTGCCTGCGTTGCAAAATCTAGGTAATGCTTCGCGTTACGCAGATGTCAACTTTATTCGGATCTTAAAAGTTCGCAAGCCATTAGGAAGCAAACTGACCATTTCGGCTTAATTGCGATCCATTATTGTGAGTTTAGGGCCCCTAGACAAAACGAGGATGTACATAGGAAAGAAACAATCGCGGACTTTGTCTAATAGGAGGTTATTTACACAAAGAAGAGAAACGAAAAAGAAAGAACAACGACTAAAGCAAGAATAAACAAAGAAACATCAATTCAAAAAAAAAAACTCGATGCCCTTTCACTCTGTAAAGAAGGATGACCAGGGAAGCTGTGTATGAGTACCCCTTGATGGCGAATTGCTCCTCCGGCGCGCGTCGGTCCGGCATCGCACTATCTTCGGGATCGGACCGCGTATGGGAAGTTTTGTGTCTGCGTACGGGCATGATCCTGAGGGAAGTAGCCCTCAACAGCTTCGCTGTAGAAAAAGAAATGCTGCAAAACCCACCTCTCGCGTGACTGTCGACAGAAATGTGTTAACATTGAATCAATAAACGACACAGCGTATTTCCACTATCAAACTAAGCGATGTATGATGCGTGTACTACAGCGGGTCTTTTTTTTTCGCGCTTCTCTAAGCGCCCTGCGCCATCCAGCGCCGCCACCTCGAAGCCTGCGCGTGGGTGGCCTCCGAAATGCGTGGCGCGCCAGTGCCTGCCAATGCTGATAGACATGTCATGCGGCAACCAGGCTCCCCTCTCGTGCTTCTCTCTGAACACCCTGCGCCATCTAGTGGCACTGTCTAAAAGTTCGCGAGTGGTCACCCAAACCAAAACTTTGGCATGCAGGTGCCTGCAAACGCTGAAAATTGTACCCTCACTTGCCAAGCTCAATGGTACATACTCAGTTACACATATTCAGCGATTGAAATTAGCGAGGTGTTCACTCAAGAGTGGCACAACCCAGTACATTTATGGTTTCCTTCACTAAAGAGAGAGAAAAAAATACACTTTATTTCCCAAACTAAATCATCGGCATGAAAGGTTTTCTTTGCAAAACGGCAAATACCTAGTGCATACATCAGTGTTGCCTGGAGCAATTACAGTGACTTTTTTAACAGCTGCATCTCGTTGTCAAACAGAAAAACAGACATATCACTAATACAACACATGCCTCTCTTTTTTATGCGATATGCCTCCAAAAGTTCTCTTGCTAGCGTATCACCTCCCGGGAGCATGACATGTGTGTTATCAATAAAGGTAATGTGCCTTTACCTGCACATTGCATGGTTCGTCTGGAAGGTAGATGCCAGCCGCTACTACGTGAGTTAAAGATACTTGGCAGGAGTGGTGATACATTAGCAAGAGAACTTTTGGAGGCATATCGCATTAAAGAGAGATGCACGAGTTGTATTAATGGTTCGTCTGTTTTTCTGTTTGACAACGGGATGCAGCTGGTAAAAAAGTCACTGTAATTGCTCTAGGCAACACTGATGTACGCATGCGCATTTTTTCATTCTCCCTGCCCTGCTGTTCGAATAAAATCAGTTGAAGTTTAGCGCTCGATCTGTCGTTTCATACTCTCCCTCCTAAGTATTTATTTTCCTTCTTGGCGCAACAAAGTTTTCACTTTGTTTTTCTCTGTTTTATTGCATTCTGTAAGTTTTGGTACAATGAATTAATAAGCCTCAGTACCAATTCTATGGTTTTTCTGTCAATATCCTCATTTTGCCTTCGTGCAACAAACTCGCGAGTGGAGTCTGACTGTACTTATTTATCCAGCCCTTTATTATGCCCTTGGCATATTTGAATTTGTGGAGTGCTAATGTTTATGTAGATACAGACATTGCTAAGGCCCCATGTCACCTCTAGATACTAGTATATGACCTATTATCACTGAAGCTCTCAAGAACATCCATGATATCGATAATTCAATGTTAGCGGAAAATTTATAATGCACACTTTAAGTTGTGGTCTATACAAAATAATTGTTCAAACATTTTACATTCCACTTCTCCACATGACGTCCCTATGTGCAAGAAGAGAAGCAAATCGCGCTGTTACTGGCTTCCATGCGTGATACAAAATTTTGTAAGAGCATAAATTACCTTTCTTACTTGGGTTAGAATGTCAGTGCCTGAAAGTAAAGTAAGATACATGGATTTTACGAAATTTCCGATGACAGGTACTTGTCTGTAGTAACGATTGGGCGATACATAAGGAGCAGAAAGCAGGATAGTGGGTGTCGTTTTTAATTTGGTCTAACCATTGTTCAAAATTTGGACCAATCATTGGTGGCAGTTCTGGCACAGGTTTACGTGCAAGTGTTCATGTATGTCTATGTACATTCTTCGAATACTGTGCCATAAATATTATAGAGGAATAAACAAAGCTTAACATTCAGCAATTATTTATTTACTATATTTACTAATGGCAGGGGGTTCTAAATAGGCCTCTTCAAGCACAGTTCTTTGTTACCGCAATACAAAAGGCATCAGGTCTGGATATGCCACTAGGAGTGCACTTTGACAAGACTGTTTCATCTATTAACTTAAGTACCTAGCTGCTGATCGAGGCAAACACGGTAAAGCGGTAGGAGTGCCACGGCTTCGCGGGCTTATAAGCGTGGACAACACAGCGGCTGCTGTGTTGTCCACGCAGCACAGGAGCCCCGACGTGAGAGCACGCACATGATAAAGAAGCCTTCGTAACCAATACTTTCTAATCAGGCAGCGAAACTGTTCAGGGTAGACGTTACTGCAGAATTCTGCTGGAAGTGTACGTGGCTTGCGGCCTGCCAGGGCGCGGGAGAGTTTATTTGCGTGTCGTTTGTATACTAGTTAACGTATTCGGCAGCTCTTTGTATAGTTAATAAATTTGTGTTCGTTTGCTGTGCCACCTTTTTGAACACGTGATGGGCTATTGACGAACCTCATCCTTGAAGCATATATATATATATATATATATATATATATATATATATATATATATATATATATATATATATATATATATATATATATATATATATATGTATATAGTATGTGTGCGTGTGCGTGTGCGTGTGTGTGTGTGTGTGTGTGTGTGTGTGTGAGTGTGAGTGTGTGAGTGTGAGTGTGAGTGTGAGTGTGTGTGTGTGTGTGTGTGTGTGTGTGTGTGTGTGTGTGTGTGTGTGTGTGTGTGTGTGTGTGTGTGATGTTTCACGCTCAATTAGCACGATGTCCATGAAGCAGAAAGAGGAACTGCACCGGTGTAAAATCTGCAGGTTGCGTTGACAGCTTGGCCTTACTGTTACAATAGCTCGAAGGGTATACTTCAGCAGCGTCAGCAACAAGCTTAAGAAGGTGTTCACCATACTGAAGTACGTAAAAGCACAACATGACGTCAGTGTAGACAAACTGCTTCGCTTCTTTGACGTCACGGCGATAACCACAGAATGGCTGGCGCGAGACATATAACTCCACTTCGGACATAACATGGAAGGTGAGGCCTTCGCTAGTATTTCACTGATATTGTCTAGAGACACGAGTCACGAGAAAGCATGAAAGAAAGCGGGCTCGAACTGTTCGCCGCACACGTGGAAGATTCATTCCACCGGCTCATACGTTTTCACTTCGAGCGTGGTCGACCAATAAAGCAGCCTTACGAACAAGAAGCACAACCCGGCCGCCTCGACGACGTGAAGCACGGCCACATCATTTCTCGCTGGACTGAAGGTGTGCGTCAAGAAAGATGGGTGCATTTTGATGCGAAGACATTCGAAACGCTCGCAAAGTGACTTGCTGCTGCTCTGGAAGCAGATTCGTTATTCAACCGCAATGACTTTGCACGTGCAGCAAAGCGGGACACGGTGCAGTATTACTCCGAGCGAGAAATATCAGCAGGACCGCCACACGTGCCCCACGGTAAGTGCCGACACCACGCCTCAGCTGCACCGAGTCAACAGCTTGAACGCCACAACGAGGTCCCTTGCCGTGAAAGCGTTTTCATCCTTGGCGTTGACGAAGCAAGGAGGACGGCGACTCAAGGCTCGGTTGGCACGATTTGATGCGCTTGGTCACATTTCTATAGATCAAGCCACGCCTTATGTGTGGGCCTTAGAAAAGTGGCTTGCATGACGTTTACATATATGCTGCCTGAAAATCTTCGCAGTTGGAAAACCGAAGAAATTTCTTTCTGACAGTGGCATAAAATTTACTACAGGCGAAGACAGACAATTCTTGAAACACAACAACATTCATTAACTTTTCACATTGTCTCGGCATACACAGTGGATCGCAGAAATCTGACTGTAGTGACTCGACTAAGATGCAAAATCAATAGTGAGTCTCGAAAACCATGGATTCAACATCTTTCGCTGGTCATTCACGAACACAACAGGACTACGCATCAGGTGACATGATATCCACCTTCTTTTCTGATGTAGTTAATGCCTCAGCGGAGGTGGTTAAAAATGCAGTTAATATCTTCTAGCACCTTTGCTAGTGTTAATACCCCAGCAAACAGCAAAACAAAAAAAGCCAGGTAATATACGACGTAGTGTTTCTATCAAGTAAACGTGCCGTTTGCGACTTGATGCTCTGCGAAACCTCGCGGTATCCACACCATGGAAAATTTTGGCCGGTGATGGAAGGTCCTTAAAAAATGATCACCAAATTTTATGCCGCGAAATACGAGGCTGACCAATACCACTTCGTATAACTGCCGGCATTGTGCATGCTAGCGAGTTTCTCCGGTATTATTGTCTAAGTCAAGTGACGCTTCTTTGGGAGGAATTCGAAATCCTGTAGGGGTTCACAGTCGTTCCTCAGTATGACCGTGAATGAGGATGAGAAAGTGCATTTGAACAAGAAATCCAGCCCACAATAGCACCACGGCGTTTTCATATATATATATATATAGTGCCATCATTTATTTATTATACCTTAAGGGCTCAAGTTGTATTAGCAGGGATGACGAACTGGGCAGTGCCAAAAATGTCAGTCCCAAATCTAATTCTTTGCTGTTTAAAAAAAAACCAGTGGCACTCTATGCCCAACGATAGCAGCACTCATAGTCGTCGGCTCCGGAAATCTGATTAGATAACAGCTTTTGGCTAGAGCACGCGTGACAAGAACTGAGGTATCATTAAGAATGCAGCAGCACTACTTTAAATTTGTTATCCCAGTGGCTTATCCCCCTGCCTGTGTTAAACTGGTGTGCAGCACGGTAAAAAGACGATTATTTTATTAGACGCGCGGCTCGCACCTGTTGACAAAACAACTGTTCCGAAGATAAACGTGCACGGTCAAATAGAATAACGTAGGCATGCGTGAAAGATACACACGCACACACACACACACATATATATATATATATATATATATATATATATATATATATATATATATATATATATTATATTCATATCATATGAAGCCAACAAACACTGACGCCAAGGACAACATAGGGGAAATTACTTGTGCTTAATAAATGGAATAATGAAACGATATAATAATGGAAACTAAAGCAGATGGAAAAACAACTTGCCTCAGGTGGGAACCGAACCCACAACCTTCGCATTTCGCGTGCGGTGTTCTACCAATTCAGCTACCGCGGCGCTGTATCCCCATCCACTTTCTTGGGTATTTATGTGTCCAAGTATAAGTGTTTCTATATATATATGTATATATAAATGTATGTATGTATATATAAAAGTATGTACATATATATATATATCTATATATGTTTATCTATTTATTTGTGGGGTCATATAACTGGTGAGTGTGCGCAATGCATATGGCATAACGCATTGCCAATCCGCCTCACGTTTTAGAAAGACGACACTGCGATGAAGGCTTCATTTTAAATCAAATGTTATATCGCAGCGATGTCGTACCATGACCCGCCCGTCGCCATCACGTCCGCACATTGTGCTCAATTGATCATTCGAACAACGAAGCAAAATACACCTAGAATTACCTAGAAGCGGAAGATAATAGAGCTCACTATCGGCTAAAGGTTTATTCCATAATAAGCGCATGTGAAAAAAAAAATTAGAACACATGTGAAAAATAGAAATACATAGATCAGTGAGAAAAACAATACAAATATAGTCAATATTGCTCGGCAATGGGCGCGTACTTGTGATAACGCAAATCCTGATTAGTGTGATCTCAGTTGTCAATGCCGTTAATTCATCGAATAGTTTATTTCCGATCTGCATTGTCATTGGGAAATGCAAAAAAGATGTGCCTAGATGTTAATGATGATTATTGTAATTCGTGAAGGTGAAGATAAGCTTGATATAGTCTTTCTAATGAGGACTATGATACACGTAAATAGGCAAACCAAAATATGAACTGCTTGTGCTGTTGTTCAATCTATGTTCGCCTCAGCAAGAAAGTATTCTGTGCTGCCGTAATTTGATTCCAGATTGTGGGCTTTAAGGTTTTAGGGCACTTTAAGAAACTGTCTCCCAGTTATATTCCAGCTATTATATAACAGATAGAGATAGCGCGCTTAATGGAATGAACGAGCAGCATCTTCTCAAAACAAAAATAAGGAAGCGTAAATTGCGTCTATTGCGATAGTACTTATGAGGACACTCGAAGAAAATGGAAATATTGACAATGGCCGCCCGCGAACGGGTTTCTGGAGACATAACATTCGCAGCGCATGCTTCTTTTATCTGAAATCTTCTCACACAATTGTTGAAAGCGCGAAACAAAGCCAGTTCTCGAACCTGAAAGTGGCGTAATTTATCTGGCCCTGCTCTTTTATGGGCAGCGCAGTGGCGGTCGTGCGATGTCACCTACGCCGCAGGCCCTACATTGCGTGTTAAAGCTTTTCAGGGTGCCGGAAATTTTGGTGCACCTACGCACGTCACGCCCGCGTTGGCTTGACCCTCATATAGCTAGAACACCGTCTGAGAAGTTCAAGCCCAACGCCAAACCCCACTACCGCAGTCAGTATCTCGCCCTTCGGGCGATACTGCCAATTTTTTGGGGCCACTTCTAATTAGATTGTTACGAACATTTACCTTTTTATTATTTATAATTATGACAAATATGTAAAAACCATGACTTAGGAAGGCTTGAAAACAGCAATTCAATTCCTTGCGGCGACAAACCTCTGGAGTCGCTATTATTATTTTCTCTATTTCAATAGAAGGTTTGTAAATTATAATAACGACAATGGTGAAACACTACTCGCTTTTAAGCCCGAACAGTGCTGCTCTAAACTACGGACGCAAAATAAATAATAGTATGGCCGTGTAATAGGTAATTTCGGTCATATACATGAGAGGTCAAATTGCTTCAAGGTGGCTTGCATTCAAGACATGTTCATGCGAACCTGAGGCGGCAAATGTATACCTTCGCTGAGATTTGGGACAATTTTATTATTAGTCATGGGCTCATACGCAATGTTCTCTTCCATAGAAGCAATTTCGCGTCAATGCCAAGCAACCAGCTCGTCAAAGCTGCGGAACTACCGAGTCAGGTGTGCAGCGCGTTTACTTCTTTTCATCATAATTAGGACCGACAGTGCTGCGATGCAATGGGAAGCGCGGGGTTACGGTATCTTAACATATTTCACGAGCTTTCTTTTCAACGGTGGCGAAAAATTGACTACGCAACCGACACCGCTTCCCAAAACACTCGCTTTTCATAAATGCAATCTAACATAGCGCTGACGCATCTGCTGTAAATAGTATAATTACGAAGGTGTTGAATAGAGTAAATATAATCTGAAACAGCACAAAAAATCTGGAAATTTCAACCATTCCTTTGCCTTTGAGCTCATTTGCAGCGAGAGAAGCATTTTGACAGTGAAGACCACCATTGTATTTTCGCTTAACGCAAATATGTTCGAAAAAAAATCACGTAAACACAAGATGGGAAACTGGCGCTGTTAAAGCGGTTTGTTAGAAGGGAGGCAAAGGGTTGCAAAAAAATGTAATAACTTTTAATGATAATTAAGAAACAAAGATGTCAGAAAATTTTAAAAAATTAGTTACAATTGCGGTTTGATACAGAATGAATGATGTGGATTACGCATAATGGTGGGGGGGGGCGCGGTTACGACTTTTTCTTCTTTAAAATGTACACCCATTTCTTTCTCTATGATACATCTTATAGAATTCAAAATATGTACACTGAGAGACTGACAGTCTCAGACACCCGCGATATGTGGACAAAATTTATGTATTCCTTTCTTGACCAATGTTTAATGCTACGTTTGTTAAAAGCAGTCCAGCTGTATATGATTCAGATAAAATTAGGGCATGATGCCCTTTTCTTTTCTTTTGTCTGCTTCCAAAGTGATGTACCGTCATAGCCATTGTAACAAATTTCCAAAATTGGGAGGTGGAAAGCAGTCACATTTTTTTTTAGTGCAAGTGCAACGCCCAAGTACGTATTTGCCTGAAGTGACTATAGTATGACATTTAGGATGCCTTTAAATTTTATGCCTGTTTACAACATTATAGATTCAGGCTTTTCTGTAAATTATTATTTAGGCCGCAGGCAGGAAGGCAAATGCTTGTTTAAAGGCTTGTTGCTTCTCAGGTTCGATGACTCCTTCTGAAGGTCCCACTTACGGATTACGTAACTTTCAGCCAAACCGTGTACTACAGCTTTTGTCAACTTGAGTTCGGGGAAAGGAAAACATTTATTACTGTTGCTTTACTGACCATATTAGCATACACTCTTCAGAAGAATTACACCCTTTTGCCACACAGCAATAATCGTCATCTGTCTTGTCCGCATTTGTTTTCTTTAACGCGGTGATCGCGGTACTTCCCAGTAACGAACGGCATGCGCGTTACCAGCATGACATAGCTTTCCCGAAAGGAAAGTAGCACGCGCGGCGTTTTCGAGGAACGAAACGCAAGGCAGATGATGATTATTGTTGCGTGGCACATATATACCCCACAGGGTGTACCTTTGCCTAAGAGTGTAGTTGAAAGGTCAACCAACATTTTTAAATGCGCACACTCTGCAGCCTGTGTAGCAATATTATTCTTTTTGTCTATGTCAATTTGTCCTACTTCGTGTTTGTAATAAACGAGAAAATCTTGCAGATAAACTATTTTTGTCATTTTTATCACTGATGTTGCTGGCAGATGTTTAGGGGTAAAGCACCGGCAATATATACGGGGCTGCCAGTAATAATTTTCCTCTCCTTTATATCTTTCAGAAACACAAATGAAACAAATTAGACAGCTTTAAAAAAGTGAAAGCTACGTAAAAAGTATTTGAATGGTGCTTCAGCTTAAGAATAAGCAATTTGTTAAAATGTAGAAAGTGCTTGAGGCAGCGAGGAATTCATCAAAGCAGAAGACTTGGATATGTGTAACATAGGAAGAAAGTAACCCAACAAGAAAACAAGCAATTGGTCATTCTGACAATCTGTTGCCGGTTTGTCCGGCCAGAAACATTAACACAAATGACGAATGCGTTGAACAGAACTGAATACAGTGTGAAATTGAAAGCACAGCATAAACCAACCCTACTAATAAAATGAGAAACACTTGCATATTCGGTGCTCGGTGAATTGCGTAACAAGGCTCAAATCCCAGGCGTTAAAAATGCATGATGGTATGTTTCCAATACACGGGTAGTTTTCGTATAAATTTCTCATTCCCCTATTATATTTGAGAAATGCGTGCACTTAACTCTACGTTCCGTGTAATTAAGTGACAACGATGTTGGCCACGGATTCCATCAAATAAATTTAATCTTGTGTGAAAGCAATAAACTGATAAAAGCAGTGAATGCGGTCGTCGGAAAAATTAAAAGAAGAATGCACTCCTGTGAAATAACTTACTCGCAGAAGCGAAGGTGACGAAGCAGAAGCAGCTGAGGAATGTCATCTTCATCACAGTCAGTAAAAACTCCATGTTTCTGAAATAAACAGCCGAAACATGCTTCATCATTTCTCAATTTCGGAAGAAATATTGAATTTCTTAGCGTTGTTGATTCCATGAGGCCCTGAAGATAACCTGAGACGAGAAAATTTGATATGAGCGTGGGTCAACGAGCCCACTTGCCGCCCTGGCGCGGCAGGAGGTCCGTGAGGGGAGAGGGCATCGCCAGAACTACACGTCACCCCCCCCTCTCGCTTTCGGAAGCCCGGCTCGCTCTCTCTCTCACCCCCACTGGGATTAGCTGCTGCGCGCATCTGCCGGCCTTGGTAGCCCCGCTGCTTCCTCGCTCTCTCGTCGTGCAGGACGTGGGTGGCAAGCGGCGTTGGCACCGCAGTCTACTGCTGCTTGCTGGCTCGGACAAGACGTACCGCCATGGCACATTACTAGCAGTGCAAAACTTGAAGGACCGCTCAGCAGCTTCCAACAGGACATAAATGCTTTCGTTTTCAAAACTCAAAGAAGAGCTTAGGTGTACTCGGATTGTTCTTTAGTTATTAGCGTTGCTCAAGCAGTTACCATTAGGAGCTGACTGTAAGCTAATGCGTACTCATTAAACTGATCAACTGCTAAAAAGGAAAATTAGAAGTTCAGGATACAATATATTTCGCTTCCTATATTAAGAAGCTAAATAATTTGTTTCATGTGTTAAATTAAAGTCACGAGCAAAAATTTCTGAATTACTAAGCAGACAATGTGGTAATGAATGTAGTGTATTTGAATGAAACTGAATGCTCCGATTTAACAAGACACTTTACCTGCCTGGTCATTCTTTTGTGTGCACGAAAAGACCTGGAATGTTATAATAACGCTACAGGAGCTACTATTCTTTTTCATGATATACGAGGCTCAGTACCATCATGGGAAAATCTTGTAGGCTCAGTGAATTTGGCGAAGTCTACACTGGTGTTCCGATGTTGGCCAAGTATGATCGCGGTACTATGTGTTTTAAGCAATGTTGTAGTAGTGCTCAACACTTCTATAATCAACACACACTGATCAGCCATCTCAAAAGTGTTACAATATCGACTTTGATTGGTGTTTTCATCTGAATGTGAGTTCAGCTATACTTCGTTTGAATTCTTAGGGTGCTTCACGCAGTTTTCTGTGGCGATCTGTTTCTGTAATTATCTATCATATAACTACGTTTGTATTTGTGTAGTTTGTATGTAACTGTTTTCCCGCCTGGCTAGGTCACTGGGTAGTCACTGGGTAGTCATTGGTCGAATGGGTAGCACATCGGGGTGCCGTTCTGGCAAATAGGGATCGATAGCAAACATCGAACCAACTTAGGTCACTGAATATGTGGTAATGTTTCCATACGTGCGGCTCTTCAACAAACCTCTTTCACGGTGACAAGGATAAATGTAGACGTGGTACTGCATAGGTACCGCTGTACGAAGAAACTCTTTTACTCCGACTGAGTGCACTGCGTATGTGCCACTGGGCCTGTTCTGGTCTTCAATCAACTTCTTTCATATCAACATTGTTCATTGGGTAAGTTGCCAGTAGGTGTGGGCAGCTCTTCAATGCACTTCTCTGACGGCAAAAAGACGACGACACCGACGGAGTGCACGTGCTTCGTATGGGTTCCTTATATTTCAAACTCTTGTAGGCAAAAAACCACCGCTGGACCCAAACTAACGTCGGAACCAGTTTCCGGAAGTAGCCAGCTAATGATCAAGACAAGTCCCAACGTAGGGACCCAGGACAAGGGTTTCTACAACCACAAGATTGCTAACCCTAACGAAATATTCACTTCCTCTGTCTGGCCGAGAAGCAGTTGCGCCGCAACTACGAAGGTGCGTGGCGTAGCTGTCGACAGCCCGGCTCCCGAGGACTTCGCATAACGACTCGCACCCCCGTGAGATCAAGTAAGCGCAGCCCGTCCCCTCAGTATGGAGGTAGTAGAGGTTGAAGGTGCGGAAATAGCCCCCGAAGAAATTACCCTTGATGCAGGGTGGCTTGTCAGCCATCGTAAGCAACGACAGACTACGCACGCATTATCCCTAGTCATACACGGATCCCTTCGTGCAGTAGCAAGCCCACTCACCGGGCGTACCCAGCAGTCCGCCCTGTGCCCACGAGCACCACGGCATTAAAGGTTCTTTCTGGGCGAGTTGGTGCATACTTGACATAAAAATTGTTACAGCGCAATCACATGCAACCACAAGTATGAAGGACAGCGCTTGTGTTCCATCCTTCATACTTGTGGTTGCATGTGATTGCGCTGTAACAATGTTTATGTCGAGCACCACGGCAACCACGACTTCCTAAGAACGATATCAAGATCGTCATTCGCCCAAGAGACGGTTTCAACGTGTCCAAATTAGGAGACACCCAGATATGCGACTCAATTTCTACAGATCACGGGCATAACAACCACAGAAGCAGAGTACGAGATTTACCGCTCTTGCGCGGATAATAACATCAGTGTAGTTAGCACGCGAATCATGTCTAACGTCAAAAAATGCTGCCGCATCCGGAGTAACCCCATCGGAGCAGTCCGCTACGCTGCCACAGCATATGCCACACCGCCGAAGGACACAGCCAAAGGAGTTATACATAACATCCCTTCATATGATACGGAAGAAGACATCACCAACAGTCTCGTTTTCACCAAGAACCCTGCGATTCTTCAGGCCCGACGCATGTGCAATACTGATTCAGTGCTCATCGTATTCGACAGAAAGCAAGTACCGTACCATGTCTACTACCGGGGAGCCGAATACAAATGCCATATACATAAGAAGCGCATCGAGGTCTGCGACATCTATGGGACCGTCGGCCACAGGGCCGATGTATGCCCCCCTCCAACCCAGAAGAAATACAATAGCTGTGGTACAGTAATTCCGCCAGCTGATCAATCCTGTCGCCCTTGCTGCGCGCTCTGCGGCAAAGACCACCCTGCTGGTGAGAAGGCCTGCCATCGCCGCTTCCAGACACCACACCTCCTACTCCAACGACAATGGGTACACCTACGACTGGAAGAGCAAGAAGCAGACCAGGAGACGGGGCTATCGACTTCTGCAAATGGAGACTCAGCTCTGCCAACATTGAAGTCGACGCCCCAACCACGGGAGCCTGGGGTAACGCAGCAACTCACGACGACGCAGTCAGTCTCGTGGATGCAGCCGCTCCTCAGGTCGCTGTCAGTCACAGGGACGCCTATACTCCTGGAGCGGACCGGACTCAACACCAACGCAGCAGCAAGGAAACGCCAGCCCTATAGTGACCCCAGTTAAAGCGCAAGACGCACCCCCCAAGGTAAGCTGGGCCAGCATTGTCTCCCACACAGGTCACACCACACAACTTATAGCAACTACGGTGAACACAGTTAGGGACGCTACTATGCACAGCTTCATGCAGGAGCTCTGATTTTTACGTGCTCAGATACAAGACCTGAAGACATAAAACGCGAAGCTCAAATCAAAACCCAAACACTTACCATCAAATGCAAACATCCTTCCTTTCCCTGCAATAGATTCCCCGCAAACCATCCAACAACCAACCCCGCACAAACGCAAAGCCTTCGAACCAATCTCAAAAGCGGCAACCCCAGCATACACTTCAGAAGGAAATGTCAGCTGTGAGGCCCTCACTCAGGTTCAGCAGCGGACAGAACGCAACTTCACCGAAGCATTAGACTGTAAGCTTGCCACATTGTTCGACGCTTCCATTGTAAAGGCTCTCGAAGACGCAATGGACACCCTCCTTACTGGGAAACTCGAAACACTACTACTGCCGAGAATTGAGCAAGCCTTTGCGGCATGAGAACAAGTGACAGGAAAAAATGGACGACACG
The DNA here is from genome assembly GCF_023375885.2 of Dermacentor andersoni. Classification (NCBI taxonomy): domain Eukaryota; kingdom Metazoa; phylum Arthropoda; class Arachnida; order Ixodida; family Ixodidae; genus Dermacentor; species Dermacentor andersoni. The sequence goes on along the minus strand of NC_092823.1, from coordinate 90,612,920 downwards.
CGCAAATTGCTTCAAGACATGGTCGCGACTCTGCCTCAAAATCAGAACACTCGTTTGACAGAATCGAAAAACACCCTACTTGGTGCCAGAGCAGGTCCCCTATAGAAGCCGTACTAGCGTCCCGACAAAGATGGCTGCGAGTAATCCCGAACGAGTTACCTACTGCATTTGGCAGTGGAACTGTCGGAGCTTCCGACGAAAACGAGCACACATAGAGCAATACATTACCTCTCTCGCACCACGTACTTCCCCCAATGTCATCGCATTACAAGAGACCGGAGAACCGGCTAAGCTGTCGGCACACGCGGCATACACCGCAGTTTGCGATGACAACTGCAGGCCCCAAGTAACCACACTAGTTAAGCAAAATATTCCGGTTATGCAGTATCCCGAAGGCATTGATACAACAGCCGACATCTCCAGGAGATCATCGCATCTGCAAGGCGCACGCAACAGAGCCTCTTCATCCTCAGTCTGTACAGCAGCCCCAAACAACAACATAGGTTTCTACGACTTGTCACCAAAGCGGATCAAGCAGCCAGGGAAGCCCCCCTGGTCATCGTAGAAGACCTAAACGCCCTTGCGGTGGCATGGGGATACCCAATGGACCGTCGAAAGGGAATACAACTATGGCTTGACGGACAATATCTAGGTCTTACTCTTGTCACGCATCCAACTTGTCTTACTCGTATGGGAAACAGCGTTAGCAGCGACACTACTCCGGACCTGACATTCGCAAAACAAGTTCCACAGGCACACTGGATCAACGCACAAGGCAATTTTGACAGTGATCACTAGTTAATCTAAACAACAGTTCGAGCGGTCCCCCGAAAGTCCAAGGGCCGTCAACACCGCATGACGAATTGGGACGCTTTCCGGCAGGTCAGCGCTCTCATCCCTTTCTCCGATACCCAACCCCTTTTGGGAGATTGGGTGGCATCCTTGCTGCTAGACGTGAGTGTAGCGACTAAATTGGTGTCTGAGGAAGCCAATCTGCAGGAGGCAGATAGCAAGTTACTGCATATGTGGGAAGCCCTCGCCCGTCTGCAACGCAGATACAAACACAAAAAGCTCAACAGAACGCTCAGGAAACGTATGAGTACTTTTACCCTTCACATCGCAGACTATGCACAACTTACTCGTCAAAATTGGCATAGGACACGCAACAGCATGGAGTGGCAACCAAACTGCACAAAACGTGGAATTATACTCCGTTGCCCCCTCGGTCCGGCCAACAGCAAGAACACCCAACAGCACAACTTGCAAAAGATTATTCACATTTTGGCTTCTTTTTATTGTGAGGGGAGGTGTCCACTTTCCCAGTACGCATGAAACTAAGCTGTGAGGGCTAGCAGCGTATCCTCATCTAGGTTGCCAAGCATTTTATTAGTAATGCCACACTCTAAAAACTAGGAAGGGTATCGCAGGAGTGAAGCTGCCGGTTCACTCTTCAAAGCGTCGTTTTACTCTCGCAAAATGTCGAGGAGAGTGAAATGCATTGTTCACTCTGTCACCAAGGAGAGAGTGAAATGTGCTTTTCACTCTCCCCTTCAGAGAGAGAGAGTGAAAAGACTCTTGCGACAATAGAAAAGAGAGACTCTTGCGGCAATAGAAAACAAAACGTAGCGTAATCTTCTGCTTCAACTGTAGGTGGCTGGCCCCGAACATGGCAATGTATCATTCATGCACGCTGAGCAAAGAACACATTGTTTTGCTTCTAAGAGAACAGGCCGCCGCAGTTCAAAGGAACGCGTAGCGAGCGCTCTACTTTTTCACTCGGAGTGGCTCCACCGCGTGCGCGCGCGCTCAAGATCGCGGAACAACACAGCACTGGAGAAAGGTGATCTGTCCAGCGAGCAAAGGCCAGCCGAGGGAGATCGTGTGTCAACCATCTCGCGCCGCCACGAAAACACGACAGTCGTTCGTCATGCCTTGGATATAACAACAAATCCTCCACGGTAAGTGAATTCTAACTTAGGTGCACATTCTCCGTATATGTCATGCTATCGCCAGGAAGTCGTCGCTGCGCTTAGCCGACGCGATTGACAAAGGACTAGGCGTACGCGCTGTCTCTCGATGTCAATCGAAAAAGCCAGTGGTCACGATAACTGCATGTGATTTTATCACTTTGCCGTTGTCTGTAAGAGCTTTAAAAATCGCAAACGCTGCCAGAACTATGGTATGTTCAATAAGACGCCAGGCGAGAGGACGCTTAAAATGGTTAGTTCACCAGCCCGTGATTCCGACCCTATGCGGAGCGTGATTAGCGTGCGTTTTGTGTGTTTGAATTTATTCAGTTTGGCAGTCTACTGTGTACGGAACGCTGTTGAACTAAGGAATCACATAACAGAAGGCGTCATTTTGCTGGCAGCATGCTTTCTTTTTTATAAACCGCGCGCTTGACGGTGTCTCGCGCAGGGGGAATCTGCGACCACTGAAGTTACGTGCAGCACCAGTGCTAGTTAGAAACCTTGCCGCAGGCATTCAGCTGCATGCTGCAAGAGGTCAGTTGGGCGCGTTATCTTGAACTTACTGAAAACGCATGAGGAATCCATGTTTTATGCTGAAAAAAGTATAAACCCCACATAAGCAATCTTGCGCGCGGCAGCTACAAGCGACGCAACGGAGATGGCTGTCGCGTTCGCTCGTCGCCTACAAGTCGCACTCCGTGCGAGCGACGATTTTGAGCGACGCCTCCCCGGTGTTGCCGGCATGAGGGCTGCAGTCACGCGTGACGCGTGCTTTAGTAATTTACGTTGATGTATTTTACGTAGCATAAAGTAGCATAAAATATTTCCGGAGGTCTTGCAGTACGTTCTTATCCTTGCACGTATAAAAATTGAATCATTTGCTCGTTCCGCGCGACAATCGGTAGTATTTGAGCGATGTATGTACATCCAGTTCCGGCTTCGCGCTATTGGCTAGTCGCTCATAGCACTTCTGGGCGACGAGCGACGATTTCTAGATTTCCAGAACCGAGCCATCTGTTCAAGCGACGGCCCGTTTTGTCGCTCGAAGCCGTCGCTCGTCGCCGTCACGCACTAAATCGCTCTCACAGTGTTTATCCCTAAGACTGAACTGTTTTTGCTCATGTTGAAATGGTGTGATTATAGGTCTGGTTTTGTCTCCTGTTTCGGTTTTCGTGCACGGTGCGAAACTGAAAGGATGCTTATGTCTACGAACTCGGTGAATTGTCGAGCAGCTAGTTACGCATCGGCATCGAATATAACGGCTGCTGTGTGGAATTACAATTGCAGGGGCGCTTTGCATACGCTTATTGTTTTGGACATGCCTGTGCATTTGCTAATATGAGTTGGCGTGTCAGAGTTATGTCGTATGAACAGCTAAATCAGCCTTCCTCTGGGGGTTACAAGCGTAATGTGTGCATTTTGCTATAGCATGGCAGATCAAGATGTGTTTATCGCTTGAATATTTTTAGTAGAGAAATAAAATATAAAAATAAAATGTTGCTTTAATTCCGTGTTACCAGTCTGTCGTACACAGAACAATAGGTTGGTGTAATAAACTAATAACTGCGGTTTAACTGCAACTTTTACATGCCTACAAGAATCTAAAATGCTAGATTTCAAACTGCAGCAGTAGTCGGGTCTGTCAAAAATGAACTCCACTGCGCACCTCATGCATGAAAATAAGTTCATGCCTTTTAGTAAGCTTAGATGCAGGCCGCAGTGAACTTGTTAGTATTGAAATGTGGGTAAGCTTGCCATAACAAGCCTTGTTGCCCTTTTTTATAGGCACATCCATATATCCATTGAGCTGAAGGACAATATTTTCATCCCTACTGAGCATCATGTTTGCAGCTATAGTCCTCAGATTATGGCTTCAGCAGTGGCACAACCAGGGATGGTGCGGGGGGGGGGGGGGGGGGGGGGGGCACACTGGGCACGTGCTTAGAATGTGTCACAAGTGGTGTTTGCGATACACCAGACTCATGACAGACCTATGACGTCTGAAAATGACCAATATTCTATTCATTAGCAGGAGTATTCTAACATTCATGAAAAACAAGGATGAACTGTGGTTTATTTGTTTTTTTGCTTAAATCTAAATATTGAAGTTAGTTTAGCAGTTGACTGTTGCAGTCATTTGGATGTTTTGCATGCATTTCACTAGGAAGACTAAGAGCTAAGACTTTTTTATTGCCGTGGCCTTGACTGTCTTGATGTTGTTTTGCACCATGCCCTTGTGTTGACTTTTGCATACGATATTTTTCAGGCACCCGCTTTATATAACGCAAGAAGGCAGCTGCAAGGACACGAGGATGTGAAAGAGCCAGTGCAGCGCGACTTCACGTAGTGCAGAGGAGCCAATGCCAAAAAATCAAAATACATTGGCATGTTATTTGGACAAGAAAACTTGTATGTGGGTATATTGGGTGTACCATTCGACCAAATGTCAACAAAATCAAGATACAGTATGTTACACGAAGATGAAAATTCTCACGTGCTCCAGGCAGTCATCTTAACATGGTATATTTATGTAATGTCTCTGATTGGAAAGTCAAATCAAGTATGCTCTCTGGAGACAAACACATACCAGCAAGTGTCATTGAAAAGTTAAAGATGTGTTTTATGAAAGCTGATTAGTTCTGAGAAGTGACTGCTTTTTGTCTTGCCTCTCAACAGATATATCCATGTGATAAAAAAATAGTGGTACAATGAAATTGCATATTTGTTTAGCGACATGATACATACTTGCAATGAGCACGGTGCCTGTGTTTACTATAAAAAGCAACAGCCCATGCTTGGTTAGGTTAGGCCCACTACAACATGCAGGCATAGGTGATTGGCGCTTTTTTTATTTCTGTGTCGTGAGGTTTATTGACGTGCGTATAGGTGCAGTGGCACGCAGTATGGCTAGTACAAAAGGGGGGGGGGGGGGGCAGATATATGTAGCTCACTGTACACGACACAGGGCAAAGGAAATCCGTGTTCAGCAACTACGTTAAATGCCATGTACGTAAATTTTACAACGCTACTCGTTCGAAGCGCGCACAGGTGCATATTGAAGAAAAGTTTCCAGGGTAGATAATTTAGTTCGTAATTTACACTAATTTTGCTCTAACCACGAGACATAATAATTTGAATATACTGCACGGAAAAACCTAGAGCGAATTAAATTGTGTGTCAGCTTCGTGTGTATACATATAGTCTTTCCTATGCATTAGGTTTTTTGTGTAATGCATTAACAGTTGACAGCCTATCTTATGATGTGTACTCTGTTTACACTACAGTTGTTTATTAGTTTACTCGTTTGTTTTGCGACTGATGAAATGCCGGCATATATATATTTTCAACATTTGACATAACCCTGTATGTTTTGCAGGGACAACCCAGGACGTGCATTTCTCAGCACCCAGTCAACTGCCAAAAGTGACCAAAACACAGGCCACCAGTAAGTGGACATCAGTTGCAATTTCACATTATGCAGTTGGCGGCTGCCTTGTACGGAGGCTTTTTTTTTTTAATGAGATGGTGATGTCGTTCTAAAGTACATTTTGACCACAAAAATGCGATCATGTCTCACAGAGGCATATATGGTTGCTATTCTCTGCGAGGGACGTGTTCTCGTGTTCGTGAAGCATTTGTGTTTGGCAGTATTGTCACCCAATGAGTCGGATATAAACACTAACTCGCCACTGCCGGCAAGTAGTTGCAAGAAACGCATTATGACGCTGTAAAGTTATTTCATTAATTCGAAGGAAAGTTTTGCAGCAGGAAAAAAGGTTGCTATTCCAGGTAAACATGTCTTTTTCTCACAGGTTATTTAGCCAAACTGTGGATGCATGAAATTCGTGACTTATGAATAGATTTTAATTTATTCTTTAGTAATGCTTCTAAAAGAGACTAGAAATAGCATGTGACTACCTCTGCAATCAGCAGACCATACATTTACAGTCATAAGTGGCAGTTCCATGCAGTCTCGCACTTTATATAACCTTTCCTTTCAGCAACATTGGAACTGGTGGCTGCGTTTTCAGAAGGAGAAGTGCACTTGACACTGTATATGTATGTGTGAATTCGGTTTTCTTTGTATGTGTCGGCTCACTGACAAACAGTGCAAAAATCTGTTGTACCATGAGCCTGACGACGCCTTCTGCTGCTAGAAATGCGGCACTTCGTATTTTATAGTACTGCTTGACATTTAAATCAAAGCTACCACATAAAATGATCAAGAAAACTAACCGCTGTTATAGCTGTTTTCCTCAAAGAACGCTTGTCCTTTATGGGCTGTGTTAATCTGAGCTCTCCACCGATGTTTCAGTAGTATTATCCCTTAGTGAGTGAGAGATTGGGGGCAATTAATCGTGTTAGTGTTTAAGTGGTGTCCTAATTATGTGCATTTGTTCCAACAAAGTTGTCTAGATTACTTTATTGTGTAGTGTAAAGCTTATGAAACCATCAGCAACTGAGTTGCTAACACGCATATGGATTTGTCACTATACAGGTGGAACTCGGCTGTACCACTGCAGTGCTGCGGAAATTGCCTTCACCAGCGGCTTTTCAACAGCTGTTTCGCAGCATGTCGGTATGTGTTAATTTATAATCATGTTGGGATGGGCTAGTATTATGGACCACTGCTACTCTGTATTGTGACAGATCCATATGATAAGGGATGTAATGGGCACAGTGAAAATTTTTGAATTTTTACTATGGTACATAAACAGGCTCTCCTTTTCGTCACTGGAGCAGGAGAGAAGGGCATGCAGGCACTCCTGAATGTACATATATTTCAAAACATGAGAGAGACATATAACACACACACACACACACACACACACACACACACACACACACACACACACACACACACGCACGCACACACGCACGCACACACACACACACACACACACACACGCACGCACACGCACACACACACACACACACACACACACACACACACACACACAATTAAACTAAAGGCAGGGACGTTCCATCTTTCATCTTGAATTGAATTGTGCAGCGCAAAAATACAACACATACCACAGAGAAGCACACATGTTAACAGGTTTGATACACACGTTAGTTCAACAGATTTGATACTTCAAGTGTGCTATTTTACACAAGGGGGAAGGGAAAGGGGAGAAAATCTGAAAAAAAAGTGGAGTGGAAAAAAAGGAATCGTGCCAAAAAGCATGAGAAGCATCGCGCAGCCAGGATCACCAGCAAGACATCTAAAAAGCACTCTGATAAAATTACATACAGGACAACCTTACGTATAGTTTGTTTCAATCAACTCAGATCACATGCAGCCATTACTGCAATCAAGTTGTTTCCCTATGTCATATGAGGGAATGATGTGGGCCCAAAAAACTGTTTAGAGCTGAAGGATTATGTTCCATTCTAGCCTCATTGCCTGCTTTTTTATCATATTGTTATGAGCTGCTTATGTTAGGGACAAAAAGTAAGAGTACGAACTGTTTCCCGGTTCGCCATTCCACACATGTCTTTGTGACTATATGTACATGCAGATGATCCATAGTTGAAAAATATTCAGTACAGTAGAATCTCATTACAAGATGCACTTGGTTGTAAGAGACATCTGAAAATGGTTTGGTTGGTTTTCCGATGTTTGCTACGTTAACAATACTGTATACAAGAGACACCTTTGTTACTAAGGATGACTTTTTAAGTATTCACTACTTCGAAGGGACACAACCCAGACACATTCACTTTTTGCACCTTGTGTGCTCCGAAGGGCGTAAAGATCACGCAATCCTTACACAAGTCAATCGCGCATGTCTCTTTTAGCATGAACCAGAAAAGGAGGGCAACGAGGACAGTGCAGGGCAGAAAGTGTCGGCAGTTGAAGCTGACGAGCGTCTAAGAGCACCTCGAAGGTACTGCGAGCAACAAGGCTTGCAAAGTGAAGTGTTTAAATTCCAGAAGTTGGGAAGGAAGCTAACACAATCTACAGTCACTAAAAAGCTGTGAATGTCTTCTTTAAAGGGCCCCTAAACACCGAGGTTGAAATTTAGTTGCGGTGTTGCAGTTCTACACAATAAGGCAATGAACAGGTAGCCACGAGAATTTTTCGAAACGGTGCAGTAATAGTGGAGCTACGTGTGTTTGATTATCGAAAAGTATTCCCCACTCATTTTACTCTTTCATCTGGTACACGCCATATGGACAGTATCGTCTTTTCCTTGCCTAGTACACCTCCAAATGTTACGGGACAGGCCAACACCAACGAGCTCTATTGCTGCCGCGCTGGCCCGTCGTCCTGCGAGGGGTGGCGCTAATACAACGGAACTGTATGGTGACTCGTGTTGAAGAGCCCTTCTGTTGGCGTTTCTGTTCTTTGCCCCCATTGGCTGCCCACAATGGCATCGCGCGCAACGCGACGAGGAAGAAGGAGTGTGTGTATTTGCTTGCAGGCCTTGCCGGCAGTCGTACACTTTCATTCGACCAATCGACAGCACCGGAAACTGGTGACATCATCAGAGACAGCCTGGTGACATCAGGACAAACTGGGGGGTGCAGGATAGGTCCAGAGAGGCGCACGGAGTCATTTTCTTCATATTGTGGTGCTCCGGCAGTGCTACGCACTCTGGCATTTCGTTTCGTCGATCGTGACGGCATTCTGATTTCGATACGCGCGTTTACTTGAAATGTTCAAAAAATGTCGAGAAGTGGTTTAGGGGCCCTTTAAGCCACCCTGAGCATTTATTCCTTCAGATATATCAAAACATACTTTAGTGATGATGCATAATAAAGTGATCTAGTCTGGCTCCTCAGTGTCTCAAAATTTTTGGTTTCTAGAGACATGTTTCCCGTGCCTCTTGAATATCTTCTGATGAGGCTTTACTGTAATATACACAAACAATTGTGTAACTCCTCCTGCAAGTATTATTAAGCCCGGTCACTTATGTGCAAAGCTTGTGGTTAAGTCTTGATGTCCGTACTTTTTAGAGCTATGTTTATTAATTCATGCTGTTCTTACTGGTTCTTCGATGCAGGAGACAATGCCTACGAAATTATTGGTCCTGATCATGAGAGCCCTCAAGGGGCAAACAACATCTCTGTTGCAGAAGTGAGCCCGATACCACTTGGAAGTTACCATGACAGATGACACGGCAGCAATAGATACAGAGACTGCCATGTCTACTGCAGCTGCAACAGTGTACGAGGCAAGCAGCAGCGCGTCAGCATCAGCAGCAGTGTCAGAAGGAACCACACCAGGCCTGGTAGAGCAACATGTGTGCTATCACTGACTTTTTTTGTAGTGGATACAACTCATTTGCTCAACATACAAAAGCTTTTCGCCACGACTGTGAGCCAGTGTTATTGTGCAGAAAGTGCAAGACTAAGTTAGGTGTTATAACACAGTACAAGCATCACTTTAATATATGCAAATGCAAACATATTACAGTTGTTGCCTCCCTAGCCAGCCCACATAGTGACAACAATGTGGAACACATGGTGGGACACACCTCTCCCCCATTACAAGATAGTAGAGACTGTCAGTGTTGTTGCTAGATTGACTGGTCTTTGTAGGCAACTAGAAGGACCACACAGGTGTCATAAGATTGTTGTTGATGTTGTTGTTGAAGAGGTAAAAAAGAAGTTTGATGCAGCTGAAGTGCCAACTGATATTAAGCAAATCAAAAGCAACCACCTGAGAAAGCAACACTATCGAAATTTGGGTATCTATGTGCCGCCAACTCTGGTAAGAATGGCATAGGACAGAAGTGTGATGAAAATCACACAGACACTGCTGTTGCATCACTGGCCACAGTGAGCAGCGACTTGTAGGGCAAGCGAGTCAACTGAAACTAACATTATGATATAGTGTCATGCTCCCATGTGACCGCTTTTCAAGTTATTTTGCAAGATACAGCTCAACCTCCAGAAACGAGACTGCAACTTGTCTGTAAAAAAGCTTTCACAAAAAATTATTCATAACACTATTAACATAGCAGTATCTTTTTTTTTGTGTCGGTTCGAGGTTCCCGGCTGTCCATTAAGGCAAAAATTGAGGAAAAAAAGAACATGTGTCGTACTTACACCTTTTTAACAAGTACGAGGGGGACAGAACTTTTCTAGTCATGCATCTTCATCATACTATCAAGTTTTTAAATGCCTTTTATAATTATTATTACCAGTTATATCTGAGTGCATTGTATGCATGTAGCAGGTGTAAAATCAGGTCAGTTGGATCAGATGCCTTATCTGCAAGCGAGCCCTATATTCAAGAAATTTGAATTAAAATAGTTACGTTAGAGACGCAGTCTTTCAGCACTTTATTGCCTGTGGTTTAAGCATTGCTCAATACTTTTGTGGGTGGCAATTTCAACCGGCACAGCACTGCGCTTTGCCACAGTCACATTTGTCTTCAAAGCGGTGTTTACCATTTGTGTTGATCTGTTTGTGTATGCATAGAGCAAGTTTTTAATTTATATTGTTCTGCATTCTTGTGCTTGCACTAAGCTTGTATAAGGCAGTTACAAAATGTGCGTCACTATAACGAACTGTTCTGTTGAGCTTACACTTGCAAATAATCGTGTTCAGATGACCGCACTTCTATGCGGGTGCACCGCTAGCTTTGTGTATGTTCTCATGTTTGTATAAAGCTTATATAAGCTAGTTAGAAAATGTATGTCACTAAGCATTGTGATATTCTTTAAAGAACTGCTTGGCTGGTTTTACACTTGTGAATTAGTATTGAGGCGGTGGTATTACCATGTATGCCCACTGCTAGCTTTCTGTGTCCTGATGTGTTTGTATTAAGTTTCTACAAGGGAGTTACAGCATGTACGTCACTAAGCGCTGTGATATTTTTTAAAGAACTGCTTTGTTGGTTTTACACTTGTGACTAATAGTACTCGGGTGGCACTAGTCATGTGTAGGTACACAGGGACCATTTGTATACATTATGCTCATGTAAAGCAGTTACAAAGTGTACGTCACTAATTACTGTGATATTTGTTGAATTGCTGTGATGGTTTTACACATGTGAATAATAGTGGTCAGGACACAGTACTTGCGGTGTATAGTTCAATTTATACACTGCGAAGACATGGGCTGTATACGTACCAAAAGAAATGTATGTCGTTATATTGTTGTGATTATTACTGTTTGGATTTTATTAAACTGTAATAAAATTGTTTCTTGTATCTATTGAGGTATGGCAATTTGTCATGCAACCAAACTGAGGACCTGAACTTGTGCATACAAATGAACAGCTAATTTAAGAGTATACTGCTCATATTCTGCTAAACCAGTTTAACAAATCTCGTACTACAATGCTGGAAAAATGACAGAGCTGCCTCGGATGTACAGAAAAAGTTCTGCACTGGCTGAAGGACTGCCCCACACTAGAGTTCGTAATGTTGCGTTTATTGGAGTAGAACAGAAAGTGCACTTCTATTAAAAATGCGACAGTCGGTGCAGAAACATAAGGCAGACGAACGGATGTGGCACATTTTTTTCAGGGCCCTCCATGCCTACTACTGCTTTTCTAGTCTTCCTGTGCTCTGCGTATAAGCCCCTGTTCAGCCAAGGTTTTTACTCCATGACAGTTGTTCTACTGGGTTCGTAGCAATATTGAAGAAAAAAATTCAATGGTTTTCAAGGACTTTCGAGGCCCCGACACAGTAACTTCAAGGACCTCGTGCAATGTGTGTAGTAGTTTGGACAGGCAATAACTTGTTCAAGAACACCGTTAACTTTAATGCAAACAAAAGAAAACAAAACAAATCGCATTTCAGTGATTTCAAACATTTGAAAGACTGCTAATTTGCCTTTCACCGCCCACCACTAAACGCACACAAGGAAGCATTTCAAGAAAGCGCTCAGTTTTTCTGCAATAGCACAATTAATTACTTGGACCTGCAACATTTGCAGTTTTTGAATACTGTTTGGTTTGACAGTGTATGTGATGTCATCTGTTGCCTCAGCTGTTTTCACCATCAAATAAGCAATAGTCATTTCTAATTTCTTTTTATTGTGTCTGTCGCTCTCAATTTACTCTTCACGGCTTCTCTTCGAATGCCTCAACTGTTGAGCTTCCTGCTTCTGCTCCTCCAAGCACATTTGTCGCCGGTTCCATCTGCATAAAACTGGTATCTGCAGCTCCTTTGTAATTTCAACTTTAAGGATGTCGCTTTCCTTCTATTACCTCCAGAGACAATTCTCTGTGACATGCGAAAGAGTGCCACAGAAGGGAAAAAAAGCGCTTGGCAATGTCTGCTAAGTCTAGCCAAGTGTACAAGTTTAAGGACTTTCTAGTACTTCTAAAAATTCAAGGGTTTTCAATGCCTTGAAAATGGCATTTTAGAAATAAAGGATTTTCAAGGATCGCTACAAACCCTGGATTCTAGCACCTAAATAATTTTACAAGCTTATTTTGGCATGGAGTAAGGAAATTCATGCTTTCTAGCTAACGCTGCACTATCTCTGTACAGTGAAGCCACGAGAGCGCAACTACTTTGGAGTAAAGAAAAATACTGAAACCTTTTAATACCACTCTTCTTTTTTTCTATGGAGCTTCGTATCGCCTAGTTAAGTTTACGAATGTGCCTGGTTTTGGCGGGCGTTTCTTCGACATTTTCTGGAAGAAGCAGATGTCTAGCCCCCGTATTCAGAAATGTATCTTAATACAAAGCTCATGCTTGACTTGATATAAACGACGCCTGTTGCGAACGTCCCCCAAGACGCTCAATGCCTTTCTTTTGGTGCGTTCACGACTTGCGTCGTTTAGATCAAGTCAAGCATGGGCTTCAAGTTATGATGCATTTCTACATATGGGGGTAAGCGTGCACAATTCCGGGCAACGCACTGTGCCATTGACACCGAGAGAAAACGGGGAAAACAGTTAACCACTTATGCTCCTAAACTTTCGCGTACCTGTGGTGTGCGTGTATCGTGGAAGAAGAAACAGCGCAAACACAAGGACGAAAAAAAGCATCAACCACACCAGCGCTTCGTGGTGTGGCATGTTTTTGCGTCGTCCTTGTGTTGCGCTGTTTCTTCTAAAATGCTCAACCAACTAGCCGGCAAGTCCATCCTGTGCATATATAAATTGAACACACGCATGAGTGTAGATGGTCTTCGAAGCTTTTAGAACGAGCACTGCCACAGGATACGAGCAGTGCACGCGTAACAAGTGGACACATTAGTCATTTAAACATGCGTGCCAATGCATTTGACGCGGCTATCGGCATAAGCAGTCTCCAAATGCTGGAATGCATGCGCTTCAAAACGCTAACGATCCGCTGCTAATGCAGGACAACAGCTCACAGCGGACTGAACCAAACTCTAAACTAATGCACTTGAAAAGAACGCCTACACGGCAGCGTGAGGCACGTCGAAATGCCTGGTACTGGCGTCGCAGTTGCTCACCAGTATACGCGCGAATTAAATTCACATACGTGGATGGTTGGCGCAATACTTTGTATCCGCGTATTTTGGAGAACATGGACTGGAGAAGCACTCGATCATGAGCTGAACGGCACATTTGTTATTTTTCTGCGGTGACGACAAGCCGTGAATAGTTCTCACGTTGTCGTCTACGTTGTCTTCCTTCGTTAGTCGTAGCAAGGAATGGAAATGATGCAAACGCACACGTATTCCAGTACACAACAGCACAGCACACTGCAGAGAAACCCCACCCACCACAGCCGATTCATCAAATACGTTTGGTATATATATAACCTCTAAAAGAATACGAATGGGCGTGGCGGCGCTGTGGTGTAATGGTTATGATGTGTGTTTTGAATTGTACAAATGCGAGCGTACGCGTGTTCGAATTCACGTGATGTATAGAGCATTGTGATTCTTGATAAGTATGTGATTTCCTTGACAATTGTATTCTAATTAGATTGTGTGACTCCTGATTGTGAAATTTGCGGAGGTATTTGCAGATTAAGTGTTAATTCGCTTTTTTTTCTCCTCAGTGGCGTTCGTGACGCATACGCATAGGCCGCTTCAGAGCAGTCACGCCTCACGGTAGGCAGCAAATAGCCAGGAAAAAATGACTAAAATCCTGCATAACTTTGCTCACGCCTATTCTGAAGGCCGCTTGGAATCGGGCCAGTGTCTCTGAGGAGCCGCCTAGGGAACAGTATATCAGCGGCCCTAATTTGATCTGATTTCCTGCCTGCATGCGTGACCAGGACTTGGCTAAAAGGGTATTGGGAAGAGTACTAGCACTCTGTTTGGGGGAGTAGAAGTACTCGGTCTGGCGGTGTACTATTAACCCTGCGGGGAGAGTATTAGCACTCTGCGGAAGAGTACTAGCACTCCCTGTGGGAAGAGTATTATCACTCTGCGGAAGAGTACTAGCAATCCCTTGCGGTGGAGTAACAAAACTCTGTCAGTAGGAGTTGACCTACTCTCTCTCAAAGAGGGTCGATCTACTCTCGAAAAGAGAGTGAAATATGGGACAAGCAGCTACTCCCTCAAAGAGAGTGCCCGGCACTCCCTTAGTTTTTAGAGTGCACCAGTTCCCGGGGTCGAGTTAGGGCGGAGTGCGAAGATAGCTTCATGTACTTCTGCTGCTTGTATGGGCGCGTCCAGGTGGTCGTTAGCGGTGCCAGTGCATGCTGGAACGGGTGTAGTAGGTTGAAGTCCTACGTATCGGTCTATCAGCTGTTGAAGAATGGGAAGCGCCTCCTACTCGAAAACCTCCGCCCTATATCCCTTACTTCGTGTGTAGGAAAGGTCCTCGAACACGTCATCCTCACACGCCTACACAGACATATGAACGACAACGACCTCTTTGCTAATACCATGGTTGGTTTCCGCCCTAAAGGTTCTGCTAAAGATATCATGATTCAGCTCAAGCACCAAATTATCGATGGCTATAAAAGCTCCAGGGTGGACAGCAGAGCCATCTTGGGGTTAGACCTAACCAAGGGCTTCGATAACGTCACGCATGAGGTCGTACTGAACCAACTGGCCAACTCCATGTGGGACATCGAACATATAACTACGTCAAGAATTCCCTAACAGGTCGCACGGCCACCATTACTATCGGAGGGTTGTAGTCACCAATTATTCAATTCGGCAGCAAAGGCACGCCACAAAGATCGGTTCTCTCCCCTTTACTGTTTAACGTGGCCTTGCTCGGACTACCACCTGCATTAGCTAGCATCCCCAACCTCAAGCATAGCCTCTACGCAGACGATATCACCCTGTGGGTCACCGGGGCAAGCGACGCGGACATCCAAGAAACGCTGCAGCAAGCCATCAATGAGGTCGTTGCATACGTAGAACCACGTGGCCTGGAGTGTTCCCCACAGAAATCGAGGCTCCTTCTGTACAAGCCTGATTGGGGAGGTCGACGTCCAGACCCTCACCCTCCCTCGAAGTAGAACTCCATGTGCATCAGCAACGCATACCTACGGTACCTAGCATTAGTATCGTTGGCTTACGCATCCAATAAACTGCAGAAACACGTGGATACTTAAGGAATTAGAAACTCATGTACACTAAACCACTCGCCTCATTACACGCATCGCAAATCGACATCATGGCATGAAAGAAAACAACCTTATACACCTGGTAACCACCTACGCCCTGAGCAGGATCACCTATGTCGCCCCGTACCTGAGCCTCAATGCAACAGACTAGTTCAAACTCAACACCACGATCAAGAGGGCCTATAAACAAGCCGTCTTACCATCTCCACCTTTAAAGAGAAACTGCACGCCCTCGGCATTTACAGCACCATAGACGAGGTTGTTGAAGCGCAGCGTATTAGCCAATACGAACGACTCGCCAATTCCACCACAGGCAGGCACATTCTGGCAGACTAGGCGTAACTTACACCACCCAATTCAGACGAAAAGTACCCGTCCCTCCACACATTCGCGCTCAGCTAGTTGTCCCGCCCATACCTCGCACTACGCTCCCTGAACACAATCCGGAGCGACGTGCAGATAGAGCTAAACGACAACAAAAGCGGTACGACCAAGCCGCTTATGTAGCCTACGGGGACACAGCGGAATACCCCAACAAAAACACCATGGCGGTCGTCGTCGTCGCGGACTCGCAGTACCGCCTCGCCGCGGCCGCATCAATACTCACCACGCAAACCGAAAAAGAAGAAGAAACAGCTATCGCTTTGGCCTACATGGCTACCAATGCACACTGCGTCATCAACGATTCAAAAACAGCCATTCGCAACTACACAAGAGGACTGATAGAGCCCCAACCGCGGAACATACTCTCTGGCACTCCTCCCTCAAGACAACGCCACGTGCAGATCACCTGGGCCCCTGGTCACTCGGGTCGGGCTGTAAACGAAGCCGCCCACGATGGCACCCGAGCTGTCGCACACCGGGTGCATCATCCTTCTGCTGAGTCTTTCGATCCTGACCAGCCCTCTGTTCTGCATCGCGGTCACGCGCGGGACCGAATGGTCACGTTATGAAAAATTCTTCTCCACTACCGCAGAGAGCGGTTACGCTACTCCCCCAGCACAGAAAACACTAAATAAATCTCAATCCACCAATTGGCGACTACTTCAGACGCGAAGTTTCCCGAACCCCATGCTATACAACCGTATTTACCACGATGCATACTCCCCACTCTCCAAAGCGTGCGAGGCCCGCGCTGACCTCGATCACAATATCTGGCAATGCCCCAAAGCCTCACCCACCAACACCTACCGGGCTAACACTACACGCATCATAACTACGGCCCAGTAGTAGGAGACATTGCTTCTCAGCTCGGACCCAGAGGAGCAGCTCTGGACCGTGCGGATGGCCGAAGACGCCGCCAGAAAGCAAGGACTGGCCGCGGCCTGAGGAAGGGGGAAATGGGGGTTAGTCTCCCAACCCCCGCAACCCCTGGACCCCATCAAAGACATAATAAAGTTTTATCTCTCTCTATCTGACGCCAATTTGGGTATGCGCCTTTGCGATTGTGCCCAACATTTCTCCCATGCTGAGCGGAATCTAATCCACGTCACACGGGTTCATTATGTACAGCAACCCGACGCATTAGGAGCCTGCGCCACAGATATAGGTATGTGCCGCTTTTCTATCAACGCCTTTCACGCAAACGCTTTAGAAAACTGCCATGAATGCACTGGGTATGAGTTACTTTTCAATTTTGCCTTTGCCTTTCATATTTGCCTTTCAGTGTACGGCAAGTTAGGGAAAGCTTCTCCGCGTTCAAAGACACGGGAAAGCCACGATTCAAGGCTCAGAGGCCATGCTGACTTCTTTGCAGGGCGACGTGATGGCGCAGCGTGTAGAAAAAGAAGCGTGAGAGAGGAGCCCAGTTGCCGCGTGATGCATTTCTCAGCGTTCGGCACGCCCCGGCGCGTCGAGCAGTTAGGAGGATACGTACAGGCTTTGCAGTGGCGGGGCTATGTGGCACCGAATGTTCTTAGGGAAGAGCTAAACAGGAATCACGCTGCATGACAGACTTCATACTTAACTCGTTTTGATGGTGGCAATATGTTCTATCCTATAGGTATTCAATGCTAAACGCATTACCGTCCATAGTCAACGTGAAATCGGTTCTGTCGAGTTTTCTTGCATTTCACTCGAATTAACATGCCACCACTGTCGTCGGGATCGAACCCGCCAGGTTGACCTCAGCAGCGCAAACCCACAGCAATTAAGCTCAAGTGGCGGGATCTCTAGTTCGTAAGAGAGTTTGCTGTAAGAAAGCATAAGTACTTACTAATCGCGCATCTGAAGAAAGGAATACGACTTGCAAGTCGGTACAAAGCTGCCTTGTTTAATAGCCATTCGAGGAATGCAAATTCGCCATTGCAAATGGGAGAGGTGGTTGTAAAAAAAAGCGCTTAACAAATCTAAGCTGTCAAACTGCTACAACGGCTAACAGACAACGATAATGAGTACATTTTACCCGCAACACTGTTTAAAAGACGTGCGGGGTATGATGTATGAGCAGATTAGAGCAGTGTTGCTGCATTCGCTCTCGAGCGTCACATCCCGTGCTGACGTCACAAAACACAGAGCGAGACCTCTGCTGACTCAGCCCATATGTGATTTTCAGCAACAACATTCGGCAGCGAAGCCGCAGCCAGCCTTCAAACAGCAGCCACGACAGCGTGGCGGTGCATGTTGGCCAAAAAACGAATTCTTGATTTTTATGTACTGGAACAACACTTTAATTATGAGGTATCCTGTAGTGGAGGATATGGATCAATCTTGACTGCATTGGTGCTATTTACTTGCACCCAATGCACGCCACACACGCGTTTTCGCCTTCCGCCTGCAAAGAAAGGTGGCCGCCGCGGCCGAAATTTGATCCCGCGACATGGCGCTTAGCAGGGGAATGACATGATTGATGAACAAAGTAGCCTACAAGGAAAGTTACTCAACCTGTTTTCAAGAAAACTTTCACAGCAAACGGTGACAGATACAGTCAACGTATTTCAGTAGCTAATAGGCATCAAAAGTATACGTGAATCGTCGACTATTTCCTTTTGCACTAAGATTTCAAAGCAGCATCGGCGTAGCCGTGCGCCGCGGTGATGGTCGCCGTGGTAACCGTAGAGGTAGTATTAACTTTAATACGGCAGCCCGTTACTGGAAATGCCGTTCATTGTGAAAAGCCCCGGAATAGTCTCGCGATCCCCGCCACCCCGGATCCTATCAAGGACAGAGTAAAGGTTTATCTCTTTCCAAGGCCATGCTATTCGAGGCAAGGCCTACCCGAAAAACACCTCACTTTAGTAATCCGAAGTCAAGTGGCTCCCAGGATTTGATGGACATAACACCAAGCCAGGCTGCGCAGCCAGCACCTCGGGAGCGGCTCTACTCTCGCGACCGCTTCAAGAAAGGCAATCCCCGCATTACAGGGCCTGGAAAGGCTCCGTAAGCCAACTTGATTTCATGTGGCACATCACAGAAATACTAACCGTATAGGTACACAAGTACTACACTGGAAGGTGCGAGGTCTTATTCAGAATATCAATGTCTATATAAAGAACTTCTACACGAATGCAATCCAAAGGTGCTCTGCGTTCAGGAGACATACGTAAATCAACACAAAGAAACTTCCTCAGGCACACGCAATTTTCCGAAAAGACTGCGACGACGAACTCTCTACGTCGTGTGGTGGTGCAGTAATAGTGGACAAATGCGTTGCTTGTCTGCAGTTATTTCTCCGAACTCGCCTTGAGGAAGTTTCAATCTAATCGGCGCTCTTTCAGAACTTGGTCACCATAAGTTCATTATACCTCCCTCCGAATCATCAACAACCCGGAACAGACTTTCCAAGCTTTATCGTCAAACTTCCTGAAACATATATTGTTGTTGGAAATGAATGCACATAGCACTTTGTAGGATGACTCTGGTTGTGATCCGAGAAGACGCTTAATTGAAGTCTTTCTCTTCTCCACAGGCGCCTGCTTGCTGAGCAGGGAAGAGCCCACATTCTACAACGTGACAAACAAAACTTAATGTATAGCTCTAAGTATCGCGTCAAGTACATTCATGTCAAGTACACATTGCGAGGCGATAATGTGCATTTGATGCATCATCAACTCGCCCAGCAAACCACCCTTCTTCCGCCTGTGTGGAATCCTTTCTTTCCACCGTTTGGAAGCGTCGGCTCAAGAAAGAGGCGTACTATTTCAAGAGAATGTACTACTGGCTCCCAGTCCGCTTCCCACCGTCTTGGTAGTGGTAGACTATCGACTGTGATGTCTCGTCTCCTCCATAGACATTTCCAAACGAGCATATGAAACTCATGTACGTTCGCACTTCCTCGAACTCTAGGCGAAGTACACATGCGCAGAAGTTTGCACGGACACTTACGAATTTCTTACTGGCGCTGTTTATGCAGCTCTGGGACCGCCTTTTTAAATGTCTGGTGAACTAAATCCGCACAAAAGTAACAGCGGATACATGTGCAAAGTACTCTGCAGTTAGGCACGTAAACCTAGCGAATGTTACGGAAGCAGTTGTGTTCACAGACTCTTTGAGCGTCCTTAGAGATCTACTAAGTCTACAAAAACAGGAGAATACAGTTTTTAATTAACTGTGAAGCTCGTTATGCTCAGCCTAGATGGGCAACCAAGTCATCATATTACGCTGGGAACCTACTCGTAGAGGCATAAAAGGCAGTGTAGTTGTAGAAGAAAGTGCCGGGTCAGCAGAATATTCATACATAAACACAGCTATCCCTTCCTCACACCTAAAACATTTCTTGCGTCATGATTTGCAGAAATATTTGCACAGGGAAATGGATGACCGAGAAAACCTTTGCCGGTTAAGGATACGACATGCCTATGGAACACAGCCAACTTGAAATGATCCTGGAACATGTGTTAGGTGTGGCGACATCCTTGTATGGTTTTCCGTGTTCTTGTCGAGTGCCCTGAACAACAAGCCCAGCGTAAAAGCACATATCTCCTACATTATTGAGCACATCCCTCCCTACAAAGCGCTATTTCTGCACCACCCACCGCGATCCCTTAACCTCTATAGTGTTGCGCTGCTAAGCACGAGGTTACGGGATCAAATCGGCGCCGCAGTGGCCGCATTTCGCTGTGGCGAAATGCAAACACGTCCCTGTCCTGTACATTGGGGGCACATTAAAAATCGCCTGGGGCTCGAAACTAACTCCGCGTCCCCCACTAAGGCATGCATCATAGTCAAGTCGTGGTTCTCGCACGTAAAACTACAGAATTCAATTCCTTCTGAAGTAGCAGTGGCTTTTGATCACAAAAAAGTTTTAAAGTTTTTAGCAAACGTAAATACCGTACAAATCATCTGGCCGGGTTACCTCGTTGCCGGCTGAGGCTGCGGTGCAAAAAGGGTTTACAGAACGTGCCTCTCATCCCGTGATTTCGAGGTCCCTCTTGAGGCACTAGCACTATTGTATACGTTTTATTTAATCAGCTTTTCGTAACGGAACTTTTATATTCATAGCTCGCACCATTCGTCAGGGTCATGTTTTCATTACTCATATATTTTACGCAATTTAAAGCGATTACTTTTAAGCCTTTTTACAACCACGCTATATCCATCATTTTCAACACATTGTCTGCTCCATTTATTATACATTGAGAACCTACACTCTATGCTGTAGCGCAAATAAAAATTACATATTATTCTTATTATTTTGGCGTGGCGGTCTCCTGAGATTAAGATGCCAATTCAATCGCAGCTCCACGGCGTTCTCGCTGGAAGCTGAGATTTCTGTACGCAACTGTAGAAATCGTGAATATACCTCGAAGTAAACTGCGTTTTTCAGAAAGGCCCAAGAACTCAGGCTAATGCCATGCCGCAAGTGTACATTATCGGCGTTTGGCTCATTTTCGTAAAAGTCAAGCCATGTGATTCTTTGAAAAAGCGCTCTACGTATGTTGACATGATAGCCGCCCAGTTCATCGCAATGCAGAAGCGAACTATTGGTTTTATTTTGTGAATAGCAAAAGGCACGTGTCCCCGTATTCCATTAACATAATGCCAAAGCGCATTTCCATTAAGCAGGAGTCAATTAGACTGTAATTTGTAAGTCGTAGTGATCATTAGGGCTACATCGCCCACCTTACACACGGGTCACGATTTGTGATGGAATGTTAAGGCTTTTGATTTGAAACATTTAAAGCATTTATAATTGATGAAACAGAGATGATAACGTATGTTTTAGCAGAAGCAGCGTCTCCTACGTAAATCACAGTTATGGTGAAACATTTTATTGAAACATGATTGCATATTCTGCCATTCTAATCACTAAAGAATCTACTCACACGCTAGTGACATGTCAGAGTGAATTGGCGGATGCGTAAAGTCTCGGTGCTATTGCTAGCTATATTGCTCGCAATATATCTCCAACCTGGAACCGTGAACTATTGTGAACCTATAGTGAAACTCGAAAATGTTCACTCGCGCTAACTTTGTGAAATTTTCAAGCTGCACTATACCTCGCATGTGCAACAGTCTAGCAGTAGCAGATTTTCAGAAATGCCTACTAGACTTAGTATGCTTTGAGCTTGCTCCCAACAAAAATTTAATTTTAGCCAATTTTACTCAATAACCTTTCATTTCAGGCCATAGTACCTCGGCCCACTCAGTAACAAAGTGGAATTCAGAAAAAGGGCCACAAGGGCAGTGCTTTTGCTGTTTCTGTTTCTTTTCGTGTCCATTTTTTGCGCTAAGGGCCCACGCGTTTCACTACCATAATCTCTTCAATATGAACGGACTATCCAGCAGCACGTAATACTGAGAAAGTATTCAGTGACACTCACACAAATATGTGTCAATACTGGGGAATATTCAGACAGTCTCCGTACGACCTATATATGGGCCTTAGCAAATACTAGCATTCAAAGCGAAGTGCCATCCTATTATGGATCTCACAGGAGCAAAGTCCAAGGCACATCTCTGTACACTGCCCTTTCTTCCTTCCAGCGTACGCAGGGTTTCAGGTACGAATCCTGCATTAGCTATGCGTAACAAAGTACGTTTATATTAATAATAACAATGCCACTTAAGGGAAAGTGTACTTGTATGGTTTATTGCTAGTGCGAACACTTTCTGTAAAACAGCAAGCAAAAGTTAAACTACACTAAAACAAATGAATTCTTTGCCGAGGCGGACATTATTTGAGAAGGAAAAAAATTATGGATACGAGCAGTTTGTTCAATACTTGCATTTTAAACTTAGGAGTTCACTTCATGGTCAATTTTTATGTTCGAAAGTGTTATGGAACTGCCTTGAAAGTTCTGTTAAGTGTTTCTGCATGTCAAATAAGCCATTATATGCCAAATAGTCATTAAGCTAACGTGGCGAGATAGCCCCCATCTCTAGACTCTAAGAGAGCTTCCTGACGAAAGGAATAAGTACTTACTAGTCTTGCATCCGAAGAGAGGAATACGACTGGCTGGTTGGTACAAAGCTGCGTTATTTAAAACCCAGTAAAGCAATGGAAATTAACCAATGGAAATGGGAGAGGTGGTTGTTAAAAGCGCTTAACGGATCGAGGGAACTGTGCAGCAACTACAATGGCTAAAAGGCAGAGATAATTAGCACATTTTTCGAGCAACAATCTTAAAATGACGAGTGAGGTATAATGAATGAGCAGATTAGAGCAGCGTTTTCGCATTCGCTCTCGAGCTTCCATCCCGTGTTGACGTCATAAAACACTGAGCAAGACCTCAGCTGACTCAGCCTATATGTGGTTTTAAGAGCAAGCTTTAGCTCGGATGCTTCTTTCTAAATACATGTAAAAGGAGAATTCATTTCTCTCGGCAACCGCTGCGCCAAATTTTACAAGGTGTGTTGCATTTAAAAGGAAAACTTAAAATCTAGTGACTGTTGGTTTCGGATTTTTATTCATGGCAATTTTGTATTAAAAGTTTGCAAAAATTAAACATTTTCAAGAAACGATACTTTGAAGTGTACAACTCTGTAACTCAGGAAGGAAAATCGATAGTATGATTCCGTGAATTGCATCTAAGTGTACATCTAAAGAGGACAAAATTTATTTGTTACACATGAATCTAAAAACATTTTGTAATATGTAAATACGGCTTTTGCAGAACCCTTGTAAACGACGTAATAAATGCACGTAAGATATAAAATGACATATAAAAATTGTCCGCTATTAATTATCTAATGGATTCTGTTTACAGAACCACGATATCTGTTTTTTATACAGAGCTATGAATCTGTAAACTTCGTGCTTCTATTTGTTTTTCAAACCGTCGAATTTTTGAAAATCTTTTTACCAAAGTTCAGGACTTAAATCGAAATAGCGCTACCAAAAGTCACTAGAATTTACCTTTCTCTCTCAAATGCAACAAATTTCATTAAACTCGGTCCAAGGGTTGGCTCAGAAAAACGTTTTTGCCTTTTACATGTATTTGAATAGGCCACGTCGGAGTTAGGCCTGAGCTAAAGCTTCCTCGTAAGCAATAACATTACGCACCGTAGCCGAAACCCCGCTTGAAAAAAACAGGCGTTACGCTGCATGGTGGCTGAAATATAAATTCTTATTTACGCAGCAGAACAACAAACTGATTATGAAGTACGTTGTGGTGGAGGCTCTGGTTCAAAAAACTAGGTCACCTGTGGCTCTTTAACGTGCACACAATGCACGGCACATGCGCGTTTTCGGCTTTTCGCCTCCACCGAACTGCTGCCGCCGCTGGCCAAATTTGATCCCGCGACCTGGTGCTTAGCAGGGCAATGCCTTAGCTACTGAGCCACCATGACTGATCAACAAAGTAACCTACTAGGAATGTTACTCGTCTTATTTCGAACAAAACTTTCATACCGAACTCTGAGGTACCATGCACTGAGGTCCCACAGTAAAGGTATTTTAGTAGGTAGTACGCATCAAAGGCATACGTGAGTCGTCACCTATTTTGTTTTCGACTTAGATTTCAAAGCAGCATCGGCATAGCCGGTAGCCGCGGTGGTGATCGCGGTTGTAACAGTAGCAATGATATTAATGGTAATGCCGCAGGCCGCGAACTGGAAGTGCCGTTCATTGTGAAAAGCCCCGGAATGTCATTGAGGACCCGCGTGGTGTTCTACAGCAGGGGCGTCTCTGCGAGCAAGCGTTTGGTGTGATGTGACACCACGCACCCGAGCACATGGGGGTTTTACCCTCCCTTGTGTGGCCATGCGTGGTCTAGCCATGTCTGGGGAAGGGGGAGAATCCTGGGGGTCGAGGCAGTGCTGGGTGGGCATACCCTTAAGGCCGCCGGTGGAGCAAACACACACGGCGCCGCCAGACTGACACAGCTGGAGAAAATCGACAGTCGCATTTTCTTTTTAACGCGACAGCGTTAAGGAGCTCGTGTCGCAGAAAGGCCGGTGCCGTCGGTGTCGGCGTCAGCGGCGTTGGCCGTGAGCGATAAATCCCAGAAGGCACTTTATAAATAAAAAACGTCTTGCAAGATGGGCTGGTGGGAATCGAACCAGGGTCTCCGGAGTGCGAGACGGAGACGCTACCACTCAGCCACGAGTTCGTTCCTTCAAAACGGGACCAAATCGCCTCTAGTGAATGCGGTGTTGCCTTAGAAACGTGCCGTAGAAAGGTATACTGCGGTGTATATCGGTAATTATGACCATGTAACTTACAGAAGTCGCAGTTTCACGAGTAGCGAAGTACGTTTCCGCTACATTTCTTCTGCGCTCTGCGCACACGTAGAGACATCTTGCGGCAAACACAGAAGACCCCCTCCTCGCAATGTACGGCGCTGCCCCGACACGTGGCGCGCCATTCGCCCTATGATCGCGTCCGCCTTCATGGCGCGTCGGGGCCCGGCTATCTGTGCCGATCGCGACGTTTGGCTGGCGTAGCGCGTTTGAGTAGGCGGTGCGAACGGGGTGCGATAACGCTATCGCGTTCCACTCTTGAAAGCGAAGCTTAAGCGTCCTCCAATTTTTTTTTCTTTCTCTCTCGCCTTTTGAACTTTCCTACCTTCTTGCTTTTTCTCACTTCCGCATTTTTGGGCTGCAAGTGTCAACCTTGTGTAGTTATTTAACTTTGGGTATATTACATTAGGTTATAGCGGCTATATTCAGTTGGCGTCTTTGATTTTTTCGAGACTCGCAGCGCCTCCTTGTTGGGCTCGGTGGTGAGCGACTGGCATAGCTACCGAAGTTATATTTAAATTTATGGTTTTCATTCTTCCTCCGGTTCCCTGATCGCCTTCTTCTAAAAAGAGGGCTCACGATGACTCCCTGAAACTTGTCAAAAAAGGTTGTCAAAAGGCTGAAAAGCAAAGCAAGACGACTGCCATCATTTTTTGTCGATTGGTGTGTTACTGAAAAACTTGGTCCCGGCAATGTAATTAAAATGGCCAGCTGTTATCTGTTGCTATAAGTCAGTGACAAAAATCTGTTGAACTTCCCAATAAACACGTTTTGATAAACCTTCATAGTTTTTTGTACCGTACATGCGAAGCGAGATCGAGCAAGATCTGCTTGACATGACTGAAATCGAAGTCCTTAATGGCTGGAAGGAACAGCACGTAACAAATGTCTAAAGACTCAAAAGCAGGCGGGATGACAAAGAGATCCCAACAAAACAGCCCGTTTTGATGTTCTGCACAAGTACTCTACACAAATATATTAGTCTTCCAACTCCCGCCACCCCCGGAGCCTATCAAGGAGAGAATAAAGTTTTTCTCTTTCGAAGGCCATGCTGTGCGAGGCAAGGCCTACCCGAAAAACACCCCGCTTAAGTAATCGGAAGTCCAGCGGCTCCCAGAATTCGATGGAGATAGCTCCAAGCAAGGCTGAGCAGCTATCTCCTCGGGAGCGGCGCTAGTCTCGCGACCGCTTCACGAAAGACAAACCGCGTATTACAGGGCTTGGAAAGGCTCCGTAAGCCAAATTATTTCCATGTGACACAGCACGGAAACACTAACCGAATAGATGCACAAGCATTATAATCGACCGTGCAAGGTCTTCTCCACAGTCTCGATGACTATAAAGAACTTCAACACGATACTATCTAAAGTTCGTTTGTGTTCATGAGTATACGTAAACCAACAGAAAGAAACCTACTCAACTATACGCAATTTTCAGAAGGGACCGCGACGGCGCGCTCGCCACGTCGTATGGCGTTGCAGTAGTAGTTGACAAAGGTGTTCCTTGACTGCAGTTACTTCTCCGAGCTCCCTTTGAGGAAGTTGCAATCCTAGCGGCGCTCCTTCTGAACTAGGCCACCATAAGTTCGTTATACATACCTCCGAATCCTCAACTCCCCAGAACAGACTTTCCAAGCTTTATCGTTAAACTTCCAGAGCCATATATTTTTGTTTGAGATCTGAATGCACATAGCACTCTATGGGGCGACTATCGTTGTGATGCGAGAGGGCACCTAATTGAAATCTTTTTCTTCTCCACAGGTGCCTGCTTGCTGAGCAGGATAGAACCCATATTCTACAGCGTGACAAACAAAACTTACTCATCTATCGCTTTAAGTATAGCGTCAAGTGCACTGATGTCAAGTATACATTGCGAGGCGGTAATGTGCAATTGATGCATCATTGACTTGCAGGCAAGCCACCCTTCTTCCGCCTCTGAGGAATCTTCTTTTTTTTCCTGCGTTTCAAAGCGTTTAGAAGAGAATGTCCTACTGGGTCCCAGTCGGCTTGCTACCGTCTTGGTAGTGTAAGACAATCGAGTGTGATGTCTCCTTTACAGAGATTTCCAAACGAGCATATGAAACTCATGTACGTTCGCACTTCCTCGAACTCTAGGCGAAGTACACATGCGCAGAAGTTTGCACGGACACTTACGAATTTCTTACTGGCGCTGTTTATGCAGCTCTGGGACCGCCTTTTTAAATGTCTGGTGAACTAAATCCGCACAAAAGTAACAGCGGATACATGTGCAAAGTACTCTGCAGTTAGGCACGTAAACCTAGCGAATGTTACGGAAGCAGTTGTGTTCACAGACTCTTTGAGCGTCCTTAGAGATCTACTAAGTCTACAAAAACAGGAGAATACAGTTTTTAATTAACTGTGAAGCTCGTTATGCTCAGCCTAGATGGGCAACCAAGTCATCATATTACGCTGGGAACCTACTCGTAGAGGCATAAAAGGCAGTGTAGTTGTAGAAGAAAGTGCCGGGTCAGCAGAATATTCATACATAAACACAGCTATCCCTTCCTCACACCTAAAACATTTCTTGCGTCATGATTTGCAGAAATATTTGCACAGGGAAATGGATGACCGAGAAAACCTTTGCCGGTTAAGGATACGACATGCCTATGGAACACAGCCAACTTGAAATGATCCTGGAACATGTGTTAGGTGTGGCGACATCCTTGTATGGTTTTCCGTGTTCTTGTCGAGTGCCCTGAACAACAAGCCCAGCGTAAAAGCACATATCTCCTACATTATTGAGCACATCCCTCCCTACAAAGCGCTATTTCTGCACCACCCACCGCGATCCCTTAACCTCTATAGTGTTGCGCTGCTAAGCACGAGGTGACGGGATCAAATCGGCGCCGCAGTGGCCGCATTTCGCTGTGGCGAAATGCAAACACGTCCCTGTCCTGTACATTGGGGGCACATTAAAAATCGCCTGGGGCTCGAAACTAACTCGGCGTCCCCCACTAAGGCATGCATCATAGTCAAGTCGTGGTTCTCGCACGTAAAACTACAGAATTCAATTCCTTCTGAAGTAGCAGTGGCTTTTGATCACAAAAAAGTTTTAAAGTTTTTAGCAAACGTAAATACCGTACAAATCATCTGGCCGGGTTACCTCGTTGCCGGCTGAGGCTGCGGTGCAAAAAGGGTTTACAGAACGTGCCTCTCATCCCGTGATTTCGAGGTCCCTCTTGAGGCACTAGCACTATTGTATACGTTTTATTTAATCAGCTTTTCGTAACTGAACATTTATGTTCATAGCTCACACCATTAGTCAGGGTCATGTTTTCGTTACTCATGTACTTTATGCAATTTAAAGTGATTACTTTTAAGACTTTATACAACCGCGCTATATCTCTCATTTTCAACTCTTTGTCTGCTCTATTCATTATACATTGAGAACCTATCACCATATGTTGTTGCGCTCCTTGACCCTAACTGGCACTTGAGCAAAAAAAATTACATATTATTTTAGCGCGGCGGTCTCCTGAGATAAGGATGCCAATTCAATCGCCGCTCTGCGGCGTTTTCGCTTGAAGCTGAGATTTCTGTACGCAACTGTAAAAATCTTGAATGTACGTCGAAGTAAACTGCGTTTTTAAGAAAGGCCCAAGCACTCGCGCTAATGCCATGCCACAAGTGTACATTATCGGCATCTGGCTCATTTTCGTAAAGGTCAAGCCATGTGATGCTTTGAAAAAGCGCTCTACGTGTGTCGACACAATAGCCGCCCAGTTCATCGTAATGCAGATGCGAACTATTGCTTTTATTTTGTGAATAGCAAAAGGCACGTGTCCCCATATGCCGTGAACATAAAGTCAAATCGCATTTCTATTGGGTAGAAGTCAACTAGATTTTAATTTGTAAGAAGTCTTAATGATCATTAGGGCTACATCACCCACCTAAAGCACGGGTCACCATTTGTGATCGAATGTCAAGGCTTTTGATTTGAAACATTCAAAGCATTATTATTGATGAAACAGAGATTGTAATCTATGTTTTAGCAGAAGCAACGTCTCCTACGTAAATTACACTTATAGTGAGACAGTATAATGAACCATGATCGCTTATTGTGCCATTCCCATCACTAATGAGTCAACTCACACGCTAGTGACATGTCAGAGTGAATTAGTGGGTGCGTAAAGGTCTCGGTGCAATTGCGAGCTATATTGCTCTCAGTATATCTCGAAATATGTACACACTATGTACTTGGAAGACGTTCACTTGCGCTAACTTCGTGAACTTTTCAAGCTGCACTATACCTCGCATGTGCAGCAGTGTAGCAGTAGCAGATTTTCACAACTCCCTACTAGACTTAGTATGTTTTTCGCTTGCTTCCAACAAAGACAAAATTCTAGCCGATTTTTCTCAACAAACTTTCATTTCAGGCCATAATACCTCCGGCCACTCAGTAACACAATTGAATTTCAAGAAAAGCGGCGACCAGGGCAGTGCTTCTACTGTCTGTTTCTTTTATTGTCCATTTTTTGCGCTACGCGCCCACATGTTTCACTACGAAAAACTGTTCAATATGAACAGACTATCCAGCAGCACGTAATACTGAGAAAGGATTCAGTGACGCTTACACAAGTATGTATCAATACTGGGGAATTACGATCTAAATATGGTCCTTAGCAGATACTAGCATTGAAATCGAAATGCCTTCCTATTGTGGATCTTACAGGAACAAGGTCCAAGGCACACCTCTGTACAGTGCCCTTTCTTTCCGACAGCGTACGCAGGGTTTCAGGTAAGAATCCTGCATTAGCTATGCATAACAAAGTTCGTTTATGTTAATATAACAATGCCACTTAAGGGAAACTGTACTAGTTTATTGTTAGTGCGAACACCTTTTGTAAAACAGAAAACAAAAGTTACTCAATCTACACCAAAAAAAATGAATTCCTTGCCGAGGCGGACATTATTTGAAACGAAAAGAAGTTTGTGTATACTGGCAATTTGTTCAACAGTGGCATTATAAATTTGGGAGTTCACTTTATGGTCCATTTTTACGTTCGCAAGTGTTAGAAAACTGCTATGAAAGTTCAGTTTAGCGTTTCTATACGCCAAAATGGCGCATATCATTAAATACCAGGATAAAGTTATTCATGAATTTTACCTCATCACGCATGCGCCGCCGCAAAACGCGGCTGTGTGTCCAATCCCCGTGCGACGTAAAAATATGCGGGACATAAAGCTGCCGTCGCACTTCGCGCTGCTCCTCATCTTATTCAGATTGGCTCTGAGCGCCTTTCGCGATTAGCTACATATTCACTTCGGATACATTTATGACGCAGTATAGCCAAGATCCGCTTTACGGCACCTCAAAAAAGTCTTCAATTCTACGCTGTGAAGTCATGTTGAATACAACGGCATATGTCCATAATGTACAGTAAGGAACGTTATGACCATCCCATTATAAGCCTCAAACCTTGTTCAGTATGCGGGATTAGCGGACGACTGGACCGTTGAGTACGGGTTCCACCTCCTCGAGTTACACGCAGCCATCGCAATATCGCGGGAACAGCCGATGGGCACAAAATTCAACTAATACGTCACCGGTGAGGCCTTCGACATTTACCTTACGCATATCTTTGAAAATTGTGAATCTTCGAAGGAAAAGGACAAGGAAAGATCAGTAAATGTGAAGTATACGTCTTTGAGCCATCCATGTATTGTTGACCAGCTAGAAACATTTGAATCGAATAGCCACAGCAATGCGCAGAGAGAGCATGATGATTATCCTTCTTGAAATAAAATAGAACGTTGCATTAACGTACGACTTCGGCAAAGAATGCTGCTCCCGCTAATCTAGCCCTGCACTCCCGATCATGTCGTTGCTCACCGCTGTCTGCGAGTGCTGAGATAATATTAAGGCATAAATATGTGAGTCCCCGCGCAGTAATACAAGCATATCACATAAGCAAAGAAAATAAACTCTGTTTGCTGGGCCTCACTTGGTTTGCTTGACAAAGAATTCACCTTTCTGCAGCAGCTATTTTTCTAACTTCACCTGATATAGAAGGCTGCGGCAACTCATGCCACGGGCACTTGTGTGTTCCTTCGTATTTGTGTGAATGGATCCATAAACCTTTCAATGGCGAACAACGCTTGCGTTGAGCTAAAGTTAAGTCATATAAATAATGGTGTTTTACACGCCAAACCACGATATGCTATGAAGCAAGCCGTAATGTGGAACTGCGGATTGACTTTTATCCCCTAGGGTTCTTTAGGGTGCACTGAAATCTAATTATAAAGGTGTTTTTGCATTTCTACCCCATCCTATTCTGGCAGCCATGGCTGGGGTGGTCTCGTGTTCAGCAGCGCAACACCATGGTCACGTGTGGCTTATATGTCCTCGTTCTGGCGTGCTGTGTATTTCAAGATAAGGCGTTAACAACTTGCCAAAGTGGCAGTTTTATTGCATGATGATCATCGTTCGCACAAAAATTGGCGTATTATATTTAAATACTTGATGAATTTGCCTTATCGCGAGTATCTCAGAATCGCCACGCAAGAGCAAGACACGCACGAGCATGGAACTTCTAAAACACAAAGCAAGGACTGCGCTCACCGAATGTAATGAACGCTTGTTGGTACCTGCAAAACCAACTCGGCCATTCCGCCTTACTTCAGCGCTGCACACAATACTTTGTACGTCCTCGGTCCCCCATGGCACTCATATGGTTGTCGAAGCTGCTCATGCATTCTGTTGGGCATCTTGCATGCGCAGGCAAACAGCCTAGCTTCCAGTCTCGTCACGCTTTTATGAAAGCGTTCCACAATGTATACTAAACAGGATTTCTGCACTGAGTGTCCATGAAACCGTGTAGAGAGTCAATTATTGCCTCAAAACAAACGCATAACCGCATACAACGATCAATATGTGCAGAATAAACTAAGACAAAGGAAATATTATTCAAGAAGAAATATCAAGGAACGTTTAATGAAATATAGAAATGGGGGCCCGTTTCTGTGGGCTCCGCCAGTAATGACGTCTTTGTGCTAAATTTTCATGCGACCCAAGTAAGCGATATAGACGTCAGCCGATGATTCACATCACCACAATTACGGCAGTAGTCTGTTCCTGCTTTTTATTTTTTCATTGCCGCAAGTGCCGTTTCCATCAAGAGCATGACTTCAGCGTATGTTTCTCGAAACCTGCCATGAATATGAAATTGCATCAACCTACAATGCCTAAGGGTTGCGGTGCGACGTAAGCATTAGACAGGCGTCACTGGCGCCCTCACAGCAATTTCAGTTTCGTGTTCGTACTCGCTTTTTTTTATACCACAGTCGACAACGTTCCTACAGACTGCATGTTGCATTCTATACACACGGAGATAGGACTTGAATTTCGAAGGGAGACAAATTAATTGTACATTCTTGGACTCAGTGTTTTAGAGCGCAGCTCTCAGGCGCCCATTCCTGCGGCGAGCGTCGGCGTTGTCTTGCGGCGTAACCGAGCGAACGAGCAAAGGATGAAAGAGCAAACGCGGAGCGCCGCGGTAGTTGAATGACGCGAGGAGGAAGGCGAAGAGCAGGGTGCTACGGAACCAAGAAGCGGTAAGCTGAGGAGGATATGGCGAGGAGAGTATCGCGCGTAGTCTGGGAGGTCTGTCGGCAGCGGCTGCTGTGAATCGCGCTCACGCGTCACCCGCGCGCTGTCTCTCGCTGTCTCGGCATCAGCGAAGCAGTCGCGCCACACTTCGCTCGTTTGCAGCTTGCCGCAAGAGGCAGGTTGTCGGCGCCAGCCAATATATCGTAGAATGAAAACACGTATAGAGCTGCGCTGAAATTTCGCAATAGGGAGCATCGTAATCGTCGGTGAATTTTCTAACCGTGAAATTCTTACACGTCGCGCAGGAGAATGAATAAATTGGACTATCCATTACGCCCACATTTTTCATCATACGGCTCACCGAGCTTCGAACTAATAAAATAAATGTAGTTCTGGATCCTGCACATCGCAACAACCAGCTGCAAATTATACGTTTATGATACTCAAAACGGATGTTCCCAAGACCACCAACTACAAGGTGCTTCATCTAACTTGTTCCATACTCTATAAATCAAGTGTGGCTACGAGGATGCGGCCAGTCTACTATCGCTGACTGCATTCTTAAAGATCTGAAGGTACTTCTGCTGGTAGCTTAGTATAACAACTAAAAAAATTCTTTGGCGATTTCGCTACTCAATAATGCGAAATACGAACGCAGCTCCATACGTGTTTTCACTTCGGGATATGATGAGGAATCGCACCTATCACAGCACCGTCTGGCAGAGCCGTGACTCGTGGCGTTATACTTAAAGATGGCCACACTGTTACACTGTTGCAGCTTCCCAGAAACTGCTACCCTATGCAACCGTATTCTTTAGCGGGAAACACTTGCAGCGAACGCTATGCGCGCAGGCGTGCTTTCTGGCTCCTTTTTCTTTTCTCTCCCCCTCACAGCAAGAAGCCGCCGCTGCTGCGAATGCGTTGACGTGAGCGCCATTTGGCGGTGCTTCAACGTGGCTTCCTCCGCTTTCTTCCTCATGCTGCCGCTACACCCTCCTCCTCCGCTTTCCTCCTCGCGCTCTCCTCACTTTCATCGCCCTGCATCCGCCGCTCTCTTCCGCGTTCGGTTTCTCACCTTTCGCTGTGCTCGTTCGCTCGGTTGCGCCGAAGTACGACGCCGAAGCACGTCGGCGCTGCACGCATGAACGAGTGCTTAAGAGTTGCACTTGACAATTAGTTGCCAAACTTTTGAAATATTCAACTAAAAGCAAAATTTTGAAAATTCCTGAAAGCGAAGTTGTAGAGCATATAGATAAACGTCTATGCGAATTCTGTCTATAAAACTGCATTACCTTTATTATTGCTGCAATGAAAATATAGCGCGCGAAACTTGGAACAGTAGCACGTGAGAGGGCCGCGAAACGAGTGCCACAAGCTTGTTCACATGGAATGTCGACGCTGCACATAGGCAGCACTCACGATTAAGTCTGAGAGAACGGAGCGACAACGCCGGCAACGCCAACGGCGAGCCGGCAACGCCGAGTCGAGACCCGCGCCGAGTAACGGCGACTTCATAGATGACGTAGGCCCTCGTCGGGACACGCTGGCGCTCAACTGCAGGCACAAATAAAGTTGCCTCCAATCCAATCCAATTAGGGAACGGAGATGGATTGATGACAACTGACTTCACTTCGCGGCAGATGCCTTTTAACATTTTCAAACAAACGGAGCCGCGGAAGGTGCAACAAAAGGATATGGTAATTCTGAAAGCCCTGTCAGCGGTTCTTTTCTTTTTTTTGCTGCTGGCAGGCAACGTAACGAGGTTTTGACGCAAAAGCGATCCATTGCAGACCACGGGGCCTATTGTAGAAATTTTTGCTTGCAGCCTATTGATGAGCTATGCCTGCGATGCAGGCTGGGTCATTTGTTGGTAGCACTTTTGAGGGCAATATTGTCGCAGCGCGCAAGCTCCTAGCCAGGCCGTATTTTTCATATCTTGCGCGCATTCAAAGCAACCCGGAAATATTAGTGCAGCCGCCACGTTTACGTGAATAAATTCACTGAAAATTTCTGAAAACGCTCTGCAAGTTCTGCATTGTATATTTACGTTAACAGAGCGCTTTAACAGATTGGTAATTATTTTTATTATTCACTGAAGTTCTTAGTGAGGAAACGTTGATTTTCTTATGAATACAGTAAACGATACATTGCTGCCTTCTAGTAGCGTACGCCTGTACTTTCTAATGCTTCGCAAGAATTAGATGGATTATCATTTATACCTGCAGCAGCTTATGTTCGAGAGACAAAGTTACTCAATGGGCAAAACAAGTCATACAGCTAGAAGCTGAGTAGGGACGTCAATTTAACAAATTTAACGTAACATCACCGTCACGATTCCTGCAATCGCAGTACAGCTGCGAGTTGAACGCATCCACTTAGCAGCATTTCACCTGCCGCCGACAATGGGAGAACCAGTGAACCATTTTTACAGCATGGCATCTTGCGCACGAAATTCTTTATCTGAGGCATCTCTGCGCTGTGCAGTCATCAATCGCCAGATTGCGCTCTCGCTTGTCAGTTCGCTCCAGCGCCTTTCTCAACACGGCAGTAGCGCCCGTCATCTCGGAAGTCTGTCGGCGACGGTTGATGAGACGTTCCTTTAAGGGATCGCCAGCCGTTTGTGCGCAGGCGCGAGTAAGTAAGAGCGGGTGCGAGAGAGAAAATTTGGGGGCTTTTTTGCTCCTTGAATATATGACTCTGCCTAGGCACTACGGGGGAGGTTTTAATAGAGCGTGTTGTAGGCGTTTGTCCCTAGGCGTGCCAGCATTACGGAGTGGGGTAGCGTTTGTTTACGCTCGGACGCTGGCTGCCGGTGCGGTAAAATAGGTCAAGCAGCGGACACCGACGCCCGATTTCCCAACCACTTTGTCCGACGGAGTGTCTCGAACCTGCGGCGCTTGTGCTAAGTCAGTCGTGGCGGGTCACAGCTTTCCCGCGCCTTACGGTGATGTACCTTCTAGATAACATCACGTATGTTTCTGGGGGAGCAAGAGCGACCGTAGTAGAGCCCGTGCCGCATATATTGAATATCTAGAAGGCAGAGTACCGTAGCAACCGTGGTTGGACGCAAGTGGCTGAAGGCCACCGGTGACGATGACTGACTCAGCACCAGGGCCGCAGGCGAGAGAAAGTCTGTCCGAGGTACCTTCAGGCAAAGTTCTCAGTGGTATTGCAGAAGTCGCGGGGCGCGGTAGTGCTGAACATAGCGTCACAACTTGGCGGCTGGACGTAATTATATTTATTCAATCGTCTTTTTTACTAATTGTAACAACGTGTCCTTATTTAGCATTATTGGCGGCGCCTCCAGGACACTAAAGCAGCAGCGGGAACACAAAAGCTAGAACCCGGACTGGTCCGTGGGTTGGGGCTCGCCCAGGCTTGCGCGTGCCAGCGGTGCATAATCTCGCGGACAGCCAATTTCTTATGCGAACAGCCCCTGGCATGCTTCGGCCTCCGTGGCCCCAACCCACGGGCCGCCCTGCGTCCAGCTTCCCATGCTACCCTTTGCACCTGGAGATCCTGCGCCGCCTTCTTCATTATAACCTCAGGTGCTCTCCTGAGGCCTCCGTTTGCTGGTTACATGTGCCCTCCTGGAGCAATGCTTGTAAAAAAATCGAATCTGTCACCTCGACGACCAAAGCGACTCGCGACTTATGAAACACTAGTCAGAACCTTGCCGCTTCAGACACAGCGGTCACCAAATGGCGCGTCCGTGCCTACTGCCTCAACGCGCGGGCAGCCAGCGGCGGAGCGTAAACACACTCGCACGCACTCGGCAATGCCCGCAGGTCTAGGGGACAAACGCATACAACACGGGCTAAGAAACCTCCTGCGTAGTGCCTAGGCAGAGTCGTGCATTCAAGGAGCAAAAGCCCCCAGATTTTCTCTCTCGCGCCTGCTCCTAATCGCGCCTGCGCACAAACGGCTGGCGATCCCTCTAATGAACGTCTCGTGCGGCGGTTGCTGTCAATAGTGTCCACGCGCGCGGAGCAATTATTATTCAGGAAGCGAAACAGCGCTCGCTCGGGCGTCCCAAATTAGAGTGTACAATCCCAATAAGGTCACTGCGTTAGGCACGGCGTTGACGCGCCTTCCTTTGTGAGTCGGCTCACCGAGAATGTAGAACGCTCGCGGTGCGCTCTCCAAGGTCGGTCGGTGGCAATTCACCACTAGCGCTTTAGACACGAATGGGTGAATTTTTTTACGCCTCTTAGCCGGCCCAAGATGCCTTGAAACATTAATCCTCACTCACAGAGCAATTACCTGCGTCATATAAGTGTTTAGAACGTCAAATCTATAACGTAAGTTTTTTTGTTCACCAGGTCGAAAGCGATGGCAAACGTTGGAGGCGACATGACACACCGTCTCATTTTTCTCACCTCTAGCGGTGTGCATGTTCGTATCTTCAACAACCCAAGTTGGCATGGTTCGCGCACTTCACGACAGATCCGGTCAGCTTTCTCTTTTTGCGAATAGAAGACGAGTAGCCAGCAGAGTGCGGAAATATTGACGACACGGCGTCTGGCAACCGGACAGGCCGTTTAGGTTTGTCAAGGACTGCGTCACCAAGCTCGCCATAATGCCGGCGCCTCTCTATGTCGCTCTCCGAGAAGTGCTTCTCGCAAACATAAGTCACGAGACGTGAGCTCTCGATCCTTCCTTGTAATTGCACGAGCCCACAATTCCAACCGTACTGGATAACTCGGAACTTTGAAGGTAATTACCGTTTCCCTGCAGGATGCGTAGCCGTAGTTGCAGTTCGGCACAGCACGTTTCCGCCCCATCCTAAAAAATATGCACGGATGGAAAGCGCTCGCCTTTGTTGCAGCGTGGGAAGCGCGGGCAAAGTTGAGAAGCCACCACCGCCTGCGCAATGCGGAAGCCCGCCAGAAGACGTAAAGCCAGCACATCGCGAAAGAAACCGTGAAGCCTGCATGCCAAAGTTCGGAGTTTTTTCTGCCAAGGTTACCTACGCATGCGCTCACACCACATGCGAGCAAGTGAACTATGGGCAAGTAAAACTCTTGCTTGGGCTAGTTGGTTCATGCTTGAAGTAGTAAAGGCAAGGCGCACAAGACCAGGACTCGAGAAGAAGAACACAAACGACAGGACCGGCGCCACTCAAAACTAAGTTTATTTTCGCAACAAGCCTGCCTTATGTAGCTTATTCACGCCGAGTCACACACAAAACTTTAGAAGTAAAACTACTTTACTACTTGAACTATGGGGCGTCGGCAGACGTCGTCTGCTCCGGGACTACTACTAGCAGCTTGTTTCAAGCTCAACACGACTTCCACATAGGACCGTATTCATAAACAGTTGCCGCTAAAATGTCAGCCACTGCTATTTACTGACGTTATTGAATGAAATATGGGGAAACTTAAATATACATGAGACGAGATCGCGATTCATGTGCGCCGCATCCATAGAAGAACATGTGAACGATGGGAACGCGCCCGATGCGTCATCGGTCGTGCTTCGGCAAAAACTGCGTTTCCTTCTCGCCCAATCCTGACTTTATCGGGCTGCACGCGCGCGTTGTCGCTGCCTAGAACACTCCTCTCGTGAAACTTTTTTTTCTCTCCGCGCCCTCGCGTCACCCACAAGCTGCCTCTCGCGATCTCCAGAGCAGCAAGGCAGTAGAGCCACACTTCGCTCTGTTCCAAACGTCGCGCACGAGACAGATTGTCCGTTCCAGCCGATATATCGCGAAACGAAAACACGTATACAGCTGCGCTCAAATTTTGTATTAGGGAATTTCCTCATCGTTTGCGATTTGTTTTTTGTTCTGGCTGCTCCATTACCAAAATGAATGCCTGTGTTATTTGGCATCAGGCCCAAAGACGTGATCGGAGCACTTATAGGCAATCACATAGAAATATATACGAAAAAAAATTATAATTGCAACAATATCATGCGTGCGAGTAGAATTATTAATGTATAGTTATAAAAAAACGCAGTGCGAAGTTTGTTGGTGAAAGTGTGTTTTTTTCTTCGTAAAAGAGATGGCATGTCTTTTCAGTAACCTGTGAAGAAAGGTGTCATCTTTGGTATATTATTTTTTGCATATTCAATGAAAAATTAGAACGAAACTTTTGAGTTAGTAGTTTTAATCTACTATTCTTTGATTTCAAGTGTGAAGCATGTGCAAAGACACATCCGCAAGGTTTCTGAAAGCCGCAAATCAGTGCCAGAACGCGTTCAGCCGCCTACGTCATCTGTGACAGCTAGGAATATTTAAGCTGACGAATGCTCGGTTGTTCACAAAAGTTCTAACCAGGTACGCTTTCAGTCTTCATTCAGTGTGTAAACAAGTAAGCTAGCCACTTCTTTAAATCGTAACGTTTTACACCTAGAAGTTCGGCCAATATGGTATATTTATTTCTATGCTAACTTCGATAGTCAATTAATAAACGTTAGGAGTGACCACAAATATTACTGCTGTCGTGTTGAGGTACCTGCATTAAAGCGTATGAATATTGTGATTTCAAAAAAAGAAAAACACTGCTGTTTCTTGCAGTGACCGAATGGATTAGCGCGTGAAATAAAGCTGCTGTCCTTTATAATAGGTATGCTTGCGCTTAGATTAAGCTTAGTGGGCCGTGGCCTCCTTGTGCTAGCGCTGAGGTTATTTACGTTGGCTCGAAGAATAAATATTTGGAACTTAGATCAAATAATCTGGCGCTCAGATTATTTCCGTGCCCATCGGACTGAAGCGGGCAGATAAGGCTGCAGTCTTCCAAACATTGTACCAATGTCACAACAGTTTTCTGTCATGACGTTAGTAATGTGCCACTATGTGGCATGATGAAAAAAAGTTCAGAGGCCGTAGACAAGCACTTTTTGTAACGATGTTATAGGAGTGCAAGCTTTAGAGCGCAGTTCTTAGGCGCCTGTGCATGCGTTTAGCGTCGGCGTCGTCCCTCGGCGTAACTGAGCAAAGAAGCACAACGAAGGATGAAAGAGCGAACGCGGAGAGCAGCGGCGGGTGAAAAACGACGATATCGAAGAGAGCGCGAGGAGGAAGGCGGTGGAATAAGGTGCAACGGAACCATGAGGCGGAAGGCGAAGGAGGACGGTATGGAGAAAGCGTAAGCAGCAAAGCCTAGCGCTGCACAAGACGGTCTCGGCGGCGAGAACTGCTACGAGATGGCGCCAGAGTAGCGCGCCGTCGTCTGCTCACCGATGGCATGCGGCGAGCGCGTCGACCGCCATCATATATGAAAACAAAGCGATGCATGAGCGGAGGTCTGTCTGCGGCGGCTCCTGTGAATCGCGCCCGCGCGCCACCTACGCGATGCTTCTCGCGATCACCCGATTAGCGAGGCAGTCGGACTACACTTCGGTCCGTTTGCAATCAGCCGCCCGAGACGGATTGTCAGCGCCAGCCAATATATCGCCAAATGGAAACACGTGTAGAGCTGCGCTGAAATGTCGCGTTACGGAGTATCGTAATCGCCGGATCTATTTTTTTTTCACCGCGACATCCGTGTTTTTGCTCGTTTACATTTTGTGCGCGTTGCTCTAGTAAACGTTTTAAGCATTGTCACATCGCTGGCGTTAGATAGCACAAATATCAGCATTGTTAAAAAATTAATTATGGGGTTTTACGTGCCAAAACCACTTTCTGATTATGAGGCACGCCGTAGTGAAGGACTCCGGAAATTTCGACCACCTGGGGTTCTTTAACGTGCACCTAAGTCCAAATACACGGGTGTTTTCGCATTTCGCCCCCATCGAAATGCGGCCGCCGTGGCCGGGATTCGATCCCGCGACCTCTTGCCCAGCAGCCCAACACCATAGCCACTGAACAAGCACGGCGGGCAGACATCAGCATTGTCATAGTCTTTACCGATGACTGCGGGTTACCGCATTTACCGCGCCAGAATGACGCGAAAGAAATCAGTCGAAAGAATACCGTGATGTCAGCTGCTCACCAAAAGACGCAGCTGCCTGGCAATGCCTGCGCTCATAGTTTGTTTTGTTTGCCTTCAATACATTGTAGAAACCTTCTGAAGCTCTAGTACTGGAACTTCAATGTTCCGCAACGCCGAAGCTGACCTTGGGCCGCTGTCGTTTTTTTTTTTTTTTTTCGCCAGAGGTTAGGCATAGCAAAATATTATCTGAAGCATAAAAAAAAGATTACGACAAAAGAAAATTAGGCAGATCCAAACGCACGTTTTGTAACATATATGAATCGAAGCTTTCTCGAGGTGGTTAATAAGATGCTCCAAATTTGCTGATTTCATTGCTATGTTTACGCAACGGAAACTGCTCCCCGCACGTGCTCTCTCATACCGGTGTTCCGCAATGGAAAAGAAGTTATATATATCTGTATTTTTCATTTCTTCTTATTTAATTGAAATTCACTCGTCACTTCTAGACAAATCTCCCCTTCTTGGCTATGTGCCACAGAATAAAAATCAAAATCATGAACCCGCGGCAATCATATCAGAGAGCTAGGTGGTATTGGAACTATTTGCCAGTGCCATTTTTTTGCCGATTAATTTGGTCTAAAGCGGCCGTTGTGGGCACGTACCAAGAACTGTAATGGGTTGCTTCGAAATTCAAGCATTGCTTCAGAATCCAAACAGAAATACCGACCTTAGCAGACATGAAATAAGAGATAGGGAGCGCCTGTTACTACAGCAACTGTTGCCAGTAATAATCGTCTGCTCAATGACGAAACCGTGTAATTTCCGCTTTTGTTTAGTGGCAGCTGTCAGAGCATATGGCGGCCAACAGAACGTGAAGGTAGGAGTGGCTTGGTAAATGTAGCCGCACAAGTTCACAAAAACGCAAATTGATGCCGACCAGCAGAACGTCATAGGCATAAGATTTGGTATAACGGCTCAGAGATTGGGCAAGATTAAATTTAAAGGACGCCCAAGGCAAATGAAATAAATATCCAGCTGGCTACACTTCATGCATTGTCGAAAATAGTTTATGTTAGAAAAGATGGCAATAGAGAAAGAAACGACTGTGACAAATAAAAGTTACTGTGCAGACAAACGCTGGGAAGCACGACTGACATTGTTCAGTGTATCACGCATTGCTTAGGGGAAAAAAAAGTTCGGTAGATATATGGAAGACTGCTTGCGTGTGCGAATGCGAAAGCATTGTAGCCACTTTGGGGAAATGTTTTCACTTAGGTATTCATTCTTATGTCGTCGTGCACGTTGTAAACTTGCACGTCATTCCATTTTGTGTTCCCTTGCGGCGTCTTCCGCGGCGCGCTTTCGCGGGGGACCACGTTTCACAGATACCGCTGAGGTAGACGTTTCGGAGTGCATCCCAGTAGACACTGCACCTAAAATATGTAAACAGGTAGCGAAGCCTCCATGGAAGCCCACATGTCAGGAATATGGCGGTTCGTTGCAACCGTTGCCATCTACGTATCGGGAGAACAACTAACAGCAAGCAAAAATAAAAATAAAAATTACGTCACGACCGCAAATCTCAATGACGGGATATATATTGTGCTGCTATATCGACTGCTACACCAGCAGTTATTTTTCTTTTGAGGCTCACGGGAGGTTGCGACTCGCCTCAGCTGAAGCACCAGCGTGTCATTAAGCTACAGTAGTGGTGTGTGTCTTAATGAGAACACTATTAGGCTGTTATTGGCGGAAATTGCTACAGCAAGTTCCTTGGGAAGGTGCGCGAATAAGAAGGGAATAAATGACAGTGTCATGGAGGTTTTAAAAGCAACTTCACCTTCATTCGTCTAGAATAATGCAACCAACATAACTGACCAAACAAAAAATGTTTCAATGGATGAAAAGTGTTATGGCCAGCACACAGTCGTAATGTATAGCGGCATATGCAAAACATTTTCAGAGAATCATTCGTAATTCCCTGCGAAACATGCATTCATATCTAACAATAATCACACAACGTTGCTTCCTATTATCATTTAGAAAACATTCGACTTAGTAAATATGTAGCCCGTCGGATACTCAGAGCGTGTGTTATGATGTACCTGCCACAAACTGGCATGCGGCCATTTCCAGAGAAGACAACCTATGTGGTGATCCGAGGTTCAACGCAGGACGAAGCAGCCCTCACGCTCACTCTCGCAGGCAAAACGCTGCAGCGAGCGGAAAAATTAGTGCGCGTTCTCGGGATACCTATTGACCGCACAGGCACAGCGGATGCGTGGCTCGCAGACCTTCGTCGGACATGGCACAACACTCTGCACCTCATAAAACGAATCTGTTTCCGCATGGGCGGTGCTGGTACCGACGTATGCCGAAAGGTTGTTACTGCTTTGCTGACATCCCGAGCAATATACGGAGCGCGCTGTTATGACCTGCTTGCTCGGCACTGGACACAGCTAGAGGTACTCCACAGATCAGCTCTCCGTGTTATCACAGGGCTCCCGAAACACACACGTGTCGAGGAGCTACATCGCTATGCGAAATTGCCTACCCTCCGTGCAACCATCGAAGCATCGAAGGCAGGACACGAGGAACGCCTGAAGCACACCAGACAAGGCAGGACTTTACTGGCCTACATGGGAAAGGATATATCAACTTTGCCACAACTGCCATCCGACATCTCACCGTGGGATGACATTGCTGTCGTCGACACTACGCCAACGCGCCGAAACATGGGCGCCCAACATGCGCACCGCCGGGCAGCATTCGCTGCGCGTCATGTGCAGACACTGGCAGACGCACCGCCAAGCCATGAACAAGTGTACACTGACGCAGCTTTCGACCCACGCACCAGCGAAGGAGCAGTCGCCTACCACGTAGTGGGTTCTTGTGAGACACATTCTACCTTTACAACTGCTGATGCTGACGAGCCAACGGAACTTGAACTCCGCGCAATAGTCTGGGCATTCGATAGAGTTTCAAGCACCACGCAAGCAAAACACATCGATATATACACCGACTCTCAGTATGCACTGCATGCCTGCAAGTCGCGCCACGCAGCATCATCGGAAGTACTCCTCGTCAAGGAGGCGATCAGGCGTGCGGAGGCCCACGGGGTCACTGCAACACTTCATTGGATCCCTGGTCACCAGGGCATCGAGGGAAATGAGAGAGCCCATGAGGCGGCGCGCGCCCTTCTTTCCAACCGCGTCGTCTCCCGGGATCCTTCAGAAACCCTCACAACCAGCACAAGCAACACGACAAATGGAACCCCGTATGACCCAGACAGAGCTCTCGGAGCAGCAGCCAACCGACGCAAGAGGGAACTCCGTGCGAGTGTGCCCTCAGACCCAGACCCACTTCTAGCGGGTATTTCCAGGTCGGGGCAGGTGCTGCTGCATAGGCTCCGTTTCGGCTTCGTCCTCACACCGGATGTGCTGGAGCGGTGGCCACAGTACCGGCTACGCCGGGAAAGACGCCCTCCATCTCCGTCTCCCAACTCCCTTCCATCGCAGGAACCCAGCCATCCCACAGCCTCCGCGGACCAAGAAGCGCTCCAGACGCCACACAGGTGCCCTGACTGCGACATGGCCACGCGGCCATCCGCAGCCCATCTGTTTTGGGAGGGCCAGCGACACGCTCAACAGCGGGACCACCACCTGAGGGCGGTGCGAGTGTGGTCCTACGAGCAGTGGATTAGACCGGCAACTGGCTCGATGGATTCCGACAGGGTCATTCTGGACTCGCTCTTGGCTTTCGCCAGGCACGCGCAGCTTCTAGGACGGCTCTGAATACGCCTCCCCCCTCCTCTTCCTATTCCCCATTGTAGGCCTTCGCGCCATCCCTTAATAAATACATTTTGTCATCATCATCATGAATACGAGAAGCACTTGTACTTTAACGGTTATGCTACAGATTCAGCACAGAGTCTTTCGTTTTCTAGATACGAAAGCACTCGTATTTTGTATTATGGTCTCTCCTTTACGGCTGTCCGTTCTACGGAAATGACCATTCTTTATATAGGGAAAAGCGTTTGGTCACACATTACCAGCAGATTTGCCGTAAAATTAGGAAATTTTTGGCAGTGAAGTACACGGCGTCAGTGTGTTCTTGTGCTCTTATTCTTGCTTTTACTTCTCTTTCCTCGCCATATTTTGAGGCTCCATGCGCAAATGGCTATGCTTT
Organism: Dermacentor andersoni; assembly: GCF_023375885.2. Lineage (NCBI taxonomy): Eukaryota > Metazoa > Arthropoda > Arachnida > Ixodida > Ixodidae > Dermacentor > Dermacentor andersoni. The sequence goes on along the minus strand of NC_092823.1, from coordinate 90,568,220 downwards.
AGGTTAGCACAGTGTTCCTTCTACTGCTCATGTGTTTTCTGGTTGCGTTCTTCATCTGTAGTTGCATGCTGTATCTAGTTCTATGTGTCCCTACTTTGACGAGCATTTTCCATTCGAATTACGTCTTCAAAGTTTAGGATGCGTCGTAATGCTTTCACACTTTTTTCTTGTGTTCTTATTTTTAACAGGCATTATCTGGTTGAATGTGTGCACTGTAGCTATGGTTGATTTATTTTACCACCCTACGTAATGCCCGTAATCGCCTTTATGGCTCTTGAGTAAAAGATAAAGGGAAAAAAATGAAGTCGTTGAAATGTTCCCGTGGACATTTCTCTCATCACTCACGCATTTGGTTTTCTTTTTTTTTGCCCGTGGACGTTCTCCAAAAATATGTTTTTCATGGTAATAAATCATTAGAAGATCTCGCTTACGTAAATCGACCGGTAATTGATGACGCACATGGCCGGGGTCATTGTCACGGAGAAATTACCATTTGTCCGGCGTCGTGGTGTTTTTTGTTCGAATGCAACGCTGCTTGTAAGATTAGTACGTCTGTTCGCCAGCAAGACCCACTGTTTGCTACTTAAGAAATAGATCCGTTTCAGTATGGGAAAATGCCTATTCGCATGGCTACAGTGGATTCTCATTTTTGGTAAGTAAAATTTAATTATAGTGCATTCTTTTTGTGCTACATTTGGTACGCTCATGTCAATGTTGTAGCTATGTTTTCTTTTGTAATCACACATTCTGTATATATGAAAGAATATACTTGTGAAGCGTTTCCCGACTAAAGAGAAAATGGCTGTTTTCTTTTACGTCACATTGAGTGTATTTTGGAAACTATTGCACTAACATTTTATACAACACGTGAAAGCAAAGCTAAATGAATCCCCGTTACAGGCTCACAACGTTTATTAACGATATTTACATCGTAGGATGCGCATAGTTAAAAGTACAAAGTAAGCTTTTAACAAAATGTAGTGATAAATAATGTTAAAGGCCAACTACAACATAATTTTCCACCGCGCGAAAAGGCTATCTTGACGTAGTTCAGACAAGCAGTGGCCTCTGCGCAAAACATTACGCTTCAAATGCAGCTCAATACGTCACAAAGAGCCCGCAAATGTTGATGTTTTTCATACCGAAACTAAAAAAACGATGCCATTTTCGCCCGGCGGAAGTGACGTTCAGTGATGAACGTGGAGTTGGAACGCCCGCGCTGTCTGCTTTCTTTGCTTGTATTCCTTCCCGGTGTATCCGTGAACACGTCCTACACGTCTGCTAGTCACAGAATTATTATGATTTTGTTAGCTGCTTCATGCGCTGTGATAAGGCAGTTGCTCGACTACGTTGTTCTTTTAATGCGAAGTATTCTCCGATCGCGCTGGTTTTTCTCTATCTGGCTGCCTACATTCAACATCAAGGCGTCGATGCGTTCTACCACCGCTCTATGAAGAGCGCATTGGGGTGGCGAAACTGAAATTCCAGCTTAATGCGAATGCGATCCACGCAGGGCGCAGTGACGGTAAATTGGCGAAAATTGGGCCATCTATAGTTTTGTGTGGCTGGCGGCTGAATAGAACATCCCACGCCTCATATTCCCATCGCACGCCGCAGCTAATGGAACAAGGTCCATCGCGCGCTAGGTTGGCTGTTCGGGTTCACTGAAGCGATTGTGTTGCGTTTGCGCCTCCGACAAACGAGTAAGCGCTCGCTCGCAGCTTCTCCGCTGGCGCTGCGGCAACATCTGATGGCCGCGCTGCTTCTGGTCTGTTTAAAGAGCAGCGTAAAATTCTACGGATCTTAGCGTCTCCGGCATGGAGTATTCGACTCCACAGGCCGCTTCCTAGCGAGCTGGAAGCGGCGGACTCGTCCTCAAATCAGACCGAGCAGACATATCTAGCACCATCTGTAGTGAAGGGTGGGCAATTACCTGAAACATGGCACGAGCGGGCTAGAGGGGCTTGGTGTTAAGTGTGCATAAACTCACGGCGAGACAGGCCGGACTACGGCCGTGATAAATATTCGCCCATTTCCCTGTGGCGCATTGCATTCCTGCGTGGATTGCCACAACATCTACACCATGGCCGGTGCGTCGCGTCCTCCTTCGTGACAAATGCAGCATGCGGTTCCTGCTCGTTTCTTGCGCTGCGTCAGAAAATATTTCCTTCCTCTACTTCGACGCGTCCGATCTAGAGACGGGCGAAACATCTTCACGATGATGCATTTCCGGAATTGATCGCTCGAGGATATTGCCCTGGAATACAGCTTACCTTTGAACGTTACCTTTGGTTTTCGTGAGCCATCGCGGCAAATAGTACTTATAGTCAATTCGAGAAACCGTTTACCAAGCATATTTTGATGCATAAGTGATGAGGCTGTTGAAGTGCAGTTTCGTCTACTGCACTTTACATGCTTTGTGCGGAAAGCTGGGACAGGGAAGATGTGTTCCGCCTTCCTCTACTCAGCGCTGTGTGCTGCGCGGTCATTGCTCGTGCTCGAGTACGCATTCGAGCACCCGTCTACCACGCTTCGCTTCTGCATTCTTGCAACAGCTCAAATCACGAGCGCAACACAGAAAAGGCACTGCGAGAGCGACGCCCATCATCTCGTAAATGACGAGAGAGGAATGCACCTGGCTGATGAGGCGCAACGTGGCGCAACTGAGAGATCAACCGTTGCGTACGCTTCTTCAATATGCGCCATATTCAAATCGCCACCGCTTATCCGCCAGGTGCCCGCGTCGTCTGCATAGGCGCAATTTGATAGCTGCTAAGAACAAAATTAAGCGTTTACCAGCCCTGCGGCTTTGCTAAGATTACTTTCAGAGTATACGTTAGGCGTTTAGAGTCAATTTAGCCTCAGTGAAATCTCGTTGCAGTTGACCTATAGGTACAGACCAGCGTATAAGAAGCGGGAAAAATTTCGCCCGCTCAGAAAGCACACACATGAAGAAACGGATATTGAAACACATCTTACCTGTCCTTTTCAGAGTGCGTAAAGTTTGTTCACACAACAAATAACTGAGTTTCACCATGTACCATTAAAAATGACAAAAGAAGGGTATCACGTTGTTACCGTAATTCCAGGCAAATGAAGATAGTTATGTTACCAAACATTACCGCAGACGGCGGTAATATTGTCTTGTTTCATAGACAGGCGACTTCTAAAAGTGGCCGTTAAAGCCTGAGTCGTCGAAGGGGCATCGCAGCACCGACAAAAGACCAAGGTGCGAGCTCGTGAGCTAGCACGTTCAATTGTCTTCTGGCAGCAAGTGGCCCAGGCGCCTGGCACAAGCACGAAGCAATATTCCTTTTTCTTTCTTACTAAATAATGACTGTGGGAAGAAGTGTTTATTTATTAGAAATATTTGCTTTAAGTGAACTGTGTATACCGTATGCATCCAAGTTGGCTTGCAAGAATGTCGTAGGGCTCTGACTGATTTTTTAAAGAGAAACTTCGCTGGTTTTATTCTACGACTAATGCCTATTATGACACTTCTTAACGCCCAAATAACTGTAAAAGCTTACTCAAGATTTAAGCTCGGGCGCATCAGTAATACATACGATGAAACATAGGCGAAGTTTATTTGAGATGCAATATGTTCATACAGGTTTGGTTGCGATGGTTGCGTGCCAATTATAAATTAGAACTAGACTCATGACATTTTGCATGGGTCAGCTCCAATGAATCTTCAATATTTCACAGAAGCAATGAAGCATTTCATTTATCTGCACAGTGTTTGCCATTGTGGAAATGAATCGCCGGTCGATGATACTGCAGCGCGACTTTGTGAGCGAGTTATGTTAATACAAATGTTTCTCCAGCGGTTCGCTTGTCCAAAGCAGTGTCATAGCACTGATAATAATGATTCAATCAGAGAGTGTTGTCAAGGAGGTGAAACTGTACACGGTGTGAGCAGTAACTGTACTGCGGGAGGCATCGACGAAGAAACCACGCGCCCTGATTCCCTTTTATGAGCGCTACCGTCGGGTAACGGCAACAGTACCCGATATTAATTGGTCGTACTAATCAATATGATGCAATAGGACAGGCAGTGATGACCAAGATTTCAGTATAGAGCCTTCATAACTGAAAAACTTGTATAGCTTGACCACAGTCACCATAGACAACATCCTTTCGAGACGACAAGAGATGCAGCTTTCGAGACAGCTTTCGAGACAACAGAGGCGCACCCAAAGGCATAGTGCTTTCACTAACGTAATGCAATGTAGGGACGCTACAACTATCAGCGAAAGTAACACCAGCACATGCATCCAAAATGCTCTCTAGGCGGACATCACCATATGAACTAATCGCGGCTCAGTGGGAGTTGAAGAAGACTGCTCCAGTAGGCCACGGACGCGGCCCACCCGTGCGCCAAGTGGTGTTGTATTGTGGTGGCAATTACATTTATATTCCAGGCGTGTTTCTACCGTCACTGTCGCCGTGAGGTTTCGTATAAAGTCGAAGGGCGATAAAATTGTCGCCTTGCGCCGTATGCGGTATGACCGAGTGAAAGCGTGCGAGGCTGAGCCGGCAATCGCGGGTCAAGAGCACAAACGCAAGGGAGGAAGCGCGCTGGTTTCCGTAGCCCGGAAGTCTCCGGGGGGGGAGGAATGGGGGTGGGTCTACACGGCTGCGCGCGTCAGCACGGGGCGCTTCATCTTGACAGCTATCTGCGAAAGGGACGGAGCCAGCCGCGCACTCGGTTTCTGCGGCTTAGTTCGCATTCCTACGAGACGCAGCACGAAGTTCAATTCGCTCGCTGCTGCTGCCGCACTTCCTCAGCGTTCTTACAGCGAGTTTCCGCAGTCATCGATGGAGATGTGTTCATATTCGCTTGTGCGCGCATGACACCATGCTTGTTAATTTAGTTAGTATGGGTTTGTTTATAAGAATATGCGGCCGATAAATCTACTATCCTTATTTCTCCTAGTTTTCCACTAATTTGGTAACGTAATTGACGCTTCCCCTGTAGGTCAAAACCACAATTGTAATACCTCACGCTTTTATCGCAGCTCAATACAATTCAAGCCACAGGAGCTTACTTTAGGAAATAAATTCTTTCGACATTTATCAACGCGCTGCACAACTCCATTCTACTTCTTTTCCTTATGCCTTGTCACTTGGTTATTACTAAGTATTACCTTATTATGGGCGCTAATGGTAAAATATACCTCGTGTTTATCACGGGCACAGCGAAGAGTATTATTTTGGTTCCAGTCTCATAATATACACGTGTATTTCTAAGGCTCGGCACGATTTATCTGAAGGACCCTCTATATAGTCAGACAAGCGCACGTATATAGTAATCAATTCACAATGTGTCATACAGTCTTATTTATAAAGGGTTTATTCACCCTAAATACTTCTAACACGTAGAAAATGCTTCGCCAAGAGCACAAACTAAATCGCAGCTTTAACCTATAGTCGTGCTTCACGTATAGCAAGACCTCAAGAGACAGTCGCTTTAACTGCTATCGCCTACAGTCGCATACAAATTGACGTGGTTCTAGCTTAATATATTATAAATTATTTATCCAGACTGTGCGTGCAGGTCGCTGACACAAATACTGGTGCTCACAAGTCGGTACTCATTAAGTAAAGCGAGGTTCATGATTTTACGCTTCGTCTGTTCGTGTAATCCATCACTTCCCTGTAATATTCTTGCCAGTGTAAAACTGAGTGCATTGTAAACATGAGTGTTACTTATTTTCAGCGCATTGCCAAGGATCACCGACGGATTATAGAAATGATGCTTTCTCCGGTGAGTTCTCTTATACAAAACGATAGAAATCTAGGGCATGTTAGTCTGTCACACCAAAATGGAATGTACAGTAAATAATGTAAGCCCAAGCCGGTGTTCAGATTCGTGAGTAGAAAAGGCGTTTACCACATTTCAAACCACATGTGCGAAACATACCTCGTGTTCCCCGCATGGCGTCTAATGCAAAAAAAAAATATATTTTGGAAAATGCGTCGCGGACCTCCGGAAACAAAAAAAAACACACACACAATTAGCCCAACAAATTCGTCACCTATTCAATGTGTATATGGGTTTACCAGCTGTATATGTCGCTTTAGTGGGCCTCCAAGGAACATTTCAGGTTGGCATATATATATATATATACGTGGAAACTACTCGGTCACGGATGTAGTAGGAGGTGTAAATCAGTAAAATTACTGCAGTGAATGGAGTACAGTAGCCTTCAAAACATAGCAATATTCTGCTACATTTTTAGTTACTTGAAATGTGCAGATTCGAACAGGATAGGGAGACACTTGAGGAAGCGTTAGCTTGGGTGCTCCTATTTAAATAGATGTAAAAAGCGAATTCATTTTTCTCCGCAACCACTGCCCAATATTTAGCGCGGTTTGTAGAATTTAAAAGAAAACTTGAAACCTAGCGACTGTTGGTTGCGAATTTTCTATTTAGGTAGTCAATTCCTTATTAAAAATTGGCAAAAATTGAAAATTTTCGTAAAACAAAGCTATCAAGCTTACAACCACGTAACTCAGGAAAAGAAATTGATATCAGAATTGTGTGAGTTGCATCTGATAGTACTTCTATATCGGACAAAATTGACATGACATGAATATATAAAAAAAGTTGTAATATGGAAATACACCTGTTGCAGAACCCTTGCACACAACGTAACAAATTCGCGTAAGATATCAAATAACTAACCGAATTTGTCCGCTTTGAATGATCGAATGGACGCCGTTTACAAAATCGCGATATCTGAGCTTGATGCCGAGCTATTAATTTGTAAACCTCGTGTGTCTATATTTTTCGAACTTTCTAATTTTTGAAAGCCATTTTCGCAAAATTCAGGCCCTAAATTGAAATTGCGCTGCCAACAATCACTAGAATTTAGCTTTCTCTTTCAAATTCTGCAAATTTCATCATTATCGGCACAGGGGTTATCTCAGAAACCCGTTTTGGCGTTTTACATGTACTTAAATAAGCCACGTCGGAGTTGGACCCGAACTAAAGCTTCCTCTTAAATTCTAGTGACTGTTGGAAGCGGAATTTCGATTTAGGTCCTGAATTTTGTTAAAAAGATTTTAACAATTCGAAAGTTGGAAAAAAATAAAAGCACGAAGTTTACAAAGTCATAGCTCTGCATCAAAAACAGATATCGCGGTTCTGCAAACGGTAGCGATTAGATCATTGAAAGCGGACAGATTCACTTTATTATTTTTGTATTTTACATAAATTTGTTACGTTGTGTACAAGGGTTATGGAAAACCTGTATTTCCATATAGCTAAATTTTTCGAGATTGATGTGTAACGCATCAATTTTCGCCGCTTTAGATGTGCTATTAGATGCAATTCACAGAATTGTATTATCGTATTTCATTGCTGAATAACAGCGTTGTAAACTTGATAGTTGAGGCTTTTGAAAATTATCAATAGTTGCCAATTTTAATAAACAATTGACGACCTAATTTAAGAATTCGGAACCTACAGTCACCAGACTTTAATTATTTGCTCTTACATGCTACAAACGTCGTCAAATTTGGTGCATTAATTGCCGAGAAAAATTAATTCTCCTTTTACATGTATTTAGATAGGAGCACCCGAGCTCAAGCTTCCTCTTAAGCTGCTCGTTTAGGGGAATGACACGATAGCTTAAATTTTCCCTTCAGTGATTTTTATTCTTACGCAGTCCCTCTTGTGGACCGCATTCATTCGTTTATAACGATTATCACAGCACAGGTATCTGTATGAAGGGAAGCCTAGGTGAGACTAGCCGCTCAGCGACCAGATCGAGCTTAGGTGAATGTGAAGGCTAATGCGTAAGCACATACCCATACGTGGTAGCGACGTCTGGGATGCGATCCCGTCGTATAGACCGCATACAGTTCCGACACACGACGAATGCTGACACGATTGTGTGAAACGCTCCTGTCGCAACGCGAGAGTGCGTTTCTGGAAGCGGCTTTAGGTCGTTCTTGCACCACAACCGGTCGCCCACAGAGCACGAGAAGCCGAACGGGTTCTTGACTAAGCGTTTCTCGAACATTATGTTTGTGGCTGCACTCACTCTTGTATGCTGCTCCCTTATATACAGAGCTCGAGAAAGCAGAACAGTGACCCTTGTTCCGAGCTCGTTCTCCAGCTTCAGCCTGCCGCTTCAGCCGCTTAGCCTCCGCTTGTTGTTCTTGCAACGCAGGGTCCTCTTGACGCCTCCTAAGCCGCTTGACACTCGGCTCTTGCTCTCACAGTTCATGGTCTTCTTGACGCGTCAGTCGCTTAGCCTCCGCTTGTCTCACCAGACGCGTATGGCGTTCGCTGTTGAACTCCTGTCGGTCGCGATCCAATCCATGGTTTGCGATGCGAGGCTTCGCTTGCGGTTTTTCGCTGCAGCTTCCCGCAGACGAAATTCAGCGTCTTCGTGTCGTCTACAACGCTGGCGTTCCGCGCGATCAGCATTGGTTTGTGCTTTCTCCGCACCTGTCTTCCGCGGTCTCCCTGCACGCCGAGGCGGTGGTACAGACGGGCCAGCACACGACGCCAAAGACGATCCGGGCACATTGTTCATTGCAGAATTGACTACTGCACGATGGACGCTGAATACAGAAATGAGAAAGGAACCTTAATTGCTTGAGCTTGCGTGCAATCTGTTGGACAGCGGTGTAATTAGGGCGCGGGGGCCGGCAGCAGCAGCCGCATGGTTGTCCTCAACAGCCGTGGAATACAGCTTTATCATGGGGAACAGCAGATCGTAATTTTCTTTATTTCGATAGCAATTAAATGGACACTACAGGCGGATCTGTGCCGTCGCGGTCGGTATCGCCGTACCCGTGAGGTTCCATATGAGTGAAAGCTTGTGAAGGTGAGCCGGTGAACGCGGTTCAATAGCGTGCGTGAGCGAGGAACGCGGGCCGGACGCGGGCCCTCTCCTGCGGCGGGCGAGGCTGGGGGGTGAGGCGAGGGAGGAGGCTAGTTCTTCTCCGGCGGATGCTACGGTGCGTCGATGTCCTCCTCGCCCGCCGCTCCGTACAGAGTTAAACGACCCCGGCTTCCACTACGGCGTTGGCCACGCGAATCGCAGACGCCCCAGTAGACGCTTTGCAAGACGCCGTAGGTACGAAGAAGCGAATCGTAGAACTAAGGGCGCGGCTTCAACCATGGAAACCAGAGCAGGACCAGCTAGAGCGAAAGCCGCTGCTTGCCGTCGACGCTAGGCGGACACTTCAGATCCTTCTCGTGAAAACGTCGCAAATAGACTTCGCCGTGAAGACCCTGCAGTGTGTGGTGCCGGAAATGGAGCTCCTATGGAGCCGCTCCTCCATCTTACTCTGTGACTGTGCTGGATGTACCGCGCAGGCCGGCACTTTCTTTGTTAGTCTACATTTAAAGATGTTTAAATGTGAGCTATTTTACTTCTTACGACCCGCAGTGACCCTGTCGTCTGGTAAACCACCCAGTTGTTGTGCTTTCATTGACCCCATGCACTACGCACTGATCATTTCCTCAGCTATTCATAAATCAAATGGTATCATACATTTCAACGTAGTAAACACACCAAATTGGCCCTATGACTCCCGTATTTTTCAACGAAGGTGCCGTACTATCTAAGGGGAAACAAAACAAAAATCTAAGATGAACGCCTATAGCGCCGCTCTTGACTGCAGTAGGTGACTCAAAATGATAAACTTTGGCTATAAATGAGCCACAACAGACGACCGATGCGCGAGTCACGGCTCCAATGATAACGATAAGACCGTAGGACAGTAGCTCACTGACGCACGTTATGTGCCCACAAGAACTAATCATCAGTACGTATTAAATTTTCGTTAGTCGCCTTCTTTTGTGCACGAGAGACATGGCCATGAGAAAAGTAATCAGGCAGCCTTGAAAAGACTCGGAAACTCAAAGACAGAGCGCATTGTTCTGCTGGTCTCCCGTGAACATAACTTTCAAAGCGAAAAGCAGGAACAACTGAATTTGAAGGTTCTGCGACTGCATATTACTAGTCTTAACTTTCATTATTGGCCTTAGCGCTAACATAACTTCCAGTACAAGGCTCGTTGCGGATTATTGCATTGTGTGTCGCTTTATTAAAATGTTAATGACCCTCTGACCCTTCCAAACGATTTTAACACTATTAATTCCTGGGGCGATAAATGAATAATCACCCTTAATTCAACTAAACGCAAGATAGGTTCTTACAGCGGCACGCCCTCTACATCTGACTTCCCTTTTTGCACAAAATACCGCATGCTTCTTCATACCATCACTTAGGAAACAGTCCAACTCCTACCTTCTCCAGGAAGCAGCACATATCTACCATTTGCTCTAAGGCATCTTTAAACACTTCGCTTGTTGCGTCGTAGGTTGGGTCATTTTAACTCTAGCGTACGTAAACTTGCCTACATAACTGCCATCCGTCCACAGAAAGGATTCCCCTAAGCCTCCTTGTCTCCTCATCAGAAGTACCACGTTAACAACATAAAGTCGATCCAAAGCAGCGCCGCCCGATTGACATAATCTAACTGCGACCGCCATTACTGCGTTACTAACATTAAACAAGAATTTGACCACCAGCCTGGAAACCGAGTGCTCCATTTCAGTTTTATGTGTACTGCATAAATGCTTCCATATTCTACCTTCTCGTCGCTTACACATTCACGCTCCCACACGCATATCCTGACGTCTACATAAAAACGTGAGCATCAAACGTAAATTTTGAAGGGCTCAAGCTTTTCTTTCATCTGCACTACAACGCGTCATTGCACTCTGGTTGATACTCCCCAAGGCATCGTAAAGATTACTGACCGCAACCATTTCGTGAACTGCACAGACATTTTATTATCGTGTAATAATTTCACTTCTCTCGTACTGCATACTGAATTATGTCTCAATTCTACACTGATGACATCACATGCGTGCCTCATAATCAGAAAGTGGTTTTGCCACGTAAAACCCCATAATTATTGATGACATCGCAGTGCTTTGTTTTACTTGTATGCTGACACAACTCTGCCTACTGCTCTGTGACCCCCCTCCCCACACACACACTCGATGGGTGTTCCGAAGCCCTGTGATATACTGACATAAATAACAAATAAATAAATAAATAAATAAATAAACTAATTGAATGCAGGCAACAATGCATGTTAAATTATAAACTAAGGACCGTGCCTAGAGCCAAGATGGGTGCTTCTGCTGGTTGCCGCATATATTTGCATAGGATTCCTAATCAAATAATTCCTAAAGGTGGACTGGAGAAGCAGATTGTTGACTCCCAACCATGTATAACAGAAGCAAGGCGCGGGCATCCAAGCTTTCGTGCTCAGCCTATATAGAAGACAAAATAAATTGGATGTAACACATGCTTCCAAGCTCTACCCTAGTACTCCCAGTTAAGTATACTGTAAAAGTCAGCGAAGCACACACGTTTCTTAATTAGAAAGAAACTTTAAAACTTCAGTTGATATTGTTGGCGCTGCACAAAACTTTGTCAAAATAGGGGATATTTGACACGATACAGGGTTCACTTTTTCTGTTCATCAAAGCCATAATTAAGAGCGTACTTGTGACGTCTGTATGCTTTTATGGGCTAATGATGTTATATGTGATCAAATGTCAACAACTACGTTTCAATAGCTCATTTCACTTGTTGATTTTCCCAGGACATGTCTCAATACTCAATTTAATGCGGCAGCTGTATATAACTATCTTCTTTATAGAAGACAGATATTTAGCGGGAGAAGCAGCAAAAGCGAATTCTACAAAAAAATTAAATGGCTGTTCGTATTTAATAAGAGGCTGATCAAATTCTCTATGATTGCTGCGCACGTAATCTTTAAGTACGCTTTCGAGAGCAGCTTCAAGAGGAAACACACGCACAAAAAAAAAATAAGTAGCGCTAAATATCATTAGGCACGGGCGCTCTCCATATGTAGCACCAAAACCATAAAACAGAAGAATTGCAAGAACTTTATTGCTTGTGACCTTGGCGTGCGACACAAAACGTTGCATGAGCTACCATGTGCACTTTAAACTTCTTTGAGTATTACGTTCCACTTGTTGCTGTTGGAGAAAGTCTCGTGAAAGCAACGCTCAACCAAAACCGACAAAGAAGTAATGCATCGTGTCAGTGTTGTTTGTGTCCTGGCGCAGTAGAATGGTAAGGCCAGTGACCGGAAGATTCTTGGGGCTGCTCTCTCGCTGTTGTTATCGCGCGGGCGAATCTGCGCAACAGTATGATTCTCTAGGAAAATCGCTCACACAGTACTTTCATCATGAAAGGGAAATTTACTGGATAATAAAAGAGATTTGGAACGCAAACGGCAGGCAATACCAAATTACGTCCGGCGGCTTACCGCTTGCATTGAAACGAAAACTGTGCAGTCATTGCGTTTTGCCCATACTACCATCAGGTGCAGAAACTTGGAGGTTTACGAAGAATCTTTCGAAAATAAAATGAACGACCATTCAACCTGCGATGGCACGAAAATGTTAGATGTAACGCTAGGAGACAAGCAGGCAACGGTGTGGATTAGAGAGAAAATGGGTGTCGCGGATGTGTAGTTCACACTAAGGAAAAAAAATGGCTGTGGCTTAGCTAAGGTTAAGCCCAGGATGCGAAGCATACTAGACTTTATTTTAGTTGTTGAACCACTGTTTAGCCTGGTGAACTGCTGTTGCTTGGCTATATTTGGTTCGGCTAGACGAAGAAACAACTCATGCGTTACTCTGCTTCGCCTTCAAGAGTGGAACGCGACAGCGTTCCCGTCGACCCGCCAAGGGGTGTAAGACAATGGGCTACGGCGCAGCGACTACGCGCCGCACATTGGACGCGGTGAGCGTCGAGCAACGCAGCGTTCGGCACGGCAACGAAATGTGCGCCTGAGCAAGCGACGCACGCCTGAGCCTTAGAAACAGCTCGTTTCTAAGGCAACACCGCATTCACTAGAGGCGCTTTTGTACCGCTTTGAAGCATCGTACTCGTGGCTCAGTGGTAGCGTCTCCGTCTCACACTCCGGAGACCCTGGTTCGATTCCCACCCAGCCCATCTTGCAAGAGTTGAGCCAAAGCCACCTAGAAACAAGCGCAGCTGCTTATATACCGCCGCGACGCCGCGAGCGACGGCGCGAGTTGGAGCCCCGTTTCTCCTCTGTCGTGACGTCACGGTGTCACGTGGTCAGCCTTGAAGGCGACGGCGCGAGTTGGAGCCCTGTTTCTCCTCTGTCGTGACGTCACGGTGTCACGTGGTATGGCATGGGGTCAAAGGTCATTGAAGGCGACACCGCCGCGCCTGAGGAGCTGGGTTGAGCTCTAGTAACATGCTTCGCATAAAAAATGCTGGTACTTCCTGTGATCGAGAGTAGATGTAAGCATGAAATGGCAACCAGCAAAGCAAATTATTTAGAGATGATACTAGGCACAATCTTAAATGGGAATAGTGTATGTTCGCAACACCACACCGCCTCCCAACTCACCACACCATGTCATACTGTGCACTGGTCTATATGGACACTGTCCAACTACAAGAAAACCGGCTGAAGGCCGCACGACAGGCAGCGAAAAATGCCAGGGAGACTGAGTGCACTGAGTGGCCCAGCTAGAAGAACAATGAATTGAATTCTGGGGTTTCACGTGCCATATCCACGATGTGATTATGAGGCAGGTCGTAGTGGTTGACCCTAGAATAATTTTAACCACCAAGTGATTTTTAAAGTGCCCCCAGAGCATGGGACACGGACGTTTTTGCATTTCGCCTCCATCGAAATGCGGCCACCGGGGCCAGGATTTGATCCAGTGACCTCGTGCTTAGCAGCGCAACACTTTAACCGCTCTGCCACCGCAGCGGGTTGAAGTGCCTGAAGAAGGCGCCACGCCGCGTGGCGCCATCTCGTGAGATGAGACCAGGTATACTTACCATGCCGCGGAACTCGGCGACCGCTGGCTTTCAGCGCTCAGCGCCAAAAGGTGACAACCAAGTGTACGGTGCACTGTATCTGCCCTTTGAACGTCCCTGTTTGAAATGATAAACTTCAGCGTACTAGAAGTTACAGCTTGAGTGATATTGTGAACAAATATTAGGAAGAACTTCGAAGTGATATTTTTGTAACTAGTTTAGGCCAGGTCGCTCTTAACTCGGATGTGCTCCTGGCTCGAAGCTTTACTTCATTTTTCTTAGTGCCCGACTTGTTTTCGCAAGCCGCATTTTCCCACTGTGTGCTTTGCTCAGGTTCCCCGTTCACCATTTATGCGGCGGTTGCCAACTCTCTGGTATGCCTCCGCAAGGTTCACCCCAGCATCGATGTAGTTTCAACTCCAGTACAACTAGTCGATATCCTTACCCCAGGCCTCCCCCCGCATTGTCAAAGATACAATCTATCCATCCACAGGCCAAGCTGGAAGCTCATTACGGCCAGTTTCCTCGACGACAGGCGAGATACGTTCATGTGCCGCCTGGCGCGATGGTGCCTGCCGTTGAGTTACAGGCCCTTCACAGCCATGCCGGCTTGTGGAGTATGCTCTTTTTCTGGCGGTCACGCTGATCGGGTTCATATCCTTACGCGGTGTTTGCTTTCCGCGTCTCTTGTCAAACGGATTACTAGTCTTTCCATTCTTCCAGGTGTTGCATATCAGACTAGTAGATTTTCGCAGCCTTTGCCTAAGCAGGCGATCAACCTGTTTGTGCTCCTTCTTGTCGATTGCACATACTAAGGTTGGTTCGCACGCTGTGAAGCGGTTTTCGGGGGGCGGGCGCCGGGCCTTCACGAAGTGCTTACGAAAGCACGGTCTGCTTCCATCTCACCCGGGAGTGGCATCACCTGGGCGACAAGAAGTTTCTCGAAGTGTGGGCTCGTCCTGCCGTGATTTTTTATTCTTGTCCAGCCACGGCTGAAGAAAATACGGATCCCTGAAGAAGCAGGGACACCACGGCACGTGAATTGTTAGAGGCGTTTCATATTAAAGAGCGAGGTTCGTCTAGCATTAACGACACATCAGTTTTATTTTGCATGCCGATATAAGGCTTTTTGGTAGCCGGCTGTTACTGGGGTGTTGCGCGATTGAAGCTGTTTTTGTATGTTGCGCATTCGTCTGCGTGTATACATTGCATGCTGTACAATAGAGAATTAACAGTCGAAAGTTGGCGCTCCCCTTGTTCCCTTCTGTCCTTGTTTGCGCCAAAACGATCATATTTATGATCTACTCAGCGATTTTATTCAAGCATGGCACGTGAGATAGATTTACGTAGCAAAATGTTCGGCAGCATATTACACTCCTGTAACATGTGAAGGCGAAAGCCTGCGGCACACGAGGTAGTACATATATTGGAGGGGTCGGACTTGGAAAAAATAACGTGCCGTCTTGCGAACTAAACGTATGGCGCTGTAGTTCGACCTCCTCAAGGACACATTCGAGCTCCATAATGCCCTACCTAAATGTTTGTTCTTTCTTTGCTCTTTTGTCTTTGTGCTTTCGTTATTTTTTTCCTTCTTTGTTTCCTTCGTTCTTTCTCTCGTTTCTTCATTCATATTCAGCCACACTGCATCTCTGCTTGCTTAAAGGGTTTTGATCCATTGCTGATGATATTTTTGTCTCACTATATTAGGCGCTGCTTTTTGCGGGTATGAGCGATTACAATGAAGCATTTAAGGCTTTCGCCTTAAAAACAACTGCAAATAACCAGGCGACAGGTGTGAATTTACATGCCTGAAATATGCCTTTCTTGCTGTGTGTCTCATAACTGTGCATTTCCCTGCTCTATTCCCAGGAAATGAGCCTCTTACACATCCGCAGCGTCAATTTACATTAGAGGTGTATTTTCTTATTGATGACACACTCGCTCGACGCTTGGACAGTCAAGGTAGAAATTATGGTCAATATATTGAAGGTCACATCACAACGGCAAGTTCAAAGCAAATATTTCTTTATCGTATTCATCTGCCGAAAAGGCCATGCCTGTTTGTGCGCTAGTGCAATGGCTCGGCGGAGTGCGTCTTTCTGATGGCACAGATTCAAGTGCTGTACGTAAAGTGCGTAATTCATTATTCTATTTCAGAAATTTACACAATTACAAATCGAAAGTAAATCGAAATATTACTATGAGTAATATTTTAAGTTTACTCTTACAGTAATATTTCACTAGCATCAGTAATTATTCTAGCATAATAATAATAATAATAATAATAATAATAATAATAATAATAATAATAATAATAATGATGATGATGATGATGATGATGATGATGATGATGATGATGATGAAAGCAACAGGAGGCAGCGAACGAGGAAACAAAAGGGTAATGACATATCAGTGACGCAGCAGACGTATGCGTCTATCAGAATGCTCAAGGACTACGCAACAAAGTGCATCAGTTTTCTTTCTTCTTTTTACAATGTTGTTTCTTGCGGTCATTCTGCAATTGCTCTAAGCGAAATCTGGATTTCACCTCAACAAGCATCCACAGTGTACTTTCCTGTGTACTATTAGCGGGGAGAATTAGGAGTGGCGCCCTCTCGCGAGTGACGTCACGGCCAGGTCGCCGCTCGTTCGGCTCGCTCGGTTGCCGCGCGCGCTCGTTCCCTTCGTGTATGCTAGGGGTATGGGTGGCTCGAGCCGTGCTTATTGAACGATATGTCAGCTTCTTTCTGCTGCCATGACTGAACCACAGTTCCTTCTCCTAAAGCGCATGAGTCAATAAAATTTGCGGCCTGGATATCGCAAGCTACGTAGCGTTGAAGGAGTCTACTGGCATTGCAATGAATATATGAGCCGTGTCTGTCCACAAATTTTGCGTAAAAGGAATGTCTGCAAATTCAACACGCGAAGTTGTGTATGATACCTCGCTGAACATTTAACATTCCCTTAGAATTTAGCTATAAGAGACAGTGCATTTTACATGGAAGAAAAATCTGGGTAATCGGCATCAGCATGTTATCCGTGTTAGAAAGGATTGCTAGGCTTAGGCGTGTTCTGCGGACACTCGGCCCAACAACACCGTCGCACCGACAGCGGCCTGCCGTACATCCCGGCGGCTGCCGCTCGTCAGCTCCAAGATGGAGGCGCCCTCTGAAACAACAAGGATCGTGGACAATCACATGTGCGTTCAAGTTCAGGGAACAGAGATCTCACCCGATGAATACCACAGCGACGCCGGATGGACGCTCGCGGGGGAACGCATGTCGAGGCTGCGCCAGCGGACCCCCGCCAGCGGCAAGCCCGACGGACCCGCCGGGAGTCAAACAAGCACGAGGTCAAAATTCTACAAGAATGCCAGAGCCTCGGCCATCAAGGCAGCACGCATGCCAGCCATGCCACTAGAAGAAACCAAGATAGTTGTCAGACCCAGAGGGGGACTGGACATCGTCAAGACCGGCACCACCACCGTCGCTGCGGCCATACTCACTGCGGCCAAGATCACGAGGGAGGAAAGCGCCGCGGACACCATCTGCCCCAACACACAACAGAACATCATGGTCGTAAGTACACCGAACGAAGACAACGCGGCAAGGTACGCTAAAATCCAGGAGATATCCATTCAAGGCAAACCCTACGAGGTCAGCGCATATCGCACGGCACCTCACGACACCGTGAAGGGCGTCATCAGAGGCATCCCCATCGACGCGAGCGCCGAAGAGCTAGATAGAAAGATCGTCAACGAGAGGAACCCGCTAGCAGTGGCCTCAAAAAGGATTGGAAGCACGACCACTGCGATTGTGGTGTTCCAGGGGCCCAAGGTACCGAACTTTGTCCGATACGGAGTCACCCTGATACCGTGCCGCCTCTACAAGAAACAGATCGACGTCTGCCAGCAGTGCGGCCGAGTGGGACACCGCAAGGATGTTTGCCCGACCCCCACAATCAAGACGTGCCTGGCCTGCGGACTCGCGAACCCTACAGAAGACCATCGCTGTACCCCAAAATGTCAGTTGTGCGGAGGCGAACACCCGACCGGAGACCGAACGTGCAAGGCGAAATACAAGGTCCCCTACGTAGTGCGCAAGCGACAATGGGAGCGCCGACAGGCCGAACGCCAGCTGCTGTCGGAGAGCGATTTCCCGCCACTCGACAAGCCGCCAGCTGCGCGAAAATCGAGGACCCCATCGGAAAACAGCGCGCCCAAATCCAGAGACAGCAGTTGTTGCAAGAGAAGCCTCAGCAGGAAAACGTCACCATCACGTGAGCGAGTGAGCTGGGTCGACGCAGCGAAAGGAAACAACATAAGGAACGCGCATGAAATCACCGAAACCACGAAGAAAGAAGATATAAATAAGGTCCGGGAGGCAAATGAGCTCCTAAGACAAGAAAACGCGGCGTTGCGAGCGACCATCAACATCCTCACGAAAGAGATCGCCGAGATTCGTCAGTTGCTGCTAGGCAACGACGAGCCTCTACAGAGACCCACGCCAAGCACAAGCAAGGCCGAGGAAACGACAACGAACATCCCGGAGAAAGCCATAGAGGAACCGGCACCAAAGAAGCGAGCCATCGAGCCAACGCAAACAGAAAACGATCGCATCGACAGCCTCGAAGCGAAATTCGAAGCGACATTCAGCAAACTCGAACGGCTAATCACGACAAACATCGCAGCAGTGACAGCACTGAAACAAACAATGGAGACCTACCAAGCCGATAACACGAACAGATTCGCCTACATCGAAAAGACCCTACAGCCGATGGTGGGCCACCCGACGTTTGCGCCCCTCTTCGCGCATCATCCACCCAACCAGGGAGCCCCGTACACGCCAACGCAATCATGGCCGCCAACGCAACACCAGCAACAGCAGGTGTAACCGCGTGGCAGTGGAACTGTCGCGGCTTCGGAAGGAAGAAGGCAGTCATCCAACAGCACATCGTATATGCCGCGCGCAAGCCAGACGTTATACTACTACAAGAAACACTAACCGACGCACCGTCCCTCCCCGGCTACAGAGTGCACAAGGGACCACCCGACGGCAGAGGCCTGTGCACCCTGGTCAGGAAGGGACTCACGTTCGTCGAACATGAGTTGCAAAGCAATAACAAGATCGAGCACACACTCACCGAAATCATCCCGGGCAAGAAGAGGAAAGGAAGCATATTTCTGCTCAACGTCTACAGCAACCCATCTCAGAGAAAACAGAGATTCAAGACATTACTGCACAGAGCCAGCACCGCAGCGGGCCGCAACACGCTGATCGCGTGCGGGGACTTCAACGCGATGAACCATGCCTGGGGCTACAACAAGTACACAGCAAAGGGCCGCGACCTGTACCAAGACGCCACGGAACTCGACTTCACCCTCATCACGGACCCGACACATCCGACGAGAATTGGTAACTCCGTGTCCCGGGACACCACTCCGGACCTCACGTTCGTCAAGAACGACATCCGGGGCGCGATCACCTGGAGAAACACGGGGATCGACCTAGGCAGCGACCACACCATCGTGGAAATCGGCATACCGGAACACAACGACACCAGCGTCAAAACTCACAGATTGATAGACTGGGATGCCTTTCGAGACGCCAGAAGCCAGAAGAGCGACGGTGACGACGAGATCGAAGACATCGACTCGTGGACGGCCGAAATCACCAAGAGCGTACGCGACGCGACCAAAGAAATTGAAACGGGCGCGGAGATCGACAAAGTAGACAGCCGGCTTGCGCATCTCATCGAGGCCAAACAGTCGATACTCAATCGCTGGAAGAAACAACGGCTTAACCGCAGACTGCGAAAGAAGGTGGCGGACCTGAACCGAGCGATCGAGGATCACTGCCGCGCTCTCTGCATGCAACAGTGGAACGAGATCTGCAACGCTGCAGACGGGCAGATGCATAGCGGGAAGACGTGGAACCTACTGCGGCACCTGCTCGACGAAACGAAGACCAAGTCGCACCAAAGGGACAGACTCGCCAGGCTCATACATCGGGTGGTCTCAGCACACGGCGTCGATGAAGTCTCAAGGCGCATCAACGACAAATACCTGCGGACTACACCTACCGAACAACACGCGCCGTACAGCGGCCTGCCTAACGCGAAGCTCGATCGTGACATCGACGTCGAGGAGGTACGCGCGGCCCTGCACGGCCTCAACAGCCGGTCGGCAGCCGGCCCGGACCTCGTCACGAACAAGGCGCTCAAGAACCTCGATGACGGCTCGATTGAAAAGCTCGCAAAATACTACAACAAGTGCTGGAGAGCGGGCGCGCTGCCAAAGCTGTGGAAGACAGCCAAGACCATCCTGATCCCCAAGCCGGGGAAGCCGCCGGACACGGATAACCTCCGGCCCATCTCGCTCACGTCCTGCGTGGGCAAGGTGCTGGAGCACGTCCTGCTCAACAGGTGGCAAGACTACCTGGAACGAGAAGGGCTGTACCCGGCCACTTTGATCGGCTTCAGACAGCATCTCAGCACGCAGGACGCGATGCTGCAGCTCAAACACCAAATCATCGATGATGGTGGCAGCGCCCGCGACAACAAAGCCATCCTAGGGCTCGACCTGCAGAGCGCCTTCGATAAGGTGAAACACTCGGCGATTCTGTCCCAAGTCTCCAAGCTCAACATGGGGGAAAGATCCTACAACTACATCAAGGACTTCCTCACGGACAGGACCGTCGAGCTACGAGCAGGTGACCTACAGACGCAAGAGAAGAAGCTCGGGAGCACCGGAACACCGCAGGGATCGGTCATTTCGCCGATGCTGTTCAACCTGGTAATGATCGGAGTGGCCGAAAAGCTCGGGCGCATCGAAGACGTCAGGCACACCATCTACGCGGACGATAACGATATGGGTGACCGGTGGCAGCGACGCCCACATCGAGTGCGCGCTGCAAGCGGCCGTCGACGCAATAGAAGACCAGCTGGAAGGCACCGGACTGAGATGTTCGCCGAGCAAATCGGAACTTCTCATACTCCCACCTACCAAATACAGCAGAGGCAAGTCCAGACAACGCGAAAGCGAAAAAATCAGAATCGTGACCAAATCCGGCAACGTGATCCCCGAGGTCGGCAAAATTAGGATCCTAGGCATGGTCATCGAAAAGCACGGAAGGAACGGCGAAACCATCACCCGTCTCAAGGCAAAAGCAGCCAACGCGATTCGACTCCTCAAGCGAGTCAGGCTGGCATGAGAGAGGAGAGCCTAATTAGGCTCGTCCAATCTTTCGTCATCAGCCACGTCGCGTACGTTGCAGCCTACCACAGATGGCTGCAACACGAACGAAACAAGATCAACGTGCTCATCAGAAGAGCGTACAAGACGGCGCTGGGCCTGTTCGAGTCCACAAGCACGACCCGCTTGTTACAACTCGGGCTACACAATACGCTCGAAGAAATAGCCGAAGCGCAACGGACCTCTCAACTGGAGCGGCTGTCCATGACCAAAGCCGGGAGGAAGATACTGGACGATCTGGGAATAAGACGCTCGAACGAGGTGGAGATGAAGCTCCCCGTCCCCGAAGAGGTCCGACGCCAGACCAGAATCGACCCCATACCGAAAAACATGAATCCCGAGTTCAACAAGGGAAGAAGAGCGGCGAGGGCCAAGGCTCTCATCGACCAGCATGCCAACGACGAACACGCGCGGTACGTGGACGCGGCCGAATACCAACGGAACGCCTTCGCAGCGGTCGTCATAGAGGCGTCAACCGGCGCCACGAGGACGGCAGCGAGCGTGAGAAGCACCGAAGCGGAGCAAGCGGAGGAGGTAGCCATCGCCCTGGCCATCGCCGACGCAGAATGCCACACGGTGCTGAGTGACTCAAGACAGGGGGTGCGTAACTTCGCCAAAGGGCAAATCTGCAGGGAGGCTGAGCGCGTACTGCGAGCGGTAAAACTAGACGAACGAAAAGTACGACTCAAGTGGTTCCCGGCGCACGCGGGCGACGCGTCGGAACGCAATGAGAACCATAATGAGACGGCACACGCCGCGGCGCGAGCGCTAACCAACCGCGCCCCGGCGACAGACCGTCCGACGTGGTTCGGAACTAAGGACCGCATGACGGATTACAATGAAATCGCGAAGGCCTACCGCTTGGCTCGCAGGACTCTTCCACCCCCGCACCCAAGACTGAGTCGAGCGGAGGCGGTAGTGCTGAGACAGCTCCAGACCGGATCGCTACCGAGCCCGAAACTGATGAATCGCATGTACCCCGAGACATATCCGACAGATATGTGCAGAGTCTGCCGGAGGGAGACCGCAAACTACACGCACATCTTGTGGGACTGCATTAAATATCCAGAAGACGCTAAATCAAGAACACTCCCACCGCGGCTCGAGGCAGCCGCAAAGAGCTACGACCGAGACGATCAGCTCTGGGCCGTCCAGCAGGTCCTCGAGGCGCTCGAAAGGCACGGACCCAGCGAGCCGGCAACGGCGAGCGGAGACCCGCGCCGAGTAACGGCAACTTCGAGGATGACGTAGGCCCTCGTCGGGGCGCGCGAGCGCCCAACTGCAGGCATAAATAAAGTTTCTCCAATCCAATCCAATATTACTTTGGTGTGTTGTTCTATTCAAATATGGTCATTCATTAATGCGTAAAAATATAGTTAGGCGCGCATTTTTTATGAAAAAGCTTGCTGCTACATTCATCCCCCTCTGAAACAGGCCTCCAAAAAACGAATTGCTTATGGCTGCTAACACGACGGCGCGTCATGTAGAGTATTTACATAGTTAATTCACAAACACCATAGTAGCAATCACCTGAAAGAAACGTTTCGTTGTTAAGACCGAGAGCCGATCAATTGCAAGTGATGAAATGTTTCATAGTGGCCCTCAGTAGCCGTTATCGACAATATGGCACACCCCTGATCACGTAACGGTAGCAACCGACTATCGGTATGGCGAGGCACGCTATGTTCGCGAAACCCATCAGTTCACTATAACTTCGAATTAAAACCATAAACGTTTCTTGTACAGCGCCAACTGGAATGGCTAAAGTATTCTCGAGCTACTACAGCGCAGCTTAGATTGCCTAGAAAACGAAAATGTCTCGATCCAGCGTTCTTTAATTATACAAACGGATAACTATTCACTTCGTCGGTACATAAAAGAGAACCTTCCCCAACTGCAGGCTAAATAAAGTTTGCTCCAATCCAATGGCAAACATAAGCACCACAAGCCTTGCATATACTTTCACTTCATTTCTGACCCTCCACCTGGGGAATTTCGATATCTTCAATATGTCCCATACTACTAATGATTGACGCTTCGACTTCTTTCTGGCTGCAGCCACGCAGTCCAACAGGCATATTTCACTAAAATTTTGGGCCGAGCAGCCTGTCTCAGTTCGCCAAAAAGATTCCTCATGTATATTCCTCAAGCAACAAGCACCAGTAAATTTCTCAAGTGACTTGAACGTGTAGCACGGAAAAGGGAATATATATTGGTACATTCCTATTTGCAGTCTGTAAATAGCTGTAAGCCTTCATGAACTTTACTTCAAGTTTCCGCCGCTTAAAATAAACTAGTGAAGAACCGCCTAATGTTGAAAAGCAGTTAAAGAAGCAAGTGGTGCTTGTAGAATCTAAACTGCCGTATTAGTTAAGTCCCCGTGTTACTGCCGAGCGTTTCTGTGAAAAAATGCAAAAATTCGATATTATATCATGAACTACTTGTCGTGAGCAAACCTGTTTTAGCGGAATAAAATCAACGTAACTGCTGTAAAAGTCATATATAGCCAGCGTTTGTGACATACTTGTTGCACCGCGGCAGGTATGGTATCATAACTGGATTCTTATGTGCTATGTTTTTGCGATTGTCCATCCGCGCACAAGAAACCCGCAATGGGCTGGTCTGCGTTCCTTCGGCTGGCACTGTAGCGTTGCCTTTGAGAGCTGCATTGTTGTCTAAGAAATTAGCTCTGTGAATAAATGTTCGCAAAGGAAGACGCCGTGAAAATATGTTTGAGACGACCACCATAAGTATACAAGCAGAGAAAACGAGGGCGAACAAACGAAAACACCGCAGAAAGCGCCCGGACAACGCCCGAACTGTAGCAGACGACAGCCGCGAGTCCTTGCCCTGACGTCACGCGAGCGGCGCTTGCAGCGCCCCTGTAGTTCGTTCTCGGGGCTAATAACGTCTTTCCCCCAGGAAGCAGAAATGCTGTGGGGTCCTTGTCACTGTTGACAGTGCCATAGAATGTACTTGAAGAAAAGACTTTTCTTTAAGTACGTTAAACCAACTCGACTACATCAAGCTTCTACTGCCATAGAATGTGTCCGTCGCTTGGACCTAGAATGCAATCATGAGGCTGCTTGGATAAATATACGCTTTTCACGTGGTGAATGGCTGTTGCTTAGTGCATTTTTTGTAGCACCTGCGGTAAAACCTGCAGCGTTTGATCTTATCAAGGCATGAATTGGAACAGCTCTAATTTTGTATAAGAACCACCAAGTCTTATTTCTGAACTTAATTCACCCGGAATTTCATTGATTAATAGTACTGCGTGCCATAATTCTTTTTGCATTTCTCAAAAATGCCATCCCTCGCCTGACTCTGTCTGATGTTATTCCATGCAGCAGCTAAATATCACTGAGAACTGTTGTGGCAACGTTCTACAACTTCGTAATACAAACCTTGATACTGCTTTCGTCATGCGTAGCAACGTTCGTCTGGTTGTGCCAGATAACATCCACCGTTCTTTGTTTCTTTAACTCTAGTGGCAGAGAAACGCATCAGCCATTCCGATAACATCAAGCGTAGCTTCAACTTTGCCCTTGGAGCCTAGGTTAGCATGTTGCGTTATCTTGAAAACCACCACTTGTCGTTCGTAGATGGGTCAATTGATATTGATGAAAAATTTAATTTGGTAACGAAAATAATTGAAGATAGGATGCTGATATTCATACCTAAAAAACCGCTCAACAAGTCAGTCCCCTAATTTGTTTTCTAAAGAACTGAAAACGACAATAAAACTGAAAGACCATGGCTGCAGAAAGGAGGGAAAGACAGGCCTATACTCGCGGACAACTTCCTGTGGCAATGGAAGGAAAACAAGGGGGCGGTGCTTCTGCACATGTGTTACCGCGCCAAGTAGTCCGCAGGCATCTGACAGTGCGTTTGGTTGCTCCGAATAGACGGTTCAACGACGTTCCTTCCACATGCGACGGTTTCCCGTCCGTACGCGCAGGTGCGGAAGGGAAAAGCCGCAAAATAGGTAAACTTTTACATTCATTGGTGTGTCTTGTCCTATTCAACTGCTGCCAATAAGGTGTTTACGTTTTCTCATTCCGAGCTTAAACTAACGTGGATGAAAACGCAGGACTCTTTTGAGAAGCGCTCTCTCTTGTACACGCTTTGCCTCCGAAGCTTTCACTTCATTGCCACAGTATGGATGGGCGGAAACTTGAATTTAGACGCCATCATTGTGTTTGCAAATTCCTTCACACCGATGATAACTACAACCACATTGAACGCGTTGAAGCTAGCATGACAATTAATTTTAAACATGTCTCGAGGTATGTGCGCTATCATTCTTCTAAAATGACCACAGAAGATGTACACCGTCTTGATGAAACGAGCGATGTTATCTCGAACAATGCTGACGCCTTCACAGAATATTCTAATTACGTGTTTGGTTTAAAAGGTGCTGCTACCTCAAGTAACTTTCCTACTATGTCTTATGAGTGTGTACGCTATCACTCAAGGAATACCTTGTTTTCAACTTTATCGAGAGCGTCAAACCTTTCCTTTCTTGTCGCGCTAAAGTTCGTGGAGTACCCTAAGAAAGCTAACACGTTAAGATCGTTTCGGCTAGGTGGCGTAAGGCTCACATGCGGTGGACTGCAACCGTTTCCACCTTGCTCACATGGTGCTATGACGTGTACCTGAAAGATGGCACTCCTAATCAATTTTATTGTATCACGCTATTGAACATTTCTAGTGAACACTATTGAATGGAAGTCAAAGCGCTCATTCCGATGTGTACAAATCTCAGAAAACCATGCTTGCAGGTTTTTCAAGGCATGACTCTGCAGCTTTGCAGTCAGACCTGAAACATTCCATCATTTCCCAAGCTCATTTTGCCTACTGAACACTTATTTGCTGTATTGCAGCTCAAAATAAATAAGTCAGATTTTGTGCAGCAATTATCGACGATGACTGATGCAAGCGAATAGCCGTGCACCTATAGAAAGCCAATAACTCTATTAGAAAAAATACTGCGTTTGAAGGCGTACTTTTTATGCAGTGAGGATACTTCGGTAGCGCTTTCTTTCTTACAGTTTGTGATTTTTCGAAACCACAGCCGTTAGCCACAACTTCTGGAGTGGTGGAATAAATAGTTATACACATACGCGGATTCATATGCATTGTGCTGTCGCCAGCGACAAGTGCCGGCTCGGAATACATCTGCCATCCTCTACCACAAGAGGAAATGGTGGCGCAAGAAGAGAAAGGCAGTTTTTTCCACATATTCTAGCTCAACATCTAAACCTTCGGGCATTACAAAGGTCTCCCGCATCAGCACGTACGCCTCATGAAGCTCACAACTCGGTTGCGCAAGAGCCCATGCCGATATAATACTCATTATTTAATAAAGAAAGGTTAAATGTTCACTACATGCTCTACAGGCACTCCTGCAATCTTTCTAACTCACGTGATAGACACGAACTTTTCGAAATTTTTGAATTTTGGCTTTACCAAAGAAAATATCAATTTTTTTTCGGAGCTCAATGAATTAGCTTTGTTATCAATGACCTGGTTACCTTATTGCTTCTAAGGTACATTCTTACTATTTGTTTTCCCCTTTGCGCTCCTACTTCATAGTTGTAGCCAATCTCTAGAGATATTCTGCACCGTTTCACACTGATTATTCGCTAGCACCAAGCAACTTAGCCGAAAGCGTAAAGCCTAAACCTGTTTTTCCCATTTCGTTCGGCATCTGACTCTTAACAACACGCCAAACAGTTTCGGTGCTAATGCTCTGCTAATATATGTGAACTGAAGCCATGCATGTTGTCGAATCAGACAACATCCGAGTGCTGCTGCAGTTTTTGTTTGTTGTGTTAAGCGACCGCTTTTATACATCGGCGCGCATCAGCGTATGCGAGGATTGTGCGCAATCTCCTCATCGTACACCTTTTATACAGCTCTGCCACTTTCTGCCTGCTTGATATCATTGAGGTCACTATGTGCCCATTTCACAGCTATCACTGCAACATTTGCTTTTACTCTGTATCAGTACCGCTGGTCTTAAGGGTAAGCCGTTCTTCTTACAGCGCCCTAATAACGATACCCATGGTACAATCGATTGGCGGAAAAGGCTAAGCCACCAGAGGCTGCGATGAACATGAACTATTCTCAGCAGTTCTCCCTGCGGTGGCAATGGTCTCCATCGTGAACGAAACCGTAAAAAAATAGAACGCTGAACTTCCCGAAGTACAGCTGCTTAACGAGATCGATAAATACCATAGAACATAGGAATAAGTCCATAAGTCAGTACTCACTGTAGCCATGTTTAAATGAAGCTGACGGTGATCTATTCATTGTCCCAGTGCGTCAGGGCAGTTTTATTGGACACGCTTCATAAGCGACTGCGATGTCCATTGCCGCTTACCGAGACAATGTCAGTAAAGTTGTTGCAAGGATCCGTAACATAGATGAGGGGGAGGAGGACGCACGTCAGTACATGTCTTAGTTTTTTTAGTTTTTCTGAGCAGCCGCAGTTTCCAGAATTTGCATACGATTGGTGAGGCAATGATTCGCTTCCTTTGCGCATTAACCCGAACCATTTTCTAACGCATAATTTGTTGTTAGGAACAATAAATGCTATTTGCTGTTGTCAAACTACTGAGAAGGTAAAAGTTGTGGCGAGTGGCGAATACATTTGTGTTGTGCCATTCAACATTGACTAAACATTAACTATAATGTTTGCAGGTCTGAATACATTACATCTGGTGCTCACCTCAATATTGGAAATCTTAGGGTAGTTGTTAAGGTAGCTATAACTGTCACATCATTTTATTATATGCCTCCGTCGCTGTCGCATTAACCCTTTTCTATATTTGCCTCAAGAATTTATTGTTTTGTTTTCTAATACCAAAGTATATTCTGCCAGTATACTCAGTTTGTTATGGGGATAAGAGCCGTTCATATTATAGCGAATTCTTCCGCAGGACTTCTTTTCCCACACCATGCCAATGGTAAGAATCAAAATCGCAGTATTGCGTCGTAATATGCATAGTCTCCAATTCTGCTATCATATATTGCGTAGCTATTTGCCCTACAGTAAAGCCAACCTGCATGATCAGACAATCATATCTAAAATCATGCTTTTTTGGCTTTCGACCTGTGCCATTGAATACTACAAAGGCTTCGACATTGGGAAACTATATTTGTGTTCTTTTAGGTGAGCACCTTGTGACATGTGATTATCATGCCTATTACCTCAACAGACAAACCAAGCCATAGGCCAACTTACACCTCCAGGCAGGGTCAGCTTACTGGGATATAAAGCTTTAAAAAAGGTGGGTAAATATGCATACACATATACTCCAATAACAAAATGAACCTTACAGGATGAAGAGGAACCGCTTCTACAATTATTATCAGACGGGAGTGTTGACGTTTCACAATCACTTCTATTATTTATGAACTATGTAATGCAAAACAGCAATCTGAAGTGGGCAGATCTGGTGGTGATCCTTACAGGGTGAGCAACCTCTTAAACATTCTATGTTTGTCCAGTATTGGACTTACTACTCAACGGTACATTACTATATGAAGAAAGAAAGCACACATATCTTGTATCGCTAGTGTTTTGACAAGTTGGTCAGGGCCCAATTTCATTTTCGCCATTTTCATCCGAACACCTGGCCCTTCGAAGTACTATTTCCTGAGCCGATGAAATTTATTTATGTATTTATTTATTTATTTATTTATTTATTTATTTATTTATTTATTTATTTATTGTGAATACTTTAAGGGCGCGAAGGCATTAAAGAAAGGAGTGGTATGTACACAAACACGCGCAGTGAAATAGCAGAAAAAAAATTTACAATGTATTTTCCAAGGCGATCATGAATAGTTCTGTATATGCAATGGCAGCAACGGAGGAGGGAAGGTGGTTCCATCCGGTAGTTGTTCTTCGGGCAAAAAAATCGTGATATAAGTTAATGCGACACGATGGCACGCTTAGTTTGAATAGTTGATCGGTTCTAGCTAAAACGCATCGCGATGGTGGAAAAAGAGCGACTTGCAATGCTCGATCGTAGTGGTAGATTTTATAAAAAGAGTAAGGCGGGAGCATTTGCAGCGGAAGGAAAGGTCCGGTAAGTAAATTATTATTTAACAAAATAATGTGATTCTGCTCAGTGCGAGTTTCTCATTTTCTTGGCTATATCTCTTTAGTCTATACGACACCTATTCTGTGTGGTATCTCTGCCGCAGTAGAATTAGGAATGAAGAAAAAAAAGAAAATATCTCTAAAACTTGTCTACATAAAGACCGCCTGTGTTAAAAAATTTCGTGCAGCCATAACAATAAGTTTAGTGATAATGATAAAGGAAACAAGGGGGAAAATGGACGATAAGATAACCTGTCACCGGTAGAAGCCGAACCCGTAACCTCCACATTACGCGTGCATTGCACTGCCAATTGTGCTACGGCGATGGCTATCAAACCGTACACTGACTTAAGGCGCTCAAAGAATATTTCAGTTCACCCATGTTTACGGAGAATGCGCTTACTCGCTCTGGGTTGTCATTCCGAAGGTACCCCGTAAT
Source organism: Dermacentor andersoni (assembly GCF_023375885.2). Lineage (NCBI taxonomy): Eukaryota > Metazoa > Arthropoda > Arachnida > Ixodida > Ixodidae > Dermacentor > Dermacentor andersoni. The sequence continues at coordinate 90,538,533 of NC_092823.1, read as the reverse complement.
GTTGGTCGGGCCGTCGACTCGCTCAGAAGCAATGGCTCTGAATGAGTTGACATTTTTGTGGGTCGTGACGTTCACGATAAGTCACAAGCGAAGTTACAACCGTTTAGTCCGGTAGTACAATAACCTCACTGTAGAATATCTGCTTCAACGCAAAAGCAGGCAAGAACATCGTTTTCATTGCTTACTGTAAGTACCTTTCGGTATGAATATACAACAGTGTTTATCTAAAGGATCTGAAGTTTTATTACAATATATTGCATTCCCTACAGCAGCACCTCCCTGCTTCAGAGTTGCTAGTGCATATTCTGACAGCTGTACAACTCTCTATGTGCTGCACCGGATGTTCTACATTTGCAGGCGCCCGTTGGTCTACAAGCACTCTAACGGAAACTTCAATCCAAGAGGTACGCTTTCTTCAAGCGCCACATATCATATATATTTTTTCACTTATTCTCACTAAGATAATGGAATGAAGTTGCACCTCTATTATCAATTTGTAATTGCAACTGAGACTGAGTATATACTGGTTTGAGACAAAAATAAAGCTCATCTTATTTCTCATATTAGGGCAGCTGCCATTACGTGAAGGGTGTCTTACGGTATACAACACGAGGTTTTCTGCGATCACCGCTAATTATATTGTTGCAGTGACGATTAAGAACCATACATTTCGAAAAGTATAACGCACAAATTTACCTATTAATTTGGCCAGCTTGTTAATTAATTCAATTATGGGGTTTAACGTGCCGAAACCACTTTCTGATTATGAGGCACGCCGTAGTGGAGGACTCCGGAAATTTCGACCACCTGGGGTTCTTTAACGTGCACCTAAATCTAAGTACGCGGGTGTTTTCGCATTTCACCCCCATCGAAATGCGACCGCCGTGGCCGGGATTCGATCCCGCGACCTCGTGCTCAGCAGCCCAACACCATAGCCACTGAGCAACCACGGTAGGTGTCGACTGTTCTCTGGACGGAGACAAAAAATTACCAGGATCCGACTCATACACAGCTTCATTGTAAAAAGCCCCTCCATCCACAATATAGTGGCACAAACACGATATAAGAAACATGGTCACGTGGTTAGGCAAAACATTAAAAATATAGCTGCCGAGCTTCGGCCTAAAGGAAGAAAAGCCGCAGTTTCGCCCGAAAGGGGAAGCATCGATTGCGACAGCAAGTGAGTATACTGCAGTACGAAGTAATGATAGTTGGTTTATAGGCCGCGTGAACTGGTGGACATTTGCGTAGTAACTGAATTAACAAGCCGGTCTTCACGAGCACAAAGACAACCATGAACACAACAAACTCGACAACCCCGGACACTCACTGCCGTAATGCTGGAGTAAGGAAACGCACGTGGCAGCAGCAGTGAGCGAATGGAACTTCATGCTGCCTATCGCTTCAACGCAGATTGAGCGGCCACAAGACAGCGCACAGGAACCTGTGAGCCGTCAGCGCATCGAGACTCGGTCCTCTATCGCAGATCGATTTCAAAATAGGGACCGCGCGGCCACGGCATACGCAGTTGTTCTTAGTTTTTGCCGGAGTAGAACGCCCCGTATCCTTACATTCTCTCCACAGTGCTATGCATGCAGCGAAAGATGGCGTGCTTGTTCCTGGCTTCCTTGCATGCGCGAGATTTAGGCACCATCGTTGGCTCACCCATCGCACGCTTTCACTCCCACATGCAGCATACGACGCGCGGCGACGAGGTTATCACCATTGAACTTTATACAGAGCATTGCGGTGACGGCAACGGCAGAAATGCGCCTGAAGGGTCCATATAATTGCTATCTCAATACACGGGCGGCCATTAGGGCTATGGGCCGAGCAGACGGTGTGGAGGCGCACGTTGGCGAATTCTAGGCGGACAAGTGCGTGGATGGAGGAAACAGTGTCTGCAGGTGAGTTGCCGGACGCCATGTGAAGCCGAACGATCCTGGTAACATCGCGAGTGTTGTTGGGACGAAAATCGTCTGCACAGGAAGATGCCACTGCGGCTTTTGGTAAACCGGCAAACTGCTGGTCGATACGTCGGCTTTTTGCAAGTTCCAGGCGGCGGCACTATGATAACTGCGTCCACTCTCACCACATTGTTAAGGACGAGCATGCTGAAGGTGCCACCGGTAATGCCTTTGAGAATGTGGGAAACCTTGTCTGACTCAGTGGTGTGCACCAACTTTGCGACATCAGCCAATACTTCTACGTGACGTAGGGCTCTGCTGACGTGTTCACGCGGCTGGATAACGCCTTCTTCTTGGCAAGTTGGTGACTGTAAGGGTAGCCGAACAATTCTGCGAGCTTTTGCTCAAGTGTAGCTCTACTGGTCAGCGCATCTTCGTGCGTCAGAAATCAAACTCGAGGTGTGCTACCGAGGTGAAAAGGGTACGTTGGCGAGCATGATAGGGTGCCATCGATTATTGATGCTGACGCGTTTGTACAGGCTGATCCAGTCCTCGGCGTCTTCCCCATCTTCTCTGGAGAATGTGGTAGGATCACTGGGAGCGGAGAGTGCGATGTAGATCATCGAAGTCGGAGCAGGTGTCGGAGCCGGTTTGGTCGAGCGGTTGACGCCGGGAACCATGATGGAAGGCTCGACGTAGGATCCACTGCGAAGCTCCATGACGAGGTAGATGGAACGTCCACCTGTGTCATATATGTTACGCTGGAAGACGTAGACGAGTAGCTATATATAGGTATATTACAAAAAAAAATACGCCGCACTTGGCTAAGAGGCAACACCCCGCCCTAGCCTCTAATCGTCGTCATCATCTTCACACTACTGGCCTCTTGGTCATCGTAAATACTGGTCCGTAACAACATCAAATCATTCGACAATTTGGCACCACTGCTGAACCCTAGCTTGGTGTGCATATTTTCCGAATATGGACTGGTAAACGAACATGTGTACTCATATTAAAATATCACAATTCTTTTGATTTCCTCAAACGTAACATTTCAACAAATGGCCTCAACATCTGATTATGTGCATGCATATACAGGGTCTGTTCTGAAAGTAGTAAGACTCATTTAAAAAAAAGTTATTCATGAGAAGTGTACAAACGATTAGAATTTTTCAAAGTAGCACCCTTCCGCATCTACACACTACTGCCAACGAGCTTTCCAGTTTTTGTACGCCTCCAGGAACGCCTAGACCGGAATGCTGTTTAGCTCCGTCGTCACAGCATGTTGAACCACCTCTACTGATCCGTGCTGCTTCCCCTTGGGCGTCGATTTCATTCTCGGGAATAGAAAAAAAGTCTGACGGGGCCCAGTCGAGGCTGTAGGGGGGGCTGAGGCACCGTTTCCGCTTTGTACTGGGCTAAAAACTCCTCTACGCGGAACGCTGTGTGACTCGGCGCGTTGTTATGGTGCAGCCGCTAGTTGTTGGCGATGGCTGGGCGTACATGAACAATGCGTTTTCGCAGTCTTTTGAGGACTTCCAAGTAACGAACTGCATTAACCGTTTGCCCGCGTGGTAAAACTCTTTGTGGATGACTCCATGTCGATCAAAACAGCAAATGAGCATGGACTGTTGCTCGGATTTGCTCATTCATGCTTTCTTGGGGCATGGGGCAGAAGGGGTGTGCCATTCTGAGCTCTGCCGTTTGCTCTCCGGGTCATAATCAAACACCCACTTCTCGTCACCGGTCACTACATTGTCCCAAAAAGCCGGTATCCTCATTCACATGATGAAAATCCTGGCAGATCGCTTTCCAGTTGGCCTTTAGCTCCTCTGACAACAGTCGCGGCACGAACTTCGGGCACACTTTCCTCATGGCTAACTTTTTCTTTCACTATCTCAACAACTTGGGTTTGAGGAATGCTCAAGTGATCAGCAATCATTCTGAAACTCATCCTACGATCACTGTTCAGGAATTTTTTCACTCGGGACGCACTTTCGTTGGTCTTGCTGGTCAGAGGGCGTCCGGAGCGGTCGTCGTCTTCCATTCTCTCTTTCCCTACCTTCTCGTAACAGCTTGTGCCACTCAAGAACACCTGAATTACACATGGAAGCATCACCGTAGGCCTCCTTAATCATGTCGTGAATCTCTTTGCCCATTTTATTATGCTTTACACAAGATTTGATTGCATATCGCTGATCGAGTAAACGCTCCATGATTTTCCGTGACGAGTCGTTTCGACAATCGTTCACAGTACAAGCGACCTGCTCTCTTCAACAGCCGAGAGCCGACTACCAAGTTTTCCAAGCATTCCCAATATCCCCCTTCACCAATCGCTCCTCCGCCCGTTGGGCGAGGAAAAAACCAGTCCTACTACTTTCAGAACAGACCCTGTACGGGAGCTTCCTACACTCCGATTAAATCTCCGCAAATGTTTTACTTAGCCCACTTGTTTCAAACAGGGGCCACTTGGGTAGGCGCAGCCTGCAGCTTTTTCAAGGTGGTATTTGTGTCGGACACAGGCAGCGATGGTGTCCCTTGGACTTCTGCCCATGAAATATCACATGCGTAAGTGTTTTATTGATGGCCCATTGAAACCTGAGAATCACTGCTTTTCTGTGTAATAGGTAATTTTGCTTGCATGGTTGACACTTTTACAAAAAAAATTCCCTCCATTTTCACTGGTGCATAAGTGATTGTGGCCACTGTGGCAATGAGCTGTGTCACGTGGCAGTTTCGAGAACTTCACGGTAAAGCGATTTAAAGCCAATTATCCGCGCTGGAAAGTTTGCACTTGGCGTAGGAATACAACTTAGATACCTAAAATGCTTAGGCAATGTGAATAAGTTAGGAAATTACACTCGCCTTCACCGAGCTCTAATCAAAATTCTCATGGTTCCTAAGTGGATGTTCTGCCAATAGCAAAGCTACTGCTTTTAGTTTTCCACGTGATTATACTCCACTATAATTTACCTAACAAGAAGATAACCTCAACGGCTTCCATAAGATGTAATGTCAAATAATACAGGTTTTTTTCCCGTACTAAAATAAAAGTTCTGATTACTAAGGGGCAGGCTATGCAAGGTTCCTTGTTACCTTTCTATTAAGCTCTGGCCGTAGGTCTCCTGATTGCCAGGTCAGTGAAGCAGACTAATATTGGCGTATGATTGATACACAGTGGTCAAAAGTGCCATTCCACTACTGTGGTGAAGCCTCAAGTATGCTTTAAAGCTCGCAAAAGCTATACAAGTCACATATATGATTGGAAGAATGTTCTAAAAAGGAAGAGTGCTTAGTTTTGTGAAACATTTGCTAACTGACTATTTTGAACCCTGAATAAGTTTTAAGGCAATCAGGTTCAACACAATTTCTAGCGGAACTTGTTCCTTCACGGAAAATAATAGATGCGAGTATTAGAAAACAATTTTGATCTTTTGGTTTAATTATTAATACTGTGGATTAGAGGGTCGTTACAGTGTGGTTAAGTAAGCACACCATACACAATACGAGACATGAATAAGGCTTGAGCCGGACAATGAATAATAAAAATCATTAACAGATTTCCCTGTTAAAAAAGAACAATGTAGCGCACAATGTGGTACAAATCACATGTGACACCAAAATAAGGGGAAAAAGAGAAAATAAGAAGAATTCCCCTGACGACCATTTGCAGGCACTGCATAGGTATGAACAATGCGTAATAAGACAAAATACCCAAACTTATTCAAAAGTTGCGAGAAGTGCACGTAACTGGAAGGTCACTACTAGATGGCACGTGTAGAACGCTGCATAACGTGTGTGAGAAAGCAGTGCAAATTAATAATTAATATCCTCGTGTATTACTCATAATATTTTCAATTACTGTTTCTCAATCTCATTATAATATTATTATACCAGCTCAATATATGGATCCTTTTCGCCTGACAATTGAAAACTTGTATATATAATATATTCAGCGTCTGCGGGCCATGACCTCCCACTTTAGGATGATGTGTTAGGCTGGAGTGTCTTCGGGATCTGGCCTCAGCAAATCACATTATGTAGAAATTAATGCTTACATTTCTAGCAAGTTTAGTTCCACATGGCGTCCCTATTCGTATATTTCATCCCTTACGCCCGTTACAATAGCCGTGTAGAACCCAAAAGTAAGCAGGTCATGTAAATTCACTTTGAAACGGATGCAGTCGAAATTATGGCGTTCTCGTAATACGGTACAAGGCACAGCCGTCGTCTGAGCAATGCAGGATAGCCAGCTACCTGCAAATTTTTATCATAACATGTAGAGTTCCTAAAGAGATTCACATGGCAAATGCAGAACCAGCGGAGTCCGCAGTAATGTCACTCGTTTTTCATTGCTTACCCAAGGAACTTCAGAGGCAGGTGCAAGTAAGGTCGCCTAAAACTATCGAAGAGCTGTTGGAAAGTTTCAGAAACATCTGCACCGATTTTACACCACAAAATGTGCATCGGACAGATCAGACTTTCGAAAGGGCTCCATGGAGGTCTCACGAGCTCAAAAATCCTCATGGCCTAAATCGAGTCTTCAAGTTAATGTCTACTAACAGCGATGACGCAGAAGCAGTAACCTTTCATTCAGAGGAAGCGCGACCAAAAAACTAATAAAGAGGGTGTCTAGTCCCACCTGACAATTGAGACTGTTGTTCGAACCGCCCTTAGCCTTGTATATATTAAACTCAATATCAATGGAAACGATGTTGGTGCATTGGTTGATAGGGGTGCATCTGTACCTATAATAAATGAGGCTCTTGTTAAAAGTGATGAAATATTTAGAGGAAGAGGGGTGCAGGTACAGAGCTTTAATGGGACGAGACAAATATGTGATCAATGGGCGAAAGCAAATGTCTCTTATCAAGGCCGCATGGCTAATATCGACGCCGTTGTCGTGAAGGAATGTGATTATAAATTCTTACTTTCGAGACCAGATATGAAGACTGTGAAGTTAAACCGTTATTGGAATGATGAAGTAACTGGCGCAAGTAACGTACACGCGTCCATGAACGTCGCGGACCGTTTTGTTAAGTGTGAAAAAGACGTCCGGAAAGATTCCTTGAACTTATCCGCTTAGGCAACTACCCACCGGCCACAAGAAGATTTAGTTTTCCCTTTAGGCTGAGAGATGTCACGCCGGTCAGAAAGAAAGCCTTACAGTATGTCGCGCGAGAAGGAACTTTTGTTCGAAAATGAGATCCAAAATATGTTAGATGCTGGAATAATACGGCCATCGGTGTCAACGTTCGCGTCACCTATTACTCTGGCTCCAAAAGAAGACGGATATGTGCGAATGTGTACGAATGTGTGTGAATGTGAATAGCCAAACGGAATTTTTTTCTTTTTTCAATACCAAGGATCGAGGGGATAATTGAAGAAACCGGAGGCTGCAAAATACTTTCCCGTATAAACCTTTGGAAAGGATTTTTTTCAGATTCCTCTTTAAGAGGAATATAAAATGTATGCAACCTTTGTCACTTCATTTGATGTGTACGAATATATTCGTCTGCCACTTGCATGGAAAAAGAGAGCAGTATGGTTCCAAAAGATGATGAATAAAGTTCTCAAGCTATTTATCTGATTATTCTGTAATGCGCATGTAGACGACATCATAGTCTACTCCGTCGATGAAACATCACACGCCGAACACATGACATCTCTTTTGGTGGCATTAAGTGACGCCAAACTTAAAGTGAATTTTAAGAAAAGTGAACTTTTTAAACACAAAATTACATTTCTCGGTCGCATTTTGGACGCATTCACAAAGAGCACGAAAGTGGTCCGTGGAGCGTGGACGACAGATGAAGCCAGATAATGTACACGCAGTCAGAGTTTTTCTGGGCTTCGCAGGACATTTTAGAAATTCCATAAACGACTTTGCTGCACGAGCTAAACCATTGAACAACCTACCCCATAAAAACCCAAAATAATTTGGACTGAAGAAGCTGAGACGGCGTTCAGAGAATTGGTATTAACCATATCATCAGAACCGGTCCTCACAATACCGGACTTCACAGTTGTTCCATCTGAACCTAAAACGGATGCATCGAATTACGGAGCAGGTGGTGTACTGTACGAACGAAGAAACACAAGTGGCAGCGAAATAGAAAGACAATTGGTTGGATATTGCTCTTACACTTTCAGAAAATCGGAAAGAAATTACAGCACAACTGAAAAGGAGGCATGGCTGTTGTGCTATCGATTAGGTATTTTCCATCGTATCTAGAAGGCACGAAATTCAAACTGTTCACTGGCTATCAGGCTCTTACTTATTTGCTCAGTGGTAATCAACCGAAAGGGCGGATTACTCGCTCGATCAGTGAAATAAAACAGTTTGATTTTGAGGCACCACACAGGAGCCAACAAGATTCGTCGGACGCTGATGCACATTCTCGACTTCCCATTGTTGGTAACTGCGGGAACGACGAAAGCGTGAACTCACTTAAAATGTGGGAAGGCAAAGAAGAGCTGATGTATTTAGACTGAAAGTTTCACGTACCAGATACAATAAAAACAAAAGTTCTCGACCTCTGTCACGACCATCCTGATTCAGGAGGGTCGTGAGAACACCTTCTGGAGAACATATAAAATGAGGAGAAGATTTACATGGCGTGGTATGAAGAAATATGTTAGCTATTACATTAGCTCTTGTCAACAATGTAAGCTGAACAAAGCAAAATATAAGCACAAGACATAGACAATGATTTTTCACCTCATTCAAACGTGTCATTTGAAACTGTACATGTTGATTTCGTCGAACTGAAGAAAAAAAGCGAAGGAGTGAAGAATATGCCTTCCTTTTTAGTAGGCATGGATGAATGCATAAGGATGCTAGTAGGCAAGCCAGGAAAAGAAAATGCTGATGCCGTCACATCTCTCTTTAATAGAGACATGTTTAAAGGATTGAAACGTGTCGTATCCGACAATAGCCCTGCATTCAAGAGTCAGGCATTTGCAAGATGGCCAAAAGACAAACATTACCCTGAAGTTCACAGCACCATACCTTCCATCAGGTAATGGACAAGCAGCGCGAGTTATCCGAGAGATAAAACATTATCTCCTAAACACTATTAACGTACTTCGTCATTTTCATTTGTACATACTCATCATCATCATAACTGTACTTCTACTTCGCGCATGAGCTGGGGCATTCCCTTTTTTGGAATAAAGAGCGCTTGACCGCCTGGTCAGTCTCGGTCTTAGAAAGTGGTGGAGGTGCGTCAAGACCCCGACGTCCTCTGGGGATCCCGTCCTCCCAGGAGCTACGTTCCGGTCGCCGCCTGCACCCGCCCACCCCTGCAACGATGGACACTTCCAACCCCGACGCTTCCGGTGCCTCTAAACCTACCACACACATGACTACGGCTTCGGTGCCCTCTTGAACTGTGACGAGCCCTCAACGCGATCCCCCTGTCTTTGCGGGACTCCGCGGTGGTGTCGATTGGATCGACTGCTACGACCACGTGAGTTCTTGTAATAAGTTGAACGACACCCAGAAATTGAGGCACATCGCAGTCTACTTCAACGGTGTAGCAAAGTCGTGGTATTTCAACCATGAATCCGACATCGCGGATTGGTCCAGGTTTTTCTCCAAGCTGCGGCAAATCTTCGCTTCCTCGTCTGGCCGTGCCGAAGTCGCCAAACAGAAGCTGGGCACGCACCTCCAACTTCCACAAGAGCCTTACACCTCATACATAGAGGATGTCTTAGCTCTGTTCCGCCGTGCGAACCCTAGCATGACGGAAGCCGGACGCGTTCGACACATACTAAAAAACATTCGCTCTGTCACGATATACGCCTTAATCGTGCAAAATCCGGCTTCTGTCCAAGACATCACTTCCACGTGTCAGCGCCTAGACGAGCTGCAGTCTCTTCGTCTTCATCATGCCACCAGCGATCCTCATGTTCCTCATTCTTCAGATCTACGTGCTCTTATCGGCACCATCATCCGCGAAGGGCTTCAAATACAAGACCTGAGGCGTTCACCCGCTGCCAGCACCCCACCCTCCGCCTTCGACTCGCGCGAGGTCGTAAAGAAAGAGTTGACAGTGATGACTACATCCACGGCGCATCTTGCTCCGGTAGCGTGCCCCACACCTACCTACGCGGATGTTGCTTCTCTACCCACCCCTAACGTGACATCCGTGCCTATATACTGACGTTACCTATGACCATTTGGCTTCGATGGGAACCAGAGCACTTGCTGCGCTATCCTACCCTCAGTGGCGTCCACCACGTTCATTTTGTTTTTACTGTGGTATACGCGGCCATGTATATCGATTCTGCCGCCGTCGCCAGCAGGATGACAAACGAGGCTATGCTGAGCACGAGAGAGACCGCACTCGCCGACCAGACGCCTACTATCCCGGATCGTACTCGTTCCCTCAGCAGCGTTCTCTGTCTCATCCAGCTGCTCCCAGACTTCCTCGCAGTTCCCGTTCAGCCAGACGTCGTTCTCCTTCGCCTTACCGGCGCTCTACATCACCGCTTCGCCCCACTTCCCATCTTGCCGACCAGCACTCGGAAAACTGTTGCAATTTTTGGAGGGGAAACTGCTTCCTATAAGTCTTCAAAAATTCCTCCTGTCCGCCCAGCCAACATGCTTTATGTGACTGTTGAAGGTGTTCCCGCGTCAGCTCTCATCGATACCGGTGCCGCTGTTTCTGTTCTTCGTAGTGATCTGTGTTCACGGCTCGGGCGAGTAAAAACACCTTACCTTGGACCTGTTTTGCTTGGTGCTAATAATGCATTCATTCACCCCGACGGACAATGTACTGCTCGTGTTCTTATCGACGGCATTCACCACAACATTGAGTTTGTCGTCGTTCCAACGTGTATCCATGAAGTTATACTGGGTTGGGACTTCCTACATTCGTCTTCAGCCGTCATTTCATGTAGAGAGGAAGTTGTCCATGTCACGGATACAGCGCTTGTACCTGTTAGGGACTCTTCACCTTCATGCGTGAACTTGCCCATCGCTGGAGACTACGTCCTGCGTCCTGATCACGAAGACGTTGTAGCCATCACGTCCAGTCCGATAGCCAACGGAGACGCACTAGTCGCCCCTTCTTCCCGCTGTACTTCTCGCAGAATTCTCATTGCCGCCTGTCTCATCCGGTTTTCACGTGGCCGCGCCCTTCTGTCTGCTTGCGACATGACCCCAGGTCCTGTGATGCTGCCCAAAGGGATGACTGTGGCAACGCTCGCCGACACACAACCTATCTTTATAGTCACGGTTTGCCCTTCTTCATCGCCAGCACCAACCTCTGGTTTGGATGATTCTTTCCCTCCCCCAGCCGTTCTTGGTTCTGACCTAACAGTCGCGCAGTCCGAAGCCTTACTCGCGGTCTTGGCGAAGCAAAAAGCCTGTTTCGACAGCTGTTCCCCTGTGTTGAGCCAAACTTCTGCGGCTACACACCGCATCGAAACCGATGGTTCCGCTATAATACGATGACGCCCCTACCGTGTATCGCAGTCCCAACGAAAGGTCATTGAACAACGGGCAGCTGATATGCTTTCGCGGAATATAATACGCCCTTTATCTAGGCCCTGGGCTTCTCCCGTGGTTCTAGTAAAGAAAAAAGATGGTTCCGTTCACTTTTTCGTCGATTATGGAGCGCTAAGTAAGATCACTCGCAAAGACGTATATCCGATACCTCAAATTGACGACGCTTTGGACGCACTACAAGGGGCGTACAAGGTATTTCTCCAGCCTAGATGTTCTATCAGGATATTGGCTAATTCCGACGAACGAGACTGACTAAGAAAAGACCGCGTTCGCTCCACCAGACGGACTATATGAACTTTACTTGATGCCCTTTGGCCTTTGCAACGCTCTCGCCACATTTGAGCGCATGATAGATAACTTACTTCTTGGACTAAATGGAAGACCTGCCTCTGTTATCTGGGTGATATTGTCATCTTTTCGTCTAGCTTTAGCCAACAGCTTCATCGATTAAACGAAGTTCTCAAGTGCCTTGCAAATGCTGGTCTCCAGATGAATACAAAAAAATGCGAATTTGCAAGCAAGACAATAAATCTATTGGGCCACGTCGTCTCAAAAGATGGCATGCAGCCGGACGCCGAAAAGATTAGTGCAGTTCTCCAGTTTCCTCGCCCCCAGCAACAGAAAGATGGACGTAGTTTCTTCGGCTTGGCGTCATATTTTTGTCAAATTATATACCATTTCGCTGCAACAGCAGCTCCTCTACGCAAGCTACTGGTTACCAGTGCCTCTTTCACATGGACTAATGACTGCGAGTCGGCTTTTCAAGCTCTTAAGCAACATCTTACTTCCGGACCAGCGCTTCCCCACTTCGATGATTGAGCCACCGCCATACTTTCTTTCTTTCTTTCTTTCTTTCTTTCCATTGCTAAAATACAATGACGGGGGCTAAGATAAAAGCTGCAATGAAGCAGCTTGAGGTGCCCTTAGCTCCCGTGTTACATGGTGGCAGTGAGTAGCGCAATCAACCATACGCAAAAAACATTACATATAAATATTAATTACAATCACCAATCAATTCAAGAGAATTTTCTATAACGGAGCAAACAAAAAAGGAACAAAGAAATGGGATAAGGACAAATAAAAGCAATGCAGATAGTACGCACCACCACATTACATTCACTTGGCAATACATAAATAAAAGTGAAAATCGCGCACACTTGACGACGCTTAATTGAAGGTAAAAGGATACGATGGTCGATTAATATTGGAATAATTGAGAGAAAAAAAAGGACGAGCAAAAATTATGTCATTACAAACATTTAACAAGACACATGTGAATACAGGTGAAAAAGAAATTACGCTTGATTCATTATTTAGGAGAAGGTTCTGATAAGTCACGACAGTTCTGACCACGTTATGTTAATGATGTCAATGCCAGCATCATGTAATGAATTAAGCAGTCTGGGTAATTGATTTTTCGTCATTTGCAAACCGTAGTTGGTTCTTGAAGGGGGTATAGACCAATACTCTCCGTGACGGGTAATATAGGTAGCTGTATTTCTTTGCAGACAAGCAATTTCATTAAATACGCTGTTTTCGGAGTTTGAGATTGAGTGCCATGTAAGAAGGAGAGAGCGGTTGTATAGAGAGTAGATTATAGGTATGTTGTATTGTTTAAAGAGGTGCTCACTGTGACTGTGATATGGCACGTTTGCAATGATACGTACGATCTTTTTCTGTAGTAAGTGTATTTTCCTGAGGTTAGTTTCAGTTGTTGTGCCCCACACAAGGTGTGTATAATTAACGTGCGATGCAAATAGTGAGTGGTAAATTAATATTTTTACGGATGTTGGTAGACGATAGCTGTTCTTGTTTAGCATTTCTGTGATACGGCTAAGCTTTTGTACTAGAGAGTCTACTTGTTGATGCCAGTTTAGCGTACTAGAGAAGTAGGTACCTAATACTTTAATTTCATTTACTATTTCTATGCTCCCATTGTTCATCTCTAAAGTGTGGCTTTGTGGAATCTTTCTGCCTTTCGCATAAAAGATTACGGCTTTTGTCTTATGTGAATTTAATTTTAGATAATTTTCCATACACCATGAGGATATGTTCTAGAGAAACTCGTTTGCGCTGTTTATTAAACTTGTATAAGATGCCGATGAAATAAACACACGTGTATCGTCTGCATATATGATAAATTTTGCCTTGAGATAGATCAGAAGAATATCGTTTACATATAAGTTAAAAAGCAGCGGTCCAAGAATGCTTCTTTGTGGGACTTCTGTGTTTATTTCTCCAGAAAACGATTTAAAGTTATTTATGTGCACATATTGCCGTCTTTTTTCTAAATATGACTTAACTGCAGTGGGAGGCCCCTGACACCATACGTATCAAGCTTTGTTAATAATAGGTTATGGTTAATATGATTGAAGGCCTGAGTAAAGTCTATAAATATACCTATTGTCAGTTGCTTCCTTTCAAAATTTTGCAGTATATGGTCTTTCTGGTGTAGTAGTGCTATCTGTGTTGTTGTGTTTTTTTCAAAGCCATACTGAGCTTTCGCGACAACGCGATATTTTTCACAGAAGGATGTTAACTGGATCAATATTATTTTTTCAAGTCCCTTAGATAAGTGCGATAAAATTGAATATGGGGCGATAATTTTGAATATTGAGCCTGTCTGCCTTCTTATATATTGGAATGACTTTAACAACCTTCATTTTTGATGGAAAGATGCCTTCAGCAATAGAGGTATTATAAATATGAACTAGAATGGGGGCTATATCGTGTATGACATATTTCATGGATTTTATCTACAGGTCGTCTGAATCACAACATTTAGAGTTTTCATTGCCATCAATACAGAGCAGACCTCGCCAACATTAGTTAGGATGGAAAAATATTGTGTATGAGCTTCCGGGTAGGGAGAGAGTGGTTTTCGGGCGTGTATGCGCTTGTGTTTCTGTGTTCAGGAAGTATTCGTTAAAGGCATTCAGCATGTCTGTTTCGGACAGTAAACGACCTTCTAGGCGAATTTTTTCAATTATTTCTGCGCGTTGTTTCCGCTCTAATATATTATCAAGGTTCCTCCACAGTTTTTCTGAGTTTCCATCACACAATAAAAAATATTGTACACAATAGCTATCTCTGGTTTTCCTTATTTCCTTGTTTAGACTGTTCCTGTAAACTTCAAATTCTTTAAGATCAGCAATTTCACGAGTTTTAATGAATCTGGCGTACAACTTTTTCTGGCGTTCTTTTTTATTTTCTTTAATAGCTCTCTTTTTATCCATGGTTTTCTGCACGACTTGGGTTTATATTGTTTGAGGGTGAAGTGTTTCTTATAGACAACTAAGAATTTTTCAATGAATATATTGTCTCAATACTGACGCAATACTGAAGATATACTCAATACTGACGCAAGCGCACAAGGTATTGGCGCAGTATTTCTGAAACGTAATGCAGCCTCTAAAGAGCAAGTCATAGCATATACCAGCCGCGCACATTCTCCAGCTGAGCGGAACTACACCATTGCAGAGCAAGGGTGCCTGGCTATCGCTTGGTCGATTCAGAAATTTCGCCCATAACTTTACGGCCGCCACTTCACCATCGTCACTGATCATCATGCTCTATGTTAGCTGACATCTGTGAAAACATGTCAGGACGCTTGAGACGCTGGATACTCCGCTTGCAGGAATATGACTTTACAATAACGTACAAGTCTGGAAAAAGTCATCATGATGCAGATGCATTGTCTCTGTGCCCACTCTCGCTCTCTACTGGTAACACGTCGTCGTCTTCCCCACCACGTCGTTCCGATGCTACACCTGCCTGACACCAGCTCTCGATAACGCCTCTGGACCAAGTTACGCTTTCATCACGCTCTGATTTCGTTTCGCTTCAGCGGGCCGACTCCTACTGTCGAACACTCATGGATCGCCTTAGTGGGTTCGCCGAAACCCCCAACAGCCGCTTGCGGCGCCAACTTCGACAATTGCACCTTCAAGGTGGCGTGCTAAGCCCCTATGTTTACCACCCAACAGGTCACTGGTGTGTCCCAGTTCTACCTCGCTACCTTCGCCTGCGAGTATTAGAGGCACTTCACGACGACGTATTGGCTGGCCATTTTGGCATCCACAATACTTACGACCGCTTGAAGACGAGCTGCTTCTAGCCTGGCCTATGCACAACGGTGGCCAAATACATTGCCTCTAGTGCGTCATGTCAGCACCGTAAACGCTCGACATGCCCTCCTGGCGGTTTACTAAAACCTCTCCCTTGCCCGGACGCCCCTTTTGAATATGTTGGTATAGATTTATATGCTCCCCTGCCTTTGGCACCCTCGGGTCACCGTTGCATTGTCACTTCGGTCGACCATCTAACAAGATATGTTGAGACTGCCCCTCTGCGATCCGGTACCGCTTCTGAGGTAGCCGAGTTTTGCGCTCGATCGTCTTGCGCCACGGGGCTCCTCGCGTTCTCCTGAGTGACCGTGGCAAGGCGTTTATTTCCCCAAGTTCTCGAGGAATTTCTTCGGGCCACTGATACCATCCACAAATCTACTTATACCTATCCGCTGCAAACCAGTGGCCTTACTGAGCGCTTCCACCCTACGCTGTCTGACATTATTTTTATGTACATCCATCCTTACTACACTTAATGGGAGAAAATTCTTCCTTTTGTGAAATTCGCATATAATACTGCTATTCAACGGACTATCGGCTACAGCCCTTTCTTCCTTGTGTATGGACGATCTCCTTCCACCATTTGCGACAGAGAATTCTTTTTAGCACCTTCTTCGCCTAACGCGTCCTTTGCTGAAGATGTTGCTGCCCTAGTTGCACATTGCCGTCAAATCGCCCGGCAAAGCACAGAAGCTACCCCAGCTGAGTGCAAACGTCGCTGCGACCACAAACGCCGTGACCTTCGTTTTCACCCTGGAGACCAAGTCCTCCTTTGGACTCCAGTCCGCACTCCAGGCCTCTGTAAGAAGTTCCTTCAACGCTACATTGGCCCATACACCGTTGCGCAGCAAACATCTGCAGTGGACTATCTCGTCCGCCCAGTACACTCTGTCACTGACAGGTGCCGCCGGAATGCCGTAATTGTTCACGTCTCGCGGATGAAGCCCTTCACTCGCCGTTTAGATAATCTCTAATCTGCGGGCAGGCTGTAATCTGCGGCTAGTTAATCTGCGGCCAGTTAGTGTAACCGCTATTGACGTACTTCGTCGTTTTCATTTGTACATAGCCGCCATCATCTTCCCTCTACATCTACTTCTTCGCGCATGACCTGGGGCGTTCCCTTTTTCGGAATAAAGAGCGCTTGACAGCCTGGTCGGTCTCCATCTTATAATACAAGTATGTACCCAGGGTTCCCAGGAGGGTGGAAGAGTTGTCTATAAACAGCTGTGTCGCACCATAATAGATCTCAAACGAGCACTCTGGGATGCAGTCCTCAATACGGCGCCTTTGAGGAGCCTGCCTATTTGCCTGCGGAAGATATATTTCGCATAACAGAGAAGCTTAACTTGAAGAAAACGAAGAAAAGTTCAGAACAGTAAAGGAAGCACAGGGAAGCGATGAAGTGAGCACTTGAGAAACGTCATAACACCAATATTCCCGCAATTGCATTAGGCGATCCGGTTCTGCTACGGAAAGCATACGGCGTTCCGAACACAAAACTTTTGGGTCCGTTTAAGGGGTAAAGCTGGCTACAAAAGAAAGGAGTACTCAAGACCATCGGCTGCAGGACGGAAAACGGTGCGATGGAAATAGCAGCCACTGCCAACGTCACACTTACTGGCAGCGGATGGATGGAAAAAACCCCGGGAGAGTGTAGTGGACCGAGATGACAAAGGACAGATCTAGTGGGAACGGGGGGGAAGAAGAAATAGATCGCGTTTTGGTTCTGCGCATGCTTGTCGTGGAATATTGTATGTATGTATGTATGTGTGTGTGCGTGTGTGTGTGTGTGTGTGTGTGCGCGTGTGTGTGTGTGTGTGTGTGTGTGTGTGTGTGTGTGTGTGTGTGTGTGTGTGTGTGTGTATGTATGTATGTATGTATGTATGTATGTATGTATGTATGTATGTATGTATGTATGTATGTATGTATGTATGTATGTATGTATGTATGTATGTATGTATTGTAAGGTGGAAGGTAATGACGCAAGAGGACGGCTTTCAGAAGGAGAGGAACAAGAAGGGAAATGAAACAGTAATGACGACCGTATAACTGCCCATTCTTGGCGTCGTTACAAAGTTCGTGCAGTTTACTTCACGACCCGGGTGTTAATCGCCTGATGGACCACGCTGATTCATGCTCTGAATAACACTTTTACGTATCTCGTATTCAGCAAGAGAAGTATATTGCGGAAGTCTTTACAGCAAAGCTATATGCACGGTTCCAAGCGTTTTTGTCCTCCGTGAACAAAAACTATCATCATCAATGGCTCATACCCCCGTAAGCATTCATGCTCCCTTAAGCAAGCATAAAATGCAATGGCTCATAGCCTCGTAAGGCAGAGGCTACAAGGACTCAGCGAAGTGAAGCGAATGGTGCCTAAATTCTTTCCAATCATACACACGGCATACTCCTGAGCCACTTGAACTATCTCATCCATATTAGTAATGATATTGTGATATTGAGTAATGGCACAACAGCACGTCGGAAACTCGTCATCAATGGCTCATACCTCGTGAGCAATGGCTCATACCCACGTAAACAAGCAAAAAAGGTGACGATACATGGTCCCGTAAGGTTCATGGCTGGCCACTTTGCGTGAATTAGCAGCGATGACACTACCCCTGTTGTCGTTTTCGGTGATTTCAATGTGCATGTGTCGCTACCGAAATGGAAGCGGTTTACACGTTCCATGTTGCAGACATATCCTTTGCGTCGCCACACCAATCCTGACCAACTGACCACCCAGCGGTGTACGTGCATCGATTTGACAGCATCAAAGAATCTGATTGAAGTTGCGAGTGAAATATTGACCACCAATCAAGACAATAAATGAGTTTGCTTACCATTCGTCAGATTGGCCACCAATCAAGAAAATAAATGACTTCGTACATTTGTTCAAACTTAGGTCTCTCCTCCGTGTTGTGTGCTAAACAGCTTCATTGAACAACCACATTCACAGAGTGGAATGGCTCATGATTTTTCGTATTGCTCTACAACTTTCATATTCACAGTTTCATCTAATTATAATGTTTGAGTAATTGACTATTTATTACGATTTATTATGTAGTTAGGCGGAACGCTGAAAGTTATCTGAGTATCTCCAAGCGACGGCAAGTAATATTACCTTGGGCCTAACTAGCTGCGTGGCATTTTCATGTATTTAAATCTTAATAAACCATAGTTAGGACACCCTGTATAATGAATGGGAGAAAAGATATTCACATGATAATTCGGACACCTTGTATAATCAATGGTAGAAACGATATTATAAGTCCTGCAAACTGCATGAACATTTACAAGTATATATTTACAGGCTTGGAGCTAGTCACGATGGAGAGGGAGCCAGCGCAAATTGCCCAGCGAGTTATCGTCATCTAATGACCGCTTTTCATGCAAAAAGGAAATCGACCTACTCGGGATGTAGCCTGGCATCCATCAATAGGTTTTTGAAGTAAGTTGCCTGCTCGCCACCGTTTGTGCACGTGCGATAATTATAAAGCCAATACAAGAGGGTTCGGGCAAGTTTACAAGAAAGATGTGCTTCAGTTAACCAATTTGTGCGCACAGAAATGCAAGCGTCTGTCAAATCGTACGTATTTTCTAAAGACAAAGCTTTGCACTATCACTGTGTATTGCTAACTACTATTAGTTAAGATGGCGGTACACTAGTATGGCTGTTTGCTTGATATCTGTCACCTGTCACATCAGTGCCAACATTTTCCATGAAAGCACGTTGGTTACTTATTTATTTTTTGGCGCACTTCCTTTAAACTCCTCACAATGCTGACAGTTCCTTCACTTATACTATGTTACGTATTCTGTATTCGCAGGAAGCCTGAAGCTATCTGCTCGTTCGGACAATCGAGGTCCGCCCTTGATGAGAATCCACAGCTTAAGCAGCAAAGGAGTGAAGCTTGTCAAGGTTGCCTGAGCGAGTGCCAGTATATCGAGAGTATTGTGGTGCGATGCTTCTTCATATCAAAGTCGCGTAGATATACGGTATAGAAGCTGCTAGTTTTGTTGAGCGGTACGCTCAACAAAACTAGCACGCAACAACTTTGAAATTACGCATGAACGTTGTCTTGTCGTAGCCACACACAGACATATATATACACGATGTGTCCCACTTAAACCGGGTCAACCCGCCGTGGTTGCTCGGTGGCTATGGTGTTGGACTGCTGAGCACGAGGTCGCGGTATTGAATCCCGGCCACGGCGGCCGCATTTCGTTGGGGGCGAAACGGTCAACCCGCCGTGGTTGCTCGGTGGCTATGGTGTTGGACTGCTGAGCACGAGGTCGCGGTATTGAATCCCGGTCACGGCAGCCGCATTTCGTTGGGGGTGAAACGGTCAACCCACCGTGGTTGCTCGGTGGCTATGGTGTTGGACTGCTGAGCACGAGGTCGCGGTATTGAATCCCGGCCACGGCGGCCGCATTTTGTTGGCGGTGAAATGCGAAAACACCCGTGTACTTAGATTTAGGTGCACGTTAAAGAACCCCAGGTGGTCGAAATTTTTGAGTCCTCCACTACGGCGTGCCTCATAATCAGAAAGTGGTTTTGGCACGTAAAACCTCATAATTTAATTTTTTTAAACCGGGTCAAGCAGCTTCCAAACAAGTAGGCATCAGATACGACGACAGGATCAACGATGTTTTGTTTACTGTCGACCTGTGCATACTGGTAAATTTTTCCTAAATCATTCATTGGCAAATTAGTCAAAACGAATTGGCGAAGTTTTATTGTGCTTGCATATATGAGCTCAAATGCCAAAGTGCGCATCGCGCTTGAAAATGTCATATAAAACTTTTTCAAGCTCGTTTACTCCATAAACAATTACTCCTGTTATTCTTGTCGCATTTGAAAGTTGTGGCGCAAGACAATAAAGAGATTGCTAAGTGATGGAGGTCCCACGCCTTCCGCGTGCAAGACAGAAATGGTCTCAAAAACGGGCTTAATTGAATCAACTCTATTCTATGGCTGACTTGGTGACCGCAAAAGAGTGCCAACACACCGCCGTAGCGGTTCGCTGCCAGTCCTAGCCCGTACTCACATCATGCTGTTTTTAGGAAGTTGCTCACCGGTGGCAATAAGAAATGTCCAACTTCAGCGAAGCACAAAATGAGTTGCGACAGAACCCATCTCACGATGGCTGTCAACGGTAATGCGATCGGGCCGAAATCTCAGTGACCTATGTTCGTCCAATGGTTTGTTTCGAACCCAGTTGCCGTACCACAGCAGCACGATACGTCACCCATTCGTCCACGGACTATCAGTGACCCTGGGAGAGGGGGTAACGGTTACAAATAAACACACATCGGCACAAACACAACACCTCAATGGTGTGAAGGTATTGACACGAAGTGATTCTGCTGATCGAGCGCCATCAGCCTGCCAGAAGGTAGGTGTCCTTCCAAGAACTTGAAGCTCCCCTGTAGTGCTTCCCTGTAGCAGCATCCCTGTAGCATCCCCTGTAGTGCTTGTCAGGAAAAAGACAAGACCTGGCGGTTCTGTATTGGCTATCGGCATCTGAACAAGATGAAAAAAGACGTCTGCCCTTTCCGGCAATAGACGATGCACTCGACTCTCTTCTAGAAACCAGGTATTTTTTTCCATAAATCATCGGTCCGGGTACCGGGAAATTGCCCTAGACGAGCGGGGTTGCAAAAAGACTGCCTCCATTACACTGGATGGGTTCTACCAGTTTAAAGTCATGCCCTTTAGGTTGTGCAATGCTCGAGCAACGTTTGAAAGAATGATGGACTCCCTCCTTCACTGGCCCAAGTGGAGTATTTGCTTATTTTACCTTGACGATGTCGTAAGTTTCCTACCTACACTCCTCATTCATTTCCAACGACTATCCGATATTTTGCAGCTATTTTGCAACGCCCAGCTTCAACTAAACTACTTAAAATGCCATTTCGGCCACCGAAATGGCATCGTGTGGTAGTCAAAGAGCTAACTTTATTAGCTTGGTGTTTTTTTTTTTTTTTTTTACGCCGCGCTGGACAGTCCTGCGCTTCCTAGCATTACAATTTGCGACTTGTTTGTTTCACCACACAGACCAAAAGGCCATGCTACTTTCGTTGCACCATTTCCAACCGAAACAAGAAAGGAGCCCCGATTGAATATTATCAGTATGATCAAGACGGCACACCCTGCAGCATTGAAGATCCTTTCAAGGTAATTTTTATTTGTCTCTATGATATACATTTTCCAGTTCGAGTTTGATCTAAATAGAAATAAAAATATGTCTACAACAGTTCTTATGTTAGAGAACTCGCCACGTAATCACTAAAACGAAGTAGCATACAGATTACCTTTGGTAATTCGGTTTACACATATGCTACTGAAAATAAATGTTGTTTACACTGTCATTAATCCTTAGTTAAGTATACTGCTGTAGAAACGTGTAGCAAGCTTCGTACAAGGATACATATACTCATGATTACACAATGCAGAATATATAAAAAACTACATGTCGTGGGCATGTAACAAACGAAAAATTAACCAAAGAAAAATAGGCAAACTCAGCTGCAGAAGACATCTGCGTAAAACGAAGCATTCTTAGTACGATTTGCTCACGAACCATGTAGGTCTGAATATGAAGTGTGGGCTTTCAAGGAATAAATATAAAAAATAAAAATCACCATGTTGTAGGAAGAAATGATTCTCTTTGCAGTGAAATATAGACAGGCGGGATATTCCATACACATATTTGCATGCAGTACATCAAATACCTGTTATTTGTTTCAAAACTTCAGTGGTGATCCAGTGTCGTATGGCACTCGTGGTGTTTATGATGCGTCAGTTTCTTCTACTGCAACTGCGAATCGAAACACGCCAAGCGACTCAACGCACTGACTTGTCGACGCATGCGTCCTCGACATCGTGGTGTCAATACGAGGCTCGTGTGCTAGAGCTGCTGTGTTCGAATAGTGCCGTCGGACAATTTTAGGATTGTCTATTTAAATGCTTACAGTGTCGTACCTTGTTCAATACGACGAGTTCGCAAAGTCCCAACGCTGATTTTGAAGCCAGAAAGCCGAAGTTTAGGCAAATCCATCTACTAATCATCATTTGCATGCTGGCTGAGTCGCTCTCCTCCCCGCTCCCGCAGACACAAGCGCCGCAGTTCTCTCTAGTAATTATTAGAGAGGCTTAACGTCCACTGTTATCGCAAATACTGGCTTATTAAACGATGCTTGGTAATACTGAGTACCTATCTTCTATTCCAGAAATGCAAAAATGGAAAATGCCAGTGAGAAAACAAATATATGCACTCATTTGAAGACACTGACCTTGCTGTAAACATATTTCTCTTGCTTTAAATAAACGCAAAATCGATGCTTTCGCTGTGGTATTTATTTGGGAAATAAATGTCTCCAAAACAGGCACTGTTTTTTTTATTGTCGTACCTAAACAGATACACGCCAATCCAATTACACTCAATTACAACCAATTACAATCCAATTACAATCCAATACACGCCAGTCCAATTACTATGACATAACAATTGTGTGCGCTTCATGACTGATGTATTCTTACGTTGGGCCGAGATAACATTCCAGAGGTGAGTGTCATTGATAGGTTGTGAAAATTCTTAATTCCTGTCGTCGAAATAAGTTACAGTCCAGCCTTTATCTACCAATTCTTTTCATATCCGTTCTATCCTCAACTTGCGACGTTTACTGCTAAGCGGCGAATAAATGATGAACTGGCGACAACGTATTGCTTTACTTCGGTTTCATTGAAGTTGTTCAGGCCCTTTTTCGGTGTATAACACCCATGCTGGCAGCTAGCATTCATGTTTTGTTTTCTAGGTCTTGGTTGTCGGAAAATACTCCACTTATTTATCTATTCAAGTTTCCCCTGTAGACCCACTGCTTGGGAGATTGCATAGGTGGTCTGGCATAAATAAAATTACAGCTCTGTGAATGTGATTCCAAGGAAATCCTTATATACAATTTAGCGCTGCAGGCGCATACGAAATTCATTAAAAAAAATACACAAGAATACGTAAAAAATCGATATGCCTATTGCACATATGTGTACACGTATACACGAAAAACAAACAAACATAATAACTCAAGTTATTGGTTATATGAGAAGGAAAAAAGAGCACAGTCGAACAAAGCTAAAAAGTTCCGTAACAAATTTATTTTATTTTTATTTGTGAAATACCTTAGTAGGCCCCTACATGGGGATTGAGTAGGGGAGGCATAAAATCAAGTACATACAATCTAGTAACAATAAAAAAACACCAGCCAAGTGGACAGCCAAAAAGTCAGAAACATATTAGCTACATAAAGCTGCATATAAGTACAATAAAAAGGAACTCTATAAGTTTGTAACAAACGTAGTACAGTGCAAGAGAAAGGTAGGAAAAATAACACAGAACAGTGAGTGTGATATCAATGGTTAACAAGGGTTAAGCGAGTTGAGTGAGTGCTTGAATTTTTCACGGTCATTTTCCGCAACTATGTTATCGGGGAGGCTGTTCCAGAGCCTCCTCGACGTACAATAAAGTACAAAACAAAAGTATAAAGTGCAGTAAATTGAATAAAGGTGCGAAATATAACGAAACATATAGAAAAGCGGGCTCGTTAGTTAATAAACGCACTTTGAGAAGAAGCCAATCACATAATAATCACGGGTGGTTGACTGTGGGTTGTCGGGAACGAGGTCTTGAAACTTTCTGAAGTTCGTTTCCATAGTGAATTGTGATGGCAACTGGTTCCACTCATTTATTGTTCGCGGTATGAAATAGTCATCGTAGTGTCTTGAGTGGCACTTTATCTGTTTTACTTTAGTGGGATGGTCCCGGGGAAGAAAGATAGCTACTGGTTGAAGAAAAAATTCGACATGAAGGGCCGTGTAATGTTACAGTTTATGGACAAGTGATAAGCCAGCATAATTGCGGCGATGCGAAAGCTCTTCCTGTTGAGCGCAATTTTTTAAAGCAGTGACGCTATCGAAAGCTGAGTGTCCGTAGTAGATGAAGTGAACAGCACGGTTTTAAAGCGCTCCGATGTAATGCAGTGCTTATAAAGACATCCGATAGCAGATGTATACTAAATTTTAGGTCGGATTACCGTGGTGTAAGCAACTTTACGAAATTGAATAGGTGTATCTCTAATGTTACATTTAAGGTGGCCGAGAGAACAATTAGCACAAGCAAGCGTTGCGTTAATATGGTAATCCCACTATAAGTCAGAGTGTAAATGAAGGCCAAGGTACTTGTACAGTAAAGCCAGTTCAACAGAGCTATCACTTAATTTGTAAGACGACGGCGCACTAGAAATGTGGTTAGTAAATGACATAGGCTTTGTTTTCCTATGCTTAAGTGGCATCAGCCAGAATGAGAACCACGAAATAATCGTGTTAAAATCGGATCTTATTCTCAACTGGTCAGTGATAAAGGATAGGTTACAATACACGATGCACTCATGGGCGCGCACTCTAATTCTGGAAGACAATGAAAATGGAACATCTTTAATATAGATTAAACTTACTAAGGGTCCAGTGACACTGCCCTGGAGGACACTAGAAGTCACGTGTCCGAAAGGTGAGTTAGTGAGGAGAACAGAGGTGAATTGCCCGCTAGGTGATAACAAATCTTTTATGCATGCTAGAACGTTAGGGTGAATGTTAATCCTTTCCAATTTGCTCAGTAGACGCTGGTGTGGGATGCGGTGAAAAGCCTGTCAGTAGTTTAGAAAAACTTGATCCGCTCACAAACCCTCCTGCATGGAAGAATGAATCTCATGGATGAAGCGGGCAAGTTACGCGCCACAAGGTTATCTCCTTAAAAAACCGTTATGATATTTGGACATAATGCTACGTTCTTCGAGGTAGTTAATGACCTGAGAACGTACAATGTGCTCTAGAAGTTCACAGAAAGTACCCTTTCGCGAAATGGGACAATAGTTCGCAGGTGAACACAGATCACCGGAGTTAACCAACGAGATAACTTTAGCTATATTCAAAAAAAAATTAATTGGAACTAGCTGCTAATAGTTGTGAAAAATGTGCACGCAACAGTGAACATACACTAGGGCATATACTTTTGAGTATTTTATTCTTGAGACCAATGTGATCAGAAGCAGATGACAATTTTAGTTTGCTAAGACATGAGAAAATAGCAACTTCACGGCTGGTTATTTCGGGCATATGCATATCGGTAAAGAAACTTATGCTAGGGCATCAGGCGATCTCTTAGTTGGTAAAAACTGATACAAAACTATTGTTAAACGCTTTAACGCACTCTTCCTGTGAAACAAGAACCGTTTTGCCTGCAGTGGTGCTAATCTGAACAATATCATTCAGGTTAAGGACGAGCCAGAATCTCCAAGGGTTATTAGTAAGCAGAGATGACAGGTCGTGGTTTAAGAAATAGCGCCGGGTGGTTCTGAGTAACAACTAATGCTATTTATCGCGTACTCTGCAATGCTCCCAGGAATGAGCAAGTTGCAGCTTGTTTTCTTGTCTGTACAATTTTTATCTAATTAATAAGGCGCCGTAGTAGGAGATTAAATAATGGCATTCTAGAACACATTGGTAGTGTTAACATTACCGACTACCGCGTTCTTCAGACAACATAATACACCGCGTTTCAGGAAAAGTATTTCGGCTCATTTTACGATAGTCAAATACCTTGTATAGGGTTTCAAGCGTCGTGTAGGCCAGTCAGCAAGACAGCAACTTAGAGTGCCAAATTATTGTTTTTCCCTCTGTTTTGAGCGAGTTCAATATTTCATTTTCTCCACTTCTACAACTACAACCTTCTACAACCTACAAAACTTCAGCCTTTTCTTAGGGTTTGCGTTAATCTTTATTATCCAGAATATAATATCTTGTAGCCTGCCTTTATATCTCCAAATTCTTTAGGCGAAAGAAACTACCTCAACAGGCTATGGGTCACGGCTTTTACGCACTGGAGAGACCTCTCAGCAATAGATAAGCAGCAATACGAATAGTAGTTTATTATTACTGCTCTATATAGGTTGCAAAAAATACATTTCATCCTCCATTATATAATTCTGCACTCGTTGAAAAAAAAACAAAGAATATCAACATTTTGTACTTTTACAAAATGTAGAACTTTTTGGAGCATTACAGAATGAAATTTTTTATATTGTGTATGTGAGGATTCGCGGTCATTCAACAGGGTTAGTGTGAAAGAGAAATACGTGCGCGCGACGAAGAAATAAAACACAATCTTCGGGTTGACATCATGGCCTTTGTGTCACATTAAGTCAACAGGATCAACCTCAGCAACATCACGAGCACATCTCAAAAGGTGATCAACATCTCGGAGTACACAGGAGCAGAAAATGACGTCCCTGTGGACAAATGGCTACGCTGCTTTGACTCCAATGCGACAACGCAGGATGGCTGGAGCGAGACCAGTTAAACCACTTCAGCGATCACCTGCAAGGTGAGGCCTTCCGTTGGTATTTGACTGATGTTTTCGACACCTGTGATTCATGGGAGAACACCAAAATAAGCATGCTCGAACGATTCACGACGTTCGTGGGGGATCCATTCTGCCGGTGAATACATTGTCACATGAAGAAAGGTCAAGCAATCAATGAACCGCCTCGCTGGCTTGACGGACGCCCACAACGTTTCAATATTGACTGATGGCATGCCTCCGGAAATTAAGACGCATCTTTCTGCGAATACATTCTCAACGCCAGCGAAGTGGTTTTCCGGTGCACTCTAAGCAGATTCGTCTTTTCAACGGGTCAACGTTCGCCGTGCAGCAAGGCGGGCAATGGTACAATGTGATCCTGCGGCGAAGCGTCAAGACTACCCGGTGAGTACTGACACTGCGCCTTAGATGGAGTGATACGACAGCTTCACTGGTAACGCCAATGCCCTCGTCGTGAAAGCGTTTCCGCCTTTGCCGTCCACCAGGCAAACGAGGAGAGCGACCCATAGCTATCTTGATACGGTTTTATGGCGTTGTCAACGGGAATACTGTGAGCGCGGCTTTAGATACAGGAGCTACCATTGCCTAGCTGCATCAACGACACTGTGTTCAAATCTTTAAAACGGCAATTACTCAAATATCCATGCGTCACCGTTCAACATCAACAAGTCCTCCCATCAACAAAAACTTTGTGTCCCGTGCAAATAGAGCTCCAAATAGGAAAGCTAAAAAAGGCAGTCCAATCAAATGTGCTGCAAGGCATGAAGACACAACTGTTACTTAACCTGAATAACGCCTGCTTTTTCAACCTCTCACTGAACTTCGACGCCATGATTTTGTACCAAGGCAAAATTATTATCGAATCCTCTCCGGCGTATCCAAAGCTAGTCTTCAGCATTAACGTTTCTTCATTGCAAAGTGTTGACATGACCTATCTCGAGGAGTCTCAACAAGCAGCATTCAAGGACGTCCTTCAGAAGTATGAAGGCATTTTTTTTCTCAAAATCCCAAATGGACTTCGGACGCACCGCAAGTGAAGCAACATTTCATTACACTAATGAATAACATTTCCTCCCACCGACCGCCATACCGATGCTCCCAGGCTGACAAAGCGGAGATTGCAAGACAAATTGCCTGTCTTCTTTAATGAGGTGTAGTACGACCATCTTTCTCACCTTACGCTGCACCTGCCAGCCTAGCGCAAAAGAAAGGCGAAGACCGTACCCGTTTGTGCATCTACTACCAGAAACTTAACGCCATTACACTGCCAGGACTATCAGCCTATCCCACGCACCGATGGCGTTCTAGACAACTTGGGTACCACCTAATACTTTCAACTTTAGATATTACATCAAGTTATTGGCACGTTCAAATACAAGAGGACCTTCCGAATACGATAGTTACATCTGACTGCCATTATGAATGCTTATTTATGCCTTCTGAAGAACGCCCCCGCTACATTTGAGAGGGCTGTAAAAGCAATAATCACAAAGCATCATCTGAAGAATATTGTCAACTACTTCGATGACATTGTAGTGTTTTCTAACCCATTTCCAAAGAAAATTAGCCATTTGCAAGCACTATTGGAAGCCCTAAATATTGAGAATAGGAAGCTCAAGCTCCACAAGTGTCATTTTGCTCAAAATTCTATTCACTAACTTGGGCCTAGAGTTTCTCAAGACACAGTGACACTTAAAAAGAGGAACGTTGAACCAGCGTTGCGGTTTCCAAAACCGACTAGTCAAAAAGACCTTCAAGGATTTCTAGGAATCACTTATGTTTACTGGAAGTACATTCCCCATTTCAGCAATATCGTTTATGCTCTTACGAGAATGCTCCACAAGGACACTCAATGTGAATGGGACGTTCAATGTGAAAAGGCATTTATTGAAATGAAAAAGCGACTAATCGAAGAGCCAATGCTAAGAATATTGAACGCCGGCAAACCCTGCGTTGCTTACTGCGATGCTTCAAATGTAGGCATCAGAGCTGTCCTGATGACTAAGGAAACGAACACCCTATGTCTTTTTATTCGCAGAAATTGCTGAAGCACGAACAGAATTAAGCAACAACAGAGCTCAAATGCTTGGCCATAATTGACGCTGTCAACAAGTGGCACTGCTACCTGCATGGAAAGCCTCGTACTCTCATAACCCACCATACTGCCGTACAGTGGCTTAAGAAAGTAAATCCGCACGGGCGCCTATTTAGGTGGCCCTTAATGCTTTGCTTGTGTGGCGTCAACATTCGACACAAGAAAGGTAGTGATAACATCGAAGCATACGCGCTTTCTCGGAGTCCTGTCGTCCAACTTCTTTCTATACCAGAGCTTCAAGACCACCGAGATGACTGCCACATTGCCAACACACGATCCAAAATGAACTCATCATTGTCAGTAGCAAGGGAATTAAGGCAGTATATGTCCCTCACGCCCTCCGACTGGTACTTCTCAAAAAAGCCTGCCACCCGTTTGGACATGCTGATAAGAAGAACACCTGGCGAATACTTTCACCGTAGTGCTACTGGCCCAAGATTATCAGTGGTGTTTCTACATACGTCCGTCATTGCAACACATGACAGAAATGTGAGAAACCCTAAAGCAAGCGATTTGGGTCCCCGGAGCATCTGCCGTTCGCAGAACAACCTTTCGACCTACTCGCCATGGGCATTACCAGGGGCTTTGCAGGATACCGCTTGTCAAGCAAGTTCATTCACTTGGCGATAGATGACGCCATGCGTTATGCATGGGCGTTTGCTCAAGAAAGTGACACCCATATATCTGATCTGATATCTATATTTTGTGACACGCTAACGAAGAAGATGTTTTAATCCTGGTCGGAAGAATACGACGCTCTGGACTTCGCGCGCTGTCTACCATGTTGTCAGCTGTTACAATTATTGTAAATATCTTGTAAATATACGTCTGACTGTTTTTAACCCTGTAATATTTTCGGTGGTGGTGCTGGGTAATGCGGCGACTCTTGGCTTCTTCAAACCCCCGGCATTCGGTAATAATGGCTTGCACAGTGGACGAATTCTTGGACACAAGGAGATGGAAGGCATCATCTGCTATGCCCATAATGACATGTGCAACCTTATTAGGTTCGGACATTTTCAGATCTACTTTGCGGCACAGAGCAATGATGACGATGATGATGATGATGTGCTGTTTTTAGTGGCGCAAGGGCCAGGTTTGGCCAAAGAGCGCCATGACAAGTGTTAATGTTGACGATGTATTATGGAAGATGTGATTTGGCTGTAAAGTGGCCTAAAAATAGTCGCTGTAAAGTGCGTAAAATGTACGTGCTATAAAATTATGGCGATGAATAATGACGAATACTATGAAAACTAAAATCCATCGTAGGAGAATGATGCAAAATGGAAAATGTATAAGATAGTAAAATTACTTGGAGCACTGCTGCCTCGCCAGAGCCCTTGAAACACAAGGGCCTAGAGGCGCGTGCTATATGAAAGAGCTATCACAGCGGTATCCTCTGAAGAGAGGACCCGCTACGAACATGTGGGGCTAACAACATGCAAGACAACATCTTTCAGAAAACCTAGAACTGCGTTGGTGTCAAATAAAGGTTCTGGGCCGAGTAGCATTACGGGATGTAGGGGGATGTGCTGTCGGTATGCTAGAGAAAAATGTTTCCTTCTCTCAGATTCGGCTGCCCGACACTCCAGGAGGACGTGGAGGACGGTCAGCCTCTCCCCGCATCTACCACAGGTTGGAGGCTCGTTTCCCGTGAGAAGAAAGTTATGCGTGCCAAACGTGTGTCCTATTCTGAGGCGACAGAATAGGACATCTGTCCGGCGGGATTTTGTTACAGGAGGCCAGAAACCTAATTGTGGCTTTATTACATGCAGTTTATTATTTTTTTCTTAGTCCCACATGCGTTGCCAGTGGTTTCGTAGTTTCCTTCTTAAGATAGAGCGAGCACGTCCTGGATGTACGTGAGGTAGGATTCAGTGCACGTTTGGACACGCGGTCTTCTTGGGCGGCGCGCTGACGTCCAACAGGCTTGCCAAACCAATCTTTGAGCTTCTGCTTACAAATGTCCCAGCTGGTAAGTTCCTCCTCGTGAGTCTGAAACTAGACACGTGCCGTGCCCACGAGGTAAAATATCACATTAGCGATCATGATGGTCTTGTCCCAGTGGTTGCTGGCGCTCACCCGCTCATATAGTTGAAGCCAGTCTTCAACATCAGTGTCGTCGGTGCCAGAAAAGGTTCCTGGGTCGCGGAGTTGTACTTGAATGACGGTGAGCGTGGGTGCCGACGGATCCGAAGCATCCTCGCCTTGAGCTGGCATTGTAGATGCAGCCAAGGAGCGGCCGCTACGTAAATACGTCTTGATAATGATCCCGCAACCTCCACCAAAAATGTTACGGGGTTAAAAACAGTCAGACGTATATTTAAAAGATATTTACAATAATTGTAGCAGCTGACAACATGGTAGACAGCGCCTGAAAACATCTTGCCTGAAAAACATCTTCGCTGCTGGAAAACGGAAGAATTTTTCTCTGACCGTGGACAGGATTCATCGCAGGCAAATGGAAGTCATTCTTTAAACACAACATTCGTCAGCTCTCGTCAGATGGGGGCCCCTGCAACGCACTACCACGTGCCACAGTAGTCCGGTCACAAAAGGCGAGAACGACACGCCCAGCGCTCTGGCGGTGCGCGAGCAGTGGAATCGGTGGAATCTGGCTTCCGAACAGTTGCCAGCACCGTGACTGGATCGGTTCGCTGCCCAGTCCCTTCGAGCAATTGGACGCTGCGTACACCCTTCGAAGCTTCCACTGCGGCAGCCCTCTGGCATTCTGATGCACCCTGGTCCGGACCTCATCCGGGTTTGCTGAAAAGTAGCCGGTGGTTACTTCTCTTAATTTTATTGTTTCTTTGTTATTCCTTTGATTGAAAGCGGTGGTTATGGATAAGGTGATGTCTGTTTCATCTCAGGGCGAGAGGGCTACCCGCTGGTCTGCTTGTATTCCTCTGCAGGATCTTCCAGTGGAATTTTTCCTTCGCAGTGGAATCAGTAGCGTTCATGTGGCTTTGGTACTTAGGAATGGAGGAGCTATTCATATGAAGAACCACAAGGCCATTGAAACAGAGCTTCGCTCAATCTCGTCGCACTTCTAGCACTTTGCCTAGGTTCGATAGTGTGGACGTGGAGGATCCTCTGTTGTTCACCAGACCAGGGCTGTGTACAGGATCTGCTGAAATGCACTAACTTAGCCACGCAGCCGGTGAGCTCCTTCATCCCACCTCACCTAGTTTACTTCAAATGCCTAAATCGTGGTACGGACATAAGCTTCAGTCCGGTCAGAAATACTAGAGATATTTTCTGCAGCAGGTGTAGTTTCCGTGTGCTGCTGTATCAGGCTTGCAGATAATAAGAGGGTCCCTACAGAAACCATCATATCAAGATTTGCAAGGGCGTGTCGCCCATCCGAGATAAATGCAGGGGCATGAATCTACAGAGTAGAATCCTTAGCTTCGCGACCACTATAACGCCTCGAGTGCTGGCGGTACAGGCACAGCGTTAGTGGATGTCGATCAAGTGCTCGTTGCCCTTCATGCGGGAAAGCCCATATTGCCAACGACTGCCCGTCTCAGGCTCAGTCATGCTGTTGGTTCAATATAGATCATGCTGCCGACTACTTCAACTGCCCTGCAAGAATGAAAGAAATCCAGGTAATCGAAATAATTTATAGGAGCTGGCGCTCTCGTCGAGAAGATCTTGCAGAATTTCAGAGCAGGACCCAGGGTTACGTTGGTGTAACAGCCTGTCAGCCATTTGTCATGGACTAGCCAATTTGCCAGACAATTGCAACAGTGATAGAAAAAGCGATGGAAAAAGCATTAGAAAAGATTCTGGTAAACGTATCTAACTCTTTGGCTACACTAATATCCACACAATTGTCTGGTATGTCTCAGACAATAAGAAACAGCGTACAAAATTCGGCCGCCTTATTTACAAAGTCACCTGAGTGCCCGACAGATCTTCCCTCTAACACTTTGAATTTAGCAAGGCCTTCGAGCTCTAATCTGGTTTATGATGAATGCCATTCTCATTCAGACTCTCTTGGCAATCGTGATGTGGATATAGACACGCCAGTTCTTAAACGCACAATATCGCCTAACAACAAATTGCCTAAACCTCCTAACTCTAAAACAAAGAAGTGTGCGAAAGAGTCACTCACGAGGACTGACTATCTGAAAGACCGTATTCTGGAGCTAGCAGCTGCGGCTGCTTGTCTACTGTAAACATGGGGTGCCTAGAATACTCAAGTAGAACTGCCAGTCAGTACTGTCTGCAGCTGCAGATTTCTTATATTTAATTTCCCAACAATCTCCAGACGTTGTACCATTACAAGAAACTCTTTTCTCCGCTGACCAAGGCTTTCGTTTAAACAAGTACAAGTATTTTCGATTGGATGAACCTTCCCGAGGTGGTGGATTACCTTTCTTCATTTCATTCAAGTTCTGTCATAAAGCAAAAATTTCACATCATACTCTGACATCCGAATGTGAAATCTTAATAATAAAAATAACTATTCCGGGTTGTGCCCAAGTCTGTATAATTAATTCCTACTATCCCGCAAGGGTTCAAGACGTAAGCTAACTAGTAGTCGAAGTGGCCTGCTCATCTGGAAAATGTTTATGGGATTGCGCTATTGTGAACAATTTACCATGGTTAAATGCTAAAGTTGCCAGTTTCGTGCGTTCACAGTAGCGATCTGTCCAAGATATGACATTTGCTACTTCAGGCGTTTTCATCTCTTCTTGTGCTGTGGTCGATGCCTCCCCTAGTAGTGTCCACCACCTGACTGCCATTGCTATTAACGTCCTGACTTCTTAAAATAAACATGCGCACACTTTTGTGGACTATTCAAAATTTTTTAAATAATTTACATTCAACTTTGTCTTCTATAACATGTATGGAAAGAGTTATTAAAGCGATGAGTCTTTGTGCAAAATTAATAGGTACCACTAAATATCCGTGTTTGTAGTCTCATCAACAAAAGGGGCTACAAATTGTCCATGCTGGAATAGTGATTGCGCACGAGGTTATAGATGCCGAAAAGCTGCATGGAAGAAAGTTATTTTCAATCAGTGCCCTACTAATTGGAGCGATTATAACTATACTGCTGCAATGTTTAAAATTACAATTTCATTAGTGAAGGAGAGTTACTTGTTATAGTTATATTAAGACATATTTGTTAATGAAAAGTGGTAATAAAAAACAATGTTCAGGTTTCTGCGCTCTTGCACGGCCGTTCCAGTGCCCATAAATATTGGCGCAGTTGCGCTGTCCCCAAAATAATTGTTAGAATAATTAGATAAAATTGCTAAAGGTTAAGAACCTTGTCCAACTCAGATGCGGTAAACTTCGGGATGATTTCTTAGACATGACTATGAAAGAGCTTAAACACGTTCTTCATCTGCTCCTTAACAGAGCTCCAGGTCCAGATGGCATTACATTAGGCATGTTGAAAATATTGTTTGACCTCTCCTCGCAAGACCTTTCCAATATAGTTAATTAGAAACTCGCAAGATAAACCTCCTTGCTTAAAAGGCAAGGAGCAGGAATGAATACACATAATGTAAGGCCAATAGGACTAACTTCAAATGTTATTTTAACAGAAAGGGTATTGCACATTCGTATCATAAAATTTTTAAATGATAATACATTATTAAGCCCATGTCAGATTGGATTTCTACCTGGATGCCCGATATGGTGCGCACATGTTCATTTAGAGGGACGCATTAAGTTTGCGCGACACAGGCAGCTTTAGACGCCCTTGATTTAGCTAAAACATACGACAGCGTAGAGCCTTGTCATACTCCTTAACGCTTTAAATCGCATGACTTTTCCTCGGCGTATTATAAAATGTATATGTGAAGTTTTAAAGGACAGGAACTTTTATTGTTCCCAACGTGGCTTGTTGACGCAAAAATATAATCAAGAGGAGTTGCCCGGGGATCTGTCCTTTCTCCTATTTTAACATTTTATTGACCTCGTCCCATTGTGCGATACCATACGAGTATATGTTTATGCAGAAGGCATAACATTCGTTGCATCCGCGAGTGACATTCACTCATTACAAAGAACACTGCAATCACACTTAGGAACGCTTGAAGCTTAATTGGTTTGCGGATAGTCTAATGTTGCTTAATGTTAACAAAAGTGCCTTATTGTGTTTCAGTTGAATGTACCGGTTAATATCTATCGCCAATACCGTCAGGAAATAATTCCGCAAGTTGACTTTAACAAACATCTATGTGCAATATACGACGCAAGACTAAGCTGGCTAAATCACAATGAGCATGTTAAATCTAGGGCAGCACGCGCTGTTGGCATGATAAGCAGACTGCGCCGACATCGCGCGGGGCTACGCATGTATACTCTAGTAATGATTTATCGCCTGTGCGTACTTTACACTAATACTGGAATTTGGGTACGTGCTATTCTCGAGAGGACCGGAACACAAAATTATACCCTTAGTTCTAGAGCGGGAGGCTCACCGGAATCGTCTTGGTTTACCAAAATTTTAGCTAACGATGTTTTATATCAAGACTGTGTACTCTTCCCTGCCGATTCCGCATTGTAACAGTCAAGACGTACTTAAACATTTAGGAATCTTCTTTGAGACGATCACAATTTGTATGTATTAGTGAAATGATGGCGTTTTCCGATGAGCATTGCTCCCGCCTACATAGACCTCAGGCTGTGCGTACAAGGTGAGCTGCATCCACTAAACCTTTACGTACGCAAAATAATTTGCCCAGACAAGCCCTTGCCTAATATAAAAACTGAATTTTTAGATAAATTTCTATCAAATGAGAAGTTGCTGCCTACTACATATTTAAATGGCATGCTACAGGGTCACCTAACACAACTGGGAATAGATCATGTGATCGCGACTGATGCGTCAACGAGTGAGGTGAAAGCGGCTGTGGGTATTTTCTCCGAGTCCCTATCCTGGTCATATGCATTACGCCTTCCGAATTTCACACCCATATTTCTGGCTGAACTGTCAGCTGTTATTTTAGCTCATCAAAAACTTCGTTCAAATTATTCAACAACGGTTAGGGTGACTAATTCACTGTCAGTATAAACATCACTCACTTCATCTTCACACAGTGCTGTAGCCAACACATTTAAATCATTAATCAAACTTAAGCCTGGTGCGGTTGGTATAGGTTCCAGGTCCTCGTGGTGTAGTCTTAAATGGAATGGCACACACATTTGCCCGGATATCTTTTGATGGACTAGCTATATCCGTTAAGCCTACTTTGGCTCATGTCACTGCGTCTAGGTTTGGAAAATTTTCTCTTTTCTAAGATTCGACAGAAGTGATATTCCTGACGTCGGAATTTTATAATTGGCCCTTTTCATGGGACAATAAATGGTGTCCCATACGTAAATTATAGATCTCTATAACAAAATTACGATGCTGCGTCTCACCATTAAACGTTTACTTTTACATATCTGGTCTGGCACCATCCTCTCTGTGTCCTACCTGCCAAGAACCCGAAACCAATGGTCACTTTCTAATAGCATGCCATCGACTGAGAAATCAGAGGAAGAAATTAAAATTTTCGTTCAGAAAATTGGGTATTTCTTTACCTACACAATATCCTCACCTTCGGGGATTCTTCGTTGGACAGGAACATCTGCGAGGCCATTTGCGACTATCTATGTGACACAAGAAGGCTACCATGTTAACTCTCGAAATCGATGATTGGATAGATCATTAAATGCCTGATCCTGCGTTCAAAATTATTTTAATACTACCCAAATGGAAAACAAAAATTTCTTGTTTATGTATCATTACAAACACCTTTATTTCTGCATCTGCCCGCTAAATCTATCTTTAATTAACATGGACGTTGTACTTCACCCTGATTTACTTTTCCGTTTAGGTTTTTCTCTCTGTCCTTCTCTTTAACCTTTAATTACGGGTTCATTGTCCACACCCCGTAGTGGATATGCGCCACAAATGAGGAGCAAGCAAGCAAGGATCCCGCCTGACTGAGCGGGCTCGGCTAAAAGTTTGTGGACCAGGCGCCAGCGTCTGTCTGGTTTTCATCACCCACAACCACAAAAATCTTTATAAAGTATAATATAGCCATCTCCAATAAAGGTTCACTTCACATTAATTCTAGTATGTGCTTCTTATCTGCATAATGTAATTCGAGTATGATTCTGTTGAAAATAAAGCTTGCAGAGACAGGTCAGCGCAAAGTACGTCTGTGTAAGCCCTTCCAGAGCAGCCCCTAATGAAAAAAAGATATCGTCACTCGAAGTGCTACTCCTCCGTTTTCTGGAAGCACAGTTAAATGCCGCCTTCACTTCAAAGGTTACATTTAGTATTCTGGCGGCTTGGTTGACCGGCTAAGCAGCCTCATCATTCCTATTGCACCTCTGGAAAATCCACCAACGAAGGGTTAGTAATGACACGGTATTCTAGATGGCAGTGTTAAAATACATCTTCAATCGATCATCGATGCTTCGTGCGAAAATTCGCGCAGCAAATTTCTTCGGTGAAAGTTCAATACCTATAGAGCGTGTTCGAGAGCGTGTACGCCTGAGAATTGTACACGCCATCACGAAGAAAAGAACAAACGCAGCCAAGAAATTTTTTGCCAAAGGGCACGCGTTACTAAGAAAAACGTCAAGAAGAAATATTAGGATAAGAGGGCAACCGCGGAAAGGACACAACGGGTCAGCGACTCTGAGAGGAGTTGGATACACTGCACAGCTGCGGTCTCGAATGGGGCCTGAAGCGATAGAAGCATAACCTTCAGCAGGTTGTAACATTGCTTTTTCATTAACTGCGTAATTTCTCCCGGCTGAGCTCCGGCGACAAGACGTCTGAGGTCTTGCCTGTCTCTGAGCGCCTGCAAACGTGACCGTTCTAACTCCGTCGTCCGGATTTCTCATCTGGAGGAAACCGAAACTGGTGAACTCTCCATTTTTGTTGATAAAAATTTAGTCAGTCTTAATCATTGCACATTTGTTATCGCAGCGTTAAGCTCGTTAGTTTCTTCGCCGTCTAAAATAATGCACATGATTGACTGGCATTCTTATTTTTCCGAATTCAGTGAAGAACTAGGGATGTAAGCAAAGCGGAATTTTTTGTATTCGACGCGCACTACGTTTCGCAATACCTTGTCTCTTTCCGCTATGATGTGGAATAATTGCAGCGTCCGCACAAGTACAGTAGGATATCTTAGCAATGATGGCCTTTCATTCAGGCGATAACTCCACTTCTATAGCTACCACAACCAACCTAATCTTCTTGTGTGTGCTTTCACATTCAACGCCTTAGTTTTAGTGCCTCCTGAAATTACACGCGGCAACGTTTCAATTGCCAGTACCTCTACTATTTTCCATGGTCCCCGTTAACATTACTTTACGTCATCTTTTTATGGATAAAGGGTGGTAGTCTGGAAAATAAATGTGAATGTATATATTATAATATATATATAGTATAAGAAACGAAGGTGCACACTTACGAAAATTCCATCTTTAATGGTGTTAACGTTGCAGCCGTGGCACGGCCTTCGTGGGAATAAACGTCTTTATTCTGATGAAGGCTGTGCCATGGCCGAAACGGTACAAACATTAAAGATGCAATTTTCGTAAGTGTGCGCCTTCGTTTCTTCTACCTATGCACCGGACCTACAGAACTTCTTACTGAAATATATATATATTTATATATATAGATATATATATACATATACATATATAGATGGCATTTCTGCAGTGTCAAATTAGATCGTGATGTAAAAACCGAAAAGCTGATATCAGACCATTTAAAATTGTGCCGATCCAGCGTACATAAAATTCATGTGAAGTGACGCCTTAGTGAAAGTCTCTAAACACGTGCCACATATTTGTCCCTTTCGTCCCTGCGCCTTTGCGGAAAGAATTCCGGCACGCGTGAGGGTTCTTTCCCGCGCCGATGCTACACAGTGCGACAGACAAGTCGATCATAGTCGGTTTTATCCCACCACCGGGCACATATTTCTTTCTTCTTTCTTTTTTGGAAGCGTGTGCTCTCCGGCAAAACTGCACCACCAGCACCCACCATCCATGGTCTCGAAAGTACGAGAAAGTTCGCAAAGAAAGATTTTTTATTTTAAATATTGCATGGCCTTGAATATTGCCGGTTGCTTGGTGGTTTTACATTGCGCGCACGGTCACATATAAAAAATTCGGCGCCCTTCCACTCTGTGATGAAGTATGACGTGGATGATGTGGGCCCCTTAATGGCGAACTGCACCACCGCCGCGGGTGGGCCCGGTATTGCACCATCTTCGGGATGGGCCGACGTATGGGCAGTGCTTAATGCCTGAGAGAGAGAGAGAGAGAGAGAGAGAGCACAATTTTTACTTCCAAAATTTGGAAAGATTAGTAGGGGTTGGCTTCACCCCTTTGCTCATGCGCTGGACGTGGCCTCGGTCTCGTCGACGGAGGCGGCCTCCAGTGCGGCGTTGATATCCAGTTGAGCTTTCAGGTCTGAGCTAGGCACGGCAGTTTCCTAGTCATCTTTGTTCTTGATGTTTAATGCATGCTTTTTCT
This sequence comes from Dermacentor andersoni, assembly GCF_023375885.2. Classification (NCBI taxonomy): domain Eukaryota; kingdom Metazoa; phylum Arthropoda; class Arachnida; order Ixodida; family Ixodidae; genus Dermacentor; species Dermacentor andersoni. The sequence continues at coordinate 90,498,943 of NC_092823.1, read as the reverse complement.
TGACGCATTGCCAAATTTTGTTGAAGAAGTCTACTATGCCACTGCAATGGTTGCAGTGGGGATCGTAGATCTCTTAATATATTCTGTACAAAGAGGCTGGCGTTGCAAACGTGCGTGTTTGCTGTCTCCTCCACACCCATTCCTGTTTTTTCTCTAATTTTTAAGTTCTTGCGGTATGCGAGTCATCTGGCGAAGGCGTCGGCATATTTGTGGCCGGGGAGATCTGAGTGCGCGGGTGTCCATTGCAGAACCTTTCTAACATTTTTGGGCATTCAATATAGTAGTCTAAGCGCATGTTTGGATATTATGCCGCTTCTGTAATTAGTAATCGCTGTCTTTGAATCAACGATAATTGTTCTCTCACCTTCTATGTGGAACGCTAGGGCTATTGCGAATTCATCCATCTCTTCTATGGAATCGCACGGAATGATGACTTCGGTGTCCCCATGAAAATTGGTGGGCACTGCAACTGCGGCTTTTCAGCCATTGTACCTGGCAACGTCCGCGTATAATACCCGTCTATCGTCTTTCTGTGTTCTGTGAAGTACTTTTGCTCTGTCTGTTTTATTTTTTTTGGTGATATGTCGAATGCATGTTCTTTTTTTATCGAGGAGTGGGGGAATAATGAGTCTGTCTCTTATTTCTTTCGGTATAACGTGACATTCGCCTTTCCCTGCTATGGCCAGGTTGATGTTTAGTTTGTCCAGGATGTATCTACCTGTGTCCCTCTGTTTTCGTCTTCTGCATTGAGCTGTGATATGTGCTGCTATGAACTCTTCTAAATGATTGTGTAACCCCAGCGCCAGTAATCTTTCGGTGTTAGTGATTACCGGTAGGCCAAGGCCTTGCTTGTAGTTTTTGGATGAGTGCATTCATCTCCTTCATCTCACCTTTGTGCCATTTGATATGCGGAGCTTCGTATACTATTCGGCTGATTGTTAAAGGCTTCATCAGCCTCAATCCATAGCTTACATTCATGCCCCGGTATTTATTCCCCACGCTCTTAACCATTCTTGCTATTTGTGTCGTTTTCGCTTCAATTTTTTTAATGATTTTCCTGCTGGGTCCCTTTTCCGGAATGTGTAGACCCAAAACCCGGATTTCTTTAACTGTGGGTATTTCCAGTTTTCCAACTTTAATGTTTATATCCGTTCTGTTTTTGCGATTCTTCTTGCCCCTAGAAGTGGGTACATAAAAAAGAATTTCTGATTTTTCTAGAGAGCATGCCAGGCCTTAAGTTTGGCCTAGCGTTCTTCTGTGGTTGCCGCTTTCTCTAGCGTGGCCTCGGTCTCTGCATCACGGCCTTTCGTCACCCATCAGGTGATGCCATCGCCATAGAGATTCTAGTTTAGATTGTTTAACTCATTTAATTATTTTGTGAACCTAATCATAACTGCGTTGAATAAGAAGGGGGATAGTACTGCCCCTTGTGACGTTCCTCTCACTCCCAGCTCTATTCTCTCAAAGTGGGAGCGCCCCAGGTGCAGGGTTGCCGTCCTTTCTCTGAGGAAGTCACTAATTTACTCGAAGGTTTTCCTCACCGTGACCTAGGTCCTGAATGGCCTTGAGCATCGTCGCATGCGTGACATTAAGGAAGGCTTTCTTTAGGCCTAATACTATTATGGCTTTTGTGCCCGTCGTGTTGGTTCCTCGGTGTAATATTCGTTGTTTTAGCTGCCGCAGCATGCTTTGGTCTGAAGCCTACCATGGTGTGTGGGTACAATCGCTTTTGCTCCATATGTCTATTGATGCTGGCGATGACCACGTGCTCCATCCACTTCCCTGTATACGAGGTTAACGAGATTAGCCTGAAGTTATCCAATGATAGTTTCTTACAGGGTTTAGGGATGAACACTATTTTGGCTTTCTTCCAATTGTTGGCTATGCCCCCTCTTGCCCAGCAATCATTCATGTAGCTTGTGAGCGTTGTAATTGAGCCGTCATCCAACTTTCTGAGCATTTTGTTTGTGACTCCATCTTCGCCGGTTGCGGACTTTGGGTTGAGTTTCGAGAACTTTTATCTCAGTTCCGCCTTGGTGAGAGGGGAGTCCAACTCTTCGTTCGGAGTCCGCCGTTATCTTGTGGGGAGCTCTTGTTCATGTTAATGAACTATTGTTTCCTTTGGCTTTTCTATAATTGCCTCACAGCGCATGTTGTTTTGCTATATGAGTTTCATGACGCTCTCTTTCCTTGCCCCTTTGGTCTCTTCGGGGTCTAGGAGGTGGCTGACTATGTTACGTGTTTTGGGCGGGCTAAATTGTTTATCCATCTCCTCGACTTTTTTCTTTAATTTATTATTTCACTTCTGCGTTTCCATCTGCGGTCGAGGCTTTCTTTTGCCTCCCACAGATGTATGAGTTTGCTATCTACGCAGTCGTTCGGGTTCTCTTCTGACACTCTGCAGCTGACTGCACTCGCGTTTCCTTTGAGCACCTCCAGCCAGGTGGTGATATTGTCAATTGCCTCGAAGCTCTCTGCTCTTCTTTCTCTGAAGAGGGGCCAGTCGGTGTGCCATTTTCACAGCATCCTTTTTTAATCTTTTTGTTGCGCCACTACCGTTTTGAAAATAATAATAATAATAATAATAATAATCTTTATTCCAGACAACAAGGTCCCGGATACAAGGGCAAAAGGCAGATGTGCTCTGCCTGATGGGACCCAAGCACCCGAATACACACACTCAGAGCATGTAGCAAGAAAAAGAACATAATACACTACTGTCACATACACAACACAGTTTTATGCAAAGTAAACAACCGAACAAGGTACAAGCTTTTACAATCTTAAAGGAAAATTTGTACAAATAAGCAACCCTAGAATCATAAAAAATTCTGTATACACCACCTATTGATTACTAGAACAGGAAAGGAGGTGAGCTTTAACATTCTTTTTAAAGAGTTCAGGGACACGCATTTCTGAATAATTTCTATGGCCTGTGTATGTCTGTTGAGAAGACTGGGAATTAAGTATGGAATCATTTGGATTCAGCAGTTGGTCCTCACAAGTGGAGTTCTCTAATGGTAGTGCCTTAATTTGTAAAGCGCATTGCTACTAGAGTGCAATTCAATATTTTTAGAAGGGTCAAGCTTCATTTCGGTATAGACGTAAGAAAGCAATTTCAACTCATATAATTCATTCCCTTTTAGAACAGAGTGCTCGAAAAAGTGCAAACCTGTATGGTCGTTATACGAGAGATTTTTGACATGTCGTATCACATTTTTCTGTAATGTTATCAACCTCATAAGATTAGTTTTGGTTGTAGGCCGCCATATCAGTATAGAATGGTGAACATGTGAATGTAATATAGTGTAATATAACTGCCATTTCAGCCATTTGGGAACAAGGTTTACATGCAATACAATACAATAGTCGCTACCCGTGGTTCTGTGTGTATTGGTCGATTTAGTCGTTTTTGTATTTCGGTTTATCGTGAGGTCGGGGTTGGTCTCTCGACAGAGCCGGTTGCCTTCTCACGTCGGTGTTTCTAGGTTGGTAATTGTTGTCAGTTGGAATTGCTTCATCGCTTTCCATAACTGCTGCCCTTTTCTGCTGTCGTATTTGTACCTCCACGCCCGTGGTGAGCACTGAATCTCCAGCGACCACCAATGGGGAGGTACGGGTCGTGTTCAGCGCTTTCCGGAGGACGCCGAAGTTGACTTTGCTTTGAAGAGGATGCTTTAGCTCGGGCCCTACTCCAACATGGCCTATTCAAATACATGTAAAACGCAAAAACGTTTTTCTGAGACAACCCGTGACCGATTTTAATTAAATTTTCGGCATTTGAGAAAGAATTTTAAATTCTAGCGACTGTTGGAAAAAGAATTTCGTTTTGGGGCTTCAATTTTCCTTAAAAATTTTTCGAAAATTTCAACGTATTAAAAATATAGAAGCACGAAGTTTACAAATTAATACCTCTGCATCAAAAACAAATGTCGCGATTCTATAAACGGTATCCACTAGATCATTGAAAGCGGACAAATATTATATGTCATTCTATATGTTACGTGAATTTGTTACGTAGTATACAAGGATACTGCAAAAGCTGTATCCCCATATTATTAAATTTTCTAGAAAATATCTAGGAGGCGTTGGCCAAGCGTCTCGATGCGATCGCTTGCTTGCGATAAGTTCATAACTCGAAGGAGCTATCAGCGGAGTTAACTTGGACGACATGGTTTCCGCATTCACAACTCATAAAATGTGTTTAGGTGTCTTCGGATCTTTTTTCTTTCATAGTAGTTTGGTAATTTTTGTGTTACAGTCTCGGTGCCATTGTAAGATACATCCATTCACACTTCAAGCGCTAATGTTTAACCTTGAAGAACGAGCACAGAACTGGACGAAAAATATTGAACCAGTTCATTGAAAACATGGACGCACTAATGGAACCAAACAAACGCTCTTATTTACTTCGATATACTATCAAGGAGATGGTTTTCACGGCGTAAGAAAGCTGTGAATCAGTGCATATAGTTTGGTTTCACTCAACCCAAAAGCTATTCTACTGACTGTTTTTCTTCTAGTGTAGAATTCAATTTGCCTTGCTGAGAGCCTTAAGTAAGTTCGCTAAGTACCGTTGGTATGTGTATTTTTGGTGAGTATAGTCTGTTGCGATTGTATAGTGTGGATATCTGTGCACTTTAGCCGCCCTATAATTGTTATCAGGTTACGGGGTCTTGAAAACAAATATTGCCCTACCATCTCCAACTACAAAAGAGTTTCAAGCCATGCCGCCCTGCACTACGTCACGTGGTTCTAGCGTGGGCTCAAAATGGCATTCTCCGGCAACATTTGGGTAACTTCTAAACACGACAATAGTTCTGATTTCTAGTGGAGACTGAAAGAAACACAAGCTTAGTACTGTTAACAGTAATACGCACTTGCGTAACCGCATAATTTATTAATCAAGCATCACACGTGCTGCTGTCAGTAGAAACTATTATATATTTTTCAGTTGCTCATTGCTATAGAATATTCATTTGGCATCGTATTCTGTTCACAGTGCTTGTTCCAAATTCAAGGAACCTTCAACATGAAGCTGTCCACTTTAAGAATGCTCCATTGGAGTCTATTTATCGGTAACTACTCTTTACATTTCTTCTCCACAAAATTTATTGTTTATGTACTGCGTTACTTTGACTCTTGCAATACACATTTTAGTCTAACGCGTTGATATCCAGAATCTGTTAGCGATTCTCAGATTCCTAGTGTGTTTCCCAAACTGTAAGCTTACAACGGTATTTGAAAATTTAAATAGATATTACATCACCCGTACGTTGCAGTTGAGCCTCCTTCTAATATCAAATTCACTGAACTATCAAAAATATTCGAACCAATATAAATGTAATTGCAAAGTGAGAAGTTTGAAAAAGAGCACGAAGGGGACGGCAATAAAATGCTCGGCTGTAGGATGTTATGAATGTATGTAGTCAGATCAGCCGGGCAATGTTATTGAAAAGCAGTTTGCGCAGCACACTAAACCAATCTACATAGCTTTCACGTTCCGAAGGATGGCCAAAAAATGTGCGACAAGAATTTCGCATAACCTACCTCACAAACACCATCGACGATGTGTTAAGGATTGATTCGACATAGCGACACAACCTACTGCCACCTTCGAAGTTAGTTACTTATGAGGCGTGTACGGCAGTAAAACTCCTCTTTCGTGTTTCCCTAAGAACACTCGGCGCCATCTAGTGCCGCGGCCGCGAAGCCTGCGGCGGCATCCGAAACGCCTGGCGCGACGGTGCATGCCAAAGCTGACAAATGCGTCTATGCGGCAACCGGCCCATTCTCACTTCTCTCTGGAATCGCTGCGCGGCCTAGTGACACTGCGAAGAAATCGCGTGGCCTCCGAGATAAGAAGCGTGGCGCACCAGTGCCTGCGAAAGCTGAGGTTCGTGGTCTCGCTTGCCGCAGACTCAATGGCGAACACGCAGTGATCGAGGTTGGTGAGAGGCTTATTGAAAAGCGGCGCTTACCCAGTGCATTTGTTGCACAGCCTGCTAATGCGTCAGGTTGCTCTGCTTGAGGAACCTTGTGACGTAGGTTTGATTCCGCTCAGCAACGGAGAAACTTAAGGGATCTTTTTGTCATTATAGGGTGGCACATTCCCAGTGGCACTGTTACCCAAGTTGACGTTAAAGACTTGCAATGAAGAGGGGCCCACGCCTACTGACCATTCTGCTTATCTCTTCTCCGGAATGTTCCCCACGAGCACAAAGGAAAATGATGCAGCTGCTGCAATGTTTTCTTCGTCGACATTAGGCGTAATTAAGCTCTCCAGAGAATATTGGGCAAAGCCCAGGGAGCGCTCGCTGGAACTGTGTAATAGACCCCAAACGAGGCATGCATTCCGGTATCGCCTTTACCCTCGTTGGTGCTCAGGCCAGGAAGAACATGCATGTTCTGAAGAAACCCCGACTCAACATGCTTGGCAGCAGTAGCAGTCGGGCGAAGAGGCCAAGAGAACTTTCGTGATGGAAACCTGTGATCTTTTTATTGACGGCACTGTCGCTCGATGTTAAAAGCATGCCGAACTGAGGGCTGTATGCAAGGAACAAGGAAGGGCAGTAAAATCTGTCGGCATCGAAATGAAATTGAATTATGTACACGCATACGAGGAAATATTTTGCTGATCACAAGAATTGAAAAGACGTACAAATCGGTTGAATACATTGAATGCAGGGAGCTGAAGCAATATTGATTAACAGCCCTTCTAGCCGCGGAGCAGTGTATTGCGTCATTACGCCACATTTTCCAATGTGCCAACGAAAGCTACAAAGCAACAGAACGTGGGCTTATGCTGCATGTGCAGCATAAGCCCATAAATACCAAAATTAGTGACAGAAGAGACGCCATGGAAACGATGGTATAATAGCCGAGCCACTCTGCCTAACATGAAGGATTCTGGGTATTGCAACAATGACTCCGCATCAACAGGTTTAACATACAAGGTGAATACTGCAATGCAATACCCGCGATTATTTGTGAAGCTCTGATTTACTACGTAAACCACCTCCTGCCTCACGTGAAACACAACTGAACCTTTAAAAAGGCGTTATTTATTGGTTAATCAAGATGCCATTGTAGCTTTGAAACACTGATGAGCCGAATGATAGGCCTCTCGAAAACTACTATAACTTTAAAAGTAACATAATTACACTTTCTTTTATTTGCATACCCCCTGAATTCCAGAGTAACAGCTGTGTAAGCATGTCTGCATTATAAGTTAGGCAGGCTGTTCAGGCTAACGTCAGCTGTTAAAATGTAGTGCCATGTAGTACATAGTACTATATCGTACTGTGTGCGATTGTGAGACACACGGCATTCCTGAAGTCCTGTTTACACACCAATATATTTTGCGCGATTATTCAGCTAGTTAGGAATAAATGTAGAAAACCTTTGTTTGCTTTATTAAATGGAGGTCGTCGCTTTCTACGCAAGAAAGTTTTATTACGGCTTAAAAGACCAAGCATTTGTCTCATTTAGATAGACTCTTTCCGTTGACGACACGTAAATCGCGGTCGGTAGGACTCACACGGCCATCCTAACAAAGAAGCACCTCACGACAAAACATCAGCTCAATCACTGCATAGAACACGCCCTGGTCGAAATCATCCCAAACAAGAAGACCAAACAATGCCTATTCATCCTGAACTTATACAGCCCTCCGAGTGAAACACTAAATGATTTTGACCGTTTCCTGCGAGACGTAAAGAAAGTCCCCAACGGACATGGACTCCTCGTTGTGGGGGACTCAACGACCCTCCTGTGGCGTGGGGTTACAAATCTATGCAAAAGAAAGGGAAAGACGCTCACGATGCGGCCCAGCAGCATCTCATAACTCTCCGGAACTACCCGCAGATACCAACGCGGACCTGTAATAGCGTGTCGCGGGACACCAGTCTGGACCTAACCTTTTCGAAGGGAATCAAGCACATGGAGTGGTCAACAGTAGAAGTGACCCTTGGTAGTGACCATCACATTATACAGTCCCTCTTACTGTATCAGAGGACAGCCCTGAAGGTGGGACAGGTAAAATTGACGGATTGGGACGCTTTCCGGAGGGAACAAACTACAGCGAGTATAGAAGCTTTTGAAGATGGACCGAAAGCATCGTACAAAAGCTAGCCTAACACGCAAAGACCATAAGACTGACGAATGAGCTCCCTGCAGTTGATCCACACTTGTTGCACTTGTCGGAAGCTCACCGTGGACTCCTCAGAGGCTGGAAAATGCAAAAGTGTAATAGGAAACTCAAAATCAGGATAGCCAAGATCACGAAGAAAGCCGAGGTATACGCCGATACATTAGGCATCCAGAAGTGGAATCAAGTATACGCGAAATTACAAGGCACCTTAAGCAAAAGAAAACGTGGACCATACTGCGATCGCTGTTGGCTAAGAGGGAAACGAAGGTCACACGCCAACAAGTCAGAAGGCTCATCCAGACCTTGTAAGACACGGAGGAAGATATTCTCAAAACAGTCACAAGCAAGTTCATGGGACATGGCAATGCAGGACGTGTCCCCCCAGAATTCCTAGAATACAAGGGACAACCTAATCCAGAACTACACCGGGCTTTTACAAGAGCAGAAGTGGTAGAAGCCATAGGCAAGCTGACCAGAAACATTAGACCAGGCAAATACCAAATCAACAATAAGACACTACGTAACCTACAAACCACAGCGCTAGACGCCTTGCTGTAATTTATCAATGATTGTAGAGAAATGGGAAACATGCCGGCTGTATGGAAACACGCTCATGTCACCATGATTCCTGAGCCTGGACAGCTAATAGACATACATAACTTGAGGCCGATTTCGCTGATATCTTGCGCGGGAAAAATATATGAACATTTGGTGAACAACGAGCACTTCCCAAGCGCGATGTTTGGCTTTTGGCCGCACGTATCAACACAGAATATCCTCCTTCTGATCAAGGCGGAGGTAACAGATAGGTTAAGCCCTAGCAGCAAGAGAGCCATCCTAACCTTAGACATAAAAGGGGCTCACGACAACGTCTCACATAAAGTGACGCTGATGCATATCAGCCATTGCTATGGCGGGGAGAGAGTTTACAATTACATCAATGAATCGCTAACCGTACGGCAACAGTGGGTATAGGAAATGTGAGATCTGAAAAAATCCAGGTCCCAGAAAAAGCCACACCTCAGAGGTCGGTAATTTCCACTCTCCTCTTCAACCTGGCATTGAGCACCCACCGAGAATGTTCGGTGAAGTGGAGGGAATTCGACATGCCCTGTATGTGGATAACTTAACCAAATCAACGCTAGGGGGACCGACGGGAAGAAAGCAAGAAGCTTTACAGGAGGCCGTAGAGAGAACTGAAAAGTACCTTAGTGCTTGCGGATTATCATGTGCCCCTGAGAAATCAAAACCCCTGATTCTGAGAAAGACAACAGGGCGCCCCCACATTAGACGCCAGATCCTGAAGTAAAACTAAATGGAATCCACATCCTAAAGGTTAATACACTTCGTACCCTTGGATTAGTCTTTCAGAAAGGTGGAGAGGGGATTCTCACAGTACACCGACTTTAAGAAACAATCACGCAGGTTACACACCTGGTGAAGAGGGTCACAAATAGAAGAGATGGATTAAAGGAACCAGATAACCTAAAACTCATACAAACATTGGTCATCATCAGAATCACCTACTGTACAGCGTACTTACATATGAAGAATAGTGAAAGAGACAAGCTGAACATACTTATAAGACATACAAATTGGCAATAGGAGTACCACTCACCACGTCAACAGAAAGACTGCCGAAACTGGGAGTGCATAATACCTGGGAAGAATTGGCCCAAAACATATCGAAAGACTAAAGCTTAGCACTGCCGGTAGAGCTCTCCTCAGAAGACTTGGATACCCGGTCGAAGAAGTACACAACAGTCCACAACGTGTACCCCAGTACCTGAGAGCAAATATATACGTAGCACCCATCCTAACAAACATGCACCCAGAATACAACAAAGAGAGAAGACAAGCGAGAGCCACCGCGCTACAAAGAATGCTAAACAAAGAAAGCAACAAGGCAGAAACAAGGCGCATGGACGCCGCCAGATAAAAGACCGGGAGATATGTTGCCTGCATAACCAACAAGCAGAACGAAGAGATAGCAGCTTAATCAGTAGTTGCTATGGACACTAAGGTAGCCGAACAGGTCGCCATAGCAATGGCCATATGGAACTGCCAATCTGAGGGGCCGGTGATCGTCTTCACAGACTCGCAGGCAGCCTCTCGTCATTTTTGGGTCAGAAGAAGTAGCAAGAGCACACTCAACATCACCAAGAACCAAGACATTGCTGAAACGTACATATCTGGACCCCGGAACACGCATCCTTCGTGGGAAACCAAGTGGCTCACGCTGCCGCCCGAGGACAAGTACGCCGGCAGCCCCACCAGGACATCGTCTACCGTCAGAACCAGACTTTGTACCAGCCATGGTACAAAGAAAATACTACAAACATTACAAGGACAACAGGAGGGAATATCCGCTGCCATACACCAAGCTTAACACAGAAGACGGCGTCCCACTACGCCGACTTCAGATGGGCAATTACCTCCATGGCACTCTGCTACACACAATGTACCGCTGAAAATTTACAAGAGGCTGCTAATACTACAATACACAAAATACCTTTGACCACAAGGTCTGGGAATGCAAAAAGAACCAGCAGACAATGCCTATACAAGCAGCAACAGAAGACAAGTGGGAGGCACAGCTGACAAGCCCAGAACCTGAGGACCAACTTCGGCTGGTGAATATGGCCCAGTCTACCAGCGCAGGGCCACGGCTACTTGGAATAGGGTGGCCACTCACCTTCGGGAAGCAGCAGCTTGGCCTCGGAAATAAAGTTTTTTCGCTCACTTACTCCCTGCTACCCTTAGCACACGATATGCGCAAAACTACTAGCGGAATACGTGCGCTTGGCCCCGCAACACAAACGGTCGCAAAAGCGAATTAAGAGCACTATCGTGGGTCACAGAGGTAATCGGCAACCATTTGGAAGTCATAAGCTGTCGGTGCTTAGAAGCGCCGAGAGCGATCTGCGCGTTCCTGATGCCGTTCCCCGCCTACGCAAGGACAAGACGGTCACCGTGTTACCGCAAGCAGTTCCACCAAATTACTTTCGCGACCACAAGTGTCACTGCGCGTGGGCACGTCACACATTTTAGCCTTTCCCACACTACGAATGAATGGCAGATAACAATAATTACGCAATACTATTGAATTATAGCTTTGCGGACGTAATAACAGCCTTCACATTGAAAGGCACACGCTGAAATGAACATAAAATGAGATTTGACGTAACAGTTCTGCGGAATCTTGCAAGATGCAGAGAAGTAATTAATAAAAAGAAAAGGAGACATCCACCGACACGTAGCAAATTATTACAAAGGAACCCATACGGGTTCCCCGAAAGAAAAAGCTTCGCACTTGAAGAAAAAATTGTGCTGGTCCGCGACTCGAGCCCGGGACCACCGCTTTTCCGGGGCAGTCGCTCTACCATATGAGCTAACCAGGCGGCTAGCAGCGGGCAGGGAGAAGTCGAATTCATCAACAGCTCCAAGTAAAGGCAAGGGTTTGACGTAATAGTTCTGCGGAAACCCGCAAGGTGGAGAGAACTAATGAAGGGAAAATGAGACATTCACCCAAATGTAGCAAATTGCTACAAAGGAAACCCTTTCCTTTGTAGCAATTTGCAACGTTTGGGTAGATGTCTCATTTGCCCTTTATTAATAAAATTATATTTAAATAGCCTTCTCTAAGTAGTCCCAGAATTATTACGCAAACGTTTTCTGATAACGAATGGGGACGGACATCACTTATTGTATAGGCTACCAGTTTTTGAGGAGCTTCGAAAACACTAGCGGTGAGACCACGTAGATGAAGTGTACATGAGCAGAATACGAAATGTGTTTTACCAATGATGATTATATTTGGGGTTACTGGCGAAAAAGGCCACGAATGACCAAAGAGAATGACCGAAACAATACGTGTCACTGCTACCGTTTACTAAAAATATTTTCAGAAATTTGCCAATCAAGCTGCAAATCTAACGATGGGAGTAAGCCAGAAACGAATGCCATCCCTGGTGAGTAACATCACTTCTCCTGCAAGAGACACAGTACTTATGATATAGTTATACGCAGGTATATTGGAACAAAATCGAGTTAGATCAAGTCTGCCGCGTACTTTCAAATAAAAACATCGGCTGAACTCATCTCACCATCACTGTTGACGGTGATGCATTAGCATTGAATCAATATACAGACAGAACATATTGCCACTTTCGAAACAAGAAGCGAGAAACGAGCCTCGCAAATGTACGACGCGCCGCGCTGCCTGCGAATGCCGAGAAACGCGTCATGCGGAAACCGGACTACTCTCTCACGCTTCTTTCTGGACACGCTGCGCCATCTAGTGGCACAGCCTAAACGTACGCGCATGGCCTCCAACATGAGACTCCAGCATGGACCGGCGCCTGCCATCACTGAGAATCGTTATCTCGCTTGCCGCACATTCAGTAGCACGTACCCACTGACGCAAGTTTGCTAGAGCTTCACTGTGGCGCGGCACACACGCAATGCGTTCATGGCGCAGCTCGCTAGATCATTGGCGTGAAGGGGCGTCCATTGGAGGTCGCACATACCGAGTGCATTTGTCGCGCAGCCTGCTAATGCATCGGGTTGCTATCAACGAGGAACCCTTGTGACGGACTTTGATTCCGCTCAGTAACGAAGAAATTTAGAGGGTGTTTTTTTTTTTGTCATTGTACTTGTAGAGCAACACGTTCCCAGTTGCAAAACACGTTCCCAGTTGACCATGCGTAGCTACCCAAGCTGGCGTCAAATACGCAAATTGAAGGACGGCACACACCTATGCCACATACCTACTGACTCTAGTCGGCATCGAAGACATTCATTGACCACAAGCACGGACCGCATGACATATACCAAGTGCTCCAAGTGGGCGTGAGAGAGTATCTTCGAACAGTGATGTCTACCCAGTCACGCATTGACAGTGATCCATGTCGGCGTGCAAAACGTTCGTTTAAGCGCGGGACGCATGTAGACATAGGCCCATACTCAGTAACCCACGTTGGTCCGGTGATCGGTTTCAACCCTGTTACCGCAGCACAGCAGCCCGATGCGCTAATCATTCGACCACGTACTACCCACGACCAAGGTAGGCGGGAAAACGGTTAGATACAAGCGTACATTTTACAGACAGACAGACAGAAAGTGCGCGAGAAGTATGCTGAGAATGCTAACGCATTAGTAAGCAATATGGCAGCAAGCACTCTTACAGAAAGTGCAATAAAGGTTTTTATTTTGCGCATTACTACAAAACTTCATTAAGCGCCTAGCTCTACACACGCAAGATATGCAACACTGTCCTTACACCATCCTGAAATTTGCGTTTGTGTTAATGATATCTGCGTACAGGCATTGCAGTTTTCCTCGTTCGGCACGTTGACCAGCGGATACACTTGTTAAGTGGTTGTTGATGACTCTGGAGAGGCAACCTGGTAGCTGCACATTCACCTGCCGAAACAACCTGTTTCATCCACTTACCGAATGATCACTTGATGACGCATGTGAGTGCGGAACAGTTGTACTAGATTGCATCACTCCTCACAATATATCCGGTAGTGTTTTTCCCACAAGAATACCATGTTCGCTGTCTCCCGAAGTTGGCCTATCTATAAGAGGGCTGAGCTAATTCTATTATGGCAGTCAAATATTAGATACAAACAGCTTTAGAAATTAGCAGTGGTAAATAAAGTGCGTGACCTCTTCCAACTTATCACTGATATGTGTAATGCAAATATTTATTTTTTAGGCTTTTCATAGCATTCTTGTTCAAATCTTTATTCCGAGACTTTGACCATAATATTATTCAGTCATCCTTGTAAAAAAACTTTATTCTTGAGCTAAGTAAAACGCATGATTTACTGTTTACGAATATGTATCAAAAGCAATTATTTGGGATATGCCAACGCTTCGGTGTTTCTGTGTGCAGTTTACTTACGACAAGGCAAATGATGTTTTCCGTAACTACGTTATCATTGTGCTGCATCAGCTGCCATAACACAGCCCGTCGCTTCCATTCCAATGCACCCCGTCGGTGTGATAAAGCATAGAAAATTTGTAATCCTCAAAGGGGTTCACATATGTGCTGCACATACCGTGACGGCCCGGTATCCATGACGACAGCGACAAAAACGTCACTCGAGTGGTCGTATATTTGATTTCACGTTAAGAACTACCACTGCGTTTTCCCTTCCAAATGCAATGTAGAAGAAGCCTACAACAGTCCACTTCATTTAAAGTTGGCAATAGACTCCCCAATACCGTAACATCTTATTCGAATGAGAAGCAGATCCGTCAATACTCTGGCGAACGTGCTTACTGAGAGAGACCACTGTTCCCTCTCTACAATCCATGACACCTGCATGTTTTCTCGCATCTATGCGCGCTCTGTCGTTGCCGATGAATGATGTGTGTTTCAGCTGCAGTTTTAAAGCAGTACACAAAGCGCTCTAACAGAATATCTACTTATGGAGACGTATGTTGTTGCTGGGATAGAAAGAGGAATGCCAATCTTTAAAGGAACAAAGTTTTCGAGCGCATAAACGCTGCAGCAGGTGAGACACGCTCAAGTGTACGAGAAGCTGCGCCTGTCCTGATTACATGATTTGCAGGAATTGGCTAGAGTACATAGTGTGGCTCTCTTTTTTGTTGCTTTGTTCTGCCCTGTATGATATTTTTCCTTTCGTAATTCTGCCCATTATCGACAGGAGGCAATGCACCGAGCAACTCAAAGTCTGGCTTCACAATCGAGCTCTACTATCTCGGTGACACTTCGCACACGAGGCGCTTAAAAAAGGAAGCAAAAAATTTGGCGGAATATTCTGTACAATATGTCTCTGAGGCAAGTAGAAAAAGAACATAATTTTGCCTAGAATAGTTTTATTGTGTAAGCAATCTTTGGCCAGTACCTCAGCAAGACCTGCCCGCCCCATAACGCCTTATACATGCAAAATAAATGCATAAATGCTCAAATAACAGATGTAATCGTTAAAGAAGCGTGATAGCAGATGATTGGTAGCGATAAAAAATACTTCTAACCGGGAGTCCAACCATGCACCTCAGCGTGGTAGGCAGATATCTGTGTAAACCACGTTACATTCATGGGAGTGGAAGTTGTTTGGGCTCAGTTTACATCTCGCCCGTTTCAAGTCAAAAGGACATTAAGTGGTTTCTTTACGTTTTCTTTGTTTCCTACAGTCCTACAGTAATGCGTAAGTATTCCTTGACAAGTACTCTAGCAAAATGTGCCCGTGCTGTCAAGCCTTATATATGCAAGGTAAATGCATAGTTGGTCAAGTTAACACATGTAATCGTTATACCAGTGTAATATTTGATGATTGGCAGCGTTGAAAAAAAGTCATGATGTCGCCGCTGCGGCATCAAGATCGCATCAGAAGAGGAAAATATAAAACTGTGGTGGTGTTACGGCGTTTCCGCTCAGCTAACTCAATATACCTGCAAAATAAATGCATAATTAGTCCCAGTTTAACATATCGTGTAATAGTCGATGACTGGTAGCGATGCGTAGACATGCATAAGCTATCTAAATGAGCAAGCAAAAGCGAGGTCGCAGCTGAGCCAAAGAATGATTGCGCATTAGTAGACACTTCTCCGAAGTTCTGTCTCGTTTTTTTTTTCTATGTGGGACCTGCTCTACGCCTCATCTAACATTTACAAATGACGTTGGATTATGCTGCACGATGACTGCAGGGTAGAAAGTATTACTCAAGACAGCAAACTTTTGCAGCAAATTACGTGAGATTTCCAGTCCTACTTAAGTATCGATTGTTCGACCACCCAATATGAAAACAGGAAAACTTTATTAGCAGCAAGGCAGTGGCGGACTGGATCAGCTGGCTAGAAAGCATTAAGTGAGAAAATTGCTACTACCTTTGGAAATATGGATGCTTCGAATAGAGGTGTCAGCAGTGTTTTGACTAAAACATGAAACATCCGTTGTCAATCTACGCTGTTTAAAGATATACCATGACAAGTACATTTATTTTTTTTTATTTATTTATTTTATTTATTTATTTATTTATTTATTTATTTATTTACTTATTTATTTATTTATTTATTTATTTGTACATACTGCAGCCCCTGTATGGGGCTATTGCAGGAGTGGGTTAGACAAAAAAAAAGTCATACAAAAAAACAAGTAAACAAAAACATATTAAAAATTCACAAGAAATAAGGCAGATGACACAAATGAAACTCAAAATAACAGCAACACTGAGAGTCAGTACAAAAACGAGTATGAGTAAATACACTGTAACAACAAGAAAATACATAAAATCAGGTGTGGTTAACTTTTAACAGGAAATCGTTTAATGGCAGCGACCTAATTCTTCCGGGAATTAAGTTCCAGAATTCAATAGTACGTGGGAAAAAGCTGTATTTAAATTTATTAGATCGAGCAAAGTAAGGCTTATTATTAAGGTTATGGTGACTCCTACTTGACCGACGAATGTCTGAAGGAATATATATGGGATGTGAGACACGATAAGAAACATTGACGATGCCATGCAGAAACTTACTCAATATGACGGCGTATGGATAAAGGGGTTAGGTTGAAAGAAGATAAGGCATTACAACAAGGTCCTTTTTAATATCACAGATAGAGAAGATAATGAAGCAGTTTGAACCTCCTGGTGCAATAACTTTTACAGGAATTCAAAATTCTAATGAGGTAAGTTCTATTTCTCTTAATATTTCTTGTATTAATCGAGCGATCTTTCAGGAAACCGAAGAGTACCTCGCATTAACCAAAGACGGCGATATCAGGTGCAAACCAACATTGACAAAACTGGCTGATTATGCGGCGAAGCACAAGATTATGTCAGAATCAGATTTGATAATGTTGGTAACAGGGTAAGTATTTATTAATGTTTTCCTTGCACACCCCTCGAACATTGTTTATCGCAACATTCAAATTCCATTTGTATCTGCTTGACATAAAATTGTGTGTACTAATAATATTTGCACTGTCATTTAGAGAAAAAGAGCATAAATTATCTCTTCTCTACAAGCAAACACACATTACTATAAATATAGTTTTGTTGCACTTACAATACACTGCACTAAGACAATAATAGAGCGAGCTGATTTTTCATCTCAACCATCTACAATGCTGAGTGGGGCAGTTACGTGCTAAATATGCTGCGATGCAATATAGCACTAACTAGAGGGAACCGGTGCAGAATATAAGACACTGCTATTCGAAGTAACCATGTTTTGTAATACAATAATGTAACCGTAATTATATTGATGTTTATCTATCTTCTCAATGTTCCGTATTTTCATCTCATTATCATGTATCTTGTGTCTGCACTTTTAGACTGCCACTGTTGCTTTCTATTTTACTTTGCAGTCGACTAGGTAGGGGAGGTTCCAATTGAGTCTGTGGCCATGGGCCGTCATTCAACGTATTTTGGCACGTAAAACATTTACGTGAAACGTAAACACTAAAATTTTTTTTGATTGACTGAATAATATTGGCATGTCAAAATTCATTATCAACCAAGAGTCACTCCGCCGAAGCCCATTGCTTTGAACAGAAGCTGAGAAGGCAGCGAGACTGCACTTCCACTGCATGGTAGCACGTAGAACGCAAAGAAATGCTTCTTCTGTTATAACTCAGCATCCAATTAGAACGTACCCACTGTAAATAAACGTGTCATAGATGCGCATTCTTGTGTACATACTACGTCACGTCAAAACTGCACGTAAGCTCTCCACAAATGAAGTGATAAATAAAATGAACAAGCGTAATAATAATAATACAACATATCAAAACTATGTTAGTGACTTAAAAGCTGTGTAGTAAGATACGGTTAAAATGTCGACAGTCTTCGATATTCACGATATATTTCGCTGCAAAAGGCTGTGACACTGGACTGTCTGGTAACGCAAGCTTGCGATTAAGGCTCGATCTGTGTTCGCGTTGTGTATTGTATTTCAGTCCTCGTTTTGTTTACGCTGTTTCCATCGCCATATACGTTTGGCTAAAACAAAACAATACATGCGTGGTCCAGTGTGCAGAAAAATTTTAAATGAAGCATAGCTAATAAGCAGTCACAAAAGAACTATAAACAGCAAGCAAATGTAGCTAATCACCATAAAAAATGACATCTTTAAGGTTTTTCTGCGATAAGTTGACATTATCAATACTTCTTAAAGAGCTAAATAACTTTATAATGTAGATAAATAATGTTCTGACTGTTGCAATTCTCTTGTACACGGCACTGTTTGATATAATTGCGACAGCACACATTCGCATTAAAAACTGCGAGATGCTTCATCGACACTGCTATATTTGCAACCGTTTCTTTACATTTTTAGGCGAAAACTGCTTTGTATGACACCCCGGGGCAAATCGTTATCTGTAAGAGGTACGCTTGCCTTGCATGTTACATATCTTGTACAACGTGTGCGCATGCTCAAAATTTCATTGAAGAAATCGAAGAAATCGAAGCACGTCGAATTTTCCGAGTCCTCGAATCAAATAATTACTAGTTGCGAACGCGAATATATCTCGAATTTCCCGAGTAGTCCACTTGGTCAACTGTGCACAATATACCACGAAAGAAACAAAAATGCGACAACTTTCATCTTTTAAAGTGCACACAGCACAGCAGAGCTCGCTTCGTCACTGATAAAGTCATACATCTCTCGTTAAATGTGATCATGATCACCCTATTTTTCGCATCTGGCAAACGTAAATGTGGTTTGTCTGCCTCGTCTCCGTGCTTCTGGTTCAATTTCAATATGCATGACTAAAATACTATTTCAAGTATTAGTAGCAGCATCTCGTCGTGATCACTCCTACCAAAAAAATTGGTGTTTTCACTCTGCCATTGCCTCAGACGACGCGTATTTCAAGTATAATGTTGCAGGTATATATAGTTCCTAACGCCTTTCTATGAGTACAGTTGAAACGGCGATTGACATGCAATTACGCTCCACAGCATTACCGGTTTGTGAACAACATCTTCAGTGCTTCTCTTAAAAATACTTGAAATACAGCGTCCTCGAGCGCAACAGCTGTGTAGTTGATACGTAATGCTGTTAAGCATATGGAATGTGGGCTTTTTAATCGCTTTAAAGTAGAATCGAATAAAGTTTACAATTAAAGCATTCCCGGACGAGTCAACTTCACAGATGTCCCCGTTGCTAACATGAAAGAAAATTAAGCTATATAGCACATCAGTATAATAGAGCACTTTTCCTATCGCCTATATATCTGGAAAAAAGACTGTCCTCTGTAATGTAGGTATTTACTTTCTTACAGTTATCGGTCTTGCAACTATTTTAGGTGAACAACTACTATTGCTTAAAACAACAATCAGTATTTATGAAATTCACAACTTAGTCGATCACAAGCTGGCATACTGAATCGACAGTTCAGCAACTAAAACTCTCCTCAAGCTAGGAACGCCTAAATAAAATATCGGAAGTCATTTCCTCAAGTTAATCAGGCCGGCAGCATATTGGCATTTCTCCTTGAAACTTTAGAAATACCGAGTAACAAATGAGAAATCATAGTGGCTATTTTGATCAATGATACGAATTGCACTCTTTTCATTAATATTTATATGCAGGCTTATATTCCCTTGTAATGTAAAAGCTGTATTCAAACTAGAAAGAAGAAAATAAATGTAAGATAGCTTCTGCAATAACCAAGCACACTTTATATGTCTGTAGAAATAAAATATTTTAAACTGTTCAGCCAAACCATGTTATCATGAAATAAAACGCATCGAATTGATCCGTTTTGAGCGCTTTCGATTTAAAAAAAATACAAATTCAGAACCAGAAAACGCCATGTCGTAGCCTAGCTGGTGAACATCTTTAATACCTATCACCACCGTGAAAACCCGAGTGCAGCGAATTTATCTCCTACACTCTTCATCAAAAGCTTACTATGTCATTTGTCACAAACAGGAGTCACGAAACGAAAAGGAATCTGCACGAAAGATAAAGTAATTATTGTGTCGGATTTGGACGCAACCGAACTGTCCATCAGTTACATCAGTGCCGCCCACGAAATAGCACATTCGTAAGTACAATAAGGAACCCTCTTAAATACATAGCTGATTTTGCCAAGTTCACTTATTGCCACGTTTGCAGTAAAAAGGCCTATGCATTTTGAAAGCTTCAGTGAAGCAATTTTATGTAGAATGGTGTACGGGATACACAATATCAAATAGAATTCCTAAGTTTTTGGCATTTTGCACTTCAATTTTCTGCGCACGTGGTCTCCAATTTCTTCCAGCGCGCCGCTTTTTCTATCGCAAGAAAATTCTCCCTACAGTTTCAAATTTAACAGCGAGAATCAGCAGAAATTTGTGCTTCTCGCATAGATATTTCGACTAATTTTTACAGTGACTGAGAGCGGAACTATTAATCATTACTCATAAGACTGATGTTGCGTTGGCATCGTAGAGGTTTATGATTGCGATTTCACTGTAGCATCGCAAGATCACGAACGTACCACGTTACTGCGACCGCATAAAGACACGCGCTTGTAGCGGCTTTCAAGGCGTGACTGACTTGTAGCAGCCTATTGCCTACGAGACGCTGAGCGCATATTTGCGGTCATCGGGGCCGCACCTTTAGCAACAGCTCACTCCTCTAGTCAAGAAGTGAAGGGCTCTTCGTTTGTTTTTTTACTTATGCATTTCAAAAATTGATTACGCCTGCCTTATAGCGATAAAATACAATATATATGTATATATATATATATATATATATATATATATATATATATATATATATATATATATATATATATATATATATCTGTGTGTGTGTGTTTGTGTGTGTGCGTGTACGCGCGCACGTGAGTGCGTGCGTGAGTGTGCGTGTGGGAGGAGCTTCTGTAAACTGTATCGAAGTCGAGGTTAGAACACTAGTTTGGAAAGAAGTTGTAACCAGACTTTTAAAAGACGACGAAATTGTACACAGTGCAATACAGCACGATTTCAAAAATAATAAAAAATTGAGGAAACCGCTGTAGAATACCTCTTGTGAGCCAAGACAACAATGTCATGCATGTGCTAACGGGTACAAATGCACAAATGGCACAACTCAAGCCCATTTCCAGGAAAGGCAATTGCACACAGAAAGGATACAAGCTGCATGTGAAATACACGAGCAGAGGCGTACAGGTTTTCAATAAATACGGTTTTCTGAAGCCATGATCTCTCGAACGTGTGAAATAAACTCAACATAGCATTCCCGCTACATTGCGCAGTTGGTACAGAGCACAAAAACTGCTTTTGAAAAAGTTGCCAAATTGTCGTCACCATCGTTAGCCGACTGCTAAGAGGCACGCGCGAAATTTACCCATAGGAGGCTTGTTAGCATAATTATCTGCTGGCTAATGGTGGTACGAGAGTGTTGGTAACTTTTTCGCAACTAATTCTTCAGCGAATATCGCTTGCGCTGCGGCGGATGTCTTTGAATGACACATTTTGTGCCTTCTGCTTCAAATTCTCTGATCGCTAGCGCAAATTTTGAGGTCTTCGTTCCTCTTTTGCACTGTTCTTTTTCTTTTGTGTTCGTCCTCTGGGCTCACTCCTGCGCGTTAAAATATCTTGCGCCCCTCACTCCTTCTTCCGAGCTTTCATTTGCGCTCGGCTCCTTGATTTATAAGTTGCATGCAGCTTTCACAGCATGCCTTTTTTGTATTCTGTTGGCGTTTACCGGCTTCGCGCTCCGTCTCTTACTTCTTTTCAATGTAAAATTCTTGTAATACCGACATCAGAATGTGTGTCCCCTCGTTCTCCCCCTCCTCTTCATCAGAAAAACGTTTTGGACTCTTAAGGGTGTCAGTTCTTTCCGAGGTGTGACCATCAACCTCATAATTCTTTGAAGGGGCAAATGAAGTTTCCGGGCGACTTTTCTGTGGCAAACAAATATGATAAAAATTGCCACAAACAACGCGAAGACTGCGGGAAATAAACCTAAATAGTCATTGTCGTCAAACTATCAGGTCAAATACCTCGGCCAGCCGCAGGAAGTCCTTCAGGGCAATGTTGTTAGCCATGTGGCGAACAAGCACCTTAAGTGGCACAAAATGTTCATTCTGCTCTATGTTGTCCTGTTAGAGCTATTATTTCTTTAATATCATCATCATCATCATCAGCCTGATTACGCCCACTGCAGGGCAAAGGCCTCTCCCATACTTCTCCAACTACCCCGGTCATGTACTAATTGTGGCCATGTTGACCCTCCAAACTTCCTAATCTCATCTGCCCACCTAACTTTCTGTCGCCCCCTGCTATGCTTCCCTTCCCTCGGAATCCAGTCCGTAACCCTTAATGACCATCGGTTATCTTCCCTCCTCTTTACATGTCCTGCCCATGCCCATTTCTTTTTCTTGATTTCAACTAAGATGTCATTAACGCGCGTTTGTTCCCTCACCCAATCTGCTCTTTTCTTATCCCTTAACGTTACACCTATCATTTTTCTTTCCATAGCTCGTTGCGTCGTCCTCAATTTAAGTAGAACCCTTTTCGTAAGCCTCCAGGTTTCTGCCCCGTACGTGAGTACTGGTAAGACACAGCTGTTATACACTTTTCTCTTGAGGGATAATGGCAACCTGCTGTTCATGATCTGCGAATGCCTGCCAAACGCACCCCAGCCCATTCTTATTCTTCTGATTATTTCGCTCTCATGATCTGGATCAGCAGTCACTACCTGTCCTAAGTAGATGTATTCTCTTACCACTTCCAGTGCCTCGCTACCTATCGTAAACTGCTGTTCCCTTCCGAGACTGTTAAACATTACTTTAGTTTTCTGCAGATTCATTTTTAGTCCCACCCTTCTGCTCTGCCTCTCCAGATCAGTGAGCATGCATTGCAGTTGGTCCCCTGAGTTACTAAGCAAGGCAATATCATCAGCGAAGCGCAAGTTACTAAGGTATTCTCCATTTACTCTTATCCCCAATTCTTCCCAATCCAGGTCTCTGAATACCTCCTGTAAACACGCTGTGAATAGCATTGGAGAGATCGTATCTCCCTGCCTGACGCCTTTCTTTATTGGGATTTTGTTGCTTTCTTTATGGAGGAGTACAGTGGCTGTGGAGCCGCTATAGATATCTTTCAGTATTTTTACATACGGCTCGTCTACACCCTGATTCCGCAATGCCTCCATGACTGCTGAGGTTTCGACTGAATCAAACGCTTTCTCGTAATCAATGAAAGCTATATATAATGGTTGGTTATATTCCGCACATTTCTCTATCACCTGATTGATAGTGTGAATATGATCTATTGTTGAGTAGCCTTTACGGAATCCTGCCTGGTCCTTTGGTTGACGGAAGTCTAAGGTGTTCCGGATTCTATTTGCAATTACCTTAGTAAATACTTTGTAGGCAACGGACAGTAAGCTGATCGGTCTATAATTTTTCAAGTCTTTGGCATCGCCTTTCTTATGGATTAGGATTATGTTAGCGTTCTTCCAAGATTCCGGTACGCTCGAGGTCTTGAGGCATTGCGTATAGAGGCTGGCCAGTTTTTCTAGAACAATCTGCCCACCATCCTTCAGCAAATCTGCTGTTACCTGATCCTCCCCAGCTGCCTTCCCCCTTTGTATAGCTCCCAAGGCTTTCTTTACTTCTTCCGGCGTTACTGGTGCAGTACTTGGCCACAACCTCCTTTAATATAGTTACATACAACTGTTTATATATAGTCGCTAGCTGTATAAGATATCTCACGCCGACATCCAGGGGTTTTATTGAGATATGCACAAATCATAAACTTAAGCACCAATACACTATTGCAGATTCCCTTTATGCAGATGCAAATCCAATGTACTGTATTGACCACGACGTTTTAGAGCTCGTTTGACGTAGACAATACATTGGAAATTGCTATACTACTTCTGTTGCACGAGGCTGCCAAGCTCACGTGCTTTGAAGTGCGCATTACTTTTTGATATCCATGATTTTAGGTGCTTTAGCTACACCGTGTTTTAAGATGATACGTCTCGCGGTAGCCCCTAACCGGAATTCACATCTTTTTCAGTCTGGGATCTCCTCATGACGGCGCTGAAACCTCAAAAAACTGCTCAGCTGAAGCACAGTTGCTAATGACAACCGCTGCGTCTCGACACGTGAAATCAACTGCCTCCGCGTGCACGAAGAAGGCCATCGCCGAGTTTTTGAAGTAAGTTGTCCATTTATACTTTCCATGGCCTAATATTCCGAGAGAAAAAAACGTTGAAATATAAGTCAATAATAGCCTGCCGCTTAACTTAACGTTCATCCTGAATATCTTGCTGAGGCAATGAGAGTCGGGCCACGACAGGTGCTCCCGAGTCAAACTTTACATGTATGCCAGCTCCTATTCGCCCTAGTTGCGCCGACACTGCAGTTTCCCAGCCGTGGAGGTAATACGAGCCGCTTCCTTTATGTGGCTGATAACAACGTTCAATAGGAAATTGGGCGTGCTTGTCTTCGGCAGTATTGCCGACCGCAATCTGTATATGAAACCCGCTGCTCCAGCTCAGTGGAGTGTCGCGCTGTTCAGCCCGAGTTCCTGCGTTTTAGTGCCCCCCCCCCCAAAAAAAAAAAAACATGGGGCGCATGGAGGGGGGAGGGTGAATGCGAAAATTATCACGTGCTGTTCATTGGGTTCAGTGCAAAGTACCTCTGTGAATCATGCCGTAGAATTTGTGAGGGAAAACATGATGTCGCCGCACGGCGCTTTCAAGCGCTTGCTTTCAGGTACAGGAAGCTGGTTTATTACAGCGTAAGCTGTTATGGGCTGATCCTACTGGCTCTTTCGGTTGGCGATTGTATCCGCCGCCGCCGGTGCCTGTTGTCCGTAGCAGCTATCACCGGTAACGAGAAAAAAAATACCGTGTTCCCGCCGGGATGTAAACGGGGCCGGCTGCATGAGAGTCAGCTATTCTAAAGCTCTGTATGGCTAGCCGATTAGCTCGACCGTCCGTCCGTCCGTCCGTCCGTCGCCTGTACGCCGAAAGCTCCTCCGGCGCAACCCCATGCGCATGCGCGAAAAAAAAGAAAGGAAGGAGAGGCGTGCGATTGGGTGTGCCAATAGTGATGTCGTTGCCCTCCGTCGTGATCGAGCGCGCGCGCAGTAGCTTCTCTCCGCCTGCGAAATGGGTAGGCCATGCGTCATACGTACTCCTGAGGAGCAAGCAGCTTTCGATCAGCAACGCCGCGAGCAGAACCGGAAACGAGCCCGTCTACGCCGTGCCGATGCTGCAGCCCGGGCACAAGAACAGGCTCGTGAAGCCGAGCGCAAGCAGAAACTGCGTACCGAGCATCCGGCAGCCTACTAAGCCGTCATTTAATTAACTGTCGGGATTAACACAGTGATAAACGCCGGGGCCGCCCGTTTCAGCTTCGCTGGTCAACCATCTATACGGAGTGCTTGAGCGGTGATTTTTTAGACGTATTTATTACAATGAATGAAATGATGTGTACACAGGAAGTATTTACAATATTACGAGCGCTAGGTGGTCATAAGCGATCACAGGTATACGAGCAGTACATACAAAGAAAACGTCATACAGAGCAACTTCTTCCATCACAACAAAAACTTGGAAGAAGTTAAACACCTAATCAAAAGTTGTCACCAATCCGGCTGACATTCTTATTGATTGTAAATGTCCTTGAAGTCGCAATCATTTGAGCTAAGTGCAATCTGGAGGAAATTTTTCTTTCTGGATTTCGGTCTTGCATAAGAGTTTTCCGTAGGGTATGCAAGCCTATCAGTAAAAACATATCGTATAGCACATCATCCCACTGAACGGCGTGATATCGGATACGGTGAGAACTTGATCAAAATAGTTTCGCAAATTCCTATGGAGGATATCCAAGAATAGAAGGTCATCTGTACAATCAGTAATTCAGTGTACAAATGTTTCAGACACGTCACAATGACGACAATTATTTGATGAAACGAAACTATTCTTTTTCCGAAGGCATGTTCTAACTGGTAATGTTTCAGTGCGTCATTTGTAAAAAGAAAAAAGTCTCACAGAAGGGGGAACTGGCATTTTGCGCACTCTTGCAAGTAAATCATGCCATGGTAATCCGATGTATACTGATGGATAAAACGGCGATGGGACCAACGTAGATATTAAATCTTTGCAAAGATGTTTTCGTAAGACAGTGAACAAATAATCTTTCGAGAAAAGAACCGTCAGAAAGACAACAGAAACATTTGGGGCAGCTTCGCACTAGTGACGCGAAGACTGAGCAACCAGAGAACCTTGCGGCCAGACCTAGGTAATTCTTGGTTCGGCTAAGTTTATGCGTGGTTACGCTTGGAGACTCGGCCAAGTTTTCTACGTGGTGTCGTCGTTAGCCCTCCAAAGAGCAATGAACACTCGGTCAATAAAATATGTACGACGTGTTGTTTTATTTTCAGTACCAGTCATTTCTTTCGTCGTCGTCGTCCGATGGCACAACTACACAGGGCAAACGTTACACGGGGGTATACAAGCATGATAAGGTGTAAGCTTGGGCGACTTGGTGATTCAATATCGGCATGTTTGCACATCGCTAAAGACGAGGACTGAAGGAAGAACACGACAGAGGCGCTGTGTTGTGTTCTTCCTTCAGCCCTCGTCTTTTGCACTGTGCAAACATGTCGGTATAAAAGCAGCTCCGCTCCGCCGCTGCCCCGACAGAACATCCGGGTCTCCGACGAAGAGAGAGAGATGGGGCGACAGAAGAAGTGTGTCACTCCCGAAGAAGAGGAAGCGCGACTCGAAAGCTGCCGCGCCGCAACTCCAGCCCGGATGCGACGACTTCGGTCCAGTCCCGAATACCGCGCCGGTAAAGCGGCGGCGAAACGTGAGCGGGTTGTAGACGCGAGCGCGTAACTGCGGATCTTCTGCAGCTCCCTGACATCTTTCATTGCGATTGCGCCATGGAGTGGATGCACAAGGAGCAGTACAAGGTAGGTACAGAAGTATTGAGGTATTCAAAGAAGGTTATGCAGATGTATGAGACTTTGGAGATGTATGAGACTGACGCGACTGAAGGCAGCACCGTTACGCTGTGCACTCGGGTGCGGGGTACGTCCGGAGTGAGCACCAATTGAGCAACGCACGGTTACCACAACGTTGGACCGTAAGGTTAAAATTACATGCCGCCGTACACAGTTTCCCGTAGTGCATGTTAGAGCAATATAACGATTCAAAAGTCTCAGGGTGGCACATATACTAGCGTTGTTTACGAATACCACAAAGGTCACCGCCAGAAACTTCAGTACGTGGCACTGAGTCGAGTCACTTCTCTCGATGTCCTTTACATCATCAACGCTGAAGACGACTTCACATTTTACCACGCCGCCGAAAACCCAGATCGAGCGCTGCGTGTCTCATTCCGCAAACTTTAACACCATCGCCTTGACAAAGTCACGCAGCGTTCCTTGGCACTGCTCGATCAACCCCACCGATCTGCAATCTTTTCCATCAACGTAGGATCTCTAGCTGCACACAGGAACGACATCAGGCACGACAACGTATTATTGCGAGTGCCCCTACTATGTTTCTCCGAGACCTGCGGTCATACACTTCACATCACTGGCTATAGGTGCGCCCTCCCATTTACCAGAAGTGTGCACCGGGCCTCAGGTGTGGCAATATACAAACGACCTAATGAGTGTGTGCCTTCAAAACTCGTCGTATCACCGGAAGTAGACTTTGTCCACGTGTGTGCAGAGCGTAACTCATTGGGAATTGTGGTGGTCTCAGTGTATGTGTCGCCAAGTGCTACACGCAGGAAGATTGTTGATTTTCTGTCAAAGACCTTCCTTCCTGCACGAGATGTGCCCCTGATTTATAACGGGTGACTCGAATGTTAACACAAAGAATCTTTAACAACGCCTGGTTTATCAAATGTGGCCAGGAAGAACTCGGTATGACATTTGTGCCGAAAACACAATGCAGCACCTCGCCAGCAGGGTCTTCTGTAGAATTTGTATTCACTAACAACACAGTACCCGTGCTGGCCCACTACATGTCGCTCGCAACCTACTTCTCCGATCTTAAAGCACACCTGAGTGTTTTTCGCTAACTCTACAAATTAAATCGCTACTACTCATATACTTAATACATGCAGTCACCATCCTCACTAAATCTACTAGGAACTCCTATCAAGACGCTCCTACAGCTTACGCTGTGACAGTGCTGCATGCGTGTGCCTCGCAGGCCTCTGATTTTTTTTTTCATATAATTTTACAAATGCCCTCCTATCATGCGCGATAGACCACGCAACTGCATAAAAAAAGCCTCGTCGTACGGAGCAGCAGTGCAGCGCACTACAGTCTCGCCCCACACGCGAACGTATTCCAAACACTATTGGAACACTTCCTTCCTTGTGCACTCTACGCGATTAAGAAGACCTAGCACAATAAAATGTAGGTGATTCCGTTTTTCTGTGTTTACGAACACATGTCATTGGTTACTCTTGACACGTAACTTGGTTTCACCTGGGACAGTCTGGTCACCTTTTTTGTTAAGATATGCAAGCGCCATGTTGACATCACAACATATATCCTGGAAGTACCACCCCGTTTCATTTTGACATGTGGTTCTAAGTCGTGAGCGGGCAGCAACGTTCCCATTGCCTTTCCAATGTCTGTAGCGGATCGTCAACTGGCCAGGCATTCATGTCAGGGCCCGTTATGGATAGACGTGCCATTGTACCAACAAACACGAAATACAAGAAAATAACAGCAGATGAAATGCACCAAAGGAGACTAAATTGTTTTGTTTTCATGCAGGACACATGACGCTCGATGTCTGTTCGAACAGAAGGAAACGAACCTTAGTCCATAGCGCACCGCAGCTACAGAGAATCCAGTGCGTCATAGCAAAACTAAAGCACAGTACGACTCACTTAAACAAGACGGCGAATACTACTACATACAAAAGGTGGGGTACCTTCTTTTCATCTGCATCTTCCTAAGCCACCTTTGCGAAAGCGGTCTTAGGACGGTGATGTGCTGTGTGCATTATCCTGTGGAATAAAACTACTCAGTCTAAATCTTCTGGTCAATAGAGTAACAACTGAGGTTCCGAAACCTCGCTGCCAGCATAACTCTCTACATTTTATGACTTAATTCTTTGTGGAAAATGTAATAATCATAATTAAGGTAGCTATACTGAACCAACAAAACGGATGACTCATGATATTTTGAAACATTAAAACGCAAATTTAGTACTCAGAAAAGTATGCAGATCCCACGCACTCTGGGAATCGACGTAAGCGAAGGTTTTAGTGCTGGACGCTTTGATTGACGATAATTAGCGGTGATGTTGACGGCTAAAGTTTATTTTTTTAAACGTTTAGGCTAACACGAGAGTGGTGAGTTGATGTTAAACGCTACCTTGCGTGCTCCACTGTTTTTGTCTGCGTAGTACACAGAACACACAGGGGGAGGTGTTTGCTTGAGGTGTTGTTGTGCGCCATATGTTATAACCTCCGAGAGGGCTGAGCGTTTCATTGCCTCACATGGTACATCGCATTGTGGCCGAAGTATTAAACTGTATTACGGGGTTGTACGTGCTAAAACCGCACTCGGATTATGAGGCACGCCGTAGTGGCGGACTCCGGATTAATTTTGACACCGTGATGTTCTTTAACGTGTCCCTAAGCTGAGTGCACTTGCGTTTTCTATTTCACCCCCGTCGAAATGCTGCTGCCGCGATTGAGATCAAATCCACGACCTCTAGCAATGTCATAGCTTTAAAGCTAACGCGGCGGGCACAGAAGTGTTGATTCGACGGTCGACCACTTCCGTAGTGTCTCCTGGACCCTGCGGTGCGCTTTAGTTACCCCGGTTCTGCTTCTGCACGCCCTGTGTAAGTGCTCGCTTGACATATTTGCATGGCGTTTATTTTTCAGAAATAGCAGCAACGTACTCTCCGTACCTTGAACTTAAGCTTATCCTGTTTCCCAGCAACCACTGTAGTACAGTAGTGGGTTTCCTTGCCTTCTCACGTCTCCTCCCTCCCCCCCTCTCTTGTATGGGAACAGCCTTTTCTCCCTCTCCTCTTCTCTCTGCAGTGCTATCTGCGTCCCCTCTCGCCTCGCACGTTAGTAGAAAGAGAAGCGCTGCTGTTTCTGCAATACTTCTAAGGGGATCGACGGAACCTACAAGAAACATGGGGATACCGGATTTCTGGCGGTAGGCCCCTTTTTCGACTTTTACGGACATTTCAAATTCGAACACGGCCAGCTGAGCGCTATACGCCTCGTGCACCGCCTATAGAGGCGCCACTGAAAGCCATCTAGCGGACGCTTCCAACAGTACACACAACCCTTTGCAACAAGGATGACTGAAGTTCGCGGCTGCGATTTGTCCTTTGTTCGGGTGCCAGGCTGCTTCTTCTCCGGTGACAGCTGTAGGGAAGATGCTGACCTCTGTGCGAGCGGGTATGAACACGATGTTACCGGTGTTTGGGTCAACATGGTCCACATACGTGCAAGGTGTGTCCCGCAGACAAACGCCATGAACCCAAAATACATGACGTGGAGCTCATGTTCACTAGCCGATAAATTTTGTTGAGTGATGCGATCTCTCGATGGTTTTTTTTTAGTCTACCCTTGCCGCAATGCTGCTTCTGTACCTGAATAAGAAGCACCCGTCGTTAGTGCAGACTTATATCAAACAAATCCGCATGGTGCAATACGATATACCCAGTAGACTTTCTCTTCTTCTTTTAATCTTTCCGTCCCCTTTTCCGTTTCCCCAGTGTAGGGTAGCCAACCGGGCTCAGTCCTGGTTAACCTTCCTACCTTTCCTTTATCATTTGCTCTCTCTCTCTCTTGCCGATGAATACATGTGACATCGCCGAATAAGTGCAGTCGAAGTCGCCTCAAGAAGAGTAATTGCCAATTTATTGATGGAAACGCGTACACTAGCCAACGAAGTCACCAAACACACGGGTTAATAAAAGCGCGTGTTAGTGCTGTACCACCGATGCAATTCTGCTGCGCCGATGAACTACCGTTCCCGCTGCAGTTTGTGCAATTTTAAATTCCCGAAGGGAGCTGCTTGGAAACGTACAAAGCTAAAGACTAACTAACTTTTCAGTACTCTTTTATATTAGTAGAGAGAGGTGCCACATTATACATTTAAAGGCAGAGCAGCGCCAGTCAAAGTAGATGAGCGCTGGCGGCAAGGCCCGGTTTAGTCGTCTGCAGCGTAAGTATAAGAAAGAATTCAGTTGAGTACAAAACTCGCATGCAAGAAGGGACTACGTTGTGAAACAAACAAATCAATCGGCATGTTAAGTTTGCTCAGGCAGCATCGAGGTGTGATGACTTCCCAAACGGGACGCGAACTTTTCAGCGAGAAATGGAACAAAAATACCATGTGCAGCAGCTATTAGCAATTCTCGCCCTGAACTACCTATTTTCTAAACACATTTCCAAAAACGCAAACAATATCTAAGATGCCCTCGGGCGAAAAGAATAAAGTTGTTAAAGAAGCACTTCCTTGGTATCATTCCGATAAGACACAGCGTGATTTATACCCTTTACAAACAAGGCAGGATAAAAACTTCGCAGCTCAAAAGAATCAACAAGAGTTATGCATGGAGCAACTAGCAACAGTTAAACATATGCGAAGCCACGCATAAAATTGATGTAAAAACATGAAGTGCGCGACAGCTGGTGCGAGGATTTACCGCGCCACATGAAACCAACAATTTAAGTTCTTGCAAACTTCAGTAGCTTTAACATACAACTCAATGTGCTCGTGCAGTCGTGCTGCCTAGCTAGCGCAACGCGGCAAAGAATCGGAAAACAATATAAGCGGCAAACAGCATTCTGAACTTTAGCGAAATGCCTTTAAACCTCATGCTGCACTGCAGACGAACTTTCGTTGCTCACGCGTCTAACTATGATCGAGTGGGAAATAACACCGACGAGACAAAGGAAAGGATGAGAACAAGAAATATCCCTTCGAAGCGACGATCTATTTTTGCTACCGTTGCTCCCGCTGATGAGGCTTTGCCGGGAATGATTAGAACCGTATCGCCGGCACGTTTTCACCGGTATAGCCCCCCACCCTGCAACAATTCTTCTTCGACATTCCCTGAAGCTTTGGCCACTCCACACGTGCGAATGGTGTTGCCTATCTTGCTCTGAAAACGTGAGTAAGACAGGCGTGCGAATGGTGTTGCCTATCTTGCTCTGAAAACGTGAGTAAGACAGAGAAGCACGATCAACGACACAACAAACTACGGCGCGCGCCAGGCTCCTCTCCCGCGTGTTCTGCGCAAGGCCGCCACCAGTGGCGCGTCCGTCAGCGTGCACGGCGCCTATAGGCCTAACCGAGCTCCACGCGCGAAGGGGCCGAGCCGAAGCCTAGGCGAGGCCGTGGGGCGCTCGCAAGCTAACAGGAGCCTGGAAATGGAGACCGTGGACGATGCCGCTCTCCCGGACGAGCTCTCAAGCGGGGGAACGTGGTTTATTCGGAGAAAAGGCCGTTTCACGCCCGAGCAAAGCGACGCATCCGCCGTGCACAAGCCGACGGGGAGCGGTACGAGGCCCAACCCCCGGCTGGGGAAGAAGCTGGCTGAAAGATCGGTCGAGAAGCAGCACGCAGAGGTTCCGGAAGGTGCTGCGAAAATTATTATTCGCCCGAAAGGAGGCATCGATCGCATCCTGGAGGAAGTTGGAAGACTGCGCATTCACGTGTACCTGGCCCAGGCAGCCGGGGTCGACCCGGAGGCTGCAGACGAAGACGTAGCATCACCAAACCTGACGCAGCAGTCGATCATGATAGCTACGCTAGATGCGGCACGGGCAAGCAAGTACGCTGCGATCACGGTCCTTCGCGTCGGTGGATCGACGGTCGAGACGGAGGCGTATATTGCCATGCCAAAAAGCGGAGGGAAAGGAGTGATCCACGACGTCCCGCTGGATGCAACTCATGAGGAAATCCTCGAAGCACTTAGAAGAAATAAGAAAAACCCATCCATCATTATAGTCAGAAGACTTGGGGCGAAATCCAAATCTGTATTCATCCTGTTTGAAGACTGGAAAGTGCCGATGCAAGTTTACCTCCGATGCTTCCCCACACGCTGCTACCTATACAAGAAAAAATATGAAGTATGCGTCACCTGCGGAAAACTTGGACATCAGGTGGATGTTTGCCCGAACCCCAACGACGTCAGATGTCGGGGGTGCGGAGCCGAAAACCCCGAACCAAATCACAACTGCGAGCCTCGATGCTTGCTATGCAAGAAAGCCCACCTCCTACGAGACAACAAGTGCCGGGAGATATATCGCATGCCGTACATCATCAAGAAAAAATTATGGGAGAAGAAGATAGAACAAGAGAAGCTCCAGGTGCAAGCCCCGACTCAAGGCAAGCCCCAGGCTACCACCTCGGCACCTAGAGAGGAGCACCGAGGCAGAGCAAGGGATGCTACCAGAGACCAGGGGGGGCAGCAGTCGAGAGCGAGATCTACCTCGAGACCCGGAAGGAGATCCAATTCGTGGTCCGGAGGAGGCCGCCAGCAAACTCCAGCCAAGTGGCCTGCTGACCAGGGGCGGGGACCTGCTAACCCGGGCCGGGGACCCGCCTTGTCGCCCAGGGACCCCAAGGACCCATGGGGAAAAAAGAAGAAAGAAGAAAATACCCACTTGGTAAGCTTTGGTAGCAAGGGCTCCCAGGCTGAAAAAGATGAGATTAGCTTACTTAAGAAAGAGATAGAGGAGCAGAAGAAAGCAAACATGAGGTTAGAACGATAGCTGAGGGAAACCCAAAATCAGCTGAGCGCGCTAAAAACAGAGAAGGTACCTGCAGAGGCTCACAAAAAATGCAACACCCACATCACTCCTCCTACTCCTGCACCAGCTGGATCTGGTCAGGAGGAAAAGGATATGAATGTTGATTTTACGAAACAACTCCCTCCCAAACGTAAGGCGGGGGAGACCGACCCGCTGGCGAGCTGGCAAAAGAAAATTGAAGCGTGGCTGATGAAAATGGACAAGGAGAACGAAACCATGAAAGCAGGACAGCTACAGAATGGAGGAGCAATCGCGCTATTACAGGCGCAAGTAAACCAACAATCTTGTAAGATAGACGCCCTAAGCACGTCGATGGATACCTTAGGCACGACAATAGCTAGGCTGTGCGAGAAAATCGGCGCCATAGAAGCGATTCTTAATAGAAATGGATAAAAATTCGGTTCAGAAAAATGCCTCCACATTCTGTCAGTGGAATTGTAGGGGGTACCAGAGGAAAAGAGCGTTGCTGCAACAATACCAGCAGGAAGCACAATGCAGCAGGAAGCACCCATAGCCATAGTCGTGCAGGAAACGGGAAAGGCCCCTGTTAGATTATCGGGTTACCAAAGCTTTGACAGCGGCAAGGGGGATAAATGCCGAGTCGCAACCTTCGTAAAGCGAAACATTGCAACCATTGTCCGTGATGTCTCCCCCAGCGAAGCAGAGGCTGTTCTCGTTGACATTATCACAGGGAAGAAAAATAGGGATAGCATATTCCTGCTTAATGTGTACAGCACACCCAAGCAGAAGAAAATTAGATTCATTACTTTATTCCGCAAAGCACTCAAAGCTACAGATGGGAGACCTCTCATCATTATGGGAGACTTCAACGCGGCTCACGAGGAATGGGGATATACATACAGGGACCCCAAAGGTAGACGAATATGGGAAGATGTACAAACGCTAGGGCTTACTCTACATACTGACCCATGCGTCCCTACGCGCACAGGCAACAGTATAACCAGGGACACAGCACCCGACCTCACGATAAGCCATATGGCGGGAACAGTAACATGGAAAAGCACAGAACAAAATCTAGGCAGCGACCACTTTATTATTTCGCTCACGCTAGGAAAAGGCGTCAAAACTTGCCTCATCAAACAACCGAAATTAATGGAGTGGGAAAAATTCAGAGAGATAAGAAAGGAGGCCTCACTGCCGGACGATATCTACAATATCGACGAGTAGACACACCTCCTTAAAACGCATATAGGGGAAGCGACTACAACTATAGAGGATGAGGACGCACCCCCAGCACTAGACAGCAAACTGCTGAACATGTGGAGCAGAAAGAGTAACCTGGAGAAAAGACTCAAGGCACAAAGATGGAACAGGAATATCCGGCGCGAGCTAGCCAGACTCAACAAAGAAATAGAAACATATGCGATTAAGTTCAACGAGCAGAATTGGTACAGCAAGTGCGATGAGATGGAAGCCAATATGAGTCTCTCCAAAACATGGAGCGTTCTCAGACATCTAATCGACCCTAGTAAACCAAAAATGCAAGATAGTACAAACCAGGTGAGAGCGAGGCATGGCTTTGTTGGCACAGATGACGAGCTCATTAGCGAGCTCCAAGAGACATATCTTGGGAAAGCAGAGAGCGAGGTGTTTAGGGACTACGAGGGACCTCCCAATCTAGATCTCGATTCCCCCATCACCACGACAGAGCTTAGAGCAGAGATTAATAACCTCAGAAAGAGATCGGCCCCCGGTCCGGATGGGATAACAAACATCTCTCAGAAATCTAGACGATGAGTCCATCATTGCACTAACCAAATTCATGAACCAGGTGTGGGAGAAAGGAGAACTCCCAAAAACATGGAAACAGGCGGACGTAGTCTTTATTCCCAAGCCAGGCAAAGTACCCGGCTTGAACAACATGTGACCAATCTCCCTCACCTCGTGTGTAGGGAAATTGATGGAGCATGTTGTTCAAACGAGACTGACCAGGTACATGGAGTAGAATGACCTCTGGCCACATGAAATGGTTGGATTCAGCCCAGGGCTCAGTACACAAGATGTCCCCCCCCCCATGCTCAGACTTAAGCATGATATTCTAGACCGATACGACTCAACTGACACCAGGACGATCCTAGGCCTCGACCTCACCAAGGGATTTGACAACGTTAGCCATAAGGCTATCTTGGTAGGCCTCGAAGACGTAGGTGTGGGACACAGGGTACATGCATACGTCAAAGACTTTCTGTCACAGAGGGAGGCGAATATAAAATTTCTGGATGTAAAATCTTCTCCCATCACACTTGCGAGCAAGGGAACCCCGCAAAGGTCGGTTCTATCACCCTTCCTATTCAACATAGCGATGAGGGGTCTCCCGGCGGAACTCAATAAGATTAAATCGATTAAATTTAGCATGTACGCCGATGATATCAACATCTGGGTTAACAGTGGGAGTGACGCAGCCATCGAACTTAAACTACAGATAGCGGCGAATATGGTGGAATAATATACGGCCAGCAGAGGCTTGGCGTGCTCGCCACAGAAATCGGAGCTGTTAATCATTGAGCCAAAACATCAAAGGGGACACGCTGGGAGCAGCAGACCCATCAAGGTTTTCGTAAACGGAAATGAGGTTCCCAAGGTGGAGGAAATAGGAATTCTGGGCATGTATATGCAGAGAAATGGATGCAACTTCACGACAATCAAAAAGCTAGAACGATACGCGGCGCAGGTCACGGGGATCTTTAGGAGAATTTCACTCAAAGGCAGGGGCCTCAAAGAGAACAGCCTCCTCAGACTCATGCAAGCCTTCATTACCAGCCGTATAGCGTATGCCACACCGTATCTTGTGCTTAAACGAGAAGAAAAGGAGAAAATAGATGTGATCATTAGGAAGAGCGTTAAGAGAGCCCTAGGGCTCCCAGACTCGACCTCGACAGACCTCCTCCTCAAAATGGGGGTTCACAACACGCTAGTTGAACTCACTGAGGCAGTACGAGTGTCTCAGTTGGAAAGATTAGGCCAGTCTAAAACAGGGAGAAAAATTATGGAATGGGTAGGAATCCAATGCGACAAGGGTGCCCCGACTGACAAGAAAGACATTCCGTTGGACGTGCGTAAACGCTTCCGAATCGCCCCCCCTACCTAAAAATGTGCATCCTATCTACAACAAAGAGAGGAGAGTTCACACGGCTAAGGCTCTAGTACATAAACTTAAAAAGACACCGGCGCATAACGTAGCGTACGTGGACGCCGCTTGCGGCACAGACGGGGGCTGCGGTATCGACGGTGGTTGATGGCAACGGGTGCGTTAAGATAGCGTGCTCCACGTGCACGAGGGACGCCTGTACAGCCGAGGAGGTTGCAGTAGCGCTTGCTTGTGCAGGTACAAAAGCGGGAGTAATATTATGCGATAACAAATTAGCTATCCGAAATTTTAACAAAGGGAGAATCTCGGAAGAAGCCCTCCTCATTCTACTCAAGAACCCTCCCAGGAGAGACATAATATTTATTTGGGTACCGGCCCAAGAAGAAGTCCCAGGCAAAGAAGCCGCTCACGAGCTCGCCCGAGCACTCTACCACCGGGCAACTCTAGAGTAGCCAGTTCCAGGGATAAAAGATAGCATCATCACGTTTCTCTCTGGGGGGCGCTCGCATTTGGCGACGCCTCCAGGGAAACAATTATACATCAGCACATTGGATCTACTTAACACAAACGAGGCACTACAACGACGCCTCCTGCAAAATTTGTAAGCAAAAAGGTACGCTAGACCATATAATATGAGAGTGTGCTGGCTCCCCAGGGGCCAAGGGAAACATTGACAGTAGAGAAGCCTGGGAGGCCTTGCTCCAGAGCGAGGCTGAAGACGACCAGCGTCGAGCAATCCGCCTGGCCGTTGAGGCCGTGAAGACTCAACGTCCTCAACGCGCGGGGACTGCTTCGTGCTCCTCCCCTACCTACGTGTAGATTAAGAGGCGGGCACCCCAGCTCGGTGGAATAATAAAGTTTTCAATCAATCTATCCAGATGGCATTGTGCTCATTCGAATCGGTGGGGTGAAAACAAGTTTCTCCTGCCCCCTTTCCTCTCTGATTCGCTCCTGTCATCTATATACACGCTTTGAAGCACCCCGCGAGGCGGTGTGCGCGACAGCAACCCACAGTAGCAGCAGCATTGGGTAAGTCGAAGGAAGAGGCAAAGAAAGCTTCGCTTTAATATAATCACTTCGAGTTCGACAACAAGCATTATCTGCAAGTCAACGGAACCGCAATGGGAACGAAATTGGCGCTAAATTGCGCAAATGTTTCTACGGCATCGTTAGAAATTCCCTTCCTCGAAAATTCGGCCACAAAACCACTATTTTATAAGCGATTCAAAGATATTTTCATTGCGTGGGCCGACAGTGAGCAAAGTCTCTTGCACTTCATTTCCAATTTCAATTCTTTGCACCCGTCAATTTGCTTTACGCCCTTTTTCAAGACAGTGTTCACATCCTCGGCGTCACTATGTCACTGAGTGGCGGTTGCATTTCCAAGTGCCTACACAAAAAGCTGACAGACCATCAGCAATATCTGCATTTCTATAGCAGCCGCCCCCCTCACTGCAAAAGAAGCGTCCCCTACTCCCAGGCTCACAGATACAGAAGAATCTGTTCCGAATCTGCACAGTTTGTGAGACATACGGAGAAACTGAAATCCGCTCTTTTACGCCAAAAATATCCTCCACAAGTAGCAGACAGTGCCATTGAGCGCGCCCACAGCTTAAATCGAGCACGCATAATGGGAGAAAGGGGTGAGCAATACGAAAACCCAATCAGATCCGAACTTGGCCCTCACATACACTACTGGTGCTCCACGGGTCAATGCCATTCTCAACCACCAATTGTCCATCATAAAACAGAGCATCGGAATCACTACTATCTTCAAGCGGCCGCCTCATGTGGTATATAGAAGAAACAAAAATTTAAAGGATTTGTTAGTCAGGGGGAAGACACAGAAGCTCAATGCACCCAAGGGTTATCGAGTGTGTGGGAAACCTCGTTGCAAGGTATGCCGCCACGTGACAACAAAAGACCCAGCTGAGGCATCGAACCCGTCTTCTGCATATAAAATTAACGAAACTCTTGACTGCGATTCTACTAATGTCATGTAGAAAATTTGATGCGAGGGGTGTAAGCAGGAATTTACGGGACAAGCAGAAACCGCTTTTCCTTTGTGGTTCAACAGACACCGCGCGCATGTCTAAAGTCTCCCGAATTTATACCATTCTCCAGGCGCGTTCGACTGCCAGATCACTCCTTTGAACGCGTGAGCGTCGAGCTCTTGCACGGTTTCCAACGTACATACCCGTGCACGCGAGCAGAGAGCATCTTTTTTCAATCACAAATTTGGAACGTACGCTAAAGGAATTAATGAGAGTCCGCGGCGGCTGAATTGCCTCCGGCACATGCAGTGACAGTGTCAAGCGGGAATACATGTTCTCTACTCAAAAACTGAGACGCTGGCCACTGCGTGCTCTTTCCTCCGCGTGCGCTCACTCAAGGGAGCGAGCGGGAAACTAGTAATACTTGTTTCCTCCGCCCTGTCACTCAAGTAGTCATGCTGAGGGACTCATTGCCCCTTCTGCGAATCCGCACAACCTGACGTTGTGTCAGTTGCCCACTAAAAGCTCGAAACTTCGCCACACGGAGGCTACTTAACTCGGCTCCTTAAAGCTAAGCCCAGGGACGTACTCGCTTTGAGAACTCCACGTTTTCATTCTTATAATTTTTTTTCGCACCTCAGCTGGACCACAGGGTTGCCGGAACGGGCAGTGCCTTGTATATGTGTATTGTGACTCTGTGTTCATTTCCACAAGTTGCCGCGCTGCTGTCTTCCTTCCGGGCCCCTTCTCTATTGTGCCGCCCGCCACCATATTCAACTTGCCCTCTCTCCCACTACAACGGTGGCACCCCACTTATGTCTCCCTCCTCCTTTTCTTCCGCTCACTGGCCTCCTTGCCTTACATACATGGGACTCCGCCTTCCTTTTGTCCTGCGTCGTGGCCATTAAGGCAGCTGTAAATGTGGCAAAGCACCGAAAAAAGGTCAATCACTCTCGCAACTGTCCCTTTGGGTTTGATTTATCTGAGAACGACCGGGCACCCGGTCAAAACTGCTAACTTAAATACTTGTTCTGCTTACCTTGTAGCATCGCTCAAGTTCTTTTTTTTTAATTATGGCGTTTACGTGCCAAAACTACTTTCTGATTATGAGGCACGCCGTGGTAGAGGACTCCGGAAATTTCGACCACCTGGGGTTCTTTAACGTGCACCTAAATCTAAGTACACGGGTGTTTTCGCATTTCGCCCCCATCGAAATGCGGCCGCCGTGGCCGGGATTCGATCCCGCGGCCTTGTGCTCAACAGCCTAACACCATAGCTACTGAGCAACCACGGCGGGTCAAGTTCTTTCTCTCTCTCTCTCTCTCTCTACATATATATATATATATATATATATATATATATATATATATATATATATATATATATATATATATATATATATATCATGTCACAATACCAAACATTTCTGCCATCACGAAAACAGCTAATCTAGCCACATAGGTTGCGGAAACGGACAACTGAGCTTGTGAAGAAAAGATAATTGATAACATAGCACATTTTGCCACAGCTTGCATGACGAAATATGACAGGCCTCATAACATAAGTAAACATTGCTTTCCGTTTTTCTCGAGAGGTATTCTATAGTATAGCTTAGAGATGCCTTGCCATACATATTTCTTGTGTATCAGGCCACATAGCGTCGCTCAGAGCTCACTACACAGTTCCTAGGGGAACAATGGAAGGTAAGTTTCTCTTAATAAAGCAACAATAAAATGTGCTAAGCCATTCACTACGGCGTCCGCAAGCGGCATCGATTGATTGTGCTTTATTTGTTGTCAAGGAACCAAAAATACTAAAATATCTAAAGGACTGAGCGCGGTATGTTACCTGTTAAGGAGATAAAGAAAGTAGATTAGTGAAGAATTGCGGACTTCCGTTGAAGCTTTGCGCGGTGCCAGCTTTGTCAAAACTTATCCTTCCTGCTTCCACCTGTTCTGTGAGTCAAGATTACTGCAGAATTCAAAATGTGCTACCCCGCATGTCTTCCAAGACTCGGTATGTTTGTGGTCGAGATCAGAAGTGGGAACTTTCCTGACAATGAGCTCTGTAAAACTTAATCAGAAACACTCGAACGAGTGATGACGCACGGTAATTTTTAACGGGCAAGCTTCCATGTTCTTTGTCAGCGGCGCTCCAGCGAGAAGTGAAAGCGTCGCAGTTCCCTTGATTATCTACAGGGTGCCTGCAACGTTACAAATAATGGCGGTGAAACAATTTTCAAAGGATCGCAAGGGAGAAAAAACAGCCCGCTGTGTCAAAGAAAGCCTAAAGACAGAATTAACGCAGTGAATTAAGGCAGGCATACATTCATGAGTGTTCACCCCAGGATGACCAGGCAATTGAAGTGATTGAGCGTAGGTCATAAACGTAATATGTGTCGATTATTTATTGAAATTTGTGAGCAGCATGTTTATTGGAACAATAAAGTGGGTCGTCCTCTCTAGCGCTTTTGCTCGTAAGTGCCGCTCGTGCTTTGAGTTCGTGCCCTGCGCTAATGGTCGGTCCCAAACGCCGGTGACTAATAAACGCACCTGCAAGTAGTGCAGGTTGCTTCGACCTACAACGTCAACCCTGGAACTTCGATCCTGTAGCCTACGCTCAACCGTGCCTGAAGACACATCCCAGCAAGCGCCTCCTCAGTCGGTCCTGTGTTCTGGTGTGCCTCGCTACAGGGGCCCTGCCATTTTCAACGGTTCGGATGACACCAACATCGAGGACTGGCTGACGACATATGAAAGGGTGGCGTTTGAAATTATGGCGTTTTCCCTACCGTTACTAAACACGGTTAAGCTGTCCTAAATTGTAGAAATCTCACCCCACTATTTGCACCTGCTCACCGGGATGTTTCATTCCATAATACGCAATTTCAAAAAAAGAAAGAGCAATGGACCCAGGACGCTGCCCTGGGGAACACCTGAAGTGACTGGTAGATATACCGAGTTGTGACGTCAACTGAAACATACTGTTGGCGATTATCCAGATAGTTTTTAATCCAAGTAATTATGATGTCCGGAAGGTTAATTCTGGACGACAAGAAAATCGAACATCTCTAATACAGATTAAATATACTAACGGTCCAGTCACACTGCCCTGGAGGACACCAGAAGTGACGCGTCCGAAAGGTGAGTTAGTGCAATCAACAGAGGTGAACTGCACGCCAGATGATAAGAAATCTTTCATCCATGCTAAAATTAAATTATGCGGTTTTACGTGCAAAAACCACTTTCTGATTATGAGGCACGCAGTAGTGTGGGACTCCGGAAATTTAGACCACCTGGGGTACGTTAACGTACACATAAATCTAAGCACACAGGCGTTTTCGCATTTCGCCCCCATCGAAATGACGCCGCCGTGGCCGGGATTCGAATCCGCGGCCTCGTGCTTAGCAGCCATAGCCACTAAGCATTCCCGGCAGGTATCCATGCCAAATGGTTACGATTTGCTCAGGTGGTGTAGGACGCGGGGAAAAGCCTGTCAGTACTTTAGAAAAAGTGCATCTGCACACAAACCCGCCTCTATGGAAGAATGAATCTCACGGATGAAGCCGGCAAGTTGCGCGCCACAAAAATATTTTCCTAACGAACCGTTCTGATATTTGGATATAATGCTACGTTGTACAAGGAAGTTAATGACCTGAGATTGTACAAAGGGCG
Source organism: Dermacentor andersoni (assembly GCF_023375885.2). Lineage (NCBI taxonomy): Eukaryota > Metazoa > Arthropoda > Arachnida > Ixodida > Ixodidae > Dermacentor > Dermacentor andersoni. The sequence goes on along the minus strand of NC_092823.1, from coordinate 90,456,246 downwards.
CTAGAAGTTCACAGAGAGTAGTGCTTAGCGAAATGGGAGAATAGTTCGCAGGTGAACACAGATCATAGGAGTTAAACATCGAGACAACTTCAGCTATCTTCAAGACTTTTGAATTCGCACCAGCTGCTAAATGTTGTGAAAAGTGCGCAGAGAACAGTGAACAAACACTAGGGGATATACTTTTGAGTATATTATTGTTGAAACCAATGTGATCAGAAGCAGATGACAATTTTAGTTTGCTAAGACATGAGGAAATAGCAACTTCAGGGCAGGTTATTTCGGGCAGATGCATATCGGTAAATAAATTTATGCTAGTGCATCAGGCCATCTCTTAGCAAAAACTGACACAAAAGTATTGCTAAAAGTTTGAACGCACTGCTCCTGAGAAACAACAACATTATTGCCTGCAGTGATGGTAATATAATATGAACAATGTCATTAGCGTTAAGGACGAGCCAGAATCTCCGAGGGTTATTAGTAAGCAGAGATGACAAATCGTGATTCAAGAAATGGCGTCGGGTAGTTCTGAGCAACAACTGATGCTGTTTATCGCTTACTCTGTAACGCTTTCAGGAATGAGCAAGTTGCTGCCTCTTTTCTTGCCTGTACAATTTTTTCCTGATCATTAGGGCACCGTGGTCGAAGATTAAATAATGGCGTTCTATAACACATTGGTAGTGTTCACATTACCGATTGCCGGGTTCTTCGGACTAAACAGCAGACCGTGTTTGAGGAAAAGCATTTCAGCTCATCTTAGGATAGATAAATACCTTATACTCGGTTTCAAGCGTCGTGTAGGCCAGTCGTCAGGACAGCAACTTAGCGTGCCAAATTATTGTTTTTCCCTTTGTTTTGAGCTAGTTCAATATATCGTTATCTCCGCTTCTACAACTACAACCTACAACCTTCTTCAACCTAGAAAACTTCAGCCTTTTCTTAGGGTTTTCGTTAATTTTTATTATCTAGAATATAATATCTTGTAGACTGCCTTTATATCTCCAAATGCTTTATGCGAAAGAAACTACCTCAACAGCCCATAGGATCACGGCTTTTACGAACTGGAGAGACCTCTCAACAATAGATAAGCAGCAATACGAATAGTACTTTATTATTGCTTCTCTATATAGGTTGCAAGAAAAACATTTCATCCTCCATTATATAATTGTACACGCGTTGGAAAAAACAAAGAATATCAACATTTTGTACTTTTACAAAATGTAGAACTTTTTGGAGCATCCGTGTATTAGATTTAGGTGCACGTTAAAGATACCCAGGTGGTCGAAATTTCCGGAGTCCTCCACTACGGCGTGCCTAATAATCAGAAAGTGGTTTTGGCACGTAAAACCCCATAATTAAATTTTTTTAACTTTTTGGAGCATTACAGAATAAAATGTTTTATATTACATATGTGAGGGTTCACGGTCATTCAACAGGATGAGTGTGAAAGAGAAATACGTGCGCGCGACGAATAAATAAAACCCAATCTTCGGGTTGACATCATGGCCTTTGTGTCACATTAAGTCAACAGTATCAACCTCATGAACATCACGAGCACATCTCAAAAGGTGATCAACATCTTGAAGTACACAGGAGCACAAAATGACGTTGTGGACAAATGGCTACGCTTATTTGACTCCAATGCGACAACGTAGGATGGCTGGAGCGAGACAAGTTAAACCACTTCAGTGATCACCTGGAAGGTCAGGCCTTCTATTGGTATTTCACTGATGTTTTCGACACCTGTGAATCACGGGAGAACGTCAAAAAAAGCATGCTCGAATGTTCACGACGTTCGTGGGGGATCCATTCTGCCGGTGCATACATTGTCACCTGAACAAAGGTCAAGCAATCAATTAGCCGCCTCGCTGGCTTTAAGGACGCCCACAACGTTTCAATATTGACTGATGGTGTGCCTCCGGAAACGAAGTTGCATCTTTCTGCGAATACATTCTCAACGCCAGCGAAATGGTTTTCCGATGCACTCGAAGCAGATTCGTCTTTTCAACGGGCCAACATTCGCCGTGCAACAAGGCGGGCAATGGTACAATGTGATCCGGCGGCGAAGCATCAAGACTCAGCAGGACTGCCACGCATGGCACCCGGTGAGTGCCTACACTGCGCCTTAGCTGGAGTGAGACGACAGCTTCACTGGTAACACCAATGCCCTCGTCGTGAAAGCGTTTCCGCCTTTGCCGTCCAACAGGGAAACGAGGAGAGTGACCCATAGCTATGTTGATACGGTTTGATGGTGTTGTCAACGGGAACACTGTGAGCGCGGCTTTAGATACAGGAGCTACCATTACCTAGCTGCATCAACGACACTGTGTTCAAAGCTTTAAAACTGCAATTACTCAAATATCCATGCGTCACCGTTCAACATCAACAAGTCATCTCATCAACAAAACTTTGGGTCCCGTGCAAATAGAGCTCAAAATATGAAAGCTAAAAAAGGCAGTCCAATCAAATGTGCTGCAAGGCATGAAGACACAACTGTTACTTAGCCTGAACAAAGCCTGCTTTTTTAAACTCTCACTGAATTTCGACACCATGATTTTGTACCAAGGCAAAATTATTATCGAATCCTCTCCGGCGTATCGAAAGCTAGTCTTCAGCATTAACGTTTCTTCATTGAAAGTGTTGACATGACCTATCTCGAGGAGTCTCAACAAGCAGCATTGAAGGACGTCCTTCAGAAGTATGAAGACACTTTTTTTTCTCAAAATCCCAAATGGACTTCGGACGCATCGCAAGTGAAGCAACATTTCATTACACTAATGAATAACATTTCCACCCACCGACCGCCATACCGATGCTCCCAGGCTGACAAAGCGGAGATTGCAAGACAAATTGCCTGTATTCTTTAATGAGGTGTAGTACGACCATCTTTCTCACCTTACGCTGCACCTGCCAGCCCAGCGCGAAAGAAAGGCGAAGACCGTACCCGTTTGTGCATCTACTACCAGAAACTTAACGCCGTTACACTGCCAGGACTATCAACCTATCCCACGCACCGATGGCGTTCTAGACAACTTGTGTACCACCCAATACTTTCAACTTTAGATATTACGTCAGGTTATTGGCACGTTCAAATACAAGAGGACCTTCCGAATACGATAGTTACATCTGACTGCCATTATGAATGCTTAGTTATGCCTTTTGGTCTGAAGAACGCCCCCGCTACATTTGAAAGAGCTGTAAAATCAAGAATCACAAAGGATCATTCCAGGAATATTGTCAACTATATCGATGACAATGTAGTATTTTCTAACCCATTTCCGGAGAAAATTAGCCACTTGCAAGCTCCATTCAAAGCCCTAAAAATTTAGAATATGAAGCTGAAACTCAAGAAGTATCATTTTGCTCAAAAGTTTATTGACTATCTTGGGCACAGAGTTTCTCAAGACACCGTGACACCTAAAAAGAGCAACATTGAAACAGCGTTGCAGTTTCCAAAACCGACATGTCAGAAAGACCTGCGAGGATTTCTAGGAACCATTTATGTTTACAGGAAGCACATTCCTCATTTTAGCAATGTGATTTATCCTGTTACGAGAATGCTCCGCAAGGACACTCAGTGGGATTGGGACGCTCAATGTGAAAATGCTTTTAATGAAATGAAGATACGACTAACCGAAGAGCGAATGCTGAGAATATCCAACGTCGACAAACCCTGCGTTCATTTCTGCGATGCTTCAAATGTAGGCATTGGAGCGGTCCTGATGACGAAGGAAACGAACACCCTGTGTCTTATTATTCGCGAAAATTGCTGAAGCACGAACAGAATTACGCAATAACAGAGATCAAATGCTTGGCCATAATTGACGCTGTCGACAACTGGCACTGCTACCTGCGTGGGAATCCTTGTACTCTCATAACCGATCATACTGCCTTGCAGTGGCTGAAGATCATAAATATTTGCATGGGCGTCTATTCAGTTGGCCCATTAAGCTTTTTATGTACGACGTCAACATCCGACACCAGAAAGGTAGTGATAACATCGAAGCAGACGCGTTGGCTCGGAGTCCTGTCGTCCAACTTCTTTCTATACCAGAGCTTCAAGACCACCGAGAAGACCGTCACATTGCAAACACAAGATCGAAAATGGACTCACCATTGTCAGCAGCAAGGAAATTTAGGAAGTATATGTCTCTGACGCCCTCCGACTGGTACTTCTCAAGAAAACCTGCCACCAGTTTGGACATGTTGAAAAAAGAAAACCCTGCGAACACTTTCACCGTAGTACTACGGGCCAGAGGTTATCAGTGATGTTTCTACATACGTCCATCATTGCAACACATGCCAGAAATGCAAGAAACCAAAAAGCAAGAGATTTGGGTCACTGGAGCCTCTGCCGTTTGCAGAACAACCTTTCGACCTACTCGCCATGGACATTACCAGGGGCTTTGCAGGATACCGCTCGTCAAGAAAGTTCATTCACTTGGCGATGGACGACGTCATGCGTTATGCGTGGGCGTTTGCTCACGAAAGTGACATCTATATATCTGATCTGATACCTATATAACTAGCCTGAAAAACATCTTCGCTGCTAGAATGCGGAAGAATTTCTCTCTGACCGTGGACAGGATTCACCGCATGCAAATTCAAATCGTTCTTCACACACAACATTCGTCAGCTCTCGTCAGATGGGGGGCCCTGTAGCGCACTACTACGTGCCACAGTGGTCCGGTCACAAAAAACGGCGACGACGATACGCCGAGCACGCTGGCGGTGCGCGAGCAGTGGAATCGACACAATCGGGCTTTCTAGCAGCTGCCCGCACCGCGAGTGGATCGGTTCGCTACAGTCCCTTTGAACAGCCGGACGCTGCGTACACCCTTCGAAGCTTCCACTGCGGCAGCCATCTGTCATTCTAGTGAGCCCTGGTCCGGACCTCATCTGGGTTTCCTGACAAGTAGCCGGCGGTTACCTTTTTTTCTCCTAACTTTATTGCTTCTTTTTATTCCTTTGATTGAAAGTGGTGGTTACGGATAAGGTGATGTCTGTTTCATCTCCGGGCGAGAGAGCTACCCGCTAGTCAGCTTGTATTCCCCTGCAGGATCTTCCAGTGGAATTCTTCCTTCGCAGCGGAATCAGTAGCGTTCCTGTGGCTTTGGTACTTAGGAATGGAGGAGCTATTCACATGAAGAACCACAAGGCCATTCAAGCAGAGCTTCGCTCAATCTTGTCGCACTTATAGCACTATGCCGAGGTCCGATTGTGTGGACGTGGGGGATCCTCTGTTGTTCACTAGACCAGGCCTGTGTACAGGATCTGCAGAAATGCACTAACTTTGCCACTCACCTGGTGAGCTCCTTCATCCCTCCTCACCTAGTTTACTTCAGATGCCCACAGCGTGTTGCGGATATAAGCTTCAGTCCGTCAGAAATCCTAGAAATATTTTCTGCAGCAGGTGTAGTTTCCGTGTGCTGCCCTACCAGGCTTGCAGATAATAAGAGGGTCCCTACAGAAACAATAATAGCAAGATTTGGAAAGGCGGGTCGCCCATCAGAGATAAATACAGAGGCATTGATCTACAGAGTAGAATCCTTAGCTTCGCGACCACTACAATGCCTCAAGTGCTGGCGGTACGGACACAGCGTTAGTGGATGTCGATCAAGTGCTCGTTGCCCTTTATGCGGGAAAGCCCATATTGCCAACGACTGCCCTTCTCAGGCTCAGTCATGTGAGAGCAGGACGCAGGACCCAGGGTTATGCTGGTGCAACAGCCTGTCAGCCATTTGTCATGGACTAGCCAATTTGCCAGACAATTGCAACAGTGATAGAAAAAGCGATGTAAAAAGCATTAGAAAAGATTCTGGTAAACGTATCTAACTCTTTGGCTACACTAATATCCACGCAATTGTCTGGTATGTCTCATACAATAAGAAACAGCGTAAAAAATTCGGCCGCCTTATTTACAAAGTCACCCGAGTGCCCGACAGATCTTCCCTCTAACACTGTGAATTTAGCAAGACCTTCGAGCTCTAATCAGGTTTATGATGAATGCCATTCTCATTCAGACTCTCTCGGCAATCGTGATGTGGATATAGACACTCCAGTTCTTAAACGCACAATATCGCCTAACAACAAATTGCCTAATCCTCCTAACTCTAAAACAAAAAGTGTGCGAAAGAGTCATTTACAAGGACTGACTAGCTAAAAGACAGTATTTTGGACCAAGCAGCTGCGGCTGCTTGTCTACTGTAAACATAGGGTGCCTAAGAATGCTCAAGTCGAACTGCCAGTCAGTACTTTCTGCAGCTAGAGATTTCTTATATTTAATTTCCCAACAATCTCCAGACGTTCTACCATTACATGAAACTCGTTTCTCCGCTGACCAAGACTTTCATTTAAACAACTACAAGTATTTTCGATTGGATAGACCTTCCCGAGGTGGTGGATTACCTTTTTTCATTTCATTTAAATTCTGCCATCAAGCAAAAATTTCACATCATACTCTGTCATGCGAATGTGTAATCTTAATAATAAAACTAAATATTCCGGGTTGTGCCCAAGTCTCTATAATTCCTACTTTCCCGCAGGGGTTCAAGACGTAAGCTAACTTGATGTCGAAGTGGCCTGCTCATCTGGAAAACGTTTATGGGATTGGACTATTGTGAACAATTTACCATGGTTAAATGCTAAAGTTGCCAGTTTCGTGCGTTCGCAGTAGCGATCTGTCCTAGATATGACATTTGCTACTTCAGGCGTTTCCATCTCTTCTTGTGCTGTGGTCGATGCCTCCACTAGTAGGGACCACCACCCGATTGTCATTGCTATTAACGTCCTGACTTTTTTAAAATAAACATGCGCACACTTTTGCGGACTATTCAAAAATTTTAAAATAATTTACATTCAACTTTGTCTTCTTGACATGTATGGAAAGAGTTATTAAAGCGATGAGCCTTTGTGCAAAATTGATAGGTACCACTAAAAATCTGTGTTTGTAGTCTCATCAACAAAAAGGGCTACTAATTGTCCAAGCTGGAATAGTGATAGCGCACGAGGTTATAGATGCCGAAAAGCTGCATGGAAGAAAGTTATTTTCAATCAGTGCCCTACTAATTGGAGCGATTATAACTATACTGCTGCAATGTTTAAAATTACAATTTCATTAGTGAAGGAAAGTTACTTGTTATAGTTATATTAAGACATATTTGTTAATGAAAAGTGGTAATAAAACACAATGTTCAGGTTTCTGCGCTCTTACACGGCCGTTCCAGTGCCCATAAATATTGGCGCAGTTGCGCTGTCCCCAAAATAATTGTTAGAATAATTAGATAAAATTGCTAAAGGTTGAGAACCTTGTCCAACTCAGCTGCGGTAAACTTTGTAGGGGCACTGCCAAGGGATGATTTCTTAGACATGACAATGAAAGAGCTTAAACACATTCTTCATCTGCTCTTTAGCGGTGCTCCAGGTCAAGATGGCATTATATTAGGCATGTCGAAAATATTGTTTGACCTCTCTTCGCAAGACCTTTCCAATGTAGTTAATTATAAACTTGCAAGATAAACCCCCTGCTTAAGAAGCAAGGAGCAGGAATGAATATAGATAATCTAAGGCCAATATTACTAACTTCAAATGTTATAAAATTAATATAAAGGGTATTGCACATTCGTATCATTAATTTTTTGAATGATAATACATTATTAAGCCCATGTCAGAGTGGATTTCTACCTGGATGCTCGAAATGGTGCGCACATGTTCATTTAGAGGGACGCATTAAGCTTGCGCGACACAGGTGACAGTACGCAGCATTAGACGCCCTTGATTTCGCTAAAACATACGACAGCGTAGAGCATGTCATACTCCTTAACGCTTCAAATCGCATGACTTTTTCTCGGTGTACTATAACATTGACATGTGATTTTTTAAAGGTTAGGAACCTTTATTGTTCCCAACGTGGCTTGTTGACGAAAAAATATAATCAATCAAGAGGTGTTCCCCGGAGATCTGTCCTTTCACCTATTTTGTTTAAGATTTTATTAATCTCGTCCCATTGTGCGATACCGTACAAGTATATGTTTATGTAGAAGACATAGCATTCTTTGCATCCGCGAGTGCCATTCACTCATTACAAAGAACACTGCAATCACACTTAGGAACGCTTGAAGCTTGGTTTGCGTAAGTCTAATGTTGCTTAATATTAACAAAAGTTCCTTATTGTCTTTCAGTTGAATGTACTGGTTAATAATATCTACCTCAAATACCGTCAGGAAATAATTCTGCAAGTTGACTTTATCAAACATCTATGTGCAATATACGACGCACGACTAAGCTGTCTAAATCACTATGATCATGTTAAATCTAAGGCAGCACGCGCTGTTGGCATGATAAGCAGACATGGCCGACATCGCGCAGGGCTACGCCGGATACTCTAGTAACGATTTATCGCCTGTACGTACGTTAAACTGATACTTGAATTTGGGTGCGTGCTATTCTCGAGAGGAACGGAACACAACATTAAACCCCTAGTTCTTCTAGAGCGGGAGGCTCACGGGAATCGCCTAGCTTTAGCAAATTTTTTAGCTAACGATGTTTTATATCAAGAAGCATGACTGCCTACGCTTCCCTGCCGATTCCACATTGTAACAGTCAAAATGTACTTGAACATTTAGGAATCTTTGAGACGATCACAATTTGTATGTATTAGTGAAATGATATCATTTTTCGATGAGCATTAGTCCCGCCTACATAGACCTCAGGCTGTGCGTACAAAGTGAGTTGCATCCACTAAATGTTTACGTACGCAAAATAATTTGTCCAGACAAGCCCTTGCCTAATATAAAAAATTGAATTTATTGATAAATTTCTATCAAATGAGAAATTCCTGCCTACTAAATATTTAAATGGCATGCTACAGGATCACCTAACACAACTGGGGATAGATCATGTGATCGCAATTGGTGCGTCAACGAATGAGGTGAAAGAAGCTGTGGGTATTTTCTCCGACTCCCTCTCCTGGTCATATGCATTACACCTTCCGAATTTCACACCCATATTTCTGGCTGAGCTGTCAGCTGTTATTTTAGCTCATCAAAAACTTCCTTCAAATTATTCAACAACGGTTATGGTGACTGATTCACTGTCAGTATAAACATCACCCACTTCATCTTCACACACTACTGTAGCCAACACATCTAAATCATTTATCAAACTTAAGCCTGGTGCGGTTGGTATAGGTTCCAAGTCCTCGTCGTGTACTCTTAAATGGAATGGCACACACATTTGCCCGGTTATCTTTTGATGTACCAGCTATATCCGTTATGCCTACTTTGGCTTATGTTACTGCGTCTAGGTTTGGAAATTTTTCTCTTTTCTAAAATTCGACAGAACTGAAAATCCTGACGTCGGAATTTATATTTTGGCCCTTTTTCATGGGACAATAAATGGTGTCCCATACGTAAATTAGAGATCTCCATAACAAAATTACGATGCTGCATCTCACCATTAAATGTTTACGTTTAGATATCTGATCTGGCACCGTCCCCTCTGTGTCCTACCTGCCAGGAGCCCGAAACCAACGATCACTTTGCAATAGCATGCCATCGATTGAGAAATGAGAGGAAGAACTTAAAATTTTCATTCAGAAAATTGGGTATTTCTTTAACTACTCAATATCCTCTCCTACGGGGATTCTTCGGGGGACAGGAACATCTGCGTGGCCATTTGCGACTATCTCTGTGACACAAGCAGGCTATCATGTTAATTCTTAAAATCAATATTTCGATAGATCATTAAATCCCTGATCCTGCGTTCAAAATTATTTTAATACTACCCAAAAGGGAAAAATTTCCTGTTTATATTGTTACGAATGATGTTTATTTACAGGGTGAAACGAGGTCCGAGATGGAAGCTAGAGGCCAGGCCCAGCCAGGGCAGAGTACTCCGAGATCACGCGCACACGCCCTACTTCTTCTTTATCTGCCTCAGTCGCGCAGTGCTGCGACATTTTCCCCGGGGGCAGACGAAGCTCGCTGAGCGAGTTAAAGGGGCCTGTGATTGTACTGCTCGAGTCTGGCCACGTGAACAACTTGCGTTGCACGTGAACGCCGATTACTTGCCGTCACATTGGCGACGACATAGTTCACTTCACTCAAGCGGCTGAGTATAACGAATGGTCCGGTGTAAGTGGCGAGAAACTTGCGGTACAATCCCTTTTTGCGAACAGGTGTCCACAACCAAACATAATCACCGGGAGTAAAGCTGACGGGGATATGCCGCGCATCATAGCGAATCTTGCTGTTGCCTTGTGAGGACAACGTCCTAAGAGGCGCCAGTCGACGTGCTTCGTCAGCACGACACAGAGTTTGGGCGATGGAAGGATCTTCTTGGCACGATAAAGGTAGAATAGTGTCCAGAAAGCTCTGGGGAGTGCGTACGTACAGGAAAAAGAACGGCGCTTATCCAGTAACTTCGTGCTTGGCACTATTGTACGCGTACGTTACAAAAGGTAAGGCGGCGTCCCAATTCTTGTGGTCAGCAGCGACATACATTGATAACATGTTGGTAAGGGTTCGATTGGTCCGCTCTGTGAGGCCATTGGTTTGCGAGTGGTAAGGAGTGGAATGCCGACATGCAGAACCACAAAGCCGTAAAAGTTCTTCAACGACGTCGGCGGTGAATTGCCGTCCACGGTCACTGATGACAACCCGGGGAGCGCCGTGATGGAGTATGACGTGATGCAACAAAAATGAAGAGACATCTGCTGCAGTGGCGGATGGAAGTGGCACCGTTTCCGTGTAGCGAGTAAGATAATCTACGCATACTATAATCCAGCGGTAGCCAGCTGACGTCTTTCGGAGCGGGCCAAGCAAGTCGATGCCGACTTTTTCAAAGGGTAACGTCGGTGGCCTAACTGGTTGTAAATAGCCTGCTGGGGCCGTCGTCGTTTGCTTGTGGCGCTGGCAAACAGTACAGCTGGCGACATACTGTTTCGTTGTTTTCCAGAGCTTGGGCCAGAAAAATCTCTGTCTAAGTCGGTGTAGTGTGCGTGCAAAGCCAAGGTGCCCGGACGTGATATCGTCATGCACGGAACGAAGGACAGCAGGGCGCAGATTTTCGGGCAGAACTAGAAGCAATGAGGGACCATCCGCCGAGTAATTTTTTTTTTGTACAGCAAACCATTACGAAAAGTAAACGGTGTTGTTCCTGCTGGCTCACGTGCAGCGGCCCGTAGGGATTTCAAGGTAGGGTCGCAACGTTGCTCGCTCTCGAAGGTACGCAGGTCTGGAAAGTCGGAAGAGATGGAAACTAGGTAGCCATTGAAGTCATCATCCTCAGCTTTAGTGTGCGGCGAAGGGAGACGTGATAGGCAATCAGCATCCGTGTGACAGCGTCCGCTCTTGTAGTTAATTGAAAAGCTGTACTCTTGAAGCCGCAAAGCCCAGCGGGCCAACCGACCAGACAGGTCACGCAGCCCAACCAGCCAACAGAGTGAATGATGGTCAGTCACTATCGTGAATGCGCGGCCATGTAGATACGGACGGAACTTCTGAATGGCGAATACGACTGCTAGGCACTCGAGTTCAGTAACGGTGTAGTTTGTCTCCGCTATTGTAAGTGTCCGACTAGCGTAGGCAATTACATGCTCACGGCCATCGCAGAGTTGAACAAGCACAGCGCCAACACCCGCACCGCTGGCGTCAGTGTGCAGCTCAGTTGACGCCTCCGGATCAAAATGCCGCAGTACCGGTCCAGAAGTCAAGAAAAATTTCAGCTGTTGAAACGCCGACTCGCAGTCAGCATTCCACAAGTATGGGGTGTCTTTGTGAAGGAGAGACGTGAGGGGAGAGGCAAGCTGTGCGAAATTCTTGATAAAGCGCTGGAAATATGAACAAAGGCCCAAAAAGCTTCGCAGATCTTTCACCGTTTGTGGCTGCTGGAAGTCGCGAACCACTGCTATTTTTTCAGGGTCTGGTCCTATGCCGTCTTTACAAACATCTTTACAAACATTACAAACATCTTTATTTCTGTATCTGCCCGCTAAATCTATTTTTTAATTAACATGGACGTTATACTTCACCCTGATTTACTTTTCCGTTTAGGTTTTTCTCTCTGTCTTTCCCTTTAACCTTTAATTACGGGTTTATTGTCCACACCCCGTAGTGGATATGCGCCACAAATGAGGAGCAAGCCAGCAAGGATCCCGCCGGATTGAGCGGGCTCGGCTAAAGTTTGTTGACACCAGGCGCCGGTGTCTGTCTGGTTTTTCTTCACGCACAACCACACCAATCTTTATAAAGCACACTGTAGCCATCTCCAATAAAGCTTCGCTTCACATTAATTCTAATATGTGTCACTTATCTGCATAATTTAATTCAAATATGATTCTGTTGAAAATGAAGCTTGCGGAGACAGGTCAGCGCAAAGTACGTCTGTGTAAACTCTTCCAGAGCACCCCTTAATAAAAAATAGATATCGTCACTCGCGGTGCTACTCCTCCGGTTTCTGGAAGCACAGTTCATTGCCGCCTTCACTTCAAAGGTTACATTTAGTATTCTGACGGCTTGGTTGACCGGCTAGGCAGCCTCGTCATTCCTATCGCACCGCTGGAAAATCCAGCAACGAAGGGTTAGTAATGACACGGTATTTTAGATGGTAGTGTTAAAATACATCTACAGTCGATCATCGATGCTTCGCGCGGAAATTCGCGCAGCAAATGCCTTCGGTGAAAGTTCAATACCTATAGAGCGTGTTCGAGGGTAGTCAAATTAATTAAATTCTACTTGAAGCGTTCGCGTAGACCTTTCTAAAGTACACCACAACGTTCCATTAATTATATTGCTTCGCATGTCGGCCTCACGAGCGAGAACACGGATTTGTGAAGCTCTCCGATCATCTTCACAAGATGACGTGCTAAAGACAGCGCAGGGGCATCACGATAGGAATGTGATGAAGTATGCAAGATCGCTGTAATTTGGCTATCACCTGACGCATGGTTAATGAAAATATTCACGCCTGAGAATTGTGCACGCCATGACGAAGAAAAGAACAAACGCAGCTAAGAAATTTTTAGCCAAGGAAGAGCACGCATGACTAAGAAAAACATCAAGAAATATTAGCATAAGAGGGAAACCGTGGTAAGGACACAATGGGCCAGTGACACTGAGAAGAGTTCGATGCACTGCACAGCTGCCATTTCGAATGGGGCCTGAAGAGATAGAAGCATGACGTTCATCAGGTCGTAACATCGCTTTTTCATTCACTGCGCCATTTCTCCCTGCTGAGCTCCGGCGACAAGACGTCTGAGGTCTTGCCTGTCTCTGAGCGCCTGCAAACGTCACGGTTCTAACTCCGTCGTCCGGATTTTCCATCTGGAGGAAACCAAAACTGGTGAACTGTCCCCCATCTTTGTTTATAAATATTCACTCATTCTTCTACATTGCACATTTGTTATCGCAGCGTCAAGCTCGTTAGTTTCTTCGCCGTCTAAAATAGTACACATGATTGATTGGCAATCTTACTTTTCCGAATTCAGTGATGAACTAGGGATGTAAGAAAAGCGGTATTTTTCGTATTCGATGCGCATTACATTTCGGAATACCTTGTCTCTTTCCGCTATGATGTGGAATAACTGTAACGTCCGCGAAAGTGCAGAAAAAAGTTTAAGCAGTGATGGCCATCGATTCAGGTGAGAACTCCACTTCTATAGCTGCCACAACCAATATAATCTTCTTGTGTGTGCTTTCACATTCGGCGCCGTCGTTGTAGTGCCTCCTGAAATTACACGCGGCAACGTTTCAATTGCCGGTACCTCAACTATTCCCGAATATATATATATATATATATATATATATATATATATATATATATATATATATATATATATATATATATATACAGGGCATTTCTGCAGAATTCAAGTTAGATCGTGATGTACGGCAGTAAAAACTAAATTGTGCAGTAAAATTGTGCAGAGCCAGCGTACTCAAGATTCATGTGAAGTGATGCCTTAGTAAAGTCTCTAAACAAGTGCCCCATATTTGCATATTTTATGCCTGCGCCTTTGCGCAAAGAACCCTCACACGCGTCAGCGTGATTTCCCACGCCGATGCTACACAATGCGACAAACAAGTCGATCATACGATCAGATCAAGTCGATCATAGGCGGTTTGATCCCACCATCGTACACATATTTCATTATTTCTTTTTAGGTTTCAGCTCTCCCGCAAAACTGCACCGGCACCCAGCATCCACGGTCAGAAAAGTCAGGGACCGCTCGCAAAGAAATATTTTTTTTCTGAAGTAATGCATGGACTTGAATATTGCCGGCTGCTAGGTAGCTTTAAATATCGCGCACGGGCACAAAAGAAACTCGGCGCCCTTGCACTCTGTGATGAAGCATGACCAGCAAAGCTGTGCATGTGGGCCCCTTAATGGCAAACTGCACCTCCGCCGCGGGTTGGCCGGGTATTGCACTATCTTCGGAATGGGCCGACGTATGGGGAGTGCTTTATGCTTGAGAGAGATAGAGTACAATTGTTACTTCCAAAATTTGGAAAGATTAGTGGGAGTGGCTTCACCTGTTTCCTCACGCGCTGGAGGTGACCTTTGTCCCATGGAAGGAGGCGGCCTCCAGCGCAGCGTTGATATTTAGTAGGGTTTTCAGCTCTAAGCAAGGCATGATGGTCTCCCAGCCGTTTTTGTTATTGATGTTTAAATTGATGATGATGCGTGCGCGTTTGCATCTTCTCCATACCCATTTCTATTTTTGTATAATTTTTATGTTCTTGTGGTATGTGGGTCCTCCAGCGAGGGCGTCGGCAGATTCGTTGCCGGGGAGGTCTGAATGTGCGGGGGCCCATTTCAGAACATTTCTAACATTTCTTGGTATAGAATATAGCAGTGTAAGTGCATGTGTGGATATTATGCCGATTCTGTAATTAATTATCGCTGTCTTTTAATCACCGCTAATTGTACTCTCACCTTCTATGTGGAGAGCTAGTGCTATCGCGGATTCCTCTGCCTCTTCTATGGAATCGCACGGAATAATCGATTGGGTGTCCTCGGGCAAATTGGTGGCCACTGTAACTGCGGCTTTTCGGCCATGGCACCAGGTAGCGTCCGCGTATAATACCCCTCTATCGTCTTTGTGTGTTCTGTGAAGGGCTGCCTCTTCTTCTATTGGATGATAAGTCGTATTCATGTTGTTTTATTTTAATGCGTCCGGCAATGATGAGTCTGTCCCTGATTTCATTCGGGATAACGTCACATTCGCCTTATCCTGCTATGGCTAGGCTGATCTTTAGTATCTCCAGGATGTACCTACCTGTGTCCCACTGTTTTAGACTTGCGTGTATAGCTGTGGTATGTGCTTCTATGAGCTCTTCTAAATGATTGTGTAACCCCAGCGCCAGTAATATTTCACTATTCGCGGTTACCGGTAGGCCAAGGTCTTGCTTCTAAAGTTTGCGGATGAGTGCATTCATCTTGTTCATCTCATCTTTCTGCCATTTGATATGCGTAGCTTCGTATACTATTCGGCTGATTGTGAAGCGTTCCATGAGCCTCAATCCGTTGCTGTTTTTCATGCCCCGGTGTTTATTTCCCACCCTCTTATCCAATCTTTCGATTTGTGTTGTTTTCGCTTCGATTTTCTGATTTCCCCGCTGTGGCCCTTTTGCGGAATGTGTAGACCCAACTCCCGGATTTCTTTAACTGCGGGTATTTCCTCTTCCCAAATTTTTATTTTTTATATCCGTTCTGCTTTTGCGGCTCTTCCTGCACCTAGAAGTGGGTGCATAAGAAAGAATTCCTGATTTTTATAGAGAGCATGACAGGCCTTAGGCTTTGACCTAGAGTTCTTCCATGGTTGCCGCTTTTTCTAGCCTGGCCTTGGTCTCTCCATCACTGCCTTTCGTTACCCGTCAGGTGACGTCGTCAGCATACAGATTGTAGTTTGGGTTGGTTAACTGATTTAATTATTTCGTCAAACCAATCATAACTGCATTGAATAAAAAGGGGGAGAGAACTGCCCCTTGTGACGTTCCTCTCACTCCCACCACAATTCCCTCAGAGTGGGAGCGCCCCAGGCGTACGGTTGCCGTACTTCTTCTGAGGAAGTCACTAATGTACTGA
This sequence comes from Dermacentor andersoni, assembly GCF_023375885.2. Taxonomy (NCBI): domain Eukaryota; kingdom Metazoa; phylum Arthropoda; class Arachnida; order Ixodida; family Ixodidae; genus Dermacentor; species Dermacentor andersoni. The sequence continues at coordinate 90,440,163 of NC_092823.1, read as the reverse complement.
AAGATTTTTCTCACCGAGACCTAGGTCCTGAATGCCCTTGAGTATGGGGTCGCATGCGTGACATTATCGAAGGCTTCCTTTAGGCCTATTACTATAATGGGTTTTGTGCCTGTTGTGTTTGATTCCTTGGTCTAATATTTGTTGTTTTAGCTGCCACAGCAAGTCTTGTGTAGACAGCTTTGGTCTGAAGCCTAGCAAGGTGTGTGGGTAGATTGCCTCTTGATCCGTACGTATATTGATGCTGTTCATGATCTCGTGCTCCATCGACTTCCCTGTAGAAAAGGTTAACCAGATTGACCTGAAGTTATCCAGTGATTGTTTCTTACCGGGTGTTGGGATGAACACTATCTTGGTTTTATTCCAATAGTCGGCTATGCCCCTCCTGCACAGCAATCATCCATTTAGCTTGTGAGCGCAGTAATGGAGTCATCATCCGAATTTCCTAACATTTTGTTCGTGACTCCATCATCTCCGCGAGCGGAAATCGGGTTGAGTGTCGAGATCTTATATCTCAGTTCCGCTTTGGTGAAAGGGGTTTCGAACTCTTCGTTCGGTGTCCCTCGTTACTGTGCGGGGGCTCTTCTGTTTCTTGAACTTTTCTTTTCCTTTAGCTTATCTGTAATTGCCTCACAGTGCATGTCGGTTTGCCGTATGAGTTTCATGACGTTCTCTTTCCTTGCCCCTTTGGTCTCTTCGGGGTCTAGGAGGTGCCTGACTATGTTACATGTTTTGGGCGTGCTAAATTGTTTATCCATCTCCTGGACTTTTTTTCTTTCATTTCTTATTTAACTGCTGCGTTTCCATCTACGGTCGAAGCTTTCTTTTGCTTCCCGCAGATATATGAGTTTGCTATCTCTGCAGTCATTCCGGTTGTCTTCTGACACTCTGCTGTTGGCTGCTCTCATGTTTCCTTTGAGCGCCCACAGCCAGGTGGTGATAATGTTATTTACCTCGCAGCCCTCTGCTCTTCTTTCTCTGAAAAGGTCCCAGTCGGTGTGCCATTTTCGTAGCATCCTTCATTTATTTCTTTTTTTTTTGTTGCACCACCACCGTTTCGGTAATACAATAGTCGCTACGTAGCGTTCTTTGTGTATTACTCCATTTAGTCGTTTTCGTATTTCTGCTCATCGTGAGGTTGGGGTGAGAGTTTCGACAAACACGGTTGCCTTCTCGCGTTGGTGTTTCTAAGTTGATAATTAATGTCAGTTGGCATTGCTGCATTGCTTTCCGTAGCTACTGCCCTTTTCTGTAGTCATATTTACATCTCCACGCCCCGTGGTGAGCATTGAAGTCTCCGAGGACCACCAGTGAGAAGGTACCGGCCGTGTTCATCACTTTGCGGAAGACACCGAAATTGACTTTGCTTTTAAGAGGAAGCTTTAGCTCGGGCCAAGCTCCGACGTGGCCTATTCAAACAAATGTAAAACGCAAAAACGTTTTTCTCAAATAAACCTTGACTGGTATTATTGATATTTCTTGCATCTGAGAGAGAAGGTTAACTTCTAGTGACTGTTGTAAGAGAAATTTAGTTTTTTGGCCTCAACATTGCTAAAAACATATTCAAAAATTTGAACGTTTGAAAAAAATAGAAGCACGAAGTTGACAAATAGCTCTGCATCAAGAACAGATATCGCGGTTCTGTGGACGGTATCCACTAGATCATTGAAAGCGGACAAAATATATATGTCATTTTATATGTTATGTGAATTTGTTACGTAGTGTACAAGGATTCTGCAAAGGCTGTATTCCGATATTATTATATTTTTGAGATTCATGTGTGATATGTCAACTTTGTCCGCTTTAGATGTACTATTAGATGCAATTCACATAACTGTGGTAAATTTTTTCATTGCTGAGTTAGAGTTGTAAACGTGAGAGCTTGTTTTTCTGAATATGTTCTGTTTTGCCAATTTTTATTAAAAGGTTGACGACCTAAGTCAAAAACTAAAAACCAACAGTTACTATGTTTCAAGTTTTTCTTTTAAATGCAACGAACCTCGTCAAATTTGGTGCACTGATTGCCGAGATAAACCAATTCTGCCGTTACGTGTATTTAGACAGGAGCACCTGACCTAAAGCTTCCTCTTAACAGTGGAGCGGTTTAAGTTTTCGTTTCGCCGTTGAGGTTATCAGAAAACGCAGCCCAGCTGTGCGCCGCCTCGCGTTGCCTAGCAACCACCTGCGAGAGCATCCGGCACGTAGCCTCCTCACGCCCTACGCATGTAGGGTGGAGGCATGACGTCACAGGCGAAGTGAAAGCTCGGGACGGCGCGGCGGCACACCTCTCGCCTCTTCTACTCCGTGCGTACGTGCTGCTGTCATGGGAAGACCTAAGGAAGTCCGGACGCCCGACGTAGAAGTGGCTTACCAGGCAGAGCGCCGTACTGCAGAGGGAGAAGCGATGCGTCGCCGCCGAGCTGGTCCGGAACAACGCGCCGAAGCTGCGGTTGAGGAGAGGCGACGCCGAGTCGAGGAATCCGAGTTTCAGTCCACGGCACGCGAGAGACAGCGCCTGAACGCTCGACGTCGCCGTGAATGCAACCCCGGTCTGCGACTGCTAGAAAACCTCCAGCGTCAAGCCGGCCGAGACACGGGGGGGGGGGAAGGGGGGGGAAGGTAACGGCTGATTCCGGCGCAAATTTTTGGGCATAAAGTTTGGGCATAACTGTCACGTCTGTGACCTGCAAGGGAGCTCGGCGCGTGGCTAAGTGGGACTACGATCGACGATGGAGAGCCTATCTTTTCCATCGCGCCGAGGCCACCACCGACAAACGCCGTCGCCCAGCCGAAGATCCCGGGTTTCGCGCCAGAGACAACGAACGCTGCCGACTGAATCCTCGGCGATGCCGGCAATCGGATCCGGGCCTGCGCGTTCCCGAGAACTTCCAAGCCAAGCCTCCAAATTCTTGGGAGGTGCGAACGGCCGTTTCTAGCGCGAATTCCTCAGCAAGAGTTCAGGCACAGCTGCCGCCTCTGCGACCTGCTCTGGCTAGACGTCAATCTCTCCACGGTTCGGTGAGGCACTTTGCACAGAAGAGCTCTGCCTTGCAAGTCCATCGCGAAGCCTTCCCCGACGCCACCGACCACGACAATGACAACGACAGCGGTCAGCGTCGAGTACGAGGACAGGATCGACGATGGTGACAACTGCTACTGAAGCACTGCACATAATAAATTGTGATGCACGTACTGTGGCTTGTAAGTATATGACTTGCTGGAGCTTGTGTGGCTTACTGGCCTGGCCGTGTATGACCTCGCAAAAACTTGGCAACACTTCGGAAATCTCGGCGACACTTTGTATGAGCCTAGCCAAACCATGCATAACATCGCAAAACTTAGCAAAAGCTAGCAGCACTTAGTATGAACCTACTCGAACCATGCATAACCTCGCAAAACTTAGCAAAAACTAGCAATACTTAGCAAAAGCCGCAATTACCTCTACTGTGACCCAGCCTTGCACCACCAGTGCAACCTGCCCACATTTTTGGCTGGCTGTACACGTTTAGAATAAAGAGACCTTCTGCTCTGTTGTCCAAAGGGAGGAGTTCTAGCAAGACGTTCTGCGTTCCGTAACAGCCGAGGTCGTGCTCAATATCCGCAAACTATCTGGCTACTAACGTCGCAACAATTGCTTTGTCGTGCTTTTGACCATGGAACCTGTAACCCGGCAGTTTGGCTACCCTGCTGGTTTCTTGTAAGGCTATTACATTTGTATTTTCTTCTTTCTCCATACAATTAGCTATCAGTTGCAGGCTCCCGCTTTTCCAGCGAAAGCCTCTATAGTTCCATAGCCATTCCATTGCCATATCTTTTAGGTATTGGCCTTTATCCATGTTACCTGAAACCTTTCCCTATCTATGCTGTCTCCAGCACACCTAGTGTCTGCTAGATTAGTCGACATGGCGTCTATGGCCCCTGTTAGGACTGTTGTTATGCTGTATAGCGACTGTTCCTGCGCCTGTCTACACTACTGTTTGGCTTCCCTGTCTTTTTGCATCTCCCCTTTAATTATATCTAGAATCGACGACATTAGAGCAGACGTCACTTGTGACAAGCTCTCATCCGCACGGATGTCGCTAATGTCGTCGGTGTCGGCAGTTGTTTCTGCCGCTCTTAGATGGTGATTGGCGCCAGTGTCCTCATACTGGCTCTCAAACTGTTGCTCGAACTTCCGGTGGAGGCATCGTTTTCTCACCAAATATAGAATCTTGAATCTTGACTCGCAGTCTCTGTCGCCGATCAAGTCGTCTTCTCCGCAGAGGCAACACTCCCTCCTACACTTATGGTCCAGTGCGAGTTTAACTGTCCCGCAACCGCGGCATATCTTGTTGCTTGGGTTGGGGCGGACGTCGGCTTGGTGCCCAACTCTGCCGCATTCCTAGCAAAAGTCTGTGTTTCTTGTACAGATAACACTGTTCAGACGTACCGCCGAAGCGGACCAGTGTGGGGACCTTGAGTCCCGAAAAGAGAACGATCACGTTCTTCGTGTTCCCCATGCGTTTGGCGGCTAGCCCGCTGGTTTTCCTGTCGATAACGGTCAGATGGTTTAGGTCTTTTCTGCGTATATTCGAGCGCGATACCCTTGATCACCCCGAGCTAAAGGCCCGAGCTAAAGCTTCCTCTTCACGAGCGAAATAGGGCATCTAAATTCCCATCGGCTGCAACGCCACGTCAGCAGCACTCTCCGACGGAGCACATTGAACAAAAGGGTACACCTGCTGCCACCTAGGGTGCCAGGTGTTGTGCGTGAGCAGAGACCCATCGCCGTGACGTCACGTCTCTCTCAGAAGCTCTGGCCTCTGTTCTAACTGTGCCTCGCTAAGGCCAAATCAAAATGCGCCAAAACAACGCCTCCTAGAAAGCAGGCCTGTGCACCCTGCTTGATAACGCCATGTTATATGGACTGACATGTCCATTGCCAAGCCGACCGTTAGGAGGCGTTGCCAAAGCGCCTCAACGCGCTCGCTTGCCGGCGATGGGTACATAACTCGAAGGACCACTGAGTGACTTTCAATTGCACATTAATGCTTTCGCATTCACAACTCATAAGAAGTGCTTAGATGTCCTAGGATTTATTTTCTCTCCCTTAATTAGTACTTGGTACCTACGCCACTTTTGTGCGCATTTCCTAAAGCTTATTTTGCCAGTTTCCAGCTATTTTCATATATTTTCTAGTAAGTTTAAAAGCGCTGCCACGTCCGCTAACATCTAGGCTGCGTTAATAAAGTTATATCACATTTGGTGCCCCTTATCTTGCCGCACAAACACGTTCCTGACCAAGCTCCATATCTTCGGTACATTACCACTGCTTGAAATTTTTTGCGCTCTCGTAGATTTCTCAGCCGTACGTCTAGTCTTGGCAGTGCATCTGGGACACAAGGCTTCTTTTCTGGCCGATGAATAACACCAGCCATGGACTACCTGATTTCCGTAACACATCTCGCAAGCTTGCTTTTCGGCTGCGCCGAGCTAACGTGACAACTCAGTGCTTCATTGTTATCCAGAAATGTTTATACGACTGCCTTTCACTGATGGCGAATATGTGAAAATACGGCAAATGCATGAGACTGGCGAAAACTATCTGTGCGATAGCTTCAAATGGCCCATTGAACGAAACAGCAGGCGTCTGTAGTAGCGAAACAGCACCGAAGGTCTCATTGACAGTGACAACACGTCAGGTGCATGCCTAGACGGTGCAGAGGTGGCGAAAGGCAACACCCGCTGCCTCGCTTGCCTGCCAAGTGTTCCGTGATGAGTGAAGGCGTCGCAGGGACACCACATCACGCTCGCTCTTGGAAGCCGATGTTATACGCGCCTTCCTTGTCCGCCCAAGCCCTCGCCGCATTCTAACTTAACCTTCGTAATCGCTTTGAAGAATTTATTGTATAAAAAACAATTAATTTGAAAGAAAAAGCTTTGGCGGTAGTGAGTTTCAGAACTACTACCCCACGCTTAGAGGCCAAGTGTCTTACCCATAGAGTTTCATACAGTAATCAAAAGAGGGAACTCTGGCGCTAGTGTCTACGGGAGCTGAAATTAGAGTGATTGTACCAGCGTGGGAATTATGGCAAGTAGATGGATTCGTCTAAATTTCGTCCTTCTGGCTTCAAATGGCTTTGTGATTTTGTGAGCTCTTGATTTTCAACAATGTACTGCGTAATATGGAATTAAATAAGCATTATTAAAATTTCCGACGGCATGATTCGAGCACAAGACCTCTAGCACAGAAGCCTGATATTGAAACCGTTAAGCCAAGAACGCATGTGTCAACAAGCGATGTGAAACACCTTTATGAATTTATCGTGGGCATGCCAGTGCCTTGAGACGCTGGATGCGTTTCGATTGGGCCACCTCGACAAGCCCAATCGTTGCAATTATTAGCGATTGTGCGTGTTCGCCGCGCCTTCTGCATTTCGAAGAGTATAGAGTGCTCCGAAATTTACGACAATGAGATTTATATAGCGTAATACGCAGAACCACAAGAACGTTTGAATCCACAAGCACGAAGATCAGACAAATCCATGTACTTCCCATGGGTCAACGACTGCAGCACCAGAGTTCCCTGCACTATATTGAGGGAAACTCCATGGTCTTTCCCACTGGGCTAAACCAGCTCCTCCTAGATAGCACGCCTGCGCACTCTGTTTTATGACATCATGCAACTTGGACCAAAATCTCTACTGCCACGCCTGGCGTGAAGCGAGCGGTGACGTCAAATCACCGTGGCTTACTCCGGAGTGTCCCCATTAGATTCTATGGCAGTCAGTGGAGATAGCGTGACGTAACGAATCGAAGTGCACAAGTCATGCGCTATCAAGGAGGCGTTAGCCAAGCAGCTCAATGCGCTCGCTTGCCCTCGAGGAATTCATAACTCGAAGGAGCGCTCAGCGGCGTTAACTTGGACAATATTGTTTCCGCATTCACAACTCATAAAACGTGCTTAGGTGTCTTCGCATTTTTTTTCATAGTAGTTTGGTAATTTTTGTATTACAGTCCCGGTGCCATTGTAAGATGCATTCGTTCACACTTCAAGCACTAATGTGAAATCTTGAAGAAGGAGCACAGAATTGGACGAAAAATAATTGAACCAGTTCATTGAAAACAAGGCCGCACTAATGGAACCAAACAAACGCACTTATATCCTTCGGTACACTATCAAGGAGATTGTTTTCATGGCGTAAAAAAGCTGTGAATGAGTGCATATAATTTTGGCTTTACTCTATCCAAAAGCTATTCTGCTGACTTCTTTTTTTCTTCTAGTGTAGGATTAAATTTGCCGTGCTGAGAGCCGTAAGTAGGTTCGCTAAGTGCTCTTCATATGTGTATTTTTGGTGAGTATAGTCTATTGGGATTGTATAGTGTGGATATCTCTGTACTTTAGCTGCCTTATTATTATGATCAGGTTCCGGGGTCTTTCTTGAAAGCAAATATTGCACTACCATCTCCAACTACAAAAGAGATTCAAGCCATGCCATCCTGCACTACGTCACGTGGTTTTAGCGTGGGCTCAAAATGGCTATTCCCCCGGCAACCTTTGGGTAACTTCTAAACACGAAAATAGCTCTGATTTCTAGTGGAGACTGAAATAAACATAGACTTAGTACTGTTAACAGTAATACCCGCGTAAGCGGATAATTTATCAATCAAGCATCACACGTGCTGCTGTCAGTAGAAAATATTATATATGTTTCAGTTGCTCATTGCTATAGGATATTCAATTGGCCTCGTATTCTGTTCACAGCGCTTGTTCCAAATTAAAGGAACCTTCAACATGAAGTTGTCCACTTTAAGAATGCTCCATTGGAGTCTCCTATTTGGTAACTACCCTTTACATTTCTTCTCCAGAAAATTTATTTTTTGTGTACTGCGTTACTTTGACTCTTGCAATACACATTTTAGTATAACGCTTCTATATCCAGAATATGTTAGCTATTCTCAGATTCATAGTGCATTTCACAAACTGTAAGCGCACAACGGTATTTGAAAACTTTAAATAAATATTGCATCACCCGTGTGTTGCAGGTCAGCTTCCTTCTAATATCAAATTCACTGAACTATCAAAAATATTCAAACCAATAGAAATGTAATTGCAAAGTTTGAAGTTTGAAAAAAAGCACGAAGGGGAGGGCAACAAAATGCTCGGCTGTAGGATGTAATGAATGTATGTAGTCAGATCGGTCGGGCAATGTTATTCGCAAACAGTCTACGCAACATACTTAACCAATCTACATATCTTTCAGATTCCGAAAAATGAACAAAAATAGTGTGAAAAAATTTTCGCATAACCCCACCTCACAAACGCCATCGACAATAATGTGTTAAGGACTGATTCGACATAGCGACACAAGCTACTGCCACCGTCGAAGTTAGTTACGTATGAGGCGTGTACGGCAGCGGGACTACTCTTTCGCGCTTCCCTAAGAACACTCGGCACCATCTAGTGCCGCGGCCGCGAAGCCTGCGGTGGCATCCGAAATGCCTGGCGCGACGGTGCATGCCAAAGCTGACAAATGCGTCAAGCGGCAACCGTTCTACTCTCTCTCCCACTTCTCTCTAGAATCGCTGCGCAGCCTAGCGACACTGCGAAGAAATCGCGTGGCCTCCGAGATAAGAAGCGCGGCGCACCGGTGCCTCCGAACGCCGAGGTTCATCGTCTCGCTTGCCGCAGACTCAATGGCGAACACTCAGTGATCCAAGTAGGCGGGAGGTTCATTCAAACGCGGTTCATTGATATCCAGTGCATTTGTGGCGCAGTCACAGGTTGCTCTGCTTGAGGTTGCTTGAGGTTGCTTGAGGTCAGGTTGCTCTGTTTGAGGAACCTTGTGACATAGGTTTGATTCCACTCAGCATCGGGCAAACTTAAAGATCATTTTTTTTATTGTAGGGCGACACATTCCAAGCGGCACATACCTAGTTACCCAAGTTTGGGGTAAAGACTTTCAATGAAGAGTGACACACACCTACTGACCATTCTGCTTATCTCTTCTCTGGACTGTTACTCACGAGCACAAAAGGAAATTATGCAGCTTCTGCTATGTTTTCTTCAGCGAACCTACGCGTAATTAATGCGGATGACACTGCCGGATCGGCCCACGATGCTGCCCATGTTATACCCATACCGCTGTCAAGAACAGATGCAACCACAAGTCTTCGCCGCTTCGCACGCGAGCTTACGCAAGCTCTATGCAACACCAGTGAAATCAAGAACGCACGTCTTCACAGATTAGACCCACGTTTGCAACTCCGTCTTCCACCAGGGTTACCACGAGCGGAAGCAACACTTCTGCGCCACCTATGGCTGGGCGTGGCATTCACAAACTTCTATTCCTTCCATATTCGAATGACCGACAGCCCTACTTCCAACACCTGCGGCTGCAAGGAGACGATCGCGCACCTCCTCTGTGACTGTCATCGTTACAATGTGCCAAGAAAGGTGCTCGTGACCGCGTTCGAAACACTGGACAATCGCCCCTTCACAGAGGAAAAAGTTCTAGGACACTGGTCTAGACGGGTTTCGGCACTCAAGGCCTTAAGGTTGTTGCTGAAGTTTTTATGGACATGTGAATTGTGCGACTGCCTTTGACTGTTGTAGCGCAGAGCATGGCGTTACTGTGTGAGTTTTCCTCCTTTTTTCTCTTCTTTCTCCTTTTATTCCCCTTACGCCTTCCCCAGCACAGGGTCGCCAGCCGGTATTCACACTGGCTAACCTCCCTGTCTTTCCTTTCCCGTTTGTCTCTCTCTCTCTTAGGTGTAATTAAGCTCTCCAGAGAATATTGTGGCAAAGCCCAGGGAGCGTTCACTGGAACTGTGTAATAGACCCCAAACGAGGCATGCATTTTGGTATCGCCTTTTCCCTCGTTCGCGCTCAGGCCAGGCAGAACATGCATGTTCTGAAGAAACCCCGACACGACATGCATGAAAGCAGTAGCAGCAGTGTAGCAGTCGGGGGAAGAGGCCAAGAGAACTTTGGTGAAGGAAACCTCTGATTTTTTATTGACTGCACTCTCGCACGATGTTATAAGCATGCCGAACTGAGAGTTGTATGCAGGGAACAAGAAAGTACAGTGTAATCTGCTGGCATCGAGATGACATTGAATTATGTACAAGCATACGAGGAAATATTTTGCGGATCACAAGAATTGAAAAGGCTTACAAATCGGGGGAATACATTGAATACACAGAGCTGAAGCAATATTGAATAACAGCCCTTGTAAACGCGGAGCAGTCTATTGCGTCATTACGCCACATTTTCCAATGTGCCAACGAAATCTGCAAAACAGCAGAACATAAGCGGATTCTCATGTACATGTAGGAATGAGTGCATGGGATTCTGGATTCTAAGACGTAGAGCTTCGGCACAAAGATATAAATGCAGCGTTCAGTGCTAGCACCCAATTTTATACTACCGACGGTTTCTATTTTGCTCTCTTCGTTTGGTAGAAGAGAGCAAATTAGTAGCAAATTGGAAGAGAGCAATTTTCGGCCTTATGAGCTTATGCTGCACGAGCAGCATAAGCTCATAACTTTAAAACTCAGCTCATAACTTTTAAACTAAGCTCATAACTTTAAAAAAGGTGTTATTTGTTGGTAAATCCTGATGCGGATGTAGCTTTGAAACACTGATGAGCCGAATGATAGGCCACTCGAAAACTGCTATCACACTAAAAGTGACATAATTACACCTGTTTTATTTGCCCGCCCCCTCAATTCCAGTGTAACAGCTGTGTAAGCATGTCGGCATTATAAGTTAGGCAGGGTGTTCAGGCTAACGTCAGCTGTTAAAATGTAGTACCATGTAGTACATAGTACTATATCCTACAATGTGCGATTGTGAGAAACACGGCATTCCTTAAGAAGTCCTGTTTACACACCAATATATATTGCGCGATTATTCGGCTAGTTAGGGATAAATGAAGAAAACCTTTAAGTTTGCTTTATTAAATTGAGGTCGTCGCTTTCTACGCAAGAAAGTTTCATTGCGGCTTAAAAGACCAATTATTTGTCTCATTTGGATAGGCTCTTTCGCTTGACGATACGTACACCGTAGTCGGTAGGGCCCGCACGGCCATCCTAACGAAGAAGCACCTCACGACAAAACATCAGCTCAATCACCACATAGAACACGCCCTGGTCGAAATCATCCCAAACAAGAAGACCAGACAAAGCCTATTCATCCTGAACTTATACAGCCCTCCGAGTGAAACACTAAATGATTTCGACCGTTTCCTGCAAGACGTAAAGAAAATCCCCAAGGGTCATAGAATCCTCGTTGTGGGGCACTCAACGCCCGTCATGTGGCATGGGGTTACATAGCTATGCAAAATAAAGGAAAAGACGTTCACAATGCGGCCCAGCAGTATCTCATAACTCTCCGGAACTACCCGCAGACACCAGCGCGGATCGGTAATACCGTGTCGCGGGACAGCAGTCTGGCTCTAACCTTTTCGATGGGAATCAAGCGCACAGAGTGGTCAACATTAGACAAGACCTTTGGAAGGGACAATTACAATATACAGTCTCTCTTACTGCATTACCGGACAGCCCTGAAGGTGGGACAGGCGAAAATCACGAATTGGGACGCTTTCCGCAGGGAAAAAAAACGACGGCTACTATAGAAGCTTTCCAAGAGTGGGCCGAAAGCATCGTACAGAAGGTAGCTTAGCACATAAAGACCATACAACTGACGAATGAGGTCCCGGCAGTCAATCTACACTTGTTACAACTCTGGGAAGCTCTGCTGAGCACGAGGTCGCGGGATCGAATCCCGGCCACGGCGGCCGCACTTCGATGGGGGCGAAATGCGAAAACACCCGTGTGCTTAGATTTAGGTGCACGTTAAAGAACCCCAGGTGGTCAAAATTTCCGGAGTCCTCCACTACGGCGTGCCTCATAATCAGAAAGTGGTTTTGGCACGTAAAACCCCAAATATTATTATTAACTCTGGGAAGCTCGCCCGGGACTCATCAGACGCTGGAAGACGCAAAAGTGTAATAGGAAACTCAAAATGAGGATAGCCAAAATCCTGAAGAAAGCCGAGGTATACGCGGATACATTAGGCAGACAGAATTGGAATCAAGTACCCACGAAAGTGCAAGGCACCTTGAATTAAGCAACAATAAGACGTGGACCATACTCCGATGGCTGCTGGCTAAGATGGAAACAAAGACGGTCACACACCAACACGTCAGAAGACTCATCCAGAACTTCTAAGACACGGAGGAAGATATCGTCAAGGCATTCACAAGCAAATTCCTGGGACACGGCAATGCAGGATGTGTCCACCCCGAATTCCTAGAATACAAGGGACAACCTAATCCATAACTGGACCGGGCTTTTACAAGAGCAGAAATGGTAAAAGCCCCGGGCTATCTGACCAGAAACACTACACCAGGCAAGGACCAAATCAACAATAAGACACTACGTAACCTTGAAGCCACAGCGATAGATGCTTTGGTATAATTTATCAATGGTTGTTGGCAAATGGGCAAGATGCTGGCTATCTGGAAACACGCTAATGTCACCATGATTCCAAAGCCTGGAAAGCAATTAGACATACATAACTTGAGGCCGATTTCGCGGACCTCGTGCGCAGGAAAACTTTATAAACATTTGGTGAACAACTGGCACTTCCCAAACGCTATGTTTGGCTTTTGGCTGCACCTATCAACACGGGATACCCTCCGTCTGATCAAGGAGGAGGTAACAGATAGGTTAAGCACAAGCAGCAAGATAGCCATCCTAACGATAGACATAAAGGGGGCTCTCGACAACGCCTCACATAAAGCGACACTGGTGCATATCAGCCACTTCAATTGCGGAAAAAGAGTTTACAATTACATCAAGGAATCCTTATCCGACTGTACGGCAACAGTGGGTATAAGAAATCTGAGGTCTGAAAAAATCCAGGTCCCGGCCATCGGCACGCCTCAGGGCACGGTAATTTCCCCTCTGCTCTTCAACCTGGCATGCCCTGTATGCGGATTCGATCGACATGCCCTTTATGTGGATTACTTAACCAAATAGACGCTTGTGGGATCAATGAAAAGACAGCAAGAAGCTTTACGGGAGGCCATAGAGAGAACTGAAAGGTCCCTTAGTGCTTGCAAATTATCATGTGCCCCTGGGAAATCATAACCCCTGATTCTGAGAAAGAGAAGAGGGCGCCCCCCACAAGACACGCCAGGTCCTGAAGTAACACTAAATTGACTCCACATCCTAAGGTTAATACACTTCATATCCTTGGATTAGTCTTTCAGAAGCATGGAGCGGGAATTCTCATAGTACACCGACTTCAAGAAACAATCACGCAGGTTACACACCTGGTGAAGAGGGTCACAAATAGAAGAGCTGGATTAAAGGAACAAGATACCCTAAAACTCATACAAGCAGTGGTCATCAGCAGAATCACCTACGGTACAACGTACTTAGATATGAAAAATAGAGAAAGTGACAAGCTGAACATACTTATAAGAAAGGCATACAAATTGGCAATAGGACTACCACCCATCATATCAAAAGAAAAACTGCCGAAACCGGGAGTACATAATACCTGGGAAACATTGGCCCGAAAGCATATCGAAAGACTAAAACTTGGCACTGCCGGTAGAGCTCTCCTCAGAAGACTTGGATACCCTGTCAAAGAAGAACACAACAGTCCATAACGTGTACTCCCGGACCGGAGAGAAATATATGCGTAGCACCCATTCCAACAAACATGCACCCAGAATACAACAAAGAGAGAAGGCAACCGACAGCCACCTCGCTACAAAAAAAAAAGCTCAACAAAGAAAGCAACAAGGCCGAAATAAGGTGCACCGACGCCTCCAGATACAAGGAAGGGGGGGGGGGTGTTGTCTGCGTAACCAACAAGCAGAACGAAGAGGTAGCAGCTGCCTCAGTAGTTGCTAGGGACACTGAGGTAACCGAACAGGTCACTATAGCAATGGACATACGGAACTGCCCATCTGACGTGCCGGTCATCGTCGTCACAGACTCGCAGGCAGCCTGTCGCCATTTTCGGGCTGGAAGAATTAGTAAGAGCGCACTCAACATCGCCAAGAACCAAGACATCCTTCAAACGTACATCGTCTGGACCCCGGAAGACGAATCCTTGGTGGGAAACCAAGCGGCTCACGCTACCGCCCGAAAACATGTACGCCGGCCAACCCCACCAGGACATCGTCTACCCTCAGATCCAGACAACATGACACAAAGAAAATAATAAAACATTCTAAAACATTACAGGAAGAACAGGGGAGAATATCCGCCACCACACATCAAGCTTAACAGAGAAGAAGCGTTCACACTACGCCGACTTCAGATGGGCAGTTACCTCCACGGCACTCTACTACACACAATGTACCCCTCAACATTTACAAGAGACTGCTAATTCTGCAATACACCAAACACCCTTGACCACATGATCTGGGAATGCAGAAAGAATGAGCAGACAATGCCTATCCAAGCAGCAACAGAAGGCCAGTGGGAGGCACAGCTTACAAGCCCAGAACCTGGGGACCAACTTCGGCTGGCGAACAGTCCCAGGCTGTCAGCACAGGGACACGGCTAGTTGGAATAGGGTGGCCGCTCACTTTCGGGAATCGGCAGCTTGGTCTCGGAAATAATGTTTATTCACTCACCTACTACCTCTTACTCTTAGGACACGAAATGCGAAAAACTACGACCGGAATACATGCGCTTGCACCGCAAAACCAACGGCCGCAAAAGGGAATTAAGTGAACTAGCATGACTCATAGACGTAATCGGCGACCATTTGGAAGTGATAAGCCGTCGGTGCTTGCAAGCGCTGACAGTGAACTGCGCGTTCCAGGTGCCGTTCCCAGCCTACGCAAGGACAAGACGGTTGCCGTGTTAGCGCAGCTAGTTCCACCAAATAAGTTTCGCGACCGCAGGTGTCACTGCGCGCGGGCACGTCACACTTTTTAGCCTTTCGCAGACTACGAATAAATGGCAGATAACAATAATTACGCAATACTACCGAATTATAGCTTTGCTGACGTAATAACAGCCTTCCCATTGGAAGTCACGCGCTGAATTCAACATAAAATTATATTTGACGCAATAGTTCTGCGGAAACCTGCAAGATGGAGAGAAGTAATTAATAAAAATAAAATGAGACATCCATCGAAAGGTAGCAAATTACTACAAATAACCCATACGGTTTCCTCGAAAGAAAAAGCCTCGCACTTGAAGAAAAATTCTTCCTGGTCCGGGACTCGAGCCCGGGACTACCGCCTTTCCGGGGCAGCCGCTCTACTATATGGGATAACCAGGTGGCTAGCAGCGGGCAGGGCGAAGTCAAATTCATCAACAACTCGAAGTAAAGGCAAGAGTTTGACATAATAGTTCTGCGGAAACCGGCAAGGTGGAGAGAAGTAATAAAGAGAAAATGAAACATCCAACAAAACGTAGCAATTTTCCTTTGTAGCAAATTGCTACGTTTTGGTGGATGTCTCATTTTCCCTTTATTAACAAAATATATAAATAGCCTTCTCTAATTAGTCCCTGAATTAATACACAAGAGTTTTCTGATAACGGATGGCGACGGACATTAATAATTGTACACGTCACTATTTTTTGAGGCGCTTCGCAAAACGTTAGCGGTGAGACCACGTAGATGAACACTACATCAGCAGATTACGAATTATATTTTACCAATGATGATGAAATTGGGGTTACTGGCGCAAAGGCCACGGATGGCCAAAAAGCGTCAATACGTTTCACTGCTACCGTTTACTGAATATATTTTCAGAAATTTGCCAATCGAGCCCCAAATATAATGTTGGGAGTAATGCAGAAACGAACGCCGCCCCTGGTGAGTTGCATCACTTCTCCTGCAAGATACATAGTAGTTATGATATATCTATACGCAGGTATATAGGAACAAAATTGAGTTAGCTCAACTCTGCCGCGTACTTGAAAATAACGTCGGCGTGAAGGGCGTTCATTGGAGGTCGCACATACCGAGTACATTTGTCGCGCAGCCTGCTAATGCATCGGGTTGCTATCAACGGGGAACCCTTGTGACGGACGTTTGATTCCGCTCAGTAATGGAGAAATTGACAGGATAATTTTTTTTGTCATTGTGCTTGCAGAGCAACACGTTCCCAGTTGCACAACATGCTCCTCGTTGACCATACGTAGCTACCCAAGCTGGCGTCAGATACGCCCCTTGAAGGCCGGCATAAATCTATGCCACATACCCACCGACTCTAGTCGACATCAAAGAGATTCATTGACGACCAGCACGGACCAAATGGTACATACCAAGTGCTCCAAGTTGGCGTGAGCGAGTTTCTTCGAACAGCGCTGCCTACCCCGTCACGCATTTACAGTGATCCATGTCGGCGTGAAAGAGGTTCCTTTAAGCGCGGGACGCATGTACACATAGACCCATATTCAGTGGCCCACGTCGGTCCGGTGATTGGTTTCGAACCCTGTTACCGCAGCACAGCAGTACCATGACCAAGGTAGGCAGGAAAACGGTTAGGTACAAGCGTACATTAGACAGACACAGACAGACAGACAGAAAGTGCGCGATAATTATGCTGAGAACGCTAACGCATTAGTAAGCAGAATGGCAGCAAGAACTCTTACAGAAAGTGTAATGAAGGTTTTTATTTTCCGCATTACTATAAAACTTCATTAAGCGCCTAGTCCTACATACGGAAGATATGCAACTTTGTCTTCACACCATCCGGATATTTGCGTTGCGTTAATGAGATCTGCGTACAGGCATTGCAATTTTCCTCCTCTGGCACATTGACCAACTTGCGCACTTGTTAAGTAGTTGTTGCCTACTCTGGAGAGGCAACCTGGTAGCTGCACATTTACCTGCCGAAACAACCCGTTTCATCCACTTACGGAATGATCATTTCATGGCGCATGTGAGTGCGGAGGAGTTGTACTAGATCGCATCGCTCCTGAGAATATCTACGGTAGCGTCTTTCCCACAAGAATACCATGTTCGCTGTCTGCCAAAGTTGGCGCATTTATAAGAGGGCTGAGCTAATTCTATTATGGCAGTCAAATATTAGATCAAAACAGCTTTAGAAATCAGAAGCGTTAAATAAAGTGCATGACCTCTTTCAATTTATCGCTGATATGTGTAATGCAAATGTTTATTTTTTTAGGCTCTTCATAGCGTTCTTGTTGAAATCTTTATTCCGAAATTTTAACGAGAATATAAATCAGTAATTCTTGTAGAAAAACTTAATTCTTGAGCTAAGTAAAACGCATTATGATTTACTGTCTACCAGTATGTATCAAAAGCAGTTATTTAGGATATACCAGTGCTTCGGTGTTTCTGTGTCCAGTTTACTTACGACAAGGCAAATGGTGTTTTCCATAACTACGTTATCATTGTGCTGCATCAGCTGTCAGAACACAGCCCGCCGCTTCCATTCCAATGCACCCCGTCGGTGTGATAAAGCGTAGAAACTTTGTAATCCTCAAAGGGGCTCACATATGTGCTGCCCCTTTGACGACAGCGACAAAAATTTGACTCGAGTGGTCGTATATCTGATTTCGCGTTAAGAACTAACACCACGTTTTTTGCTCCCAAATGCAATGTAAAAGACGCATTCAACAGTCCACTTTCCTTAAAGTGGGCAAGGCTCTCCCAATAGCGTAACATCTTATTCGAATGAGAAGCAGAGCCGTCAATACTCTGGGGAACGTGGTTACTGAGAGAGACCACTGCTTCTTTTCTACAATCCATGACACCTGCATCTTTTCCCGCGTCTGTGCGCGTTCTGTCGTTGCTGATCAATCTTGTGTGTTTCAGCTGCTATTGCCGTTTTAAAGCAGTATACAAAGCGCTCTAATACAAGATCTACTTATGGAGACGTATGTTGTTGCTGGGAGGTACGTCTCCATCAGTTTTCGAGTGCATAAACCTTGCAGCGAGGTGAGACACGCCCAAGTTCACGGGAAGCTGAGCCTGTCCTGATTACATAATTTGCGGGAATTGGCTAGAGAAGAATGTATGGTTTTCTTTTTTGTGGCTTTGTTCTGCCCTGTATGACATTTTTCCTTTCGTAATTCTGCGCATTATCGACAGGAGGCAATGCCCCAAGCAACTCAAAGCCTGGCTTCACAATCGAGCTCTACTATCTCAGTGACACTTTGCACACGAGACGCCTCAAAAAGGAAGGAAAGAACTTGACGGAATATGCTGTACAATATGTATCTGAGGCAAGTAGAGAAACATTGAAAGTTTGCTTAGAATAATTTTGATGCGTAAGCACTCTTTGGCCAGAACCTCAGCAAAATCTGCCCGCCCCATGACGCCTTACACCTGCAAAATAAATGCATAAATGCTCAAATTAACAGATGCAATCGTTAAAGCAGTATGATAGCAGATGATTGCTAGCGATAAAGAAATGCGTCTGATCGGGATTCCAACCACGCACCTCAGCGCGGTAGGCAGATATCTGTGTGAGCCACGTTACATTCAGGGGAGTGGAGGTTGTTTGAGCTCAGTTTACACCACGCCCTATTCAAGTCAAAAGCACATTAAGAGGTTTCTTTCCGTTTTCTTAGTTTCCTACAGTCCTACAGTAATGCGTAAGTGAAATGTGCCCACCCCGTGAAGCCTTGTACATGCAACACAAATGCATAATTGGTCTAGTTAACACATGTAATCGTTATACCAGTATAATATTTGATGATTGGCAGCGTTGAAAAAAAGTCGTGATGTGACCGTAGCGGCATCTATATCGCATCAGAATAGGAAAATAGAAAACAGTGGTGGTGTTAGAGTGTTTCCGTTCAGCTAACACAATATACCTGAAAATAAATGCATAATTAGTCAAGTTAACATATCGTGCAATAGTGGATGATTGGAAGCGATGCGTAGACAGGCATAAGCTAGCTAAATGAGTAAGCAAAAGCGAAGTCGCAGCGGAGCCAAAGAATGATTGCACGTTATTAGACACTTCTCCAAACTCCTACATCGTTTTCTTTCTATATGAGACCTGCTCTTCGCCTCATCTAACATTTACAAAAGACGTTGGATTATGCTACACGACGACTGCAGGGAAGAATGTATTACTCAAGACAGCAAAATTTTGCATCAGATTACGTCAGATTTCTATTCCTACTTAGGTATCAATTCTTCGACCACCTAATATGGAAAGATAAAAACTCCATTTCCGGCAAGACAGTGATGGACTGGATAAGCTCGCTAGAAAGCATTAAGTGAGCGAAGTGCTACCACCTTTAGATATATAAATGCTTCGAATTAAATAGAGGTATTATCAGTGTTCTGACTAAAACGTTAAACATCCGTTGTCAATCTACGCTGTTTAGAAATGTAGCGTGACAAGTATACTGCAACAAGGGCCTTTTTTAATATCTCAGATGGAGAAGATAATCAGGCAGTTTGAACCTCCTGGCGCAATAATTTTAACAGGAATTCAAAATTCTAATGAGGTAAGTTCTATTCCTCTTAACATTTCTTGTATAAATCGAGCAATCTTTCAGGAAATTGAAGAGTACATCGCATTAACAAACGGCGGCGATATCAGGTGCAAACTAACATTGAAAAAACTGGCTGATTATGCGGCGACGCACAAGAATATGTCAGAATCAGATTTAATAATGTTGGTAACAGGGTAAGTATCCATTAATGTTTTCCTTGCACACCACTCGAACATTCTTTATCACGACATTCAAATTCACTTTGTATCTGCTTGACATAAAATTGTGCGTGCTAATAATATTTGCACTGTCATTTAGAGAAAAAGGGCATAAATTATCTCTCCTCTACAAGCAAACACACATTACTATAAATATATTTTTGTTGCGCTTACAACACACTGCACTAAGACAATATTAGAGCGAGCTCATTTTTCATCTTCACCATCTACAATGTTGAGTGGGACAGTTACGTGCTAAATATGCTGCGATGCTATATAGCACTAGCTAGAGGAAACTGGTGCAGAATATAAGACACTGCTATTCGAAATAACCTTGTTTTGTAACATAATAATGTAACCGTAATTATACTGATGTTTATCTATCTTCTCAATGTTCCGTATATTCATCTTATTATCATATATCTTTCATCTGCACATTTAGCCTGCCACTGTTGCTTTCTATTTTACTTTGTAGTCTACTATGTAAAGGAGGTTCCAATTCAGTCTTTGACTGTTTGACCTCATTCTACATATTTTGACACGTAAAGGTTCTTGAGAAACAATAAAAATTATTTTATTGATTGACTGATTAATATTTGCATGTCAAAATCCATTATCAACCAAGACTCACTCCACCGACGCCCATTGCTTTGAACAGAAGCTGAGAACTCAGCGAGACTGCACTTCTACTGCAAGGTAGCACGTAGAAAGCAAAGAAATGCTTCTCCTGTTGTAATTGAGCGTCCAAGTAGAACGTGCACACTGTAAATAAACGTGCCATAGATGCACATTCTCGTACACATACCACGTCACAGCATAACTGCACGTAAGCTCTCTACAAATGAAGTGATAAAGAAAATGAACAACCGTACTTGCAAGACAACTGATAAAAACTACGTTGGTGACAGAAAAGCTGTGTATAATGCTGTTAAATGTCGAGAGTCTTCAATATTTATTATACATTTGGCTGCAAAAGGCTGTGAAACTGGACTATCTGGTAATGCAAGCTTGCGATTAGAGCTCGGGTTGTGCTCGCGTTGTGTCCATGTTGTGTATTGTATTTGAGTCCTCGTTTTATTTGCGCTGTTGCCACCGCAATACACGTTTGGCTAATACAAATCGATGCATGCGTGGTCCAGAGTGCAGAAAAATTTAAAGTGAAGCAAAGGCAATAAGCAGTCAAAAAAAGAACTACGAACAGCCAGCAAATGTAGCTAATCACCGCAAAAAAATGACATCTTTAAGGTTATTCTGCGACAATTTGTCATTATCAATACTTCGTAAGAGCTAAATAACTTTATAATGTATATAAATAATGTTCTGGCTGTTGCGACTCTCTTGTACACAGTACTGTTTGACTTAAGTGCGAGAGCACATATTTGCATTAAAAGCGGTGCGAGATGCTTCATCAACACTGCTATATTTGCAACCTTTTCTTTACATTTTTAGGCGAACAATAAGTTGTAAGACACCCCGGGGCGAATTAACACCTGTAAGAGGTACGCTTCGCTTGCATATTTCATATTTTGTACAACGTGTGGGAACACTCAAAATTTCATCTAAGAAATCGAATCGCGTCGAATTTTCCGAGTCCTCAAATCAAATAATTACTAGTTGCGAACGCGGATGTATCTCGAATTTCCCGAACAGTCCACTTGGTCAACTGTGCACAATATACCACGACACTCAAACAAAAATGCGACAACTTTCATCTTTTGATGTGCACACAGCATAGTGGCGCCCGCTTCGTCGCTGATAAAGCCATACTTTTCTTGTTAAATGTAATTATACTCTAATCTTTTTTCGGATGTGGCAATCGTAAATGTTATTTGTCGTCATCACCTCCGTGCTTCTGGTCCAATCATAATATTCATGACTAAAATAATATTTTAAGCATTAGTAGCACCATCTCGTCATGATCACTCCTACAGAAAATTGCTGTTTTCACTCTGCCATCGCCTGAGACGACGCGTATTTCAAGTATAATGTCGGAAGTATATTAACGCGTTTCATTGACTGCATTTGAAACCTGAATCAACTTGAACGTATGCTCCAGAGCGTTACCGGTTTGTGAACCTCTCGAGTGCTTGTCCGAATAATGCTTTAAATACGGCGTCCTGGAGGGCAACAGCTGTGTAGTTGATACGTAATGTTGTTCAACCTATGGAAAGTGGGCTGTTTTATGGACCTTAAAATAGAAGCGAATAAATTTTACCATTGAAGCATACCCGGACGAGTCAACTCCACAGATGTCCACGTTGGTAACATGAACAAAATTTAATAAAGCTGTGTAGCATAGCAGCATAATAGGTATCTCATTTCCTATCAACAACCTATGTATCTGAGAAAAAGAACAGTCATCTGTAATGCAGGTATTTAATTTCTTAAAATTCTCGGTTCGGAAATTCCTTTAGGTGAACAACTTCGATTACTCAAGACAACAATCAGTGACTATGAAGTTCAGAACTTAGCCGATGGTGAACTGGCATATTGAGTTGACAGTTTAGCAATTAAAAGTCTCCTCAAACTACGAACACCTAAACAGCATTTTGCGTCATTTGCTGAAGGTAATCAGGCCTGAAGCGTATTAGCATTTCTCCTTCAAACATTACAAATACTCAGCAACAAATAAAATGTCATAACACCTATTCTGATAAATGATACTAATTTTACCATAGCTATTAAAATTTAAATACAGGCTTATAGTCGCTTGTAAAGTAAAAGCTGCATTCAAACTCCAAAGAAGAAATTAAATCTAATATAGCTTCAGCAATAGCCAAGCACACTTCATATGACTGCAGAAGTGAAATAATAGTTTAAGGAACTGTTCAACGAAACCATGATACCATGAAATAAAACGTATTTGATTGATCCATTGATCAGTTTTGAGTACTTTCGATTTTAAAAAAAAACTAATTAAAAATTAGAAAACTTCACGTGTAGTCTAGCCGGTAAATACTTTTATTACATATCACCGCCATAAGAACCCCAGTGTAGCGAATTTATCTCCTGCACGCTTCGTTAATACATTAGTATCCTCCGCATTTGTCATAAACAGGAGTCGCCCAACGAAAAGGAATCTGCAGGAAAGATAAAGTAATTATTGTATCGGACTTGGACGCAACCGAACTGTACATCAGTTACAGCAGTGCTGCTCACGAATTAGCACATTCGTAAGTACAATAAGGAACCCTCTTCAATATGTAGCGGATTTTTCTGAGTTCATTTATTGTCACGTTTGCAATGAAAAGGTACATGCGTTCGGAAAGCATCACTAAAACAATCTTATGTACAATGCTGCACGGTGTACACAATATCAATTAGAATTCGTGAATTTTCGGCGTTTTGCACATCAATTTTGCGGGCTCGTGGTCTCGCGTTTTTTTTCCGCCACGCCGCTTTCTCTTTAGCCAAAAAACTGACCATGCGATTTCAAATTTAACAACAAATTAAACAGACATTTGTGCTTCTCGCCCGGATATTTCGAGTAACTGTTACAGTGACTACGAGCTTAACTATAAAGCATTGCTGACAAGCCTGATGTAATGTTGGTATCGTACCGTTAATAATTGTCATTTAACAGTAGTATCGCAAGGTCACGTATGTGCCACGTTACTGCTACCGCATAAACACACGCGCTTGTGTGAACTTCAAGACATGGCTTTGACTGATAGCAGTTTACTGCCTGCGATATGCTGAACGTATGTTTTCGATAATCATGGCCGCACCTTCAGAGACAGGTCGCCCCTCAATCAAGAAGTGAAGGGCTCTTCAATTCCTTTGTTACTTGTGCATTCCAGAAATGTATCACACCTGCCTTCTAGCCATAGAACACAACGTATGTGTGCGTGTGTGTGCGAGTGTTTGTGTGTGTGCGAGTCTGTGTGTGTGTCTCGAGGATAGAAATATTTCCCATTTGCGCAAGGTTAGATATTGAAAAGTTGATGCAGTACCAAAAAGCAACTGTTTTAATGCGATTAGCATTCCTGTGATACGCTTAAATTAAGCACTTTCAGTTTTCAGTGATTCTAACCGTTTTCGCAGGTAGCAATGTGGGTAAGGGGGCGTGCTTCGGCCGGAGGCAAGCTGCTCCCCAGCCCCTGTGCAATGTAATCCGCCGCGCACGCGGAACGAGTGGCCCCACTCTCGCGCGATGTGGTGGTGGACCCGTCCGTCTTTGCATTGACAGCCTTACGAGGTCGCAAGAACTGGACGGCGTGCTTGCTCCCGGACTCTCAACTTTCTTTCCCAGTGACTCGAGGGAAATATTTGAGTTCAAACAAACGCAAGCCGTTTCGTCAGACACCAGAAAAAAATCACTTCTTCCACAAGCAGCTGCATGAGCATGAAGAGAAAGAAGACGACGGGTAGGCTTGGAAGGTTCTAACCGAGCAGAAACTGCAAGGAGGCAGGCGACCGTGCACCGAAGCTCATGCAGCGATGACGGCGGATGCTCGTGCCACTTTGTTGGACTGAATGCGCGAATATGCGAGTCTGCGCAGCGCCGAAAAAAACGCTGGTGCACCGGGCCGTCAGCTTGACACCTTAAGGCTGTGCTGCAACAATTCAATTTGGACCTTTCTGCATACACTCAACCATCGTTCATTTCTGTACGGCAAGTGTGCAACTCCATGGGCGAATCTGGTATTTGCTCACTTGTCGGTCACTCCGTCTTGAGTGCCGTATCTATTGGTCAACAATCAGTCTTGCCCTTGAGCATGATCTCGCGCACTATTATGAACGACTGCTGCAATATGGAGGACCACGTGACTGTGCTCGACGAATGGCAGCGCATCGGCACGTGAAGTGTCGCTACATTGCTTCAATGCAAGTCGTATTATCCGCGACAGTCGCCGTGAGATGTGTTCCACCGTAAACTTTTCAAAAAGAAGCTTTGCTTTGCAAACCTCGCCGGAGTTCGTGACCGTGAGCGCTGTGGCCTGGTGTTCCCTTTCCCAATAGGCCAACCAGTCATTGTGACGCAAGCGCGCGGCGTGCACCGCTAGGTTTCTTGCGGCCCCACTAGACGGCGCTCACCTCCGCGCTTCCGCGGCAGCGGTGGCGCTGGCCCGGGGAAAGAAAAAAAATAACCAGAAAGCTCGTGTGCGTGTGCGTGTGTGTGCGTGTGCGTGTGTGTGAAGAGCTTCTACCGACTGTGTGGGAGTAAGTCGAGGTTGAAACACGTAAAAAATGTGTTTGTCGTTCTGATCAGTGAGCGACTTTGTCAATAGTGTTTTTACAGACACATGAGACACTTGCTTATACAATTGCCGCAGCTTTGCGCAACTAGTTTGAAGAAGTTGTAACCAGAATTATAAAAGATGGTAGAATTGTACACAGTACAATACAGAACGATTTGAAAAATAATAAAAATATTTGAGGAAACCGCTGTAAAGTACTCCTCGTGAGCCAAGAGAACGATGCCATGCATGTGCTAACGGGCACCAATGGCCCAAATGAAACACATTTCCGGGAAAAGCACACAGAAGGGTTACAATCTGCATGTGAAATACACGAGAAAAGGCGTACAGGTTTTCAATAAATACGGTTTTCTGAAGCCATGATCTCTCATGAATCTAAAAAATAAACTCAACATAGCATTGCTGCTACATTGCGCAGTTTGTACACAGGGCAAGAACTGCTTTTCAAGAAGTTGCCAAATTGTCGTCACCATCGTTAGCCGACCGCATAATTATCTGCTGGCTAATGGTCGTGCGACAGTGTTTGTGACTTTTTCTCAACTAATTCTTCAGAGCATGTTGCTTGCGCTGTGGCGGAGGTCTTCGAATGACACATTTTATGTATTAATTCTGCTTCAAATTCCCTGATCGCTAGCGCCAATATAGAGCTCTTCGTTCCTCTTTTGCACTGTGGTTCTTTTTCTTTTGCGTTCTTCCTCTGGGCTCACTCTTGCGTGTTAAAATTTTTTGCGCGATGCACTCATTTTCCAGAGCTTTTGTTTGCGCTCCACTCCTTGATTTATAAGTAGTGTACAGCTTTTAGTGCATGCCTTATTTTGTATTGTGTTGGCATTTACCGGCTTCGTGCTCCGTCTCTTGCTCCTTTTCAATTTAAAATTCTTGCAATACCGACATTATAATGTGTGTCCCCTCGTCCTTCTACTCCTCTTCATCAGCAAAACGTTTTGCACACTTAAGGGTGTCAGTTCTTTCCGAGGTATGACCTCATAATTCTTTGCAGGGGCAAATGAAGTTTTCTGGGCGACATTTCATTTGCAAATAATTATGATAAACATTGTGATAAACAACACCAAAACTGTGGGAAGTAAACCTAAATAGTCATTGCCCTCAAACTATCAGGACAAATACTTCAGCCAGCCGCAGGAAGTCGGAATTGACAACTTTCAACTACGCCTTCCACCATCGTAATTTTGATTCAGCTCTCTCATGTGCAGTAAACATATTTTTTACAGCCTTCAGGGTAATGTTAGCCATGTGGCGAACAAGCACCTTAAGTGGCACAATATGTTCATTCTGCTTTATGTTCTTGTGTTCGAGCTATTGTTTTTTTTAAATATAGTTACATACAACTCTTTCTATACAGCCGCTAGCTGTATAAGATATCTCACACCGACATCCAGGGGTTCGATTAAAATCTGTACAAATCATAAACTGAAGCGCCAATACACTATTGCGTATTTCCTTTATGTAGATGCAAAGCCAACTTAATGTGTTGACCACGACGTTTTAGAGCTCATTTGATGTAAACAATAAGCCAGAAATTGTTATACTACTTCCGTTGCACGAGGCTGCCAAGGTCACCTGTTTTGAAGTGCGCATTACTTTTTTATATCAATTATTTTAGGTGCTTTAGCTACACCTTATTTTAAGATGATCCGTCTCGCGGTAGCCGCTCGCCCAAATTCACATCTTTTTCAGTCTGGGATCTCCTCACGACGGCGCTGAAACCTCTAAAGACTGCTCAGCTGAAGCGCAGTTCCTAATGTCACCCGTTGCGTCTCGACGCAGGAAGTCAACTCCCTCCGCGTGCACGAAGAAGATCATCGCCGAGTTTTTGAAGTAAGTTGTCTTTATTTATACTTCTCATGGCCTAAAATGCTGAGAGAAAAAAAACGTTGAAATATAAGTCATTAATAGCATGCCGCTTAACCTAAGGTTTATCCTCAATATATTGCTTAGGCATTGAGAGTCGGGCCGCGAGAGGTCGTCCTGACTCAAACTTTACATGTATGCCAGCTCCTATTCCCCATAGTTGCGCCGATACTGCAGTTTCCCCGCCGTGGAGATAATACGAACAACTTTATGTGGCTAGTAACAACGTTAAATAGGAACTTGGGCGCGCGCTTAGTCTTCGGCAGTACTGCCGACCGCAGTCTGTATATGAAACCCGCTGCTCCAGCTCAGTGGATGTAGTGTCACCTGTTCAGCCCGAGTTCCTGCGTATTAGTGCCCCCCTCCCCCAAAAAAAGATGGGGCGCATGGAGGGGGGGGGGGGGGTGGTTGAGTGCGAAAATTATCACGTCCTGTTCATTGGGTTCGGTGTAAAATATCTCTGGGAATCATGCCGTAGAATTTGTGAGCAAAAACATTACGTCGCGGCACGGCGATTCCAAGCGCTTGCTTTCAGCTACAGGAATCTTGTTAATTACAGGGTAAGCTGTTATGGGCTCATTTCATTGGCTGTTTCGGTTGGCGATGGTATACGCCGCCACCGGTGCCCAGTGTCCGTAGCAGCTATCACCAGCAATAAGAAAAAAAAATATGCCGTGTTCCCGCCGGGATGTAACCCGGGCCCGCTGTAGGAGAGTCAGCTACTCTAAAGCTCTATACGGCTAGCCGATTAGTTCTTCCCTACGTCCGTCCGTCTGTCGCCTGTACGCCGAAAACTCCTCCGGCGCAACCCCATGCGCATGCGCAAGAAAAGGAAAGATAGGCGTGCCATTGGCTGCGCCAGTAGTGACGTCGTTGCCATCCGTCGCAACTGAGCGCGCCCGCAGTAGTTTCTCTCCAGCTGGGAAATGGGTAGGCCACTCGTCATGCGTACTCCTGGGGAGCAGAAAGCTTTCGATCAGCAACGCCGCGAGCGGAGCCGGGAACGAGCTCGTCTACGCCTTGTCGATGCTGCAGCTTGGGCGCAAGAATAGGCTCGTGCAGCGAAGCGCAAGCAGAAACTGCGTACTGAGGATGCGGCAGCCTACCACCGCGCCGACAGAACATCCGGGTCTCCGACGAAGAGAGATGGGGCGACAGAAGGAGAGTGTCACTTGCGAAGAAGAGGAAGCGCGGGTCGAAAGCCGCGCACTCGGATGCGTGGTGCGTCCGGAGCGGGTACCAATTGAACAACGCCCGGTTACCACAACGGTTTACCGTAAGGTTAACATTACATGCCGCCGTACACAGTTTCCCGTGGTGCAGGCTACTGCAATAACGATTCAAAAGCCTCAGGATGGCGCATATACTAGCCTCGTTTACGCATACAACAAACGTCACCCCAAGAAACTTGCGTACGTGGCACTGAGTCGAGTCACTTCACTCGACGGCTTTTACATCATCAATGCTGAAGACCACATCACATTTTACCAACCCACTTGTCGATCAACCCCACCGATTTGCAATCTGCTCCATCAACGTACGATATCTGTGGTTGGCCACAGGCTTGACATCATGGACGACAGCGTATTAATGCGAGTACCCCGACTATGTTTCTCCGACACCTAGGGTAATGCACTTGACATCACTGGCTACAGGTGCGTCGTCCCGTCAAATAGCAGGGCACACCGGGCCTCAAGTGTCGCAATATGTGAACGCGGTAATCAGTGTGTGCCTTTCAATCTCGTCATATCACCGGAAATAGAATGTGCCGACGTGTGTGCAGTGCGTGATTCGTTGGGCATTGTGCTGGCTTCAGTGAATGTGCCGCCAAGTACTACACGCAGGAAGACGAACTTTCTGTCAAAGACCTTCCTTCCTGAACGAGATATGCCCCTAATTTATAACGGGTGGATTGAACGTTAACACAAAGGATCCCTGCAACGCCTGGTTTATCCAGTGTGTCCAGGAAGAACTCGGTATGATATTCGTATCTAATATGCAATGCAGCACCTCGCGAACCGGGTCTTATTCGGGATTTGTATTCACTAAGAGCAAAGTACCCGTACTGACCCAATGCATGTCATTCGCGACCTACTTCTCCGATCATAAAGCACACCTCAGTGTTTTTCACTAACTTTCTACGAATTAAATCACTACTCTTCATATACTTAGTACATGCAGTTACCAACTTCACTCGATTTACCATGAACTCATATCGAGACGCTCCTGCAGCTTACGCTGCGACGGTGCAGCGTGTGCCGCACAGGTCTCCGATTTCCTTTCTTTCAGATAATTTTACAAATGCTCTCCTATCATACGGAGTAGACCAAGCCACTATATCGAAACAGCCTCGTCGTACGGAGCAGTAGTGCAGCGGACTAGTCTGGCTCCACACCCGAACGCATTCCGAACCCTCTGGGACCACTTCCTTTCTAGTGCACTCTACGCGATTAAGAAAACCAAGCTCAGTAAAATGCAGGCGATTCCTTTTTTCTGTGTTTATGAACGCGTGGCATCAGTTGCTTAGACACGTAACCTGGATTCACCTGGGACAGCCTGGTCCACTTTCTTGTTAAGATAAGCAAGCGCCATGTTCACATCACGATATATCTCCTTGAAGTACCACGCTGTTTCATTTTTACATGTGGTTCAAAAAACTGGCCGACAATTACGCTTCTTGGTAATGCGATCTTTGAGCCCAGCTGCTGCCTTATTTCAACAACAGGCGACCGCATACAGAACACGCTGTGACGAAGCAAGGCGGTTCTGCGTTTCGGATTGGGCAACACGCACCGCGATCCGCCGCTATCAAGCCGACGCTACGGCGACGCGCCATCCGCCATCTTATAGTGGGCCACCGCCGCGGAGAAGGGGGGAGATTAGCAATTATTATTTAATGTTTCTTCTGGGGTAAGATGAGAAAACGGGTGGAGAAAAGGGGTATTGAGTAGAAGTCACACACTCATTCACTCACAGACAGGCCTCAATGTGACCGCACAAGGTTGGGGTGGGAAGTAGGTGTAAGGGGACGTAACGCTATAACTGTCTTTCGAGTCACCGCAACGACACTGCGCCAGGTAAGGGAAACTATGGGACAATAGTGAAGGCGGGAGGAGGTCAGCCAGGTGCAAGCACTGCCAGAGGCGACAAATGCCACTGAGACATGCGCCCTGCAAACGGAGAAGCGAGAGACACGGCCGAGAGCCGTACAGCCACGTGACGCGGAGACGGGGGAGCGGAGAGCAGTGGATCACGCGCGAGGTGTCAAGGAACGCCCGCCGCCGGAACCGCGGCAGTGCCGCGACAGCGGGAGAACGCACGGTGAGGGCGGAGTGGACGGTAGCAGCGAGAGTCACCGCAACGGCGCTGCGCGGAGGAAGGAGGCGATAGGATAGGCGAGAACACGTGATCCGGCTTTGGAGGACGGGGGGAGAACAAGATTTGCACCACGCGCGAGAGATGGCAACAGGAGCGCGTGCAGCTAGAGCAGCGCCCGGATGATCACCTTCGTTACGGCGAGGGATGACGGCGCCGCGAAACGCAGGAACGGGCGCCAAGGAGCTGCGCTCTAAAACGTGAGTGGGCAGCGACTTTGCTATTGCCTTTTCTATGTCTCTGGCGGATCGTCAACTGGCTACACATTCATGTCAGGGCCCGTTATGGATTGACATGCCATTGTAGCAACAAACATGAAATACGAAAAAATAAGAGCAGACTGAACGCGTCGTTGGAGCCTAAATTGTTTCGGTTTCACGCAGAACACCTGAAGCTCGATGTTTGTTCGAACAGAAAGGAACGAAACTTAGTCCATCCTGCGCCACAACTACAGAGGATCCAGTGCGTCATGGCAAAAGAAAAGAAAAGTGTGAATCATTTAAACAAGCCGGCGAATACTACTTCATAGTAAAGGTGGGGTACCTTGTTTTCAACTGCTTCTTCCTAACGCACCTATTGCGAACATGGTCTTAGCATGGTGACGTGCTTTGAGATACTGTACATTATCCTGTGGAAAAGAACTACTCAGTGTGAATGTTCTTATCAGTAAAGTAAAATCACAACTGAGGTTGGGGAACCTGGCTGCCAACACAAATTCCTACAAAGTAAGACTTGCTTCTTTATGCGGAAATGTACTGTCTTTACATAAACGTAATTTAAGTGCTATATTGAGCCAATAAAGCCTACGACCTGCGATACTTTCATACAGTAAAAACAGCTTGTTATTACGTGTTATATAGCTGTTCATGAGAATATACATGCTTCGCGTAAACAGGGTAAGTGAGGACAGTAGGCGTTGGATGTGAGACCCAAAGTCATGTAAGAAAGTCAAGGCAGCATAGACAAGCCTGCCACTTGAGGCCGCGGAGGATGTTGTCGATCTGCGCTCAAAAGTGGCAGGTGCGTTGCAGAGCCCGAACGGCACTACACTCAATTCATATAATCCACCAGGAGTAACAAAGGCTGTTTTAGGGCGGTCGGCAGCAGCCATCGGGACTTGCCAGTAGCCGGGGCGCAGGCATAACGAAGAAAAAAATTCGCCTCCTTGTAAGCTGTCATGGCGTCACCTATACGAGACAACGGATTGACGTCTTTGCACGTGATATTGCTCAGCCGGCAGTGACGTTATTGAGCTTTATTGAGCCATCCCTTTTTCCTTACGAGGGCAACTTCTAAGGCCCATGGCCTATTCGAGGGCTGTATGACACCGTTCTGAAGCAAGTCATCAACTTGTTCTGCGACGATGCGGCACCCAGGGCCTGGCACACGATATTGGTGCTGACGTAAAGGAGTTCGGAGACCAGCGTCGATGCGGAAAGCTACGGTTGCAATACGTACAGCCCAAAGGAAGTTGTACGTAATAGGATCTGGAGCGAAAGCATTCAAATAAGGAGACGAGCTGTGCACGTTTCTGCTGCTTAAGATGGGCGTCCACACATCGAGAAAGGGCCTCGGTAAAGAGTGGTCGAGAGGGTTGAACGGAAGCCTCAATGGCCTCAATTTGAAGAAAAGACGATTGATCAGGAGCGACATATTCGGAAAACGGATCAAGTTCGTCAACACTGCCAAGTGACACGCCCGCAGTAAAGTGGTGATGATGTGTCGCATGTAATGGCTCCAGGGTCAGTTGTCGCCAAAGAGTGCCATGACATATGATAATGAATTCTGTAAGTATTATATCTGAAACGATCAAATTCAGTTGCATATGGAGATGTGATGCGGCTGTAAGGAGGCCTCAAAAACGGATTGTTGTAAACTGCGTAAAATATGTAAGCTTCAAAATGATACAATGACTCATGACAAAGAAATGTACCGCCTTTCCACTACTGTGAAGAGGGCTGCAAGCGAACCTCAGTATCCACGGCTCTTCGTTGTCGTAACGCCTCGACTTCACCCTCCCTCACGGCGAGGTCGGCATGTCACGACGAGGACTTTCTCGAGCGAGTTCCCGGCGGCGTTCATCAAAAGCCGCGTGTTCTTCGGCCGAACGCACGACGCACGGCCCGCTGCCGTTCCTTCAACGCAGCATGCTTTTCGGCAGAACGAACCAGACACGGCCTCCACATCTGACTGCCGGGCCTGAAATGGCGCGAAACGCCGGGTGCGAGGCGACCGAACACGCAATCGCACCCTTTCTCTCCTCCGGAGGGAAGGAAAGCTAGTGATTGGCTGGCGCCTTGCGCTTCGTCTACTTTTACATGCATATAAAACCCCGCTTTAAAGGTCACAAATGATGAGCCGACAGTGGCTGAATCGGTTAGCGTGATGTTCGCGCAACCCGACCAGCAATTTTTAATTTCGTGTACCTTGAGTTTCCTCGTAGTGCAACACCAACACCAACAAGAGTGAGGCAATGCAAGCTTCGCTTGAAAAAGGTCATAAATGTTTCAGTATGAAGAAGTGACATAATAAAACGCAAACAAGCACTACTGCCTCAAGAGGGCTCTTGAAGTAAAGCATTAGCTGAGAGGCACGGGCTGTAAAAACTTATGTCAGCGCAGCTACACCCTCAAAGGCAAAGGAGTGCTACACATGACCCGGCGACAGGATTGCTAAGACATTCATCATCATCAACACCTTCATCAGCCTATTTTATGTCCACTGCATGACGAAGGCCTCTCCCTGCGACTTTCAGTTATCCCTGTCCTGCACCAACTGATTACAACTATCGCCTGCGAATTTCTTAATTTCATCACCCCACCTAGCATTCTGTCGTCCTCGGCTGCGCTTCGCTTCTCTTGGCATCCATAATGTAACCCAAAAGGTGCACCGGTTATCTAACCTATGCATTACATGATCTGCCCAGCTCCATTTCTTTCTCTTAATGTCAGTAAGAATATCGGCTATTCCTGTTTGCTCCCTCATACACACCGCTCTCTACCTGTCTCTTAAAGTTACCCCTAATATTCTTCGTTCCATCGCTCTTTGCGCGGTCCTTAACTCGTTTTCGAGCTTGTTTGTCAGTCTCCAAGTTTCTGCCCCATATTTCAGCACTGGTACAATGCACTGATTGTACACCTTTCTTTTTAATGATAATAGTAAGCTTCCAGTTAGGATCTGACAATGTCTGCCGAATGGGCTCCAACCCATTTTTATTCTTCTGTAATTTTTTTCTGATTATCAGGGTCCCCTGTAGTAATTGGCCTAGGTAAACGTACTGCTTCACAGACTCTAGAGGCTGACTGGCGACCCTGAACACTTGTTCCCTTGTCCGGCTATTCATAACTGTCTTTGTCTTCTGCATATTAATCTTCAACCCCACTCTTATACTCTCTCTGTTCAGGTCCTCAATCATTTGCTGTAACTCGTTACCAGTAATGCTGAAGAGGACAATATCATCTCCAAATCAAAGTTTGTTGACATATTCGCCGTGTATTGTTACTCCTAAGCCTTCCCAGCTTAATTACTTGAATATTTCTTCCAAGCATGCGGTGAATAGCTCAGTCACTCTTCTAACCTCACCACCCATTCTCGCCCACTTCGACCCTGATGCCCCTACAGAATTACGTACAGATGCCAGCGGTCATGGCGTAGGTGCCGTCTTAGCCCAGCGTCAGCGTGGCAAGGATCGCGTTATTGCTTATGCGAGCCGCCTCCTAGCACCATCGGAGCGCAACTATTCCATTACGGAACGCGAATGCCTTAGTGTTGTCTGGGCGGTTGCGAAGTTCCGTCCTTACCTTTACGGTCGACCTTTTTGCGTAGTCACTGACCATCATGCTCTCTGCTGGCTCTCATCGCTAAAGGATCCTACAGGCCGGCTTGGTCGATGGGCTTTGAGGCTACAGGAATTTTCATATTTCGTGGTGTACAAGTCTGGCCGCCTGCACCAAGACGCTGACAGTTTGTCGCGTTACCCTGTCGACGACTCCGACTCCTCCAATATTGCCAGTGCTTCTTGCGTATTCTCTGTATCCCAGCTGCTTCATTTCGCCGTCGAGCAACGCCGTGACGCCTACATCAAAGCACTCATCGACCGTTTTGAACACTCTCCGGCCGATGCTGCTCTACGCCTCTTCGTCCTCCTACGCCTCTTCGTCGTAACCTTCATCCGGACGGCTCTGAGTTCCTGCTTGCAGTACCTAAACACCTCCGCTCCACCGTTCTAGAAGAGTTTCACGACGCACCAACGGCAGGACACCTCGGCGTATCTCGAACATATGACCGTGTACGTCACCGTTTTTTCTGGCCGGGCCTTGCCCGTTCCGTACGACGTTACGTCGCCGCTTGTGAACTTTGCCAACGACGCAAGAAGCCTTCCCAGCTCCCCGCTGGTTACCTGCAGCTGCTCGACATCCCTACCGAGCCCTTCCATCGTATCGGCTTGGACCTTCTCGGCCCCTTTCCGGAATCTACATCAGGAAACAAGTGGGTTGCAGTCGCGGCGGACTACGCGACCCGCTACGCCGTAACCCGTGCTCTTCCGACCAGTTGTGCAACTGATGTTGCGGACTTAATCCTACATGATATCATTTTGATGCATGGTGCTCCGCGTCAATTGCTTACAGACCGCGGCCGCACCTTTTTGGCCAAAGTCATTGACGACATCATGCGTGCCTGCTCAATACAGCATAAATTTACCACCTGCTACCACCCCCACACGAACGGCCTCACTGAGCGTTTGAACCGCACCCTTACAGACATGCTATCCAAATACGTTTCAGACGACCACCGTGACTGGGACCTGGCTCTACCTTACATTACCTTTGCATACAACTCTTACCGTCTCGAAACTGCTGGCTTTTACCCGTTTTACCTCCTGTATGGCCGCGAACCGACGCTACCACTGGACACTGTGCTTCCGTCCGCCACAGCTTCAACTAGCGATTATGCCCGTGATGCAATCGCCCATGCTGACCATGCTCGCCAACTTGCGCGCGCTCGTCTACAAGTGTCTCAAGACAAGCAGAAACAACGCTACGATCTCCGTCATCGTGACGTCCATTTTGTGCCCGGCGCCCTCGTGTTGCTTTGGTCACCATCGCGCAAAGTCGGCCTTTGTGAAAAACTGCTTTCCTGTTACACAGGCCCATATCACGTGATACGCAAAGTGACCGATGTCACCTATGAAATCGTTCTAGCCACGCCCACTACGTCCTCCGCTGTGACAACCAGTGACATTGTCCACGTTGCCCGACTCAAGCCCTACTACTCTCCATGCACCTTGGATATTTAACAGCACCGTGACGGTGCTTTTGCTGCCGGGGGGTAATATTACGATATCATTGATCGATGCTCAAGAGACGAGCCGCTGCGAGAACGACGAAGTTGGTCGGTGCTCTTGGCACGAGCGAGTGTCAGCCTGGCTGCCTGGTTCCAGTGTAAATAGCATGTAAATAGCATCTTTCGTCTGTGTCTTTCCATACGTAACATTTCATATATATATATATATATAAATATATCCTGTCAGAATGGCAAACCTTACATGCCATCACGAAAACAGCACATCTAGCCACATAGGTTCCCGCAACGAGCAATTGAACTCGTGAACAAAAGACAATTGATAACACAACATAAATTGCACACGTTGTCACAGCTTCCACGGCAAAATATGAAAGAGTTTATGGCATTAAGAGTAAACATTCTCCGCTGTTTTCCTCGACAGAAATTCTATAAAATAGTTGATGAATGCCTTGTGATATATTTTTTTCTATATTAGGCCAGGTACTTTTGGTCAGAGCTCACTACATAGTTTCTAGTGGAACAATGGAACTTAAGTTTCTCTTAATAAACCCACAATAAAATGTGCTAAGCCACTCACTACGGCGTCTGCAAGTTCCATCAAATGGTAGTGTTTTAGTTGTTTCAAGGACCAAAAAATACTAAAATATCTTAAAAATTGAGCTTGCGATAGTGTTTTCTATATGCTATCCCGACCTGTTAGCTTTTAATGCTGAAAAAAAGTAGTTTAGTGAAGAATAGAAGACTTGCACTAAAGCTTTGCAAGGTGACACATTTGTCGAAGCTTAGCCTATAAGCGAACATTTCAAAAAAAAAAAAGGACCGTGGCGCACACACGCCGCCACACGTTCTGCTGGTTATCCGAGTCAAAATCACTGCAGAATTTAAAGTGCGTGAACCCGCATGTCTTCAAGGCTCGGTATGTTTATGGTCGAGATCATAATTTCGAACTTTCCCTATATCGAGCTCAGTAAAAATGCCAAACACACGAGTGAGTGATGAAGCATGGCAAGTTTTGACAGGCAAGCTTCTTTGTCCTTTTTCAGCGACGCAGCAGTGAAAAGTGAAAGCGTCGCAGTTCGCTTGATTGGCTACGTGGTGCCTGTAACCTTAGAACTAATTGTTTCGAAACACTTTACAAAGGCCGCAAGGGAGAAGAAACAGTCCGGTGTGTCCAAGAAACTCCACAGACAGGATACACACACAGAATGAAGGCAGACATAGATTCATTAATATTTTCCTGAGGATGATGAAGCAAGTGATTGAGCGTAGGTAATAAACTTAATGTATTTAAATAATTTATTGAGCTTTCTGGGCAACATGTCTGTTACAATTATTGCACTTGTACTGAGTGGTCACCCACAGATGTCCTCCTTAAAACTATGGTGTTTTCCTTAGCGTTACTAAACACGGTTAATTGTAACGCCATTATTTTAACCTGCTCAACAAGCTGTTTCATTCAATAATTCACTATTTAAGAGGCAGTCATGGGCGTTAATTTAGGTATTAACTTTTATGAGGCTTAATATAGTCATATTGCTAGCAGCTATATACACTGGACTGTACTTCTGCATTCATAGTTGTGTATGTTAGCTAATTAAAAAACAGAGGTAAGCTCTAACAATATTTCCTGTAGCTGTAAGAATTGATTGCTAAAGTGGTGAAAATTAACGTCATATTTATAATCTTTATTCACGTCTCCTCCTATTTCTTCCACAGTTGGCGAACCAGTGTAAGTTCGTTTGCCTCCTGGTAAACTCAACCACGAACGCCGCGACAAAGCAGCTCTGGCTAAATGATGAAGATGGCACCGCTTGCAACGCCTCTAATCCTGCTCAGGTAACGGCTCCTCACATGTTTCACTTGTAGTTATCTTCCAACTTACGACTAACAGTTCAATGCGAGAGCGACAGAGTGAAGCTTGCTTACGTAGCCTTTGAGTGAGATACACTTGGCAGCGTGTGCAAGTTTGGCCCGCTCTTAACTTTATGTGCAATCCGTACGTTAGTGTACTGCCACTACTGTCACCTAAAGACGACCCACATACAGCGCTTGCACCGGCGTCGGCTGGCAGGGCGTCGAATGGCCCCCGAGGCGCAGCGAGCGAGCAAGCCAAAACTTTTGCGTCGGTGTCGAGAGGTCAGTCGATGGTGGTTTAAATGCTCCAATGTGAGTCCAGTTTTCTTGCGAAGCTTGACACCAACGGAGGCTGCTAAGGGAGGAAGCTGATATGGGAAGTGTGTGCGTGCGTGTTTTCTTGTAACTATGCCCCACTTTTTTTCCTCCCGGAGTCCCAATGTAAAGGCTTCAGCCCAATCAGCATGACATATCACATGGTGTACGAAGCCTTCGTCTAGCGCCTACGTGATTGGACATGCATGAGCGTGAAAACAAAAAAGAAACGTGTTATCGTTGCGCTGCAGAAGTTCTCGTCAATTTCCCATTTCGTAGGGCCTATTCGGCCTTGCGCTACCCTACGTGAGGTTTGCCTACAATTCACCCCGCCATACCACCACCGCATATTTCGTATTCTACGTGCTTTCTTTTTTGGCAATGAACAAACATTAATACTGGACACCCTACTTCCCGCTGCTACAGCGCCACCCGGCGAGTATATGCAGGTGATGCCATCGCTCGTGCCAATCGCGCCAGGTAGCTGGCCCGCTCTCGGCTCTCGGCCTGACAAGCTAACCAAAAGCGCCTGTGTGACAACCGGCATGAAGACATATGCTTCTCACACGGCTATTTCGTTCTCCTGTGGTGCCCGTACCATCGTGTTGCCCCAGAAGGTGCTATCCTGGTACACAGGTCCTTACCGTGTAGTGTGTCAGGTCGCGGGCGTCACCTACGATATGGTTCTTGTCTCTCCGACTGCGCCATCTGCTATCAAGCCTACTGCCATAGTTCACGTCAGTAGGTTCAAAGCGTACTATTCTCACTCTGGGCAACATGTCTAGCTGCTCCAAGACGGTGCTTTCGCCGCCGATGGTAAGGCTACGCTTCTACTGAAGTCGATAGGAAAAGTCGTCGCTGGGAATAGACGACGAAGACGACCGTGTCGTTTTGCATGCGAGCTGTGCACCATATTCTTGAGAGTCTTGCATCTCAATGTAAACACACCATGTGCATGAGCACATGGTGGTGTAAACACACCATGTGCACAATTCGTTTAACAAGTGCTCAAGAGCCTTATATGCGGCCAAGGCTTCAAACGGGCCAGTCGTATGAGGACAGCGTTTTAAACTGCGCAATTTCTAGCATAGGCAACTTAAGTTCTTTTTGCAACCTACAACTAGGAACTCCTTGCATAAAACTTCGGTTGGTGCTAGTTGGTGCGTAGTATTTTTAATATGAAAAAAATTCAGCGCGAACACCGAGGACAACCCTCAAAGAAGAGATGAGACAAGCAATGGCGCTCCTTGGTTGTAAACTACGTCAGCATCATCAGCATCATCGTCAATAGCATTAGCTAAATTACATCTTACTTGGATGAACAAAACCTTGCTTTTCATTTGTGGTAGTGGATTAGTTTGCACCAGCATCACTTAATGTGTACGCATTACGTTTTTTTGTTTTTTTCCAGAAATGCCAGTGGGGATATTGCCGGTGAAACATTATAAGAGCACTGCCAATAACAAGCAGAACGGGATTACTTGTTGAGTAACCATTCATCCTGCTTTACAATACATATTTTAGAAGTTCCACGTAGTTTAGCGCTGAAAGGTGTGATGAAAGAGCCTGTGGCGCTTGCCTTTTTTGTGACTCACATTCTTCCCGATACATCCAGGCACTGTGTAAACGATTCTGCTTCCACTGAGCCACAGTGCTTCTGCTTCCACAATAGAGCCAATGAATAAACTTCACTATAATTCTGAGTCTAAAACTATTTTTACTGCTTCGAAATAGCTGCTGTCACCAAACGATGTACATGCATGAAAGAAACAACAAGCTTAACAGCTTCACTAACATGTGCGTTTCCAAAAACAACTTGGCCTCAGCCGACGCGATGGAATGCTACATACACAGATGTGGCCACAACACAGGCTCTCTGCCAGACTATGCTAGACGCTCGCAGAATGCCTTCTACTCGCACTCAAGACAAATGCGTGGGTGCAAAACTTGTTTTTAGTCGTTCAAAATTTTTGAGTTCCTGGTTTTTGAGCTCCTCGACGTCAACTTTTGCGCGTTCTGCCAGTGCAAGCAAAACATTCCCGTGTTATCACTCTTGGCAATCGCTGGTTGCGTTTTCGATAAGCGGGAGTACCTTGAGTTCCGAAAGAAGGTATAAGCTGCGGGGCCATAGAAATGGTCTTAAACTTGTCTCCCGAAGATTCAGTACACGAGAAACTATATGGGTCACACGTACGGCCGAGCTGATTTTCGCTAACTGCGTCAAAACGCCGGGCGCGACCACTGTGCTTGAAAAGTACCCCAAAAAGTAACGAAGTTAGTTGCAATAATGTTCGGGGTCAGAGAAAGCGCGAAAACTTGTCCCAATAAGATTCGGTACACGCGAAACTAACTGCGTCACACGCCCGAGCTGATATTCGCCAACTGCGTCGCAAAGCCGGGTGCAGCGAGCGAGCCCAAAAACTATCGAAATAACTTACAACAACGATGAGGCTCACAGATAGCGTCGCAAACATCTCCCAGTACGAGTATAACTAAAATTAACTATACGTCCATACCGCCGAGATGTTTTTCGCTAACTGCGTTACAAGTCTCGGTTCCATGCCGTAAAAGCCTATATGGAATTTAAATGCATCGCAGACTGTCAAGCGAAATTCCTCACCTTGCTGTACTCCAACAGTGCAGTGGTGCCGTGTTTAAGTGCAGAAGGAACGCAAGAATACTCCGGGAACACAACGAACGGGAAAGAGACGGTTCGCCGAACAGGCGAACTTCACACGTACAGCCTGCCTAGCTTGCTTCGGTGGCCTGTCTGGCGCATGACACATGCATCTGGCGCGTGTGGCGTTGCCCTTAGCTTGTTGCTAGGTGACGCAAGAAAAATAACTCGCAAAAAGTATAAGTCCATTTATACGCAAAACTTTTTTTAGTTTTTGCGAGAAAGAACTTAAAAAAAATAAAACCTTGTAAGTTCATTTCACATTCTGCGTGACGTGTTTCCCAGGGCCAGTTTTCGCTGAGTGTCCCCGTTTGTTAAATTTCTTTATGATTGAGCCGTGATCGGCAGTTGCCCTTGCTCCCGTTCGCGAAATGTGCAGTTAATGCCGGAGCAGAACACCGCCCCCCCCCTCTCCCTCCCATTGCCCCCGCGGACTTTCGCACGACGGAAGACGGCGCGTTTGCTCTCCGCTTTCTTCCTTCGCACGCACAGGCTTGAGCTGCGATGGTCGGAATCCCTCGCCTGCTTTCTCTCGCACATACGACATACGACGCGCGGCGACGGTGTTGTCGCCAACGGCGACGGCAAAAGATGCACCTGGAGTGTCCATATCATTGTTATCGCAATTATATAGGACTGACACGCATACGCTAGCGCGTAACCTGCGTTTGCGAAATGAAACGTTGCTCTTTTTTTTTTTTGTGAGAGCGCTGCTATGGAGGCGTTCGTTCCAGCGGCGAGCGCCGGCGTGCCTCGTAACCGAGCGAAAGAGCACAGCGAAGGATAAAAGAGCGAACGCAGTGAAAGACGGCGATAGCGAAGAGAGTACGAGGAGGAAAGCTGAGGAGGAGGGTGCAGCGGAACCATGTGGCGGAAAGCGGAGGAGGGTAACGCGAAAGCGTCAGAAGAAAAATCCTAGCGCCGCGCAAGACGGACTCTGCGGCGACGATGGCTACGAGATGGCGCCAGAGTAGCACGCGTCGTCTGTATGGAAACAAAGCGCTGCATGAGCGGAGGTCTGTCTTCGGCTGCTGCTGTGAATCGCGCCCACGCGTCACCCACGCGCTGCCTCTCGCGATTTCCCGATTACCGAGGCCGTCGCGCCGCACTTCGCTCCGTTTGTAATTTGCCGCACGACAGACATTGTCCGCACCAGCCGATATATCGCGAAATCTAAAAACGTATAGAGCTGGGCTCAAATTTCACATAGGGTGTATCGTAATCGTCGGTGTTTTTTTTTTTCTTTTTCCCCCTTCTTTCAAATGACTTACCCTCTTACCTTGCTCCGACGTCATTGTGGCCTCGCATGTTCCGACACTCTGTAACACTTTTAGGATGCACATTATGACTTTTGCAATTTCGTGCAAACAGCGCCACTTGCAACTGCTGCATGCACCATATATGTTAGATGACAAGTTTATGTTTAGGGTCTGATTACAGGGAATCGACCAAATTACTTTATTGACTGATGATTGGGTGCAGCACCTGAAGCAATACGCTTGCTATTAGGGCTACCGTAAAGGATCACTTCCGAATAATTTTGACTACATGGGATTTATGGAATAAAACCTAAAGTAGAGTCGAGCGCTTCTACAACGAAATAACAATTCTGTCCCGGTAGCTGTGCGGTGCGGGACCTTTACAACGAAGTGACCTGTATAACGAATGATTTCGGAGAGTCAAAGCACTTTGTTATAAAGGGGTTCGACGGTGCATCGCTCTTGCTTTTTGGCCCCTTTGGAATGAGATTACCGCGACTGGGAATCCAGCCTG
This sequence comes from Dermacentor andersoni, assembly GCF_023375885.2. Lineage (NCBI taxonomy): Eukaryota > Metazoa > Arthropoda > Arachnida > Ixodida > Ixodidae > Dermacentor > Dermacentor andersoni. The sequence goes on along the minus strand of NC_092823.1, from coordinate 90,398,131 downwards.
CGACTTCGTGCTTAGCAGCACATCGCAAAATAAACTAAGCCAAGGCGGTTGGTGCAGGCACACAATAAAGAAACTACACTGTTAAGAAATATCTCTGTTTGTCCGACATTAGGATACAGCACAGAGAAAGTATACGCAGAACTTTCCGAATTGCGCCGAACTGCGCAAGAAATGATTTGTGGGTGAAGCTTTTCTTTCTGCGCAAGCACAATTCTTTCCTGTATCCTTAGGCACATTTTTAGGCCTTCTTTTCCATTAACAATTACCTAGCATCGACAAGACAATGCCTCTATGAAGTAAGAGAAAGGTACATGGCATTTCGTATTTCTTTAGAGGCGCCATGCTCATGTGGGTGGGCGTCGCGAAAATGAATTTTACAGGAACGTTTTTTTTTCTACACCACGTTAAAGGGCCGGCCTTTTCTTTTTCTTGTGTGGTTCCTCTGCAGGAAGAAATTTACGTTCACTAGTGAGATTTGGTCGCACATAAGATCACCTAACATGCGAAAATAAATATGCTAGCTGGCAAGCGGAGGTCTGAAAAGAGCACCCGAGAATATTTTAATAAGATCTCCTCTGCCAGGGCGTAAGTGCTACACTGTAAATGGAAAAAAACTCTCCGGTGGGAGTATAATGCTTGTCCTCTAGACTGTAAACGAAAATAAACCCGCATGGGAGTTTTTAACAGGTGATGTGCCCTAAAATCTCCCCATCCTTGAATATTTACTGCGATGTATGGGAGCAATACAGTGGCATTCCCTCGTTTCCCTCCGTTCGCTAGCTGCGGGAGGATTAAGGCGACATGACGCCATTTTACTCCGCTTGAAAGCACAGGACTAGCCCGCTTTTTAGCACTGTATATGCTTCTTTTGGCCTCCTAACTTCACTGAGCCCTATTATATCCCATTTACTGCCCTCTAATTCCTCCAATAGCACTGCTAAACTCGCCTCACTAGATAACGTTCTAGCGTTAAGCGCTGCCAGGTTCATATTCCAATGGCGGCCTGTCCGGAGCCAGTGATTCTTAGCACCCTCTGCTGCGTCGCAGGTCTGACCGCCGCCGTGGTCAGTTGCTTCGCAGCTGCTGGGGACTGAGGGCTGGGGTTTGATCGTTGTGTTCATATAGGAGGTTGTGGCCAAGTACTGCACCAGGGTGGCCAATCCTGCTCTGGTGAGGGAGTGCGTTACCGGTTCTGGTCACCGGGATCAGGCCACACTCCAGGCCTGTTTATGCAATTTTATCAACACGCGGATTTCTTTTTTTTTAATCCGGTGGAAAATTGCCGGCACCGGGATTCGAACCACGGACCTCTTGCACGCGAGGCGGGTGTTCTACCTCTACGCCACCGCTGCACCAGTAAGTTTTCACAAAGGCTTTATAAGAATGAAAAGGGGCTGATGACTGATTAATGATTAACGAGTTCAAATACCTTGGCATCTTTCTGTCACCGGAATTCCTCTGACATCGTCATATCGATCGCATCAGGCAAAAGCGCTTCACACAAAAACAATGTAATGTTCGTATAAGATTCAGGTGTTGCCAATACTTGAGTATGTGTGGATGGTCCGAGATCAGTGGATTAAGCTAGACTTAGACAATAGAAAAAAATTGGGAATCTTGTTCGCTATCCAGAACTACTCTTGAATGCAGCTTATCAAAGAGCTAAAGAAACTTTCAAAATGGAAAAACATTCAACACAAAAATATAAACTAAAATATTTTCATAATATACTTTTTTCAAAATGTGCATAAACAGATAATATGAACAAAGAGAAGTTATATGTAAAACACGGTTGTTTTGAACGTCTTTCTCCCCACGAACAATATCAGAGGAGAACAAGCTGCCCGGTGATATTGCAACTACCGTGTCAAACGATCTTTTATACCACCCTTGCAGGTAGCATTTTATGTGTACAAGTTCCTTCAATTTTGATTGATTCAATTTTGTTTACATCGTGGTTAGTTGAATCTTCGATGTTTACATTGTATAATTTTATGGCTAGTTTTCGCCTATATCCACTGTGTTGCTAGATTTGCATAGTTATTGTATGAGCTATGCTCGTATGTGTGTGCGTGTGTGTTTGTACACAGCCGTTTTTCACCTACCTGGGTCACCCGGTTGTCAGTAGTCTAATGTGCAGTGCATCGGGCTGCTGAAATGAGGTAACAGGGTTTGAAACAAAACCCCTGTGCCGACTTGGATCACTGAGTATATGGCAAGTGTACATAGATGCAACTCTTCAATGAATCTCTTTCACACCGACATGGGTCACTGTAGATGTGTGACAGGGTAGGCACTGCTGTTTGAAGAAACTATGTGCCAGTTGGTGTGTCCCGCTATACAGTGACGAATTGAACCGATGTCACGTAACTTGGTAGCTCGTAACTTGGTTATTCCGAGCCCCAATGTTAAGGCCTTCCACGTGAGCTGTGAATAACTTCGTTCGGCTTCGATCAGTGTTTGCAGGCGGAAGCCTATAGGTTTGTCAACGGGGGCTATGCCACGGGAAAGACTGCTCCTATACAATGTAGAGATGCGTCGCACTCGAGGCACAGTGACTTGGCATTGTCAATATGTGTGAGCATTCTGGCATGATGGAACACTCAAAGGACTGTTGATGCTTCGATGACCATTTCCAATGGCAATCCTTCTTCAGAAGGTCGCACAACGAAACAAGCATCATTGCCACGCTCGGAAGGAAACTGCTGTAATAAGTGACCACACCAATGTAAGAACGCAGCTCGCTCACATTCTTCTGACTTGATGCTTTCATCACAGCTTCCAGGCTATACAGTGAATGAAGTCCGTCACTGGTGATCTTGTGTGCCAGCTAAGACACTTCCGACTTCATGAAGGAACACCTATCCTCCTGCATGGGAATGCTGGGGGAGTGCCTTAGATTGATACACTGTTGCTTTTCCCTTCTGCCACCAGGAAGTCATCCATATTTATTTATTCATCAAATGCCCCTGAAGGGTGGTTTTATATGAGGGTTGGCCAGCTTCAAAAAAAAAATGTGTTCGATGACAATCCTGAACGCAGTCACACTGGAGTGGTCAGCCGCTTCTTCAGGCAGATCATTCCAGTCTCTCGCTGTACGTGCAAAAAACGAATGAAGACGGGATGATGTGTGCACATGCGGGGGGTATACTGACTTTGAATGATTGGTCCGGGATGAATGGCGATGAGCTGGCGATATGACGCTGCTACCAATCAGGGCATGATAAAATTTGTGATATAGAATGAGCCTGGACACCTGACACCTCATTTCTAGTCTAGGAAAATTCGCATTAGATTTTAGCGCTGTGACACTAGTATATTAAGAATAGTGATGGAAGATAAATCATGGAAGTGCTTGTATGCTTGTTCGACAGCCAAGCATATTTTCCATAGTGCACTGAAAGATAGCAGGTGCGTAGACACTCCAAAAGGTAGGTGGTTGTTAAAATTATGGGGTTTTACATGCCAAAACCACTTTCTGATTATGAGGCACGCCGTAGTGTAGGACTCCGGAAATTTCGACCACCTGGGGTTCTTTAACGTGCACCTAAATCTAAGTACACGGGTGTTTTCGCATTTCGCCCCTATCGAAATGCGGCGGCCGTGGCCGGGATTCGATCCTGCGACCTCGTGCTCAGCAGCCTAACACCATAGCCACTGAGCAACCACGCCGGGTGTAGGTGGTTGTAGCAAAACATTTTGTGGGTACTGATAGTCATCAACTTCTTTAGCTCTCATCTAATGGAATCTGGTTATAGGTGTCGGGTAGATCTAAGGTGCTGTAGATGCCTCCCTTGTGCGGTACTGAAAAAGTATCGTCGATGACTGGAAGTGGATATTGTTCAATGACACATGCTGCATACACCGTTAGATTGTACTCGCCACAGATCCTGGCAGACCTGTCTTTCTTCAGCACTGGCACAATTGGCGTAGCCCATTCCCAATAACTGGTTGGAGAAAGCATGCCGGACTTCACTAGCCTTTACAGCTTTTCAGTTACTTTGTCTCCCTTTGTGTACGACAGTGGCCTCAGCCTGACAAACTTCGGAACAGCTCCTCCTTTGATGTACAGGTGAACGGGCAGAACATTGAATTGGCCTACTTCTGGCTTGAAGACATCTTTACACTCCGACAAAATTCTTTGAGCTTTTTTCATCTCGTCTACTGGTACTGTTCAGGATCAGGACTGTAGCACCTGGGTTCTTAGGTGCTCGAATGAGGTTGGGACTGTGTAAACGGGGCCCTGAATGATGAATTATGATGATAGAGGCAGTCTGTGTCTTGCACTTGCAGGAAACTGTAAATACTGGCTACCAGCAATAGGCAGTGGTCTCAGGTAGTGGGGCAACCTCAGGTCCGTCTCTTCAGTTTGATGCCACATTGCGCATTGTGTGTTGTACACATCGCAAGGAATGACGTGTAATGGCACCCCAGTGTCTACTTCTACGACTAGATTAACGCTTCCATAGACGAACTTTCGCCACACTGGATGGATGATTTTATTAACTCAGCTGAGACGCTTGGCTTTCGGCGATTGTGAACAGTTGAGAAGAACATCAACCATTTTCATCGGGGTTTCCGATTAAAGTTAAGGTCTTCTGTTTCTTGAAGCTTACCCTATGCTCTACGGATATATGCCCCTTTTTCCCACACTCGACACCTTCTGCACACTTTAATTTTTGCCGGTTTGTGCTTCGTATAGTTTGCCTGTCCATCAGCTTATGCAGTTTGGTTGTCTTCACGTCAACGGTCATCATGAGTTGACGAGTTTACCCACAGCTCCTGCTGCCAGCACCATTCTCTCAGTTTCCTGCAAGGTCAAACTTCCATGAGAAATCATTGCTCTCTCTAATATTTTGCTCCGGATTCCACATATAATCTTGTCCCTTAGAATTAGGCCCATCATCATCATCATCATCATCATCATCATCAGCCTAGTTACGCCCACTGCAGGGCAAAGGCCTCTCCCATACTTCTCCAACTACCCCGGTCATGTACTAATTGTGGCCATGTTGTCCCTGCAAACGTCTTTATGTCATCCGCCCACCTAACTTTCTGCCGCCCCCTGCTACGCTTCCCTTCCCTTGGAATCCAGTCCGTAACTCTTAGTGACCATCAGTTATCTTCCCTCCTCATTACATGTCCGGCCCATGCCCATTTCTCTTTCTTGATTTCAACTAAGATGTCGTTTACCCGCGTTTGTTGCCTCACCCAATCTGCTCTCTTCTTATCCCTTAACGTTACACCCATCATTCTTCTTTCCATAGCTCGTTGCGTCGTCCTCAATTTCAGCAGAACCCTTTTCGTAAGCCTCCAGGTTTCTGCCCCATATGTGAGTACTGGTAACACACAGCTGTTGTACACTTTCCTTTTGAGGGATAGTGGCAACCTGCTGTTCATGATTTGAGAATACCTGCCAAACGCACCCCAACCCATTCTTATTCTTCTGGTTATTTCAGTCTCATGATCCGGATCCGTAGTCACTACCTGCCCTAAGTAGATGTATTCCCTTACCACTTCCAGTGCTTCGCTACCTATCGTAAACTGCTGTTCTCTTCCGACACTGTTAAACAATACTTTAGTTTTCTGCAGATTAATTTTCAGACCCACCCTTCTGCTTTGCCTCTCCAGGTCAGTGAGCATGCATTGCAATTGGTCTCCTGAGTTACAAAGCAAGGCAATATCATCAGCGAATCGCAAGTTGCTAAGGTATTCTCCATCAACTTTTATCCCCAATTCTTCCCACTCCAGGCCTCTGAATACCTCCTGTAAACATGCTGTGAATAGCATTGGAGATATCGTATCTCCCTGTCTGACGCCTTTCTTTATAGGGATTTTGTTGCTTTCTTTGTGGAGGACTACGGTGGCTGTGGAGCCGCTATAGATATCTTCCAGTATTTTTACATATGGCTCATCTACACCCTGATTCCGTAATGCCTCCATGACTGCTGAGGTTTCGACTGAATCAAACGCTTTCTCGTAATCAATGAAAGCTATATATAAGGGTTGGTTATATTCTGCACATTTCTCTATCACTTGATTGATAGTGTGAATATGGTCTATTGTTGAGTAGCCTTTACGGAATCCTGCCTGGTCCTTTGGTTGACAGAAGTCTAAGGTGTTCCTGATTCTATTTGCGATTACCTTAGTAAATACTTTGTAGGCAACGGACAGTAAGCTGATCGATCTATAATTTTTCAAGTCTTTGGCGTCCCCTTTCTTATGGATTAGGATTATGTTAGCGTTCTTCCGAGATTCCGGTACGCTCGAGGTTATGAGGCATTGCGTATACAGGGTGGCCAGTTTCTCTAGAACAATCTGACCACCATCCTTCAACAAATCTGCTGTTACCTGATCCTCCCCAGCTGCCTTCCCCCTTTGCATAGCTCCTAAGGCTTTCTTTACTTCTTCTGGCGTTACCTGTGGGATTTCGAATTCCTCTAGGCTATTCTCTCTTCCACTATCGTCGTGGGTGCCACTGGTACTGTATAAATCTCTATAGAATTCCTCAGCCACTTGAACTATCTCATCCATATTAGTAACGATATTGCCGGCTTTGTCTCTTAACGCACACATCTGATTCTTGCCTATTTCTAGTTTCTTCTTCACTGTTTTTAGGCTTCCTCCGTTCCTGAGAGCCTGTTCAATTCTATCCATATTATAGTTCCTGATGTCCGCTGTCTTACGCTTGTTGATTAACTAGCTTAGAAAGTTCTGCCAGTTCTATTCTAGCTGTAGGATTAGAGGCTTTCATACATTGGCGTTTCTTGATCAGATCTTTCGTCTCCTGCGATAGCTTACTGGTTTCCTGTCTAACGGCGTTACCACCGACTTCTATTGCGCACTCCTTAATGATGCCCATGAGATTGTCGTTCATTGCTTCAACACTAAGGTCCTCTTCCTGAGTTAAAGCCGAATACCTGTTCTGTAGTTTGATCCGGAATTCCTCTAGTTTCCCTCTTACCGCTAACTCATTGATTGGCTTCTTGTGTACCAGTTTCTTTCGTTCCCTCCTCAAGTCTAGGTTAATTCGAGTTCTTACCATCCTGTTGTCACTGCAGCGTACCTTGCCGAGCACGTCTACATCTTGAATGATGCTAGGGTTCGCGCAGAGTATGAAGTCGATTTCATTTCTAGTCTCACCATTCGGGCTCCTCCACGTCCACTTTCGACTAACCCGCTTGCGGAAAAAGGTATTCATTATCCGCATATTATTCTGTTCTGCAAACTCTACTAATAATTCTCCTCTGCTATTCCTAGAGCCTATGCCATATTCCCCCACTGGCTTGTCTCCAGCCTGCTTCTTGCCTACCCTGGCATTGAAGTCGCCCATCAGTATAGTGTATTTTGTTTTGACTTTACCCATCGCCGATTCTACGTCTTCATAAAAGCTTTCGACTTCCTGGTCATCATGACTAGATGTAGGGGCGTAGACCTGTACAACCTTCATTTTGTACCTCTTATTGAGTTTCACAACAAGACATGCCACCCTCTCGTTAATGCTATAGAATTCCTGTATGTTACCAGCTATTTCCTTATTAATCAGGAATCCGACTCCTAGTTCTCGTCTCTCCGCTAAGCCCCGGTAACACAGTACATGCCCGCTTTTTAGCACTGTATATGCTTCTTTTGTCCTCCTAACCTCACTGAGCCCTATTATATCCCATTTACTACCCTCTAATTCCTCCAATAACACTGCTAGACTCGCCTCACTAGATAGCGTTCTAACGTTAAACGTTGCCAGGTTCAGATTCCAATGGCGGCCTGTCCGGAGCCAGGTATTCTTAGCACCCTCTGCAGCGTCACAGATCTGACCGCCGCCGTGGTCAGTTGCTTCGCGGCTGCTGGGGACTGAGGGCCGGGGTTCGATTGTTGTATTCATATAGGAGGTTGTGGCCAAGTACTGCACCAGGGTGGCCAATCCTGCTCTGGTGAGAGAGTGCGTTACCGGTTCTGGTCACCGGGATCAGGCCGCACTCCAGGCCTGTTTGTGCAATTTTCTCAACACACGTTTTTTTTTGTATTTTCCGGTGGAGAATTGCGCGGCACCGGGATTTGAATCACGGTCCTCTTGCACTTGAGACGGATACTCTACCGTCCCCGTAGGAGTTAAATTAGAAATTAATTTATGGGGTTTTACGTGACAAAACCACTTTCTGATTATGCACGCCGTAGTGGAGGACTCCGAAAATTTCGACCACCTGGGGTTCTTTAACGTGCACCTAATTCTAAGTACACGGGTGTTTTCGCATTTCGCCCCCATCGAAATGCGGCCGCCGTGGTCGGGGTCCGATCCCGCGACCTCGTGCTCAGCAGTCTAACACCATAACCACTGAGCAACCACGGCGGGTCCCGCAGGAGTTGTACGCCTCATTTAACCTACATTGGTGCCCTATTTGATCAGTCAAGGTGGACCAATCTGAGCTCGGTTATACCGCATGGATGGCACTCGGCTAGAGAACCTGGTATTTATGACCTGCACATGTGAGGCCATACATATTTGAAGATATATATCTTTCTCTTTTTTTTTTTAGGAGGGTTCCCGTACAGTGATAAAATAAAGGAAAAGACATTAAAAGAAAGAAAAAGGGGCGAAAAAAAAGGAACATAACAGGTGATTTGAACTCGTGACCCTTCGATGTTGCCCGGAAAGATAGCTCAGTCGGTTGGTTCGTCAGGCCCCAGGCTACTTTCAAGCGCCACAGCTCCTGCTCTGAGCCTCACACTTACGTGGAAAGAGACGTGGAAGGCATACTTTCTAGGAAAAATGGCCGCTCGAGGAGAAGAGCGAACTCGAGCGGCTTTAGAGGCTAGGAAAACTGCCTTAAAATATTTAGACTTGAGGGAAAGCTTCGTTAACAAACTATAACACGGCAATCAGCACTCGAATACGACGAGAGAAATTACTGAGACGTGGAAAATTCCCTTGAAAAAAATCTGGTTTGCGAGACAAATGCTTGTATGTATTGAACCTCTTAAAAGATGAGGGGGGAAATATGCGCTCACCGAGAGTGCATCGTCAGCGCGAGACCACCACAAGGCACCTTACAAAGATGTGGAGAGCTTCGCGGCCGGAACGAAGCCTCGCCTCTCCGCCGGCCAAGAGGGGAAAACGCGCTTTGCGATCGCTCAAGGTTGCGCGGACAAAGCATAACTCTAGCGTCTAGGAAAAGCTTAACCAGGTGCGATGGCGGCACGCATAGCGTGGGAAGCTAGCCGCCAGAATAACTATACCAAGGACTGCTGCTGACGAGGGCGAAATACCTTCGTGTAATTATAATAACCCTAATAGGACTACTTTCGAAAGAAAAAAAAAAGGAAACGGCCCAGAGGGCTATACTAGGCCCAACATGTCCCCAAAGTTAGATTTGTCAGCTTCTTGTCGGAGCCCGATAGTACATTTCTGGGCTGATTTGTCTTCATTTTGGACACGAGTAAAAAATGTGAAGCTTTCTGCAATACCATTGGGCTTGAGGTCCTAGAAGTCCTCCAGAATTTTCAATCACCTCATTGCAGGTGAGCAGGTTCACCTTCGAACAAGAACAACACCCACTGAGGACTTCAGTTTGATCCAAGAGCCGAAAAAAGACGCATTCTCTTCTGTGCATCCTCTGCAATACTGTTACCTTCGAAATAGAACTCCATGCGAATGACGTACGAAGTCCACTTATTGTCCTTGCCGTCGTCAAATGCTGGTATTTCTTATGACCCTACTCAAGCAGCAGAGCACTTGTTTTTCAACATGTTCATACATTTCTCATTGCCGTTGCTACACCATGCCCGGCGACTGAGAATGCAGTATCGAAGACACAGCAACATGTAGGCTGCCAGATCAAGGATCGTTTATTTTGTGGCAGTTGCCTCTTAATAGCCACCCATCAAAATCAGACAAACAAATACAATCAAGTAAACTCGGTGCATGCATAAGCAAGTGCTATCACACAATAGCATGCATAGCTATCCATGCACACTAACAGCACAGTCAACATTGCAGAAGTTTATTACATGTATAAGAATACTCAAGTGGTAATGATGAAGGCATACCTTTTATACTAGACCCACAGCTTGATATTTGTCTTACACAAGTTCTTTAACATTTGCAAAGTGTTGTAGAATGACAAGAAAAATGTGCTGTTTACAAAAACGCTCTGAAAGCAGAACTAGCATTGCAACGGTCACTTGCCCTTGTGATGGCTCAGGTGCCTATATAAGCTGGTATTATGTGCAAAGGCCTGGGGGCATGAAGGGCACTGAAATGGCCTCTCCCCATTGTGAGTGCGCAGGTGTACTTTGAGATTGTACTTTCGTGTGAATCTCTGAGGGCACAAATGGCATTCAAACGGCCGCTCGCCTGTATGAAGCATGTTGTGTCTTTTCAGATGACATACATTATCAGTCTTATAGTCACAGAAGTTACAGTGGTGGCGGCATCCCTGATGTGACTTGTCACCTTTCATAGTTGCAGCTTGATAGCTGGAAGTCCTCCATGCTGCATAAATAAATTAGAACAGGTTACGATAGTAATGCTTTTCACTTGAAAACAAAATTGTAGTTACGAAACGCCCATGAAAAAACACAACATAGATACTAATACTAATGATTGCTTTTTTTCTTTATTGAAGAAGTGTTGAAGGCCATTTCAGATCAGGCCAAACAGAGCATTGCTCGTTGACTATTTTTGATTTGCCTAATATATTTATGTGTGGTTTCCGAATGGTCCAGTTGGTGAAATTCACACACATATTTCCAAAGAAAAAAACATTAGATTTGTAAGAAATATGATAAAGAGAGAGGACAGGAAGTGTATTATTGCAAGCTGCTGCTGCAGGGTTTTCAGTTTTTCTCTTTAAGAAGCCTGAAGTCAAATGCCAAGCAAGCAGTATGGTACATAAGCCCGTCCCTGAGAAACATAGCTGCTGGCATCACAAATACATACGCTTGAAGTATCTGCTTTATATAGGACCATACAAGAGCAAGAACTGGCTTTTAAATGCAAGAAGCAACACAGTATATGGTTCCTCAGATGATGAGAATGCTAGCACAATACAGCCTTTGAACTGATACCAATTACTTTCGTTCGAGTGCACAGCGTTATTAGCACTATTTTGCCATTTTATGGAAGGTATTTATGCTCTCTGCTATTACTGCAAAACACTCTGTAAAATAAAATTCCTCTTGGCAGAACATGCATCGTGGGTGGAGGCTGTTAGCCACATAATTACAACAGGGTTCAACAGTACACTGCACACAACTCTGCTTGACATCTGGAACATCTAGAAAACACACCCATGTTCAACGGTCATAACAACTGCAATCTGTGGTCTGGATGTTGCTCGAGCAATGCTGTTGTTCGCAACCATTATTCAGCTACATTATTGTGATATACTTTTTTTTCTTAAGAATCAAAGATCTGAGCAACCTGAACACATACGGAGATAAAAAAGTGTCTAATGAAGACAACAATCATGCTACCTTCACAAGGAGGCTGACCCAGATATATTAGCAATAAAAAACGGTGCTAAACAACAGGACGAGTGAAGGGACACAGACAACAGCGCTGTTGTCTGTGTCCCTTCCCTCGTCCTGTTGTTTAGCACAGTTTTTTATTGCTCGTAATCATGAACCAACCAGCCCAAATGCGTACTCTTCTCCAGATATATAGTTTTGCTGTGCAGGAACTAGTTTAACTCAAGACAGGCAGTACACAAAATGAGCACAAAAATCAGAAGCTTGTAATACTTTGGTTGCTGGTGAGCAGGAGACGGCCACGCAGATGCATATGTGTATAAGAAAAAAAACCCCACACATTATGCAACACATTAAAAATGAAAACAAAGCATGAAAGACCTAGTCTCACTGACTGCTGTATAGAAACATGGCTGTTCTCAAACAAATGCAATAAAATTAGAAATTGGGAAAAACACCAGAACAGGAAAGGTAATCTACAGAAAGAAAAACCAGGTGGCATAAAAATGCTTTGCTTGCAATGTCCTAGCACTGTCGTCTCAGCAATAAATACATTTTATGTATAAGTCACCTTTAGTATGTGTCTATATAAACATATCCCATAAAACAAAGCAAAAAGAAAACGTACTATACTCAGTACAACTGATAGTAAAATAAACAATGTCTTGAATCTGTAATTGTACTGTAGTGCTGCAACTGTGGTAACATGGGGATGAGTCTTCTAAAGGTATCAAAGAAGGCATACTGTAAAAAGTTGAAAATAAAGAATTAAATTATATTTAGCATGATACAAATTTGACTGAATTTGTTTTTTTTTCATACCGTTGTGTAATTAAGATTTATTAACTAAGTTAACTTCCAAGTGCGATAACTCAAGTTTTGTTGGAGCACCAAAACAATAACATGCTAATGATACTGAAAGATTACATGTACAAGTGTAAGGTTTAAAACATTAAGAAGAGTTAAGAATGCTATAAGATTCACTGGCCAATTACTTATGCATTGAAACAGACTTGGCAAACAAAATTCTTAACGTTAAGCACTAAATGAGTACTGTACAAAAAATGAGATACGCCATAGTGGGGCACTCCGGAATAATTTGGACCATCTGGGCTTCTTTAATGTGCACCTAAATCTAAGTACACGTGTGTTTTCACATTTCACCTCCATCGAAATGCAGCCACCGTGACCGGGATTCGATCCCACAACCTTGTCCTTAGCAGCCAATCACCAAAGTACTACTATGTACCACTATGTATAAAGACAATGAAACGCCCTGAAACAGAATATTAACCCCAACAAACTCCAAGGAAGAACCTAGAAGTAATATATACACGAGCCTAGCAGAAAAAGATTTTTAAAAAATATTGTGTGGAAAAAAATATGCCATCGAAGGGACCAGTCTACAGTGTTCTAGAAGGAGGTAGTGCGCTCACATGGTGGCGGCGCTTGATGCACTTCGTGTCGCCGCCGACAGGTGGCGCGGTTCGCAGCGTCACCTGAAACTCGCTGCCATGTCGGAGTAGAACGGGTACCGCGCATTGCTGCAGTTCCCGAAAGAAATGCAACACTCAGGATGTGCAATGCGCGATACTTGTTCTGGTGCGTCTTATCAGTGTACAGAGAAAAGAATTACCGCCGCTGTGGCTGATCTACGGAGGGTAGGCGATGTCTTGTACCGGAAGCGCGGATGAACGCGCCTGGCTAGCTATTAACGCATATACAGGGCGCGAAGCAACGGACGATCCTCTTTTATTTCCTGCTATTAAAATGTGCAATGTGGTTTTGCTAATGCAGCAGTCACATTGGACAGAATTTTAGCATTGCCTTTTTTTTTTCGTAATCGCTGGCCTGCAGCGGGAATGCGCGCTACAAAGCAAAATTTTTTCCACGACACTTAACATTAGATAATCGCTTTTTCGAGTGTTAAGCTCATGATTTATATGCATGACATCGTTCGCACTGTTAACACGAGACAGCATATATAAAGGAAATAAAGAATCCAGGTACATTTATGCAATGTTTATTTACAAAGAAACGGGAGGAATGTGGAGCAGAAAAATCAGGCTCAAGAAGGCTGAACGTTTATAAGTGGAGATGTTTACAAATTGATATAAACATCCACTTGCAGACTCGCCTCAGGAAGTTTTCGCGATCTTCCTGTGCATGATTGTTTTCCTTCTCTCGTGTTTTTCCGAGTTAATGCCCTTTGTAAAAAAATGGAGCCGCGTTGTAACATAAAAGCTTATTACATTCTTGGTGAGTTCGGCTGAATGCTCACTGCAACCAATTTTGTGCGAGCACTTTGCTTTCACCAGACTAAGCACATCCAAGATGCTATCAGCATGTAGTTGTTTTTTGCTGAAGCATTCAGTAAACATGTCTTCAAGCATTTTTACAAACGAAAAAAGTGTTCCACGTGGGTAGAGAAGCCCGCCTCTATCCCTCTGCAGTGTCAACACAGCAAGCCCAGGATTCTCATCTTCGGACGACACGGTTAGCGCATTCATGCAATCCTGGCAGTTGGTTTTCATTACGCACTTTCGTGCGACATATCCAGACAGATAGTAAGTTATCCGAGAGTCGCTCCTCTCTATGTGCTGGTCGTGATCGACGCACGACTGTATCCAGTCCGGCACCCGGGCTCGATACAGTAATTTCGACGGCGGCCAGGCATTCTCACGCACACATACTGCACATTGAGCCAATCACCAAGCACAGCACAGGCACAGAGAGATATTGCCACGCATACAACGCCGGCGGTATTTGCATGGATGGATGGATGGATGTTATGAGCGTCCCCTTTGAAACGGGGCGGTGGCTTGCGCCACCAAGCTCTTGCTACTATGCTGCCTAATATCCTACCTAGGTTAACCAATGAAAAAAAAAAACCACTATGAACTACCACGTCAAAATTTTCTGATACCCTATTGCGAACTGTGCTTTTGTACGTCTCCGTCTTTTTGCAGTCGAGCGCCGACAACGCCGAACCAACCGAGCTGTACCGAGCGCACCACCGCAACCGCAACACGAGGCAAGAGAAGTTTTTCAGGTGAAACATGCGTCAGCGCCCCTGGCGGGCATGCGGGAAGTCGACGCTGAGTGCGCCGCGGCGGAGCGGCGCAGGGATACGACAGTGAGCCCACTGCCCCCTTCTAGAACACTGTAGACCAGTCACAAAGATGCCCCGAATAAACAGTAACATCGCATATCGTCAAGTTGGTAGACGGTGGGGGTCACATGACACACTCCATCCAACAGTGGCACACAGCTAGAGAGAGAAAGAGGGAAACAAAGTGTTATGAACAATGAACTGGATCTGAAGCATAATTATCAGACCCACAGACACTGCTACACACAATCAAGATGTGAGCTGCATTTTAATTTTGAGTGTAAGAGAGTAACACCTAGTTCATGGTTTAATGGCGGTTATATAGTTGTTTTCCGAGCTATTTCCTATATAAGACACAGCAAAGTAATATTTCTGTGTGTAACATATGGCGACCCGATACAGAGTTTCCTGAAACTGGGTTCTGCTTCCACTGTACATATCTCTGCCCGTAATCTAAACACACAACCAAGATCAATGGTCAAATGCTGCTGTAGCATTATTTCCCTATGTTCTCATAATTTGAGCTGTTTCACGATGAGACATCATGTATTGCTAAGTCTAAAGCTGCCAATGACCTTAACAAATGCATTCATAAATAATGTAAACTGAAGAAAAATATTACACTAATCTCGCAGAGAAACTAAGCCCAAAATGTCTTCTCGCAGTGTATAATCTGGCTCAGCTCAGTGCAAGCATTGCACTCAGGTAATTCTGGGGAATGCATCTAATAATCTGTCATAGTATACTATTGCCCTGTTACCCTCCCAAAACATGCAAGACAACAGGCACTGTCGACCCTAATGTAAACTACGTGTGAGGTGTTCTACGTGTGAGGTGTGTGGAAATCTATCATCTATCTCAATGTGTAACTGGGCTGATTAAGGAGAGATGCAAACCGAAAAATGACATTTTTGTTCTGCAAAATAATGTTTCTAGATTTTGATTCTGTATTTATGCTTCAACATCCTACTTCTATGTGCAAGAATGTTAAGACATTGCTCCAGCAAGAATACTGCGAAAAATTATTCTAATGGGGGAATGGTAGGTTGAGGAGGTTCATAATTTCATTCATGCTCTACAGATGAGGCTCACAACAACCACAACTATTGCCTACATCACGAGCTTTGCTGGTGTAACAACAAGCCAGCACTAGTCCTGGCAGAGTCGACAAGAGTTGATTCTTCACTTTTCACCAGTTCTCAGGCACAGGCTGTGCTTCCTACACGTGAAAGGCTGACGAGCAAAAACCTGCTATTTTGCTGCATTTAGGGCAAACCACAATATTTGGCTGAGGCTTGCAGCAGCAAGATTTCGTCGCTGTGGCACAAGCAATCAGCTTTACGCTATGGAGATAGCCACTTCTAAAGCCATACTGTTCTGCAACATTGGCTTTGAGGAGGTTCTACAGGAGTTGGTTATCCTGCCAACTCAGGAAGTGTTAGATCTGTGCAACTAGAGAAGGATTGAAAGAATCTCGAACTCAGAGCTGAAGCTAAATTCTTATTATCAGAGTGCAGCAAAGAAAGCCTGGCTGGAAAGGTAAGTTCACAAGGTTTATCAGGATACTACTGACACAGCAGGAGAATGCTCAACTGGAAAAGACTGTTCTGCATTCTCTGCAAATTTCAGTCAGAGATCATATGCAATACCATGTTATGAACTTTCAACTTCATTTCCCTCTTTCTCTTCAATCTTACACTGTTTATACTAGTACTTGTGCAAAAAAAAGTTGTTTGTAGCTAGTGTGGCTCAATTTCGGCCAAATTTTGTGTGCTGATGCACAAGAATTCAAAGGATGCAAGTGTCTTGGCATTATTGTAATTTGCGGCAATTTTCTTCGCGTGCGTGGATGCCTTTTACCAAAGCTCTTTATAACAACACTAAGGATTAAATTTTTGATTTAAATGATACAGCTTGAAAAATGCTTTTATTTTGCTTATATTTTTTATAAGCCATGTATAGCTTATCTTATAGCTCTCTCCCGGGCTTCATCTTAACCCCAAGCCTTGCACACTTTCCCCACTTCCAGGGAACACAGAGAAATAATCAGATAAAATATTGCAAAAATAATACTATGTTTAAAAAAAGAATAAGTTCTCTATTGTGCATGAATTCAATCCAATTACCTTTATTAATACCAAAAACAAATCTTTGAGGCATTTCAAAGAAATATCACTAGAGAAAAATTATATGCCAGTGTCAGTACCATAGCCGTTGCAATGTAGAAATGGAGTGAGCTCATGGATCCTAACGCTTTGCTAAAACCTTAAATTGCTGATAAGTGTCTGTCACAGGAAGTGCATTCAATGACAATAACAAACGAACTTCCAAGTGCTATCGTCCAACTTCTCTTGGAGCCGCCAATGGGATAAATGGCTAAACATACTATAAGTGCAAGCATGGAAATACAGTAAGCCCTCATTAACTTGAACTTTGATATCTCGAAATATTGGTGAAGTTAAAATTTTTCCCTGCCATGGTGTCAACACAACGTATTTAGCATATTGACATGTGTACATGTTTATCTTTCTCGAGTGAACACGTTTCACCGCTTAACAAATGTTATTATGCAGCACAGGACGCGCCTGCATGTATAGGAAGTTTCTGGAATGTTATCAATGATTCCATCCGCTGTCTGTCACCGAACGTTGTGTAATCTGATTGCATGTATACGCAATGCGAATAGCGTAGAACTTTGTGGAAGACACGCGGGTCCCAGCAGTTACTCTGGAACATTCGACTGATCTATAAAAGCCGACGTGCTTGACCCACTGATCAGATTTTCGACGATCGCCGACCGTGTTCGCCACTATCGTTGTGCTATAAGTGTAGCCTGTTTTTGTGGGCACAGGTTCGCCCAATAAAAGTTAGTTTTGTCTTTCACAGTATTGCTACTGTGTTCTTTAATGTCACCACCACGTGGCAATATCATCTCAAGAAATGCTCTAGTGCTATGCTCAGGTAAGGTATCTCAAAGTCATTAAGTCAACAGGCCTTACTGTATCAACAAGAATAAGCAATGCACATTCATCAAACATGAGCATTTATTTCATGCACTAAAACAGATTAAGCTAACTGAATTTTTATTCCCGTCTATGAACAATAAATTACCACCAAGAAATGCTATGTACGAAAATGTAATGAAATGGCTGAAACAGAATAATACTGAAAAAAAGGTTTAAAAAATGCACCCACGCAAGGAACTAGAAGCAATGAGAACATCAGCCTGATCGAAAAAGATCAGATCTTATTGTGTGCCAAACAACACTACCACAGGTAGCAATCGCACAGATGATGATCTGTGGCATTTGATGGCACAAGGGCCATCAAACACTTCTTCCACGTGTGGCAAAGAGCGCCATGAAAAATGGCAACGTTAGATGAAGTGTTGATGCCGTGGTCTATTTATTCTTCATGGCAGATGTGGCATGGCTGTAAAAGGGCATAAAAAAGTCTGTCGCTGCAAATAGCATAAAAGATAATGCTACTTAAATAATGACACTGACTAGTTAGTGACATGGGGTATTGGAACTGCATTTTGTGAAAACATAATGCAACAAATTTAGCTTTTTGACTTTTTTGTAACATTATTTGTATTGTTTTTTAATTCCCTTACCGCCTTTCCACAGCACATGCTAGCCAGCCGGTCTGAGAACTGGCTAACCCCGCATGCTGCAACACCACCACCAACTGGTTAACCTCCCTGTCTTTCAGTCTATTCCTACTTTCTTCCTTCCTAATGCGACAAAATGTAAGAGGGATATCAGAGCTTCAAAAGAGCTCCTGCATACAAGGGCTATTAGTGACATGCTAAAACTACCTGGACAAATGATTTTCAGAGTGTCTGTTTCAATTAAAACTTGAAGACGATTTGTAGATTAAAAAACGACTCATTGTTAAGAAAAAAATGAAAGGTGTACCGCTATGTTGTTGCACTATGCACAAGGGAAATACTTTTTGCTTTCTGCTTCTACTGCAGGGCATTGAATAAGTATGTGGAGGACTTGGACATCATTGCTGCACTTATTACAAGTTGAAGGATCCCACCCAGTCAAGAGGTAAGAGTGAGTGCGGTAAGTGCGTCTTCTGAATTGGCAAACAAGTACTTCCTTGTACCATGGCGTTTTCTCACTTATCAATCTAGTTCTCCATAGGGGTCAGTCAGTTCAAATTATCTGGTGAAAGCTAAGCTTAGGGCCGAAATAACAGAACCTTCAACACATAGAAATGCATGACCGCTGGTATAGATTCTCGGCAGGGATCAAATTAACCAAAAAAATTGAATTAAACAGAGTTGAAATAACGGAAGTCTATTGTATTTGAGAAAAAGTCTCCAGAACTCGAACCTAATATTTTATTTCTAAACAGAATGACATGTAGCTTGCCTGGAGTCGGCCTCCTAAAAGAAAGGCTTATAGACTGTATTTACATGGCTTAATTACAGACATATCTAAATGCATGCAACATTCTTTGTAAACTGACATACACTCCACTGCAGAGCTTGTAAATGGAAAAAAACTGCCTTAAGTTACTTCATGCACTGTGACAATGTCAGCAATGAATTATGGAAGAGAATGTCACCAGACGCACGTAGAATGTCAAGTTTCTTCAAAGAGAAGAGCAATCCCATAGCACTGCATATCATTTTAAAGGGGCAACACTATGGTGCAATTGGCTAAATAATAAATTGTTTTGCATGTGTTGAGACCACAAATTTGCATACATTCTGCTAAAAGTGAGCCATGCAGAATGAACCACTGGGAACCATTTGGCCAAATTTATATCTGCAACGTGCATTCACTCGGGAACTGGTGCAGCAACTGCAGCTTCCCTGAAGTGTAATTCGGAACGGTACTCATTTTCATTGTTCTCTGTCAATTAAGACTCCAATAAGTAAAGTTCTTTATGTATTCAAGAGAAGTGAACATTTTAAACTTTCATTTAGAGACTTCTCAAATGGAATACGAAAGGAGAAGCAACAACTATTTGATTTCCGTTTGAAGTTTGAAAATATTTGCACGGCACATCTTTGACATAATCTAGCATATTCAAGGCCACACTGCTGCCCAGTGTCAGGCATGCAGAGCATAAAGAAATGTGCTGATCCATTGATTACACTGCCACGGTCAAGTCTAGAAAGGGTGAGCAAATGAAACATCTATTCCATGCACATCCAGCCAGAGGGCAAGTGTATGTTGGATAGTACTTAATTATGTAATTATAGAATTATGTTGGGCGATTGCAGCCATTGAGAACAAATTGATATTTCATAAATGCTTAAAAGAAAGGCTGCTTGGGAACATTATAGGCAAGTTTAGGAATATAAGATCACCTGGCAGATTACAGATTAAGCTTGTAGCACACTACTACGTGCCATAATGGTCCGGTCAAGATACGACAAGAACACGCCCAGCACGCTGACGGTGCGAGCGTGGTGGAATCGGCGAAATCAGGGTTCAGCCAAGTTGAGCTGGCTCGACTAAAATATAATTTGTGGACGCCATGGGCAAGCATCTGTCTGGTTTTTCTTCTACCAAAAATTGGTGACTCGAGATCTCATGTCATCGCTCTTATCTGTGGGTGCCTCAGCTGCTTCGCTGGAGCTACCACCGCAGGGCACTTGAGCCCCGTTGTCGTCGCAATCTGACTTCTATCCAGTCAGCCATGGCGTCAAATTCTCCCGATCAAGTACTGCTGCCAGCGCTACTACCCTGCGATACCGAGGTCTCCACACTTAAGCTCCCACAGTTCTGGTCATCAGACTCAGAACTTTGGTTTTTTACAATCGAATCCTTGTTCCGTAGTTACCGCCCGAGTTCACAGCTGGAGTACTTCCACTTACTACTGATGCGATTGTTCACGATGTTCTAAACTCCCCACTTGTCCACTGCCCCTATGACAACCTTAAGGCGGCGATCATCCAGCACACCTTTGAAAACGGAGCAGCATTGATTACAGCAACTTCTTACAATGGAGGTGCTCGGTGAACGCAACCCTACCAACTTATCGTGTTGCATGAAAGCTTTGGCTGGAGACCTGGCCCCTTCAAGTGACAGTGCACTTCTCCGTGAACCTTTCCTGCAGCGCCTTGAACTGTAGGTGCACATGATCCTGACTGCATCTTCATTCTCAACACTGGAATCTCTGGCCCAATTGGCCGACAAGATTATGGATGTTGGTTCTCTCTCCATAGCCACAGTACATCGTCGTCCTAACGCTCCGTCCCACGGCACAGCCACTGGCAAACGCTTTGCACGTCTCTTCAAAGTTAACAAGGAGCTCACACAGCAAGTAGCCTGACAGGTGAGGTCGCTGCCATCCGAACACGCTGGCCACGTTTTTCGTGATGGCCTTGCCGCCCCAGCCCCAGTCACTTTAACGCCATTCTCCTCCTCCTTTTAGGCTTTGCTGGTACCACCGTTGCTATGGCTCTAGCCCTGCTGCTATGTGGGAAACGGTTAGGCTGAACCCTGAAAGTGACCACTGTTCCCTGCCCCACCTTTCGCACGTCACCGACCACGTCAGAATAATCTGCTATCTTGTCGACACTGGCGCAGAGATTTGCATCCTTCCTCTTATGTTGGCTCAGCACCGCCATCCTCCCAACTCGCCTTCTCTTACCACGGTCAACAGATCGACCGTCCGGACCTACGGACAAAAGTTGGCGACTCTTGACATAGGCCTCAGACAGACCTTTCCCTGGATCTTTGTCATCGAAGCCGTACACCAGCCCATCATCGGAGCCAACTTTCTTTGGCACTACTATCTCATCGTCGACTTGTGGCACAGCCACATCTTGGACTCCGAGATGAGCTTAGCCGTCCAAGGAGCTTCCTGTTGCGCTCCACAACTTCGGCTTCTCCAGGCGCACACTGCTAATCACAACCCTTGGTCAACTGTCCATGCCGAGTTTTCAGATGTCTTCCGACCCCCCTCCTTTCAGTACTCGGTCGCTCACAGCATGACACATCATATCGTCATGACTGGCCCTCCCATGTCACCTCAGGCTCATCACCTCTTGCCAGATCATCAAACTGTTGCAAATGAGTTTGAACACATGCTTGACCTTGGCTTCATTCGTCCCTCCTCCAGTCATTGGGCCTCGCCACTCCATATGGTGGCCAAGGATACCTGTTACTGGCGCCCCTGTGGCAATTACCGTGATCTCAACAAGGCCACTGTCCCGGACCAGTACCATATACCTGACACTCGGGGCTTTATGTCGGCACTGCATGGTTGCACCATTTTTAGCAAGGTCAACCTGATGAGAGCCTACCAGATGAATTCTGTGGAACCCTCAGATATTCACAAGACCTCAATTAGAACACTCTTCAGCCTGTTCGAATATCTTTTGATGCCTTTCGGTCTTCGTAACGTGGCCCAGACCTTTCAGCATTTCATTAACCAAGCATCACGCGGCTTGACGTGCTGCTTTGCTTATCTTCATGACATCCTCGTCTACAGCACCCCTGCCAAAGTTCATAAGCTCCATCTGCGTCAATGGCTCGCAAGACTCAGCAAGTTTGGCCTTGTCGTTAACGGTCCAAAGACCAAGGTCGGCATTACGAGTTGGATTTCTTCAACCATCACATTAACGCACATAGTATTTGTCCACTACTGACCCGCATAACATCCACCCACGAGTTTCCTCAGCCATCCACCAGCAGGCAACTGTGCGAATTCCTTGGCCTCTCGAACTATTACCGCAATGTCATTCCTCTGTGCCAATACACTGCAGCCTCTACAAGACTTTCTCTCTGGCCTCAAAACACCGAATACTCCCTGGAACGACACTGCTGAATACACGTTCAGAGGCGTGAAAGAAGCCATTGCCGGTACGACCCTCCTCGTCCACTCCAAAATGCGACGCCACAACATTTTTCGTGGTTGACCCATCAGGCACTGCAGTCAATGCAGTCTTGCAGCAGTTTGTTGCTAGTGCTTGGCAGCCCATCGCCTTCTTTTCCAAAAAGCTTGCACCCTGTGAGCGCCGCTACAGCACATTCGCCAGACAGTTGCATGCCATCAATTTGGCTGTGAAGCATTAACATATTCCTGAGGGACGCTCCTTCCATGACCTTACCGGCCATAAATAAACCACTTACTTCCACCCTAGCTACAAGTAGCATCTACTATGCTCCCCGCAATATCAGACAGCTCGTCTACATTTCTGAATTCACCAGCGATATTCGTCATGTCAGCGGAAAATCCAACGCCGTTGTCGACACACTTTCTAGGTTGCGCCGCTCCCCATGCAACGGACCACAGCCGACCTGTAAACGACTTCTAGGCCATGGCTACCGCCCAGTGTTGACACCGAGCACCATTTGCTTCACATGAGGTATCTGCTTCTTCACTGCGTCATGCTCCTTGTTTGTGATACGTGGACCGGACGTTTTTGTCATTACGTGCCTTGCCCATACCACCAAGCCATCTTTGATGCCGTCCATTCTTCGGCTCATCCTGGCCTTCGCCCACCTCACTGACTTGTCACTTCTCGTTATGTGTTGCACAGCGTCAACGTAGACGTTCGCAGCTGGTCTTGCGTGTGTGCCTCAGCTGCCAACAGTACAAAGTGCATCGCCACACTGCGACTCCTCTGAGCACACTCACGCCCCCGGATGCCCACTTCAGCCATCTGCATGTCGATAATGTTGGCCCCCTTCCTCCCTGTGGGAACCATTGCAACCTGTTAACCTGCACTGACAGATTCACCAGATGGCCTGAAGCGATGCCCCTCTTGGACATAACGGCAGAGTCGATAGTTCAAGCACTCATTACACTCTGAATTAGACGCTACTGTGTCCCTTCCACCATTATGACTGACCGTGGTTGTCAATTTGACTCAACCTTATTTGCCACTCTATCTCACCTACTCAGCATCAATCACATCAAGACAAACTGCCACCCGATATACAATGTGATCATCGAACGTTTTCACCGCTAATTGAAGGCTTTGCTTATGGCTTCAACTCCTCCTGTATCATGGATCGAGCACCTTCCTTTTGTTATGTTTGGCATTTGCACTGCTCTTCGCAGTGGTTCTTCCACCAACTCAGTCGAGCTTACGTTTGGTACAACTCTACGAGTCCCTGGCGAATTCTTCGGCGACTCGCCCATTACACCTGCTGACGTTTCCGACTATGCCTACCGTCTATGCAGCGCTATGTGTACTTTCCTCCCTCCCCCCAAATAACATTATTCCTGACGTGTATATGTCAATGCTGGCCTTGAGAACTGCACGCACATCTTTGTGTGCCATGACGCACAGCATCCTCCCTTACAACCTCCGTGTGATGGTCCGTTCAAAGTACTCAAGCGTGTACCTAAAAACTTTCTTTCGCTCATCAACGGCCTGGAAAATGCGGTCTCAATCGATAGTCTGAAGCCTGTCTACTTAGACTCGGACGCTTTAGCCACTTCTGCTGTCACATTTTCTCCCAACCAGCCCAGTCCTACTTTCCGCGTACATTTCGCACCACTGCCATCTGCGCTTGGCCATTCGTCTAAGCTTACGGCTTCCTCACTAGAAGGTGGGCCCTGTAGTGCACTACTACCTGCCACAATGGTCCAGTCACAAAAGACGACAATGACACGCCCAGCATGCCGATGGTGCGCGAGCAGTGGAATCTGCAGATTCAGACTTCCGTTTAATTGAGCGAGTTCGACTAAAAATAGAATTCATGGACTCCAGGTATCAGCGTCCGTCTGGTTTTTCTTTACTCACAAGCTATTTTTAGCCCTCAAGGTTATTTCCTATAATTGGGTCTGACTATAGCCTAGGAATCGCAAAGTGAGATGAGGTGGTGTGTACTGTTCGTGCATACTGCCACTACTGCCAAGTGTAATGTTTCAATTAATGTTTCCATGACGTAGTTGATATTTTCCAGATAAAGGTATGCTTGTAAACAGATTGCAACAAAGTAATTCACATTACTGTCACTTGCTTAGCATATTTATTTTCTTATATCTCAAGCTTCTTCCAACATTGCAAGGAGGCCATATTTGCACATATTTTATGTAGTTTATGCCCATGCCTATTTTTCGTTGTTTTGTGGTCTCCAGGACAACGAATGCCACACGGCAACAGCAATATAACAAAAAGTGCCCTTATCAGAAGCACACAGCAGCCAGCGTTCCCAACACAACACAAAAACAAGCACTCTGCAAGTCTAAGCCTCGAATAACATAGTTATGGGCCCCCACAAATATATGCACAAGGTGCCCTCTTTGCCTTTACCATGCACGAGTGAGTCCTCCTTCCACAGAAAGAAAATGTGATATTATGCATCCCGGGCAATTTCTGAGTATTGTCTGCTGTCACTAATTTTTGTTGCTCAGGTGGACTGCAAGCACGACACACAACTTATATGACAGCTGCAAAATGCATATTTAGTGCTGGCAGTGACTGACTGGAGTTTATTGGTGCAAGGGCCAGATGCGGCCCAAGAGCACTAAGGCTATGATAATGGACTGCCATTGGTAAATGAATAATGAATATCGAGATGTGGATGAAACATGGCTGTATAGAGTCCTAAAAATATTTGTTAGAAAGTGTGCAAATATGTTCGTAATAAAACCAGACTATGATACATATGCTATGTATAAATGACATACTACGAAGAGGTGATGCACTAAAAATTTTCCTACAAGGAGCACTACTGCCTCACGAAGGCCATCAATCACAAGGGCCTGGAGGCATGTTACATACAGGTCACTACTATCGCAGCATCAGCCTCTCGTAAGAGGGTGTGGTATGAATATCGTTGGTTTATAATGGACAATAAATCGACATGTTGAAAAAATTTGAAAATGATTTATTATCAAAAATTGGTTCTGCTTGAATAAACAATACTGAATGAAAGGGAATGTGGAATCTGTATACTAGACGAAAGTGCTAGTTTCGTTGAGCTTCTGCTTCCCAACACTCCACCAAGATGTTGAGAATGGTCAGCCTCTCACCACAGAGGGAAGCTTGACTCCCGGTCAGTAGGGAAAAATGGGTACCATATGTGTATCCTATTCTCAGTCGACAGAACATGACATCAGTTTGTCGTACTTTTGTTCCCGAAGGCCAATTTTGTATGTGCGGCTTAATTAAATGAAGTTTATTAGAGGTTTCACGGTCCGAGATGAATTGCCAAAAGTTTCGCAGCGTTCTGTGCAAGACAGGCTTGAAGTCTGTGGGAGGGATAGCTATGGTTGTGTTACAGGCTCTCATTGTTATGGATGTATCAAGTTCATCTGCAAGCATATTGCCCACTATGCCTCTGTGGCCTGGCCCCCAACATGCTACAATGTGTTGGTTAGATGCACATATAGTAGTACTCAGGCATGAGTAAAGGTCGTTGACTACTGGATTTTTATATTTCTGTAAAGACATTAAAGCTCTTACTCCAATGGGGGAGTCTGTAAATATTACAGCTTTTTATAGTTTTAATGCCTTTATGTGTTTTACAGCTGAGAGCAATGCCTAAGCCTCTGCCATAAAGATGCTCATTTCAGCATGCAGTATTGAATTCCAAGAAGGATGGTCCGACTGCATGTAAGATACACAATTAGGTGACTTTTATGCGGCGGTATAAAATTTTGGACAGGAGTACTTTGACAGGAGTTCCAGAAAGTGCATACGGATATGCATCTCTGGAGCATGCTTTGTAAGTTTGACAAATCATGTGTCGCATTCTATCAGTTGCCACAGCCACGGTGGCAACAATCTTGTTGGGTGCACATGTAGTGGGATGTTTATTTCCTCGCTCAGCTTCCTCACGTGTAGTGAAAAAGGTTTTCTCATTGAAGGTCGGTCTTGTAGTGCGGCAGACGTCAAATTATTGATGGTTTTATAACAATGGTGTTCAGGATTAGATTTCACTTTGAGGAAGTAGGTGAATCTTATCTATGTTCTTTGCAGGTGGAGTGACCATACATTAGATTCTATGTATAAACTCTGTATAAGACTCGTTCTGAAGGTGGCTGTGGCCCGGCGAATACCTAAATGGTGAATGGGGTGCAAAATCTTCAATGCACTTGGAGCGGCAGATTGATATATTGCAGAACCATAGTCTAGACGTGACAGTATGAGGTTCCTGTACAGGTTAATTAGGCAGCCTCTGTCATTGTCCCATGTCTGCGGCTGGCAGTGACTAATTTCATCCTCATATAGCCTGAAACACAGCAACCTACACTTTGAAAGTGATATGCTCATAGACAGAGCATATGAATGGAGCAAGACTCGGCTTTCCATCATGGCTCTGGTAGCGACCTGCATAACGCACTTTCCTAGGAGTTCCTTGGTCTCAGCAATGTGGTCACCAGCCAAACGGGATTCATCAAACCAATAGCTGTCAAACATGTCTCGCCCTGGTGTCGCCACACTCCGTCCGAGGCAACTGTGGGCCTCAAGAAGTGATTCGTCGCAGTAGGGCAGGAAAGGCTGGCTGGTCGCTTCCTCCTCTAGCCAATCGTAACAGTACATACGTGCAGCTATTCAATGAACCTTTGAATGCCGACGTGGGACACTGTAGGTGCACGACTGGGTAAGTACTGCTGTTTGAAGAAATTCCTTGATGCCAACTAGGAGCACTGGGTATGTACCACTAGCTCGGTAACGGTCTTGAATGAATCTTTTTGATGCCAACTAGGTTTACTAGGTATATGCCAAGAGGCGTGTGCCACTATACAATGACGAATTGAACCCACGTCACAAAACTTTGCATCACAAGGACAACGACATGGAATGTATGACCGAGTCAACAAAAAGCATGTGCGCTTGAAGACGACTTGATTGAAGTTGGGCACAAAAGTTGCAAATAAATGCAGCGTGAATATGCGGCACATAGAAGCGCAAAAAACTAACGAAGCAACAAGTGTATGATATTTGTGATGAGCGAAGCATCGTTCGGTTACCTCACAATCCCGGCTGATTCTTTGAAGCCAGACGTTCCTCCGGGCCGAATCTCGCTTGGCAGATGGAATACAAAATAGTCGCTTGCGGTCCCTTTCACTTGTGCTGCACCTAAAGGCACAGCAATGCGGCATCATGAACATGGAACTATGCTACAAAAGCACGAAGGAGGCGCGAAATGTGCCGCATGGTTACGCCGCTCACTGTGTTTGGCACCGCGATGGTGGCACAAGCAAACAACAAGCAAGAAAAAAGCACGAGTGAGCGCGTGACATTCGGCCAATGGGAGGGCCGAGCATTAAGGGAAAGCGCAGGGGGCAGGACGGCAGCCATCTTCAAAGCATGGAGCTACTTTTCATTTTTCTTTAGAGGCTTCACACGATGGGGCACTGCTCCTATATATGTGGAAACGTGTCCCACTCGAGGGGCAGTGACTTGGTTGGATCAAAATGCGTGAGCATTTTGATATTTTGAAGGGCTTCCTTAGATTGTTCCAAGGACTGTTGCTGCTTTGATGAGCATTTCAAATGGTAATCCTTTCTCAGAAGGTTCCACAACGAAGCCAGGATCATTGCCATGCAAAACAGCAAATTGCTATAATTGAGCAGACCAATCTATGAATGCAGCTTGCTCACACTTTTCTGACTTGGCGCTTTCATCACAGCTTCCACTGGATGAAGTCCATAGCTGGTGATCTTGTGTCCCAGATACAATACCTTCGGCTTCATGAAGGAACACTTATCCTTGCACATTTTGATGCCACATTCACAGAAATGCTGGAGCACTGCCTTGAGATTCATCCACTGTTGAGTTTCTCTTCCACCACCAGGAAGTCATCCATATATGCTTGTACGCCTGTTGGAATGCCAAACATATTTTCCATGGTGTACTGAAACATAGCTGGAGCGAATGACACTCCAGAAGTTGGGTGGTTGAAGGAAAGCAACCCTTTGTGGGTATTGATGGTCATCAACTTCTTTCCCTTTTCATCCAATGGAATGTGGTCATAGGCATCATGCAAGTCTACAGTGCTGTAGACGTCTCCCTTGCGCACTGCAGCAAAAATACCATCGATGACTGGAAGCAGATTCTGTTCAGTGACGCATGCTGCATTCAGAGTTAGCTTGTAGTGGCCACAGATCCGTCTCTCTTGAGCACTGGCACAATTGGCATAGCCCCTTCTCAGTGAGCAACAGGAGAAAGCACACCTGATTTCACTAGCCTTTCCAACTTTTCAGTCACCTTGTTTCACATTGCATACAACAGTGGCCTCACCTTGACAAAGTTAGAAACGGCTTCTCCTTTGACATAGAAGAGAACGAGCAGAGCCTTGAACAGGCCTTGTTCTGGCTGGAAGACATTTTGATACGGACTTTCTTCGAGGTCCTTGTCATCTCGTCCGCTGGTACTGCTCAGGAGCTGGACTGTAGCACCTGCTCTGTTTATGGCTCGAGTGAGGTTGTGACCACATAAACATGGCCCTGAATGATAAATTATGGTCATTGAGGCAGCATCTTACAATTGCAGGAAACTGTAAGCGTAACCTTTCCAGCGATAGCCAAAGTCCCCGGAAGCAAAATAACCTCAAGTCTGTCTTTTGGGTTTCAGGCAACATTGCGCAGTGTGTATTGTAGACATCACAGGGAATGACACATAATGGTGGACCAAAGTTTATTTTCATTCATGCCTCCACAGAAGAACATGTGCCGCACGGGACGTATAAATTCGTTATTCAGCACCGATGCTTGGCTTTTGGCAATAACGAACAGATGAGAAGAACACGCCTCGATTCTGTTCAGGTTTCCAATTAAAGCGAAGGTGTTCCAATTCTTGCCACTTAGCCTACACAGATTACAATCCCCTTCTTGTCACACTCGAAGCGCTTTGCATTCTTGAACTTGCAAGCTTGTTCAGAGTGTTTTGTTTCCGTTCCTTCTCCACTCTTTACTTTCTTGCCTATTCGTGCTTCGTGCTGGTTGCCTGTCTATCAGCTTATGCAGTTTGGTTCAGTCTTGACATCAACAGTCTTCACGAGCATGATGGCTTTACCCACAACTCCTACTGCCAGCACCATTCTCTCAGCTTCCTTCAACGTCAAACTCCCAAGAGAAACCATTGCTTCCTGTAACATATTGTTCCGGATTCCACATACAATCTTGTCCCATAGCATTAAGTCCAACATATCCCCAAAGTTGGATTTGTCAGCTTGTCGTCGGAGCATGACAGTAGATTGCTGGGATTTGTCTTCATTTTGGACACAAGTAAAATATCTGAAGCTTTCCGCAATATCACTGGGCTTGAGCTCTTAAAAGCCTTGCATAATTTTTCAACAGCCTCTTTGCACGTGAACTAGTTCACCTTACAAGAACATCACCCAATGAGGACTTCAGTTCACTTTGATTTGAGAGCCGAGACAAGAAGCATTCTCTTCAGGGCATGATTTGCAATACTGTTACCTTTGAAGTAGAACTCCATGCGAATGATGTATGAAGTCCACTTAATGTCCTTGCCGTCGTCAAATGTGGTATTTCTTATGACCGTGCTCAAGCAGCAAAGCCCTTGCTTTTCAAGATGTTTGTACATTTCTCACTGCCATTGCTACACCATGCCTGAGGGCTGAGAACGCAGTATCCAAGACACAGCAAACGTAGGCTGCCAGAGCAAGGATTGTTTATTTTGTGGCAGTTGTTTCTTAATAGCCACCCATCAAAATCAGGCAAACAAATAGAATCAAGTAAAACTCGACGCATGCATAAACAAGCACTACCACGGACTAGCATGAAGCTATGCACGCGTACTGGCAGCATAGTTTGCATTGTAAAAGTTTACTAGATGCATAAAAATACTCAAGTAGTAATGATGAAGGCATCCCACAGCTTGATATTTGTCTAACACAACCTCTTTAACACTTGCAAAGCACTCTTGAATGAGAAAATGTGCTATTTCCAAAAAAGATCTCAAAGCAGAGGTAGCATTGAAAGGGTCACTTGCCCTTGTGATGCCTCAGGTGCTTAGTTAGGTTGCTTCTACATGCAAAGGTCTTATGGCATAAGTGGCACTGAAATGGCCTCTCACCTGTGTGAGTGCGGAGATGATCTCTCAGAGTGCACTTTAGCGAGAAGCTCTGAGGGCATGAAGGGCACTGAAATGGCCTCTCGCCTGTGTGGATACGCAGGTGACCAGTAAGAGTGCGCTTAAGTGAGAAGCTCCGAGGGCATGAAGGGCACTGAAATGGCCTCTCGCCTGTGTGGATACGCAGGTGATCAGTAAGAGTGCGCTTAAGTGAGAAGCTCCGAGGGCATGAAGGGCACTGAAATGGCCTCTCGCCTGTGTGGATACGCAGGTGATCAGTAAGAGTGCACTTAAGTGAGAAGCTCCGAGGGCATGAAGGGCACTGAAATGGCCTCTTGCCTGTGTGAATGCGGAGGTGTACATTGAGATGAGTCTTTTGTTGGAAGCTCCGAAGGCATGAAGGGCACTGAAATGGCCTCTCGCCTGTGTGAGTACGCAAGTGCACATTGAGACGACTCCTTACTGAGAATCTCTGAGGGCACAAATGGCATTCAAATGACCGCTCGCCTGTATGGACGATGGTGTGTGCTTTCAGATGACACATACTATCAGTCTTATAGTCACAGAAGTTACAGTGGTGAAGGCGTCCCTCAGGTGACTTGTCACTTTTCGTAATTGCAGCTTGACAGCTGGAAGGCCTCGATGCTGCAAAAACAAATTAGAACAGGTTATCATAGTAATGCTTTTGATTTGAAAACAAAATTGTAATTATGAAATGCCAATGAAAAAACACAACATACTAATACTGACAATTGCTTTTTTCTTCACTGAAGAAATACTGATTGTAATTTCAGATTAGACCAAACATTTGCTGAATATGAATTTTCCAATGTATAAGTCACTTTTCTATAAATCGCACCCCCCTCAAAATGGCAGTTTTTCTTAACAAAATAGTGTATGAGTTGCACCAGTGTATAAGATGCACCAGTTCAGTTGGTAAGCAACTTAAATAAAAAAACAATACGATGACATTTCACTTCCTGAATGCAGGTCATGCGCAAGCATGCTATTTTACGTATTTCTGCCATCATGGTCGCTGCGATCTACCGTATGAAGTCCAAGGGCAATCACATCGTCCCTGTGCGCTATCTATGCTGTATGTGCGACTGAAAGTGTGCGACAGTGATTCGCATCGTGCCCAAAGGTGGAAAGCAGGAAAGCGGACAGAGGAGGAAGGCATGTACTGTGGTAGCAACTGTGTAGATTGTGCAACGACACGCGCGTATCTTGAAAGCGATCTGCAGATGCGACGACTTCGGAGTCAGTTGACTTGTGGCCTTCCACCACTCATGTTGCTGCTCCATCCTTCTCGCACTGTGTGCTTTCCCAACTCTATCACAAAAAGAACCCGGTACCACCATAGCGCGCATACAACCTGTACAAACTGCCAGAGGAGGTCAACCCAGTGAGTCACTGGAGGCCATAGCATCCAATACAATTTTGACAACTGTTTACTTCAAAAAAAAAAAAAGGAAAGAAACAGGAAAGAGCCATATACAAGTTGCACCGGTGTATAAGACACACCAACGAAAATTTCCAAAAGAAAAGCAACTTATAGACTGGGAAATACGTTATGTGTGATTGCTTAGTTTCGAGTTACGGCAGCCAAGTTCAGTGAATTTGTTTCTTCAAGCAGTGGTGTAATTAAGACCTATTGCCTGTAATAAGTGAACTTGCAAGTGCGATCACTCAACTTGCCTTGGAGCACAAGACACAATCAAATGCTAAAGGTGCCAAAAGATTACATCTTACAAGTGCAAGAATTAAAACATCACCAAAAATTGAAAATGCACATGCATTCAACAAACAGTGCAACTTTTAAACTGGGGTAAATTGACCAAACTGAATTTCTAATCAACACTAAACAGTGAATACTATTAAAAGAAATGCTTACATGCAAACATAATGAAAAGGCTGAAACAGTATAATAACCAAAGAAAGCGCCAAAGAAGAACCTACAGGAAGAAAATATGTGAGCGTAGCAGAAAAATATCGATCATATTGTGTAGATCAGTAACACTACTGGAGGGACCAGTCGCAAAGAAGCAGGAAGGTTTACAATGTACAGCCACGAATAAAAAGTAACATTGCATATTATTAAGATGGTAGATGGTAGGGGCCACAACATGACGCTCTTCATCCATCAGTGACATACACCTAGAGAGAGAAAGAGGACAGCAAAGTGTTATCAACAATGAAGAGAAGCTCAGGCATAGTTACCAGGCCAAGAAACATTACAACACACAATGCACTTGTGAGCTGCATAATTACAACTAGTTCATGGTTTAATATGGCGGTTAAATAGTTGTTTTCTGAGCTATTTACTATATAACACATAGCAAAGTAATTTTTGTATGCAACACATGGTAACCTGTCCCAGCATCTTTCTGAAACTGGTTTCTACTTGCACTGTACACACCCCAAATCCAAACGCACAACCAAGCTCAATGGCAAGACACTGCTGCAATACTGTTCATGTACATTTTCATGACTTGAGCTGTTTCAACACGAGACATATTGTATTGCTAAGCACAAACAATGTCAATGACGTTAACAGATGCATTCATAAATGAGGTAAACTGAAGAAATAAATTATGCTAACCTCGCACAGAAGCTAAGTTCAACATCTATTCTTGCATTGCTTGCATGATCTGGCTTAGCTCAGTGCAAGTACCGCGATCAGTAAATTCTGGAGAATGCAACTAATCATCTGCCATAGTATGCTATTGCCCTGTTACCCCTCAAAAAGTACAAGATGGGAGGCATTGTACAGCTTAATGTAGACTATGTGCGAGGTGTTCGTCTGAAACTCCATCGTCTATCTCATTGTGTGACTTAGCTGATTAAGGAGAGGTGCAAGTCGAAAAACTGTTTTTGTTTAAAAAATAATGTTTCTAGATTTTTATTCTATATTTAGGCTTCAACATCGTATTTCTACATGCAAGAATGCTAAGACATTTCCCCAGCAAGAATATTGCAAAAAATGAATCTAATGGGGGCATCGCAGCTGTAGGAGCTTCATATTTCCATTCATGCCCTACAAATGAGGTTTGCAACAACCATTATTTATATTGGTGACATCACAAGCTTTCCTGGTGCAACAACAAACGAGCACTGGCACTGGCTGAGTCGACACCAGCGGATTCTTCACTTTTCACCAGTGCTTACGCAAAGGCTGTGCTTCTTACATATGAGAGGATGATGAGCAAGAATGTGGTGCTTTGCTGTATACTGCACAAGCTCCAAAACACGACAAATAATTTCAACCACCAGCAATTGCCTTCATGCTGTGGAGACAGTCACTTCTAAAGCTATACTGTTGTAGAACATAAGTTTTGAGGAGGTTCTACAGGAGTTGGTAATCATGGCAACTCGGCAACTATTAGTTCTGGGAAACCAAAGGGACAAGAACCAAATAATTCAGTGGAATGCATTTAATTGCTAAATGCTTTCATCAAAGTACAGCAAAGAAAGCCCACTTGAAGAGCGAAGCTCACAAGGGTTATCAGGATACCACCGACACAGCAGGAAAATGTTAAACTGCAAAAGACTGTTCTGCGTTCTCGGCAAATTTCATGCAATAAATAATATGCAACAGTAATACCAAGTTTATGAGCTTTCACCTTCATTTTCATCTTTCTTTTCAATCTTTGTTGCTTCAATCATTCATTGTTTTTACTAGTACTTGTGAACAAAAGATGTTTGTAGTTAGCAAGGCCCAATCGAAGCCAAATTTTGTGTGCACATGTACAAGAGTTCCGAGGATGCATGTGTCTTGCAATCATTGTATTGTTTAAAGATACCAATTATGAATGCTCTTGATAACTACATGTATGATTAAATTTTTTACTTAGACGATACAGTTAGAAGAAAAGGATTTTCTTGGCCGATTTTAAATATTCTTTAATAAACTGTATATAGAAATTATAAAAAATCTCTCCTAGGCTCCATTTTAAGCCAGAACCTTGCACACTTTTCCATTCCAGGGAGCACACAATAATAATGTTCAAGTTGATATCAGGTCCTTATGAAGCTGTATAGGTTCAGATTCGTGTTATAATAATAAATCTTTATTCGTGTGTGCCTTTTATTGGCTGCCTAGCAGTAAGGTAAGCATTAATGTGGACTTGCAGGCTGCAATAGAATCTTTAAATGAAGTGTTTATGGTTGTCTCTGAAGTCTTTATTCACCAGAATATTACTAGTGCCAGCGCAAACTTCAACATTATGGCATCAGTGCATCAGCTAATAAAATGTTAATGATATGGGATTCTTACTCCTTTTATTAAATGGTACGGACACGAACCTGCAAGAAGAAAATACTAGAATAGTTGTTTATGAATTTACATAGATATGCTCAGTCTATGGGCATCTTGCGCTGGAGTTTGAGGTATAGTAGCGGCGCCTGGTGGCGGCGCACTAAACGTTATCTGGGTAGTATCGGCTTGGGTAGTATTGAGCCCTGGCTGTGGCGAAGCACGTTTCTAGCCAGAGTTTTACATCGATTCGCACTTTTTTCTGCCCTGTTGCAAGTGCGAAAAGGCTCGTCACTTCTCACAGACCTCGCCGACCACGCTGCAAGCTAGCCACAGCCTATAGTTTAACGAAAACGGACTCTCCATGAGGTGTAATGCTGGAAGCAGAAGGAATCGGCGACACCGATCCGGAGAGACCTAGCTCAGCCTCGAAAAAGCGTCACCATAGTTACTTCTGCGTCGTGGGCTCCCATGAACAAAAAGGCCTGAATCCCAAATACAGATTCTACCGTTTTCCTTCTAGGTCTCGCAAAGCGGAGCGTCGGGCGCGCTGGATAGCTGCAGTTCGTCGCGCTGGATAAACGAAACTTCGTGCCATGCTGACTGCTTCGCCTGTCTCGAAGCTTGCTTGATTATCTGCGTTCTAAAATTTGGTCTTTTGCACCTACAGTCCCGACGGCAGACCAACATAGCAGCAGGCATGGCTCGTGATTCACGATTCGAGACCTGGCCACAGTGGCAATTAACAATTCGACTAGTGCGAAGTGGTGAAGTGACCAGGTGTGTGCAAATGACCACAAATGGTCGGGCTGATTCGGTGGCAATTCGCTACCCCACAACGAGCAGCACAGGTTAGAGAGTTAAATGTGCTCATCCTTGACCTCAAGCCAGCACGTTGAGGCAGCGCAGTAAGGTAGTATTGATTGTAGCACATCGATGTTCAAGCGCTGTCATTAAAAGCTTCATCAAGCGAGCAGTGCACGAGCTCGTGCTGCAGCGCGATTTGCGCATACATTACTGCGAGCTCATCAGTTATTTGTCATTTGCTAAAGGAACAGATGGCCGCTACTACATTGCAGGCATAACTACTTGTATAGCGCATGCAGTCAACAAAGATTGCAGGAGGCCCACCGCTTCGCGGCCTGTCAAAAGACCGCTGCCGTCGCAGTGCTTACGATTGTGCGCTCGAGCAGTTTGTACAGCGCAGCATGCTGAAAGACCGCTGCCGTTGTGGCACGTACCGTCGTGCGCTCGAGCAGTTCCGTACACATGATGTCTGCTTATTGCTGCTGTGAATTCATTTATAGCAAGAATTTTCTCGCATTTGTGCGCCTGAATCTAGCAGCGTGCAAACCTTACCTGAAGTTCAACTTCGTACGCGACTCGCTTCACTTGCAATTGACACCGCGCTAAAACCTCGCCGCTTACAAAACCGAAAGTGGCGGGTCAATATTATAAATGTGCTTTCGAAAGCAGACGACAGAGCTTGGTACTACCCAGTTCAGGACAGAAGGCGCTTTTTAGCACCATTTTCACAGCACCCCCTGGGCAATGTAAGAGGCCCATGCACATATTACCAAGTGTAAGTGATGACTGTTCTGTTTTGCGAAATGAATAGTATGCAATAGTTGCCTGCAGTGCTAACAGTAATATACCGCTATAAAAACGCATACATGGAAGAACTAATGCTTGTGCTCAATTCGTACCATTCCAGGGAGCACACAGAAATAATCAGATAAAACATTGAGAAGCTATTATCATATCTTTAAAAAAAGAATAAATTTTCTCTTGTGCATGAATTCCATCTAATTAATTTTAATAAAAAAACGAATATTTGATGTATTTCAGGGAAATATTAGCAGAGAAACATGAAGTGCCAGCGCAAGCAGTACTATCAGTAGTGTAGTTGTACCAATGTAGAAATGGAGTAGGCATATGCCCATTAACCCGTCTATAGAAACTTAAATTGCTAATAAATATTTGTCATAGCAAAACTTAAATTGCTCATTAATAGTTGCCATACCAAGTGCATTCAATGGCAATAACAAGCAAACTTCCAAGTGCAATCGCTCAGATTCTCTTGGAGCAGTCAACAGGGCATAAACAGCATACGAAACAGAATAAGTTGATTACATGCTATAAGTCCAAGCATGGAAATATAGTAAGCCATC
This sequence comes from Dermacentor andersoni, assembly GCF_023375885.2. Classification (NCBI taxonomy): domain Eukaryota; kingdom Metazoa; phylum Arthropoda; class Arachnida; order Ixodida; family Ixodidae; genus Dermacentor; species Dermacentor andersoni. The sequence goes on along the minus strand of NC_092823.1, from coordinate 90,361,151 downwards.
ATTAACTCGAACACTGATACCTCAAAATATCGGCTAAGTTGAAACTTTTCTTCGGCTTGGTGTCAACCCCATGTATTTTTCAGTTCCTCTCTGGAGATCCTCTTGTGTAATACTCAAGAGAGGTATCTCGAATCTCTGAGTTAACAGGGTTTTACTGTATCAACAAGAATAAACAATGCAAAGTCATCAAACACGATAATTTATTTAGTGCACTAAAACAGGTTTAGCTAACTGAATTTGTATTCCAGGATATGAACAACCAATTACAACAAAGAAACGCTAGGTGCAAAAAGATAATGACATACTGCCGATTCATTTGGCACTAGTTGCCCGATTTTAACATGGCCCCGATTCAAATGCATGCACACTTTCTATGTTTGCAAAGTAGAACACGGATGTAGAAATGACATTAAAGCTCCTTAAGAAAGTAGAAATCTAATGCGTGCCCAATTTTTTGGTAAGAAAAATTGGTGCACAATGGCGCCCGGCTTTTTAAAGAGGGCTTCGCCATGCAGTTTCATAGAGTTATCTTCGCAGCAGTACGGCCGCGTTTTGTGGCAAAACATACAAATGTTGCAAATGCAGTTTTGGTTTATTGTGCGATTGCAGCGTGCAGGCAATTTTCGGCTCAATTTTATTCTCAAGAATGAAGGTAGGCACGCATCAGAATCGGCTAATTACTGTATTAGGACATTATGAGCTAGGCTTATTGCTTGACAATTTTCTTGGAGAGAGAAAAAAAGTGGCACTTTCGAGTAGCGATGACGTGTGTTCAAAGGTACCACTTCCTCCTAAGGTCCATGAAGACAGACGCTGCTACTAAAGGGGTCATTATTGGGGCCTCAGTAGGGGTCAGTCGCCCGCCTGTTCACTTGTCACGTTTGAATTATCCGGTGATAGCTAACCTTAGGATCGAAATAATGGATCTTTGGGAGCATAGAAATACATGGACGTTGGTCAGGACTCTCGGCAGGGCTAGAAATAACCCAAAATTGAATGAACCGGAGCCAAATTAAGCCCGTCCATTTTGTTCAAGAAACCATTCTCAAAAAGTCAAATCTAATATTTTATTTGTAAACACAATGAAGTATAGCTTGCTTCGAGCTCGGTTAAAAATAAAAGGCTTATAGATTGTATTTACATGGCTCAACTACAGACATATCTAAATGCATGCAACATTGTTTGCAAACCGACATACATTACACTGCAGAGATTGTAAATGGAAACCAACTGCTTTAAGTTATTTTGTGCACAGTGACTATGCCAGGAATGAATAACAGAACAGCATGTCACCCAATGCACGTAGAATGTCGAATTCGTTCAAGAAGACAAGAGCAATGCTATAGCTCTGCATATTGTTTTAAAGGGGCAAGACCATCGTGCGATTGGGCAAATAATAAACTGTTTTGCCTACGTCGAGACCACAAATTCGCATACAGGTTGCCTAAAAGTGAGCTATGCATAATGAACCACAAGGAAGAATTGGGCAGAAACTATATCTGCAACGTGCATTCAATCAGGAAGTGGTGAAGCAACTGCAGCTCCCCTACAGAAGTGTCATTAAGAACGCCACTTAATTTCATTGTTTTCTATCGATTAAGACTCCCCCAATAAGTGATGTTTTCCAGATATTCAAGAGAAGTGAATATTCAGACTTTGAAATAGTGGCTTCTCAAACAATACGAAAGAAAAAAAAGCAACAACTATTTGATTTGCATTACAAAATTTTGAATATTTACATGGGAGTAATAAATATCTTTGAAGTATTCTCCCATTTTTCAAGTCAAACTGTTGCCCAGTGCCAGGCATGTAGAATGTGAAAGAATGTGCTGATCAATTGATTACACTACCACAGTCCAGTCTAGAAAGGGTGACCAAATGAAACATCTATTCCATGCACATAGAGCCATAGCCCAAGTGTTTGTTGGGCATGAGTTTCAATGTCAATGACGTAAATATACGGCGCTGCGAACAAGTCCAAAAATGGTCGATGCCGTATATTTATGGTGCCGTCTGTATGTTTAAGAAGCGCACGAAATTTATAACTTTTTCTTTTCTATCATGTGCTGCCACTATGTGGGAATACAGCGAATTTTTGGTTCTCTCAGTTCTCAGTTTTCGTTGCATGGTTTGTTTTAGAGCTAGTTTGCTGCAGCGCATCTATATTGACACGTGAACTCATTTAGCTTTTACAAGTGAGCGCTTTTACCGTCCAAGAAATGTTAGAAATGTTATCTCTCAGCGCAGGACACGTCTACATGTATCGGAAGTTTCTAGAATGTTATTGATGCTTCTATTCGCTGTCTGTTGTCGATAAACCTTGTGTAATTTGATTGCATGCATGTGCGATGCGAATGGCGTAGAACTTTGTGGAAGTCACCCGGGTCCCAGCGATTACTCTGGCACATTCGACGACTGATCTATAAAAGCCGACGCACTTGTCTCGCTGATCAGATTTTTGATGACTGCCAATCGCATTCGCCGCTGTCGCCATTCTTTGAGTGTAGCCTGTTTTTGACGGCACAAGATCGCCCAATAAAACGCTAGTTTCGTCTTTCCCAGTTTCGCAGCTTTCTTCACCATCACTACCATGTGACATCTGGTGGATGTGCTTTGTGTTCATGTACTGGACGCCCCCACAAAGCCGTGATCCAAGCCCAAATGTGGAAGACAAGACCAACGTCGCCAAGAACCAGCGAGGTAGCCGCAGGCTGCAAGGACTGTCCCCAGAGCACGGACTTTTGCCCGAGACGACCAGGAAGATTGTTGCCCAGTCAGCCCCAATGGCAGCCCCAACGTCCCCCATCATGCTGCAGCAGCCAAGGGAGCCTCCGACGTTCCGCGGTTCAACATTCGAGAACCCGGAAACCTGGCTTATGACGTATTAGAGGGTCGCTGCATTTAACAGCTGGAACAGTGACGACAAACTTCAACATGTCTTTTTCGCATTGGAAGACGCCCCCAGGATGTGGTTCGAGAACCGAGAACCCGCCTTAATGACGTGGGACCTGTTCCGAAGCGGCTTCCTGCAGACATTCACAAGCGTCGTATGCTGAGAACGAGCCCAAGCACTACTAGAAACTTAAGTGCAGCTGCCTAATAAGACCACCGCGATTTTTACAGAAGAAATGAGCCACCTATTGCGCCACGCCGACCCGGAAATGTCCGAGGAGAAGAAAGTCCGCCTACTGATGCGTGGTGTAAAGGAGGAACTTTTAGACGGTATGGTATGAAGCCCACCGAAGACAGTCGACGAGTTTCTTGCGAGGCCACCAGCACCGAGAAGACACTGGAAAAGCAGAACAGGCAATTCAACCGCCGCATGAACTCGACAAGCTACACTGGAGTTCAGTCACTTGCCACTGACGATCTGGTCGAGACTATCTGAGCGGTTGGGAGGAGCTACAGAAGCTGTTCCCTTCATCACAGCCTCAAGAGGCTTCAATTGCCGACGCTGTCCGTGAGGAGCTCCAACAACAACTCGGAGTAGCCCCTGAATTGCCGCAGCCTCAGCTGCAAGCAATGACATACGCCGATGTAGCCCGCCGTCATGTTCTGCCTCCACGCCCATGGCAGGGCCCAGTGACGAGACAGTTCCGTCGTCCGCCACCACCCCCACTACCAGCACGCCAACCCGTCACCTCACGCAGCGTTCCAAGGAAGACTAATGTTTGGCGCGCCCCCGACCACCATCCACTGTGCTACCACTGCAGAGAAGCGGGTCACATCTACCGTCGATGCCCATACCGGGAGATGGGACTCTGAGGGTTCGCCGTTAAGGCACTGAGACCACAGCTTGGCGAACAACCTCGCGATATTGCCGACTACCTCGCCATTACTCAGTGGAGCCCTCAACGACCGCCCTGTTTGCCATGACCAGGCTGCTACCTGTCACGGCAGCGCCGACCATACACTGGCCCAGCCCGGAGCCGCTCTGCGAGCCCATATCCAGAAAACTAAAAGCAGCAACCGATGGAGGTGCGGTTGCGGTTTGTCGAACTGATGAAGATCCTCCGCCACCGACGAAGACGCCAAAGAGACTACCTCGACGACATGACACACCACTGTCCTGACGAAGTCCGGAAGCAAAGAATACACCGATGAAAGGCAACCTGACTACGCCACGTACCAGCCACAGGTCAATGCGACGCAGCCGTGATCCGATGCCAAGACCTAACTGTAACGCAAGACAAAGAACCACCGACTTCGATGTGCTTCTGGACGGCCACGCCGTCACCGCCTTAGTAGACACAGGAGCAGATTACTCCGTAATGAGTGGAACCATCGCCGCCCAGTTAAAGAAAGTTAAGACTGCATGGGAAGGAAGGCCCTCAAATTCGGACCGCTGGAGGACACCTCATCACGCTGACTGGAATTTGCACGGCAAAAATTACTGCTCACGACCGGACTTACCCTGCCACCTTCGTTATCCTCCAACAATGTTCACGCGACGTCATTCTCGGCATGGACTTCCTTAACCAACATGGCGCAGTCATCGACCTGAAGTCGAAGTCGATAACCCTGTCGGAAGATCAAGCGATACCACCGGAGAGCTCTGGTAGCCACCATGCCTTGATCGTGCTCGAAAATCAAGTCAGCATCCCGCCCCGCTCCAGTATTGTCATTTCCAAAACACCTGCCAACGTAGAAGGGGTCATCGAGAGTGACCAACGACTACTGCTAGACAATGAAATTTGCGTCACAAGAGGGATGGCTCGACTGCATGGAGGAAAAACGAAAGTGTTGCTGACAAACTTCAGCCAGGAGTTCAAGCACATCAACAAGGGCACGACGATCGCGTACGTCAAGGAACTTCTCAAAACCAGCAAAGCGTTTGTCCTCTCAGATTCTGCCGCTTCTATCCCGACGACCATAGTTCCTGAACCAGACTTCAACGTAAATCCAGGTCTCACCATAAGTAAACAGCAACAGCTCAGAAGTCTTCTCCGACAATACAAAGACTGCTTTTCCACATCATCAAGGATTCGACAAACACCAGTTGCAAAGCATCACATAATAACCGAAGTGTGCACTCGACCACTCCACCAGAGCCCTTACAGAGTTTTGATGCGAGAACGTGAAGCTATTAGGCATCATGTCGACGAAATGCTGCGCGACATCATCCAGCCATTGAAAAGTCTGTTGGCATCTCCTGTAGTCCTGGTGAAGAAAAAGGACGGAACACTACATTTCTGCATCGATTATCGTCGATTGAACAAGATCACGAAGAACAACGTACACCCTCTTCCATGGATAGACGATGCATTGGATCGGCTCTGCAACGCTAAATACTTCTCGTCAATGGACTACAAGTCTGGCTACTGGCAAATAGAAGTCGACGAGAGAGATCGCGAAAAGACCGCCTTCATCACGCGAGACGGCCTCTACGAGTTCAAGGTCATGCCATTTGGACTATACTCGGCGCCTGCAATGTTTCAGCACGTCATGGACACTGTGTTAGCAGGATTGAAGTGGCAGACGTGTCTTGTTTACTTGGACGACGTCGTTGTCTCCGCCGGAAATTTCAACGATCACCTTCGGCGGCTTGCGACAATATTAGAGGCCATCAAGTCATCAGGGCTCACTCTGAAGCCGGAAAAGTGCTGCTTCGCTTACGGTGAGCTTCTGTTTCTAGGCCATGTCATCAGCAAATCTGGAGTACGCCCCGACCCGCAGAAGACAGCTGCCATCGCAAAGTTCTTGCAGCCCACCGACAAGAAGGCACTGCGTAGATTCCTTGGCACGTGCGCCTACTACAGGCGCTTTGTCAAGGACTTCTCTCGCATCACTGAGCCACTAACACATCTAGCCAAATGTGATGTCGAGTTCAAGTGGGAAACACCTCAGGCAAATGCATTTCAAGAACTCAAATGACGCATGCAGACACTGCCGGTACTTGCACACTTCGACGAAGACGCTGATACCGAAATCCATACTGACACGAGTAGCCTAGGCCTTGGCGCCGTCCTAGTCCAGAAGACGGATTTGAACGGGCGAAATATCTTATGCTAGCCGGTCGCAGTCAAAAGCGGAAGGCAATTATTCTACGACTGAAAAGGAATGCCTCGCGATCATTTGGGCTACAGCAAAATTCCGCCCTTACCTATATGGCAGGCCATTCAAAGTTGTCATCTACCATCACGCGTTGTGTTGGCTAGCTAAGTTAAAGGACTCTTTAGGACGGCTGGCGGGGTGGAGCCTCAGACTGCAAGAATATGACGTCACGGCAATCTACAAGTCCGGACGAAAACACCGACGCCGACTGCCTATCACGCGCCCCCATCGATCCTCTGCCGCAAGACGACGAGTACAAAGACGCCTTCCTCAGAATAATAAGCGCGGAAGCCTTCACTAAACAGCAATGAGCAGACCTGGAGCTAAAAGGCCTCGTCGAGTATTTTGAAGGGAACACCGACGTTGTCTCTAGGGCATTTAAGCGCGGATTGTCTTCATTCAGGCTAAAAAACAACCTGCTCGTGAACAACTTCTCGCCAGTCCGCGCCAGCTACTTTCTTGCTGTTCCATCAGCGCTGCATCCAGAAGTACTCCATGCCGTACATGACGATCCGACCACTGGGCACCACAGATTCTCCCGGACGCTGTCGAGGATACAGGAAAGGTATTACTGGCCGCGTCTGACTGCCAACGTTGCCCGTTACTTCAAGACATTCCAAGAGTGTCAGCGACGCAAGACACCACCGACATGGCCAGCAGGATTACTACAGCCGATCGGGATGAATATGCTGGGACCGTTTCCAACGTCAACATCCAGAAATAAGTGGATCATCGTGGCGACGGGCTATCTCACCCGCTTCCCTGAAACTAAAGCTCTCCCGAAAGGCAGCAAAGCCGAAGTGGCGAAATTTTTCCTCGAGAACATCCTGCTGCAACATGGTGCCCCAGAAGTCCTCATCACCGAGAGAGGAATGGCCTTTACAGCAGAGATAACCCAAGTCATTCTGCAATACAGCCAGACAAGCCACAGGAGGACAACTGCCTACCACCCGCAGATGAATGGTCTCACGGAGGGGCTGAACAAAACCCTCGCTGACATGCTAGCAATGTACGTCGACGTCGAACACAAGACCTGGGATGCCGTCCTGCCGTATGTAACCTTCGCTTACAACACGGCGGTGCAAGGAACAACACCGATCAGGCAGTTCAAACTGGTTTCAGCAGGAATCTGACGACTACTTTTGACGCCACGCTGCTGCACATCTGCAACAAAGAGATTCTTGACGTCGCCACCTATCTCCAGTGCCCCAAAGAAGCCAAACACGTCACCCACCTGCGGATCAAGAACCAGCAGAGGAGCGACAGCCAACACTACAACCTTCGACGACGCTACGTTGAGTACCAGCCCAGCAACAGTGTTTGGGTTTGGACCCCTATACACCAACAATGACTGAGCGAGAAGCTTTTACGCCGATATTTCGGACCATACAAGATCATCCAACGCATTGGCGCACTCGACTACGAGCTCGTGCCAGACGGCATTTCACTTTCACAGCGGCGCCGCTCACGACCTGAAGTAGTTCATGTGTTGCGACTTAAGCCTTCCACCAGCACTAACGAACTTTGGGGACGTCGCATAGCCGAACTTTGGACTTCTTTTTGGACTGTGTCACCTTGGACTTTGTTTCTTTGTTGTTTTGTTACTTTGATTAAAAAGTGCACTTTTTGTTTCACCTCCCCTTATGTTTGTAGCAGCGGGACGTTGCCTTTTGAGAGGGAGGAATTGACACGGGAACTCGTTTATCTTTTATGGGTGAGTGCTTTTACCAGTCTAAGAAATGTTATCGCTCAGCGTAGGACGCGTCTACATGTATTGGAAGTTTCTAGAATGTTATCAATACTTCTATTCACTGTCTGTTGTCGCCAAACCTTGTGTAATCTGATTGCATGCATGCGCAACGCGAATGTCTTAGAAATATGTGGAAGGCATGCGGGTCCCAGAGATTACTCTGGAACATTCGACGACTGATCTATAAAAGTCGACGCGCTTGACTCGCTCATCAGATTTTCACCGATCACCGATCGTGTTTGGCGCTGTTGCCATTCTTGGAGTGTAGCTTGTTTTTTAGGGCACAAGCTTGCCCAATAAAACGCTAGTTTCATCGTTCCCAGCTTGGCTGCTTTCTTCACCGTCACTACCACGTGACAATACACTACCGCTCGTGCGGGCAGGCGGCGGTTTGGCTTTTGTTTCGCAGGCGGTTTCGGCGTCTTTCGCTCGCAAAACTGATGGCTATCTCGTTACTAATCACTCAAAGGGCTACAGCTTCTTTCTCGCTCGTTTAGTGCTCACAAGGGTGTGCACAGGAATGATGTGAAGGATGTGCATAGGAAGGATGCATGCACAAGGGTGCATGTGTTTCTGTTGCTTTGTTTTTTTGGACACTCACGAAAACTAATTGCCTCTGGTTGGCGATAAGATGAAAACTGGCGGAAGTTTGTCACATGTTTTGCTTTTTTGATGGGCACACAACCACACAGTTTTCTTGAGTGCGCGCACCTACGCAGTTCGATTACGCTATGGATGTACATATTAGTTTAAGAGCAGGAACATTTGAGTCTTGCGAAATATTCTCACGTGCACATTTTCAAAGCCTTTAACAATGTGTATAACAATGAATCAAATCTTTCTTTCTTATAAGTTTATTTCCTTTTTTATTGTTGTTATTCATGAATTAAGAGTACATAATATACCAATGCAAAATACTTTTTCCTCACTTTATGGTCACCCTAAAAACATTACGGTAATTTTTTTTTAAGTAAGTTTCTAAAGAGAATTGGAATCTGCAATAAAAAACATCGACCCTGGGTAGTCACATTTGGCGAAAAAAAATCGCCCCCCAAAGGGTTAAGAACAAATCGGTATTTTAGAATTGCATAACAAAAAAAGCTTATCTGGGTACGTTATAGGTGAGTTTGTGTATACCAAATCACCTGATAGGTCAAGCTATTTAAGGTTGTTCGCTATAATAGGTTTTGGCTGTATATTTCAAAAAAATTGGCTAAGGTTCAGCTCTTGTAAACCTAGTCATCACAAGCAAAATGTCTGGTTGGCTTCGTTTTGCCAAAACTATGCATATAGTGTTTTCGTGAAGTTAGGCCGCAGTGTTTCACACATGTTCCTATGGGTGGAAAGCACCACCCGGATGAAAGACGAGAGGAAGTACACAATACGCTTGTATTGTGCTCGCATTGTATACTTCCTCTCATCTTTCATCCGGGTTGTGCTGCCCGCCCATAGGAACCTGTTCAATCACCAACTCGCCCAGCTTGCCGTGTTAATTCTTTCACACATGTTACACACATTGTGGAACAGGTTGTCCGTAAAAGTCAGTGAAACCTGGAAACTGCAGTCAAGCTTCCTGGGTGCTGTTGCTGAAATTGATGGCTTCGTCTCCTTCTCCTTATTTTTCGTTGTGTTGCTGAACTACGATGGCAATTGCAGTACCTTTGATCCTGGCATGCTTATGGGCTTGGCAAGATTCTCTATAACAAGCTACTCAGGCTTCCTTTTGCACCAGAGTTTCAGCAGGCAACTTAGCATTTGCTAAAGAAAATTGCAAAGCGAGTTGTGCTTTAAAATTGCAAAGCGAGTTGAGTTGGTGTGTAGCATTCGGCCATACAGCCACTACTGCAAAGTGTAATGTTTCCACTAATGTTTTGATGACACACTTCATATTTTTCAGATAAAGGTATGCTTGTATACGCACTGCAACAAAGTAATCTACAATACTGTCAGTTGCTTAGCATATTTATTTTCTTATATCACAAACTTGACCAAAACTGTCTGCATCCAATGTTGGCAGATGTTATACGTAGTTTACGCCTGTGCCCAGTTTTCATTGTTTTGTGGTCTTCAGGACAATGAATGCCACAGGGCAACATAAATATAAGAGAATGTGCCCTGATCAAAAGGACGCAGCAGCCGGTGTTCCCAATACAATACCAAAACAAGCACTTGGCAAGAATAAGCCTCTGAATAACATAGCTAGGAACCCCACAAACATATACACAAGGTGCCCATCTTGCGTTGACCATGAAAGAGAGAGTCCTCCTTCCCTATAAAGCCTCAGACTATACATCACGGGCAATTTTTCAGAATTGTCTGCTGTAACTAATCTTCGTTGCTGAGGTGGACTGCAAGCACGGCATACCACCCGTATGAAAGTTGCCAAATGCACATTCAGTGCTGGCAGCGACTATACTTTCATCTTGACATAGCCTGAAGCACAGCAACCTGCATTTTGAAAGTGTAGGTGTACAGACTACCACAATGGCAAATTTAACTGTCCATGGGCAGCAAGGTATGTATAAGGTTTTTGTAAAAACATTTTTCAGACTCTTAACTATACTAACATTTTCACGACCCTTTTCAGGCATGAATAATCTGCCAGCAAATATTGTTCATTAAATGGCGATAATGATTTAGGGAATTAATGACACAAATCCTACTGAGGCCATAGCGGGACAAGATAATCGTGATTGGTTGGCTCAAGATAATGATAAAAACAAACAGATAATCCATGTAGTAAAGCAGACTGAACATGCTGGTGTATAAGTCCAGAATAAAAGAAAACTGACTCACTATAGAAGCCCCGAGGAAATGGATGCCCAGTGAAACTCTTACAAAACCACCGGTACAACTGCTAAGGGCACTATGCAAAGCTTAATTTATGGTTGAGGTGCTTGTTTTGAGCTTGTACTTTATTTAAACATATGCTGTTCTGTTTGTTGCACAAGATATTTCAATGATTGTTTGCACTGATCGCTTCACTTTGCCGAGTGGTTGTAGCCTCTGCGTTACGCGGGGGATGAGCCATTGCCAATGATAATTTATGCTCAAGGACAGACACCGAAATGCTAACAGCTTCACTGTAAAAGAAAAAGAAGACAAAGATTTTCTTAAAAACACTCTTGGGGACAAAATGTGTATGTCCCATGGTTAAAATAAATACAATTGCAATGACAAAGAAACACTCACTGGTCCTAACATGGGGAATGGTCAAACTGATTTTAATTCAGCAGTCATGCTTGTGTGCAAGAAATTTTTTCCAGTACTGTTGTCAACTAGACATCCACCCAAATGTGCGCCAAATATCTAGCCTTGCTCTCGCAGTATATAGCCCGTGACATAAACAAGGGTGAGGGTGTTAGCTGTATTACTCTGCACAGCGTGCTACAGTTTGTAGAATATATGCGAGTTTATGGACTAAATGCACCTTGACCAATTACTCCTTTTTTGCTTTCAGACGCACACATCTCAAAGTTCCTCTTCATTGTTTAAAAGGAATTGGAATTTTAAATGTTGGGTACACTAAATTAAAACCCAGGTCTTATTCTACTCTTTGCGATGCCAATTTGCATTCCTCACCTAACAAAGGATTCGGGTTGACTTGAGTGCTTGAACATCGAGGGGCAATTTTGCGTGCAGCTCAAAGTATGCCGCATGTCATTTCACCTATGAAGAGTTATGTTCATGGAGGTGTCAGGCTGGAAAGCTGCTTGAATTTATCCCAGTTTGCAAAACACACAGACACGACCGCTTTAAACATAAGGGACATGCATACTCTTCAATTCCCTCTAGTAGCACTGGGACATTACCACTTCTTAAGAGGCTTTTTAATCATCAGCCATTGCATGCAAGGAAGTGAGCATGCAGAGGATGTGACGACTCTTTAGAAGAAACTATTATATACACTGCTAGAAGTAAGTAGACTACTTTGTATTACTTATACTTGTCCCATAGGACATCTGAAAATTCTCAATAAGTTCACCAATAATAGCACATGCCAACCTGCCCCACAGTGAGCTTTAAGTGCAGGTTAAAAGAAAAATTAAATTATGGGGTTTTACGTGCCAAAACCACTTTCTGATTATGAGGCACGCCGTAGTGGAGGGCTCCGGAAATTTCGACCACCTGGGGTTCTTTAACGTGCACCTAAACCTAAGTACACGGGTGTTCTCGCATTTCACCCCCATCGAAATGCGGCCGCCGTGGCCGGGATTCGATCCCGCGACCTCGTGCTCAGCAGCCTAACACCATAGCCACTGAGCAACCACGGCGGGTTTAAGTGCAGGTCTCCAACAAGGACGTATGGGGAAGGACGCGGACAAACCAGGCTTTCAGAATGGCCTCCAAGTTGGTGATCTGTGGTGTATATTAGAACACACAGTTATTGTCTTGTTAAATAAAATAGCTCGTATGGATACAGCTTCAAGTGACATATGGATACTCCCATGTTGACTGTACAGCAATTGCCATTACATCTGGGGAATGTGGAATAAAAGCACTTCAATGTTGTCAGTATTTAATAAGACATCTAAGATTTCAAACTTCAGGACACTGTGATAAATTTTTTCATTATTCTGAAAGGCTGTTATAGTGAAAGCCCCAAAATTAACCATTCCGCCCATCAGCCCATTAGTTCACAAGGTGTCAGCATATGAGCTATCCACGAAAACGTCGCTGTTGGGTCTGAACACGCGCTGTTGCAATTTTCCATGGATTCCGCTGCCACGCACCACCGAAACACAATATAATAAGAGTGACGTGTGCAAAACAGATGCTGACGCTGAGAAAACTACTGACAAAAAGGTAGCTTCATGTCACCTCCGAAATGGAATGTCTCTTGCTTTTTGCTTATATTTCACATTTCTTGCGGTGTATACCGCAACTTTCTAGCTCAAGGCAGACACTTGAACTATGTCAAAGTACAAGCACGTCTGGAAAGTGCAAAGTGTGACTCTGTGGCATCCCCGCGATTACGAAGGTTAAATTTCACCGCGTGCATGGCTAGCATTGCCACCGAAAGAAGCATGAAAGAAATGTGCACAGAAAGACAGGTGAAAGAAGGAAGAGACGCGGTTCCATTGCTAGGCAACACTTTTCTGGGTGGAGCAAGCGCTTGCAAAACCTGATGCGCAGTCGCCTCCGCTCACCCACATTCTTTTTTTCTTGGGCACCCTCTCAGGTTTTCCGAAATCATGCGCCGCTACGTCCGCTCTCTGCGCCATGTTTGCTAGCCTACTGCTTCGGCTGCTGTGAAAGATATATGAAAATCATCATCTTCATCAGCCTGGCTACCCCAACTGCAGGGCAAACGCCTCTCCCATACTTCTCCAACTACCCAGGTCATGTGCTAATTGCGGCCATGTTGTCCCTGCAACCTTCTTAATCTCATCCACCCACCTAACTTTCTGCCGCCCCCTGCCATGCTTCCCTTCTCTTGGAGTCCCATTCGTAATCCCTAATGACCATCAGTTATCTTCCCTCCTTATTACATGCCCTGCCCATGCACATTTCTTTTTCTTGATTTCAACTAAAATGTCATTAACTCGCATTTCTTTCCTCACCCAATCTGCTCTCTTCCTATCCCCCCCTTAATGTTACACCCATCATTCTTCTTGCCGTAGCTCCCTGCATCGTCCTCAATTTAAGTAGAACCCTTTTCGTAAGCGTCCTGGTTTCTGCCCCGTACGTGAGTACTGGTGAGACACAGCTGTTATACACTTTTCTCTTGAGGGATAATGGCAACCTGCTTTTCATGATCTGAGAACGGCTGCCAAATGCACCCCAGCCCATTCTTATTCTGACTATTTCAGTCTCAAGATCCGGATCGGCGGTCACTATCTGCCCTAAGTAGATGTATTCCCTTACCACTTCCAATGCCTTGTTACCTATCGTAAACGGCTGCTCTCTTCCGAGACTGTTAAACATTACTTTAGTTTTTTGCAGATTTTTAGACCCACCCTTCTGCTTTGCCTGTATAGGTCAGTGAGCATGCATTGCAGCTGGTCCCCTGAGTTACAAAGCAAGGCATATCATCAGCGAATCGCAAGTTACTAAAGTATTCTCAATTAACTTATCCCCAATTCTTCCCAATCCAGGTCTGAATACCTCCTGCAAACACGCTGTGAATAGCATTGAAGAGATTGTATCTCCTTGTCTGATGCCCTTCTTTATTGGGATTTTGTTGCTTCTTTAGGGAGGACTACGGTGGTTGTAGAGCCACTATAGATATCTTTCAGTACTTTTACATATGACTCATCTGCACCTTGATTCCGTAATGCCTGCATGACTGCCGACTTTTCGATTGGATCAAATGCTTTCTCGTAATCAACGAAAGCTACATATAAGAGTTCGTTACATTCTGCACATTCCTCTATCACCTGATTGATAGTGTGAATATGGTCTATTGTTGAGTAGCCTTTACAAAATCCTGCCTGGTCCTTTGGTTGACAGAAGTCTATAGGCTGTTTCACGTGGCTCGATTTTCAGTCAGCGACACAGCGAATTCAGTCGCTCAGCGACCGCCACAACGTCGTAGGCTCTCCACAACTGGATTCCAACAAGTTGGTCGCCGTCGCTCAGTCGCAATGATCGGTGCAATGTGGGAGGGGCAAGGTGTGTTTTACCGTGCGTTGTTAACTCTGTGGAGCATAGTCGCGCATCAGTTCTAGCTATATTTAGAGTGTACCCACCAGCTTTTGCGGTTTAGGAGCTTCATAAACATTTTTTCTTTACTTCCACTTACACAATTCGTTTGAAAGAAGCTGCACGCTATCCAGGTCGGGAGAAGGACGCCGCTTCAACACAAAACACATACACACTTGATCGCCGCCGTCTTCAACCTCTTCATCCCTACAAATTGCGCCAGCTGCTTATATGCATGCACACTTAACAGTAGTTTGTTCTTCTCCAAAAGCAAATACTCATCCAGGAAAAAACATTGCGGCTTTCATAGTAACAACGAAACTAGAGTGTACTAAACGGAACCAGCCCACCGACGCCGCACAAGCCGCACGCTCATAATACTTGCGGTGTTGTGCAGCTCCTCACTCACCGTATCTGCAAGCTGTCGTAAAGTCTCAATGCTTTTAAACGTTAAAAATGGTGTACTTATTCTATTACCGAACAAAAATAGGAAAATTCGAATATTTGACTAGTTTCCATGCTGTTTTTATTGGACGATGCAGGCATGGATACTTCGTGAGCAGGAGGCAACCTTGCGCATTGCTGCGACGGTAATCGCGCTGCCGCAAACGCATGTGAAAGCTGTCAGCGAAAATCACTCTATGACGCGCGCGGCAGAACGATTTTTTTCGCCTCAATTGCACCATATGAAACAGCCTTAAGGTGTTCCCGATTCCATTTGCAATTACCTTACTGTCATCTTACTGTCATCCATCTTAATGTCATTACTGTCATCTTACTCATCATCTTGCTGTCCATTGCCTACCTTTGTAGGCAATGGACAGTAGGGTGATCAGTCTATAATTTTTCAAGTCTTTGGCGTCCCCTTTTTTACGGATTAAGATTATGTTGCCGTTCTTCCAAGATTCCGGTACGCTGCAGGTCATGAGGCATTGTGTATACAGGGTGGCCAGTTCTAAAATAATCTGCCCACTATCCTTCAACAAATCTGCTGTTACCTGATCCTCCCCAGCTGCCTTCCACATTTGTATAGCTCCCAAAGCTTTTTTTTTACTTCTTCCGGCATTACTTGTGGGATGTCAAACTCCTCTAGATTATTCCCTCTCATTATCAAGAATCAAGAAATCAGGAATCCTCAGATTTCTAAATATTAGCTCATGGTACTGAATGAAGCATTGTTAACCTCACAGGGAAACTGAATAATGATAGTTATTCTGAAAAGTTCAGTATTCTGAAGTTTGGAGTACTGAAATATTTTACATTGAAACTATAAGAAGTCAGCATGGATTTCTGAAAACTTTGTTAATGTGGTATTTGTAGTAACGAGGTTTAACTGTACTTCAGTAGGTAATGCGAGATGATCTTCACCTCATCTGTACAAGAGGGGTCTTGTGGTTTTGGCATGAGTCAAAACAGCTTACCTCCATGGGCTTGGGCGGAGCACTGGGAGCGTTGGCGAGTTGGAGGAGGAGATGGCTGGTCACTCCACTACAGTTTCTGCGGAATTTTTACTGTTCCAAACCATGCATATGCAGTGGGGCTTACCGTGGGCGGAGAATAGGGTGAGGTCAACAAAGCTATACTGTCCTCCTGTGGACACCACATGCTGCCTCGCAACCCTGTGAGCTGCATTGGCACAGTTAATGCTTGAAAACTGTACGTGCCTTGTGCACACTTTGGAAAGATAGTTAAACCTCGATATAATGAAGTCGTTAAAATTGGCAATGTGCTTCATTATATTGAAATTTCATGGTACTGAAACTACCTTTTATGCAAATAAGTACAGTCACCAAGACTTTTCTTGCATGGAAAGGGGGCACAGAATTATGCATATTATCGCGCAAAAGAAAAAAGTAAATTTGAAGGAGAAAACAAATCGTTTTGATGAATACTGAAAAAGTTTGCACGGAGACACAAGGTCAATGCTGAGAAATGAGAGGGACGAGCGCTATTGACAGGACGAGCGCATTTTGATGAATTTGGGAGTCTGTGATGAACGATACGGTTTCATGCCATGACATCTTCAAGTCAGTGGTACAAATTAAACGAAGCCAGCCACACTTTCGCGTGCACATGGCGGATGCCGTGGCCAGTCTAATGAATGGAAAATATGCTGGAAAAGTGGTTTCATTGAATTTTTGCCCAACGGAATTATCTTTTCTAGTGTAGTCAAATGACAATCCGATGCTATCATGTCTGTACATTGTGTGTAAGTCGTACATTATGATTTTTCTATGTATTTTAGCTTGAGAAATTCAATTATTTCAGTAGCTTCCTTGGGCCACAAGGAGGGCTTTGGTATGTGTGGTTCGAGAATTTTTTTGCCGAACCGACGTCCGATGCCAGATTTTCTGTCGCACAGGGCCCTTAACGCTATCACATTAATAGCTGAGATGGAAATACTTCAGTGATACAAACCCACGATTTCAGGAGGCGAGCGCCACTGCCAAGCGACACACTCTCTTCACTTGCCCTGTCTAGCCTCCGCAAGCAAAATTAATTCCCAGTGTTGTCACATGCCAGAGCTCAAGAAACACATGTCGTATACGTCACAGGCCCTGCCTTCATTTTTTTTTCTCGTCACATTTTTATGGTGCGGCACACTTCCACTGATGGCGTCGCACGCGAGCTGTAGTGATTGTCTCATTTTGTGGAGCACACGATTTTTCATGCTGTCCACGAGCATACCCGACTAGCGGTATAAATAAGTGCTACACGAACACTGAGGCAGACACAAGCGGATCACAGAGCAACATTGCGCTGCAACACAGTAGAAAATAACAATTTCGATGTCTGCGCGCGGCTCCATGACGTGGGAACAAGCAGACGAAATGGAAGTAAATCTCTCTTGCCGCAGTGCAAAGTAAAACAAAAAAAAACACAAACATTGAGTTTGTGTGTTTTATTATTTCTCTAAAGTTTAATTCGTCTACTCAAGCAACAGATTACACAAATAACAGATGTTGCCTTGAATAATTCTCGAGGTCACGTGTCCCTATGAGTGACTTCACAGCACAAACACGTGTGCGTAGCCACACTAGTATGTGTATGTCACCTTCAGGCTTGAAGCATGGCGGCCGCGACGGGAACGGCAAACAGCGTTCGGTTTGAAATTTCTAATCTTTCCGTGGCACAAAGCAAAGTAATATTTAGTAGACAAGATCATTAGCGCACAACGTATGCAATGTGCTTGCCAGCTCAGAATGCCCCGACCTGGAGAGGGGCCCTTGAAAGCAAACAGTGTGTGGGGAGCGATAGGATCTTATCGCACTTGGACTTAGTACGGAGCTTGATGTGGCTCGACTTCGGCAGTTCCTTTTGTTGCGCGGCACGTGACTTGAGAAGTCAGTTTTGAAAGAAGCCGCTTGTACTTCACCTTCCGGTCTATAAGTCGCACTACCCTCAAAATGGCAGTATTTCCAAGAAACAGCCATATATAGGTTGCACCGGTGTATAAGAGGCACCTGTTCATTCGGTAAGCGATTTGAAAAAAAAAATAGTGACATTTCACTTTGTGAACGCGAGTCACATGCAAGCAACGATAGGAACACCCCAGGCACATTTCTGCCATCGTGGTGGCCGCTATGTACCGACAAAGTCCAAGGGCGATAACATTGTCCACGCGCGCCGCACATACTGTATGTGCGAGTGAACGCGTGCCATGGTAAGCTGAATCGTGCACAAGTGTGGAAAACAGGAAAGTGGCAGCACGGGATACACTCGGGTAGCAACTGCTTAGACTGTGCAATGATGCATGCCTTATCTTGACAGCGATCTGCAGATGCGACGACTTCAACTCCACAGTGCTGCTCCGTCCTTCTCGCACTGCACTCAGCAACTTGATCACAAGGAAACCCCCGTACCTCCATTGTGTGCACACAACCTGTAGCAACTGCCAGAGGAGGTCAGCCAAGTGCATTTTCGGGAGGCCATAGTATCCAATGTCATCTTGACAGCAGTCCTTTAAAAAAAGCCATATATAAGTCCCAGCAGTGTATAAGACTCACTGACTAAAATTTCAGAAAAAAAAATGTTTATACACCGGAAAATACGGTAATTCAATAACCTGACCATCTGTGTCCGCGGAAGTTTCTATTTACTGTCTCGACATTCCATTGCGGCGGCAGTGGAATTTCTTTATTGAAATAGTATACACACACTTCGTTATATTGAGGTTTGAAATACATGGTGTTCTATAAATAGGAGGTCATGATTGTTATATACTTTGTCATATAGAGATTTTTGTTATGTTAAAGTTCTTTATATTGAGGTTTATGTATATGTTTTCTTGAAGCTGTAGCAGGATTATCGCATTTCCTTTTATGAATATTATTCGTGCATGAAAGCAGTCAGCATGTGGACCACTGCCAGTTAGGGCACTTCACGAATGCATTCGCGTGGTTGTACAAGTTGTGTTCATGTTCACTGCATTAAGCACACATGCAAGTTTCCCATGGCAAGACTGTGAGCTATGCTTAAACTGCTGGCATTTGGAGCATATCGGGTTTGAAATGTCCAGTGTCACTGAATGCTGAGGAAAGCTACAGTGTCTTTCGTGGACAGACACATTCGGTTAAAAGTGAGGACAAGGTATGGTTTTCATATCTCTCCTGGCTTTTTCGTTGTGTGCCAAACCACAGTACCTGCTTGGCCATGAAGCTTATCTAAGATGTCTGCGTCGTTGCCGTTTAAGGCCGTTTAAGAACTCTCTCTCCAAGAAGAGACTTCGACTTCGCCCTATAGCTGCCTGGTTAGCTCAGATGGTAGAGCGGCTTCCATGGAAAGGCGGTGGTCCCAGGTTAGAGTCCGCAACTAGTACAAATTTTCATTCAACTGCGAGGCTTTTCTTTCAAGGAACCCATATGGCTTTCCATTATAGCAACTGCTACAATTGGGTGGATGTCTGATTTTACCTTTAAGTGTTTACAGACAGAACCCCATAGGTTTGTCAATGGCGGCAATGCGAAGGGAAAAAAACACTTTTGTACAACGCAGAGATGTGCCGCACTCGAGGCGCAGCGACTTGGTCACATCAAAATGCATGAGCATTCTGGCATGATGGAACGCTTTCTTAGATTGTTGAAAGAGCTCTTGCTGCTTTGAAGAGCATTTCGAATGGCAATTCTTCTTCCGAAGGTCGCACAACGAAGCAAGCGTCATTGCTATGCTTGGAACAAGATTGCTCTAATAAGCGAGCAGATCTATGCAAGAGTGTAGCCCGCTCACATTCTCCCGACTTGGTGCATTCATCACAGCTTTCAGGTTCTTCTCCAGCGGCTGAAGTTTGCCGCTGGTGATTTTGTCCTAGGTACGATACTTCCGACTTTACGAAGGAACACTTATTCTCCCGCATTTTGATGTCACATTCACGGAAATGCTGGAGGACGCCTTGAGATTGATCCACTGTTGAGTTTCCATTCTGCCACCAGACAGTCATCCAAATATGCTTGTACGCTTGTTGGACAGTCAAGCATATTTTCGATGGCGCACTGAAAGATAGCTGGTACATACAACACTCCAGAAGGTACGCAGCTGAAGGAAAGCAACCTTCTGTATGTAGCGATGGTCATCAACTTCTTTGACTCTTCATCCAATGGAACTTATTTACAGGCGTTGGGCACGTCTAAGCTGCTGTAGACGTCTCCCTTGTACGGTGCTGCAAAAATATCATAGATGACTGGAAGTGGACACTGTTCAATGACACATGCTGCATTTACGGTGAGCTTGTAGTTGCCACAGTTGTCATAGATCCGTTGTTTCTCGGTGCTAGCATAATCGGCTCAGCCCACTGAGTGAGCGACAAGAGAATGCAAGCCCGACTTCACCAGCCTTTCCAGCTCTTTAATCGACTTGCCTTGCATTGCGTACAACAGTGGTCACACCTTGAAAAACTTTGGAACGGCTCCTGCTTTAACATAGAGATGGACAGGTGCTGTCAAACGGTGGCACTTGTTATGGAATTGCACAAGCAGCCAATCTGTTGCTCTTCAAAATGTGGGTACGTTTCTCATCGCCATTGCTACACCATGCCAGGGGGCTGAGCGCAGCATCCAAGATGCACCGAATGTAGGCTGCCAGAAGAACAATACTTGTTTATTTGTGGCGGCTATATTGTAATATCTGCCAATCAAAATCAGACAAGCAAGTACAATGAAATACAACTCAATGCAAATGCAAACAAGGGCTATGACAGGATAGCACAAAGCTATGCATGCGCACTGACAGCACACTACTTTGCCACAGTTTACTAGGCGCACAAGAATACTCCAGAAGTAATAATGAAGCTATATTTTCAATGCTAGATCCACAGCTTTATTGTTACCTTACATGACTTTCTTTACACCCTAAAAGTGCTCTGGAAGGACCAGTCGAATGACCTGCAGTCGAATGACCGAATGAGTGTTTCCGGATGTACCAAGGGTTACCTATCGCTGCAACAGAAACTTCGAAGATATGTTGGTGCATGCTAAAGTCAGCCAACATCATTCCCCATTATTAAAAGCATGTTGTCGCCCCAGGTGCAAAACCTGCAAGCACCTTCAAAGTGACGTTAAAATTAAAAGCACCACAAATGGCTATTAACACAAAGTGAAAACTAGCTTTAGTTGCACTAGTTCCAACGTAATTTATATGCTTGGCTGTTCTTTCTGTAAGAAACAATATGTCGATGAAACGGGACAATCAATGATTGTGACATTAATCAGAGTTCCAGTTATTCCCTAGGAGGACATTGCGTGTATCACTTCGCAAGGCAACAAGTGCGAGGAAGAAGCTGCGGTTGCTTGGTTGTTCCCTTTTTCAGTGAAATGACTGGCTGCTGCGTGCCCATGTGCACAAAGAACTCCATAAGTGGTTGGAAACTTTACTGTTTTCCGACAAAATCCTAGAGAAAACTGCAATGGATCAATAAGATTGGGCAGTACCTTACTGACATGTCAAAAGGTAAACAAGAGTGTGGTGAAGTGGGGGCAATGTCATCGATGCCTCTGAAATTTTATTCATTGAAGAACTTGAAACAAATCAATATCCTATCCTACGTCGGCGGTTTACCTTCAAGAGGGATGCTGCCAGCTGTTGCCAGATCTGAGCAGTGCAACACTGCCTTGTTAGACTGAGGTGACAGCGGGCACACGCATGACTCTTAAAAAATACAGACGAGAAAGTGGTTCTGGCAGTTCTGGCAGCAGCGGCGACGGCGTACGGACTGGACCTAACTAGCTTCCTGCAATTTTTCAGGTTTGAGGCTTGTGCTTCTCAAGTGAGCGGCAAGTTACCAAGACCGTGCTGCTGCCTGCTCGAGGATCGGGCATTTATCATCAACGCATCGCAGACTTGCCTTCTGCACGATGACTTCAACGTGACTGAATCGACGCACATGCAATCTACGCAAGTTTAAAGCAATCAGCGGACTGTTATCGCTTCCTCTGGGGGCGGTGTATTCGCCGGAACATTTTGGTCATTCTGGCAGCAGCGGCAACGGCGTACGGACTGGACCTAACTAGCTTCCTGCAATTTTTCAGGGTGGTTGAAATCTTACTTATAAAGCTTCCTATATACAACTCTGACAGTCTCGTCGCTGCTGCTGCCACAGCTGTCCACTTTGATGTCGTAGAATTTTCTTCAGTGTGCTCTTTTCGCTGTTGGTTTTTGCCATTTGGCAATGTCGGCAACTGAGCAGGGTGCCCTGGGGGATGTTGCAAAGGCTCTGGAAAAGCAACCTAGCACTATCAAAGAAGTTGTCAAGGTACTCACCGAGCTCGTAGTCAGGCTAGATGCATTCGCCACAGAAATAAAAAAAGATGTAGCGAAGGTTGATGCTTCAAGTACTGAAACCCACACTGAACTTGGTGGCATTCGTAGCTCCACTGGGTTTATGAATGATGGTTTTGAAGAATTTAAGAGGGATATTGAACGTTACAGGGAGGAACTTGCTGAAACTAAGGCTGAAGCTGCGGAATGCCGCGCGGCGAACGAAGAGCTGAGGGAGGAGCTTAAACAGGCAAGGAAGGAGATAATAGGGTTGAAACAATATAGCAGAAGCATGAACCTTGAAATTCAAGGACTTCCAGTTGCACCTAATGAGGACCTAGGCAAGGCTGTTGCGGACACTGCAAAATGTCTGGGCACAAGTGTTACTGACAGTGACATTGATGTAGTTCATTGTGTGCCTTCGAAAGATAAGAAGAAACCTAATGTTGTGTTAAAGTTCGTCTCAAGAACTGCTCGTGAAAAGTTGCTGTCAGCTGCTCGGAAGAAAACTCTCAAAGCAGATAGACTGGGATTTGACACAAGTGACCTCGTGTACATAAATGAGCATTTGTGTGTCGAGAACAAGATGCTGCTGGGTAAAGCTCGAAAGCTCAAAAAGGAGAAAAATTGGAAATACATGTGGGTATCGCAAGGAAAGATTTTAATGCGCAAAAGTGAGAACTCTTCAATCCTGCATGTTACCTGTGAGGATGACCTGGCGAAGGATTGCTTATGCGTTTTACTTACAGCACATGGACCACCACTATAGAATGTTACTTGACAAGTATAACAACTGGAAACATATGAATATGACTTCTCTTGTTTGTGTACTTCGGCATAAATACTTTGACACTTTGACATTTTTGACAGTGGGCGCGACAGCGGTGCTACTATGCAGACCAACCCGTTTCTATACCTTCTGCAGGTTTCGCTCAGTTTGCTGCTTGTGCCATCGGGACCGACAGCGAACATTTCTACGCTGGATCTGCTGCCGCCTATCTTCGGATCTACAACTGGGAGCCAGAATGATAAAGCCCTGCTTGACATCAGCATTGCGGTGCCACCAGGAGCCACGCTATCAACATCGGAAACGGAAAGCGGATCATCGTCGACGTCATACTGCCATGCTATAAATACAACCTGCAACAGGCCGTCAACCAGTGGGCGCGGCAGCGGTGCTACTATGCAGACCAACCCGTTTCTATACCTTCTGCAGGTTTCACTCAGTTTGCTGCTTGTGCCATCGGGACCGACAGCGAACATTTCTACGCTGGATCTGCTGCCGCCTATCTTCGGATCTACAACTGGGAGCCAGAATGATAAAGCCCTGCTTGACATCAGCATTGCGGTGCCACCAGGAGCCACGCTATCAACATCGGAAACGGAAAGCGGATCATCGTCGACGTCATACTGCCATGCTATAAATACAACCTGCAACAGGCCGTCAACCAGTGGGCGCGGCAGCGGTGCTACTATGCAGACCAACCCGTTTCTATACCTTCTGCAGGTAAGAAAACGCTATGGAAAAGTTTACTGTAGTAACAACGTCTGTCTGCTCCTGCTGCCGTGCCCACGGCCCTTGATCGATCTTGTGTACTCGATGCATGCTCTTTTTCAAACTCTTCTACTACTTAGCGGGGACGTTGAAACAAATCCGGGCCCAGATGATGTGACCATTGCAGAACAGCTGAAGTCTATTGCGAAAGATATCCAAGAAATAAAGAAAGGTAAAGCAGCGGCTAACCAAAAGCTTAATGCAATCGACAAAAAACTGGAAAAGATCGGAATGCTTGAGAAACAAGTGACTGAGAGCAATGAAAAAATAGCTGCACTTGAAGAGAATGTGTCCTTTCTGGCAAAAAAGGTTGACGAACTGGAAAATAGAAGTCGTAGGTCGAACCTCATCATCTATGGGTTGGATGAAGAAGAGGGTGAATCCACTGAAAGTCTCCGTGGGTCTGTAACTAGAAACATCTTTCAGGATATACTACATATTGAAGTCGAAGGCATTGAAAGGATTCATCGTCTGGGGCGAATGCGAAGTGACAGAACAACAAACAGGCCAGTCATGTTGAAACTTTTGGACTATCGTGATAAGGTGAAGATCTTCAAATGCTGCTCAAAACTAAAAAATTCAGGATATTCTATCAGCGAAGACTTTTTCACGTCCTCTCAGGGAAATCAGAAAGAAACTATGGGACGCAACTAAAACAAACCGTGACAGAAAGGAGAAGGTCTTCTTAATGCACGACAAAGTAAGCATCAATGGCCAGCTTTTCAAATGGGATGAGGAAATAAACGACTTGGTCGAAATAAACAAAAAAAGTGAGAAGAAAATAGAAAAAAACGGAAATGCGAGCAATCCATCAAAAAGAACACGCAGCTACCGATAACCCTATTAAATATAAACGCGCGCAGCCTTCTAAATAAGATTGACCACTTGGAAGCTACCCTTCTCGCCTTTAATCCAGATATCGTTGTGATCACTGAGACTTGGCTGCACTCTGGCGTTCGAGATCATGAAATCGTTCCCCCGGGCTATGTCATCATTCGCAAAGACAGGGAATCTAGGGGTGGGGGAGTGGCCTTGGTCTTAAAACGTGATCTACCCTTTACGCAAATGCCTGACATTCCTGGTGTAGAAGCCGTTTGGTGCAAAGTTCATTTGAAATGTAAATCTGTTAATGTGGGCGCGGTCTACAGGCCACCAAATGCTGAAACTGTGTATTTGGATCTTCTGTTTGATTACATGTATAAATATGTCTATGGCTCTGTGATCATATTAGCGGGCGACTTTAATTGTCCGCTAGTGAACTGGAATACTTTAAGCTCAACTGATGCAACAAGTAAGGCCATGTATCGTATCCTATTCACTTTAGAACTTGTACAAATTGTTAGAGAGCCTACTCGTGAGCAAGGATCATCCAATTCTATACTAGACTTGGTGTTTGTTAGTAACTACTTCAGAATAGATGATTGTAAAGTTGAAGTGTCAAAAGGAATTTCTGACCATGAAACGGTACTGTGTACGCTGTTCTTGCCAAACTTGGGTCGCCAGCGCGGTCCGACGAAATATGTGCGCGCATTTAACAGAGCGAACGACGCGGCTGTTATGACGTATCTTATGCATGAATTTAATGATTTTTATGATTTGTATGTTCAGAGTACCGTAACTGTTGACGCCTTGTGGGTACAATTTAAACAACACGTGATGCATTGCATCACAAATTTTATCCCTTTGAAAAAGAAGGTAACATGCAAGCACAATCCGTGGATTACTCGAGAAATAATCCACATGAAACGGAAAATTAATAGGTTAAGGCAACGAAATGGGCAACGACCAAACTCAGCACTAAAGGTAAACATAATTTCGCTAACAAAACAATTAAAGAATAAAGTACGCGAAGCTAGGAAACGATTTTGTGGCAATACACTTAACAACTTCATTAAAAATTCGCCGGCCAAGTTCTGGAGGTATTTAAACAGAAAGAATGTTACTGCTAGTTCGCCTACACGTGGAAAGCAGCAAGCTGACTCATTTAACAATTACTTCCAGTCGATATTCACCGCCGATAACGGTGTTTTAGGAACATTAGCGTGCTATAGTAATGAGTCTACACAACTTTCTGGCGCTCCGGCCATAAGTGTACCTGGGATTCTTTCTCTGTTGTTGAACCTAGATGAAAGAAAGAGTTGTGGTCCTGACGGAATTCCAAACTGCTTTCTTAGGCGCTATGCCGAACCAATCAGTGAATATCTCTACCTCATATTTTCTAAGTCACTTCAGGACAGCTGTCTGCCCGCTGAATGGAAGGTAGCAAAAATTGTGCCTATTCACAAATCAGGCGACGTAACGTCCCCGTCCAATTACCGGCCTATATCCCTCACATGTACCTGTTGTAAAATTCTTGAGCACATCTTGTTAAAATTTCTTAAAGAACATACTGAGACTAAAAACATCATTCACCAAAACCAGCATGGCTTCAGAGCAGGGTTGTCCACTGTTACCCAACTGGCAGAAATCTTTCATGACCTCGCAGAGGGAATCAATCATCAAAGTCAAACTGATATAATTTTCCTTGATTACTCAAAGGCTTTTGATCGCGTGGCACATGCTAAACTGAATTTCAAACTAAACAAAATACTTGGCGATGGTCCCGTTACGAGGTGGATAGCCAGCTACTTATCGGAACGCCGACAATATGTGCAATACAATGACCATGCTTCTGATATCGTTCCGGTCATTTCTGGCGTGCCGCAGGGCTCTGTGCTAGCACCTTTTTTGTTCATTTTATACATAAACGACATAACATACCACGTTGATGTGAAGGTGCGTCTCTTTGCGGATGACTGCGTGCTGTACCAAACAATAAACACTCATGCAGACCAAATAAGGTTAAACACAGCTTTCGGCAACGTCATAAAGTGGTGCAATACATGGCAAATGGCAATCAACATGGAAAAAACTGTAGTGATGTCTGTCACAAATAAGAAAACAAAACTTAATTTCCCTTACGGTACTGGCAACGGCGTTCTCAGAACAGTAACTGAAAAGAAATACCTTGGTGTGATTATTTCGGATAATCTCAGCTCTAAAACCCAAGTACAAAACATTACCAAAAAAGCAATGAACAATTTATACTTCCTTAAGCGCACCTTGCGCTTTGCGACTTCAGATACCAAGTTACTCGCATATAAAGTCCTTATCCGTCCAATCTTGGAATATGCAAACGTCGTCTGGTTTCCATATATGCAAAAAGATGTACACATGCTCGAATCAGTTCAACGAAAAGCTGTTCGTTTTATCTACCATAGATACCGGCGCACTGATTCTCCCACAGAGCTGCTTTCCAACGCAAGCCTAGACACCTTATCAAGCCGCGTCACGCTCCATAGGCTCAAGTTTCTTTATCAATTAATTCATAACGCATTTAACATGGATCCTGCTACTTACATTAGTTTTAATCGTTCTAGAGAAACACGTCACAAGCATGACTTTACGATTAATGAATACTCTTGTGCTAACAACACATATTACTTTTCCCTTTTCCCTCGAGCCATAAGAGAATGGAACGGCCTAGATAAATCTATAACTGCGCAGGACTCCTTGAAAAAGTTCGCTGAGCTCGCTGCCTTGTCAGTCTTGACAACAATCCAGACCTGATGATCACGTTCAGACTGTATTGATTTTGTGTTGTTGCCCACTCGGTGCGTAACTGGCATATTACTATACTGTATACTGTTTGTATTATTGCCCGCTTGACATGTAACTGGCGTATTACTGTACTGCACTGTATTCCTGTATCTTGCTGATAAATCCACTCCTGTAACAGTCCCAGTGGGACTAACAGTATGTTAAATAAAAAAAAACAGCTATTTACTGCTTCGTCATCTTAACCCTCGTTTCTGCCAGCGATGCTAGACTAACCAATAATGAGGTTTGTAAATACCTGTGTGATGACTGTACTAAAACAGTCTGTAGATGCCTTCTTCCTCGATGTAGATTTAAAATTTACTAACTCTTATGCCGTGCCCTGTAAAGTATACAACTTGTGCACAGACGTGGTGAAAAAAATTGTCTCTGTGACATGCTATAAGTATGCCCATTGCAGTTTACCTTGGCATTTCTTTTTCAAAGCTTCGTTCTATAAGCTCTTCTGGCTTCTTCGTGTGGCCATCGTTAATAGACTGCAACATACCGCTTCTCCGAGATCATGGCTTCAGTGAACGCTTCAAGTTATGATCTCTTGACACCTTGCGAGTTGAGCACACGTTATCAGACAAAAAGCGGTAACATTTTGTTTCTGCATCTGAACGCTCGATCAGCGCGAAACAAAAGCGATGATATATGTGCCTTTCTTTCCAGCTTTATCTTTACGTTTGACGTTGTCATGATCTCTGAGACATGGTACGAAAGCCACTCTGCTGTCCTTAATCTGCCTGAATACTCCACATTTTTCCTTAACCGGAGCTCTAAGAGAGGTGGGGGGGTTGCGATGCTATCGAAAACGTTTTTAAAATGCGATTTACTTGAAAATTTCTGTGTTGTAACCGACGACTACGAGGTGCTTACCCTAAAGTCTAATTCCTTGCTTTTTACTGTCACCTACTGCTCACCCAGGGGAAGCAGTAACAAATTTCTTCATTTTATGGACGAGTACTTCAGCTGGGTAAATGGTAATAAATACACACTAATATTAGGTGGGGACTTGAACATAAACTTGCTTGAAAAGTCAGCACTTCAACACTAGAGAGCAACGCATCTTTCAATATCATAGATCAACCAACACGCATTACGCCCGAAATATCAACGTTACTAGACACTTTCATTACTAATGCATGTGATGAATTGTCAATATCCGGTGCACTGGCAGCTGATCTTACTGATCACCTACCAATTTATTTAATTACAAATCTCACAGTTCCCCCTAACAAACCTACAACAAAGTTTGCTATGCGTGTTCAAGACATAAACCAGACTACTTTACAAACGTTTTATGATAAACTGTCGCAAGTAAACTGGAGCAACGTCTATGAGGAAACCAATGTTGATGAAGCTTATGGTACTTTTATTTCCACCTACAAGCAGCTGCATTGTGAGTCTTTTCCATACAAAACAAGAGTGCGAGCTTCGAAGGCGCGTAAGCCGTGGATAACCAAGGAATGCTTAAAGGCCGTACGAATTAAAAACATACTTTTTAAGCGCTTTCTAAAAACAAAAGATATTGACGATTTGAAGAAGTTTAAGGCTGCGAGAAATAAAGCTAGCTGTATTAATCGGCAAGCCAAAAGAAACTATATGAGTAACCAATTTAACGACAAAATAATACAGCACTCCAATATTGTTTGGGGGAGGCTCAATAAATTGCTCAACTTAAAAAAGAAGACTGTAGTAGATGAAATAGTCACACATGGCACTCACTTATCCGGTTCTCAACTAGCAGATGCTTTCAATAATTTCTTCGTGTCCATCGCAGACGGTACGCAGCCCAACCAATACCTAAACAGCATGAGTCAAAAGGTTAGCGAAACCGCGTTTTTAACCCCTGTTACAACTAACGAAGTTCTGTAGGTCCTACAATCGCTGAAAAACAGTAAAAGTAAAGACATTGACGACCTCCAAATATTGCCAGCGAAGTACACATCGCACATGCTTGCACCGATATTAGAATACATAATAAACTTGGCATTTTCCTCAGGAACTTTCCCGAAAAAGCTACAGGTTGCCAAGATTACCATAATTTTTAAAGGAGGAGACGAAAATAATTTCTCCAACTACCAACCTATATCGATCTTACCAGTTTTTTTCGAAATGTTTTGAAAAGCTTTTACTAGTGCGCATTACAAGCTTTATTAACAAACACAAAGACATATCAGCTTCCCAGTTTGGTTTTGTCACAGGAAAATCAACAGAAACAGCATTATTAACCATGAAGGAATTATATGAGTCAAAGAACTAACTCTCGAGGTTTTCGTGGATTTTTCCAAAGCATTCGACTCCATAAATCACAAAGTATTATTCCTTAAACTTGAACACTATGGATTTCGCGGCACATTCCTTCAGCTTTTAATAACATATTTAGAGCACCGCCAGCAACGGGTTGTAATTAACAATTCTTCATCGCACTTTAGATCCATTCATTCTGAGGTGCCACAAGGCAGTATTCTCGGACCTACACTCTTTAACATCTATATTCACGACATTGTGAATATTGACAACAGCGCTAAATGTATAATGTATGCAGATGATGTCAGCATATTTTTTAGGGCTAAAACACTTAATGACTTGACATTAAACGCTAATGAAACTCTGCGCAAATTGGTCGAATGGAGTACTGAATCTTTATTGAATATTAACGCTACCAAAACTAAAGCTGTACTTTTTAGACCTAAGAACAAACCACTAGAACATTTACCTACACCAACGCTTGGTTTTCAAAGCATTGAAATAGCGAAGTCAGTAAAGTGTCTAGGTGTGACACTGCAGTGCAATCTTTCATGGGACATACACATCGACAATCTGGTTAAAAAACTTGCAAAATGCACAGGCATAATATACAGAGTCCGCTCTCTACTATCTCTGAGTGTTAGACTTTTAGTTTATAATGCACTATTTTTATCTAACCTTTCATACTGTCATCTGGTGTGGGGTACAACAACATGGTCAAATACATATAGGTTACAGAAAATACAGAAAAAGGTCATTCGTATCATTGTGAATGCCCCGTTTACTGCTCACACTCAACCTCTTTTCGCATCATTAAAAGTAACACCAATTAATGACCTATATAATTTATTGCTAAGTAAACGATATGAAAGAAAACGGAAAAATCATGACGCATTCTTTGATGACACAGCTAACTTAAGGCCCAAAGCTAATTACTACCCAACACGTAACAACGACATCTGGCATGTGCCATCCTTTCGTACTAATTACGGTCGTCAAATGCTCCGACATATAATTCCAACTCTTCTTAATTGGCGCAATGAGCACTGAAAACCTAACGATATGGGTGTTTTTTACTGCAAGTTTGCGCCTCCATCCTCTTTTTTTCTTCTCTTATTTTTATTCTTCGTTTTGCATTCTTTAGTGTTCCTGAGCGTTTCGTGTTAATTCTGCCGCCTTCATTTATTTGTTATTGCAAGAGGATGTTCACTAATATTTATTGAATATGATGTTTACCCATGCACTGTAGTCTTTTTTATTACTATTGTTCTGTCCGTGTACTGTTGCTGCCAATCTTTATGTACGGGGGTGCGCCCCTCTGTCAAGCCAGTCATAGGCTTTTTGGGTGCACCCCTAACTCCCTGATGTTGAAATAAAGGTATATGTATTTGTACAACTTTACATATCCAAGTGGGAATGTTATGCTGACAATGAAACCATGCGAAGAGCATTTCAGGAGCATGATAATTTGAACTGAGAGCTTGTTTCACTTGAGGTCCCTTTTGAAGGCTGTGACTGATATTTGGGAAAATGGTGCGCCCTTCCGTGAAGACATGCCACAAGCCCAGCGAGTCTGCAGAGGAGCTCTTGATCTTGAGTTATGCAAAGTTGAGGTTGTGTATACATTTATGCCACGTGGGTGCAAATGACTTCAAAGAACATGGAAGTAAAACATGTGCCAGGGACCTCCATTGACAAAAAAAAAAAAAAAGACGGGACTGGTTTTTTACTGTGCGCCTTGGTAGATCTTTTTTTTCCTTCAGAACAACTTATTGTTCTACTATATTATTTTGCACTCAAAGAGATTGCCCTTATTCATAATAGGATACCATATGCACAAATATGCATTGTAATCTTTGAGCTGATTAGGGCCCTGATTTTTGGAAGGGAGTTCATTCTCACCGCAAATGATTGTCAGAGTGATAGAAGATAAATTGTCAATGAGATGGAGTGCATCAGTACGCGATAGCTGAATGCCGATGTTAAATGCGCTTTTATGTATAAACGAAGTTCAAAAACACAGGAGCTCTATGCAGTTTCCTTGTTTTGTTTTTTTTTTTCCTCTGAATGGTTGCGCAAGAAAAATGCAACATTCATCTATGTGAATGCAGTTTCACACTCTCTATAAGTTTAAAGAGAAAACGAGCGATCTAATAAGCCTAGGCACTCCCTCCGTCAATATTTGTGAGAGCTATGGGGTACAGACCATAGGTGAAGTA
Organism: Dermacentor andersoni; assembly: GCF_023375885.2. Lineage (NCBI taxonomy): Eukaryota > Metazoa > Arthropoda > Arachnida > Ixodida > Ixodidae > Dermacentor > Dermacentor andersoni. The sequence continues at coordinate 90,329,287 of NC_092823.1, read as the reverse complement.
AGAAAGTAGGTTTGAACTATGTAAGATAGGCCCAAAGTGCACAGTAAGAAAATTTTGGAGGACGCTTACCCTTCGCCTTTAGGAGCAGAATGCGATAGCATTCAAAGATCCCCGACTGCTTCTCATGCTTCCCGGCAACTGCAGCGTATGTAACCATAATGTTTACCGAGAAACGCTCGTGGAGAATGCTATGCCCGAATGCAGGTTTTCTGGAAGAAACCCGTCCACTTGCGTGGGCCGTGATGGATGGATGGATGTTATGACCGTCCCCTTTGGAATGGGATGATGGGTTGCGCCCCCAAGCTCTTGCTATTATACTGCCTAATGTCCCACCTATGTAAAAAAAAAAAAAAACATGATGACTCCCCCAACCAAATTTCCTGACCCCCCTACTGTGAACTTTGCTTTTGTACGTCTCCGTTTTTTTTTGTCATTTCCCTACTTTTCTTATACCAATCTTCCAATCACCCCTTACTAATATATTGTGGCCATGTTTACTTTTCCACTGCTCCCGCTGAACCAAAGGGATTCAGGAGGCCAGTTATGCCTAAATCAACCACTGGGCAGATGTCTTCTCATTCTAATAAAAAATGCACTATCGTTTCCCTAGCTTTACCATAGCACGCACATGCTTCTTCTTCCTTCTTATATCTCGCTTTATAGGTGCGTGTTCTAAGGCATCCTGATCTCGCTTCGAAAAGTAATGAGCTTCCCTTTCAGTTATAAATTGTTTCTTTCCTGATTTCGTTTTTTTCCTCTTAAGTAGTTACTCATGGCAGGTTTCTTTTTCACTGCCACCGCCCATGCGATTATTTCAGCCTCTCTGAATTTCCGCTTGACGTTCTTTGTTGCTGTGTTGCCCCACCCTACAGGCCGCATACTTGCTGGTAGGCTTCATAGTTCTTTTCCTCCCCTGTGAATCAATGTTTTTCCTGTACAGATACCTCAACACCCTCCCAGCCCATTTACTTTCTTCTATATTCCTCAGTCGTTCTTCATACTCAATTTTACTGCGAGCTTCCCTCACTTCAAAACTAGTCCAGCCCATATCCCCCTGCACAGCTTCATTTGTAGTCTTCCCGTGAGCGTCCAATGTGAGGCGACCCACTGACCTTTGGCTCCCGTCGAGTCCTGATTGTACCCCTGATTTAAAGCAAACAGCCGCATTTTCAAATGTATGTCCTGGAACCATTACACCTTTCCACATACCCCGGAGTACCTCGTACCTATTGTATCCCCACAGTGCCATAATGACCAGTGCTTCATTATGGCTGTATTTCTCTTCCCCTTTACTGCTAGTACATTTCCTGTGTTTCCATATATCTATTGCCTTCACTTATTCATAAACCAAGTTATTTATATTCTTTTACCTGAGGTATTTCCTGGCCCTGTATTGTCACTGTCTGTTCACTGCTTTCATTGAATACTATAACACCCGATTTTCTAACACTAAATTTCAAACCTAAATTCTTGCCTTCCTGTCCACAGATATTAGCCAGACATTGCAAATCACTTTACTTGTTAGCTAGCAACACAATGTCATCTGCATAAAATAAACCTGGAAGCTGCTGCTCTACTACTGTACTTACCTGTTAGTATGAGAGATTAAACCTGATATTACCTCCCTCTAACACCCTCTCCATCCTCACCATGTACATCATAAACAGCAGTGGGGATAAAGGGCACCCCTGCCTCAGTCCCTTGTTGATATTAACTTTCTCCTCACTCCTCATCCCTTCCCATTCAATGCAAGTGGTATTTTCTAGGTAAATCTCTCTTAAAAGCTGTAGGCAATTGTCACCTAAGCCTTCCCATTCCAGAATATCCCACAACATGTTGCGGTCTACGTTGTCATAGGCTCCTGTAATGTCTAAAAAGGCCACATATAACTGTCTATTTTTTACTTTTGATATTTCAATACACTGAGTAAGAACAAATAAGTTATCTAAACGCCTACCTATTCTGAAGCCATTCTGAAGTTCTCGCAAAATGCCATTATTCTCTGCCCATGCTTGCAGCTTTAATTTGATTGCCTGCATTGCTAGCCTGTATATTACCGATGTAATGGTCAATGGTCTAGACAAGTGAATTCTATTTTTCTCCCCTTTACCTTAATAAATTAAATTAATTCTACTTTGTTGCCAACTGTCTGCTATTCGTCTATATCTTAAAGTTTCTTCCACTGCTTTCACCAGAGCTTCCTTACTTTTTGGTCCTAGTTCATTAATCCGCCTCAGGCAACCTCCTCTATCCCTGTTGCTGGGCAATTAGAAATTTTCTGTTTGGCTTTCTTCCAGTTGGAATTTGTCAGCACCAACTCATTTTCCATCTGGTTCTCTTTCATGCTCTTTCTTCAAATCCACGCTTGTCATTGCCTTGGAAAAAGTTGCCTGCTATTTTTCAGATGTAATTTAATGTCACTTCCCGTGCCAGTTTGTTTCCATCTTCTAAAAAAGATGGCTAAAAAAATCTGCAAATCAAAAACAGAAGCAAGCTCAAAGCAGGCAAAAAAAAAAAAGCATGACTTCGTCACTGCCACAGAGCCCTGAAAATCATGTCCATTCGCCACAGAACCTCACACCAAAATTGGTAAAGCTCCTTAAACTTCGTAAAGCAGCGCCACGCTTTGAAGAATGCCGCCTCCTCCTCGCGCACTCTGGCTGACGCCGACGCCGCGTTACTATTGGCTTAATGGCATCACTTGAGCCCTGGCGCCGGCTTCGTTTGTTTACAGCCGCACTTCAGTGACATTTTTACTTGAGAAGCATCTACGTAGGGGTGAGGTGTGCATGATGGTGCCTTTCCTGTTCCGTGTTGTTTTGGTTTGCGAATGCCTTGGACTAAGTTTTGTGGCAAGTGCAACGTCGTTTCATGGCATTTTCTATCACCATAACCTGCTGCACCTTCATATGCCAAAATAGTTTCAGCAAAAACAAGAAGCTGCTCTCTATACCATCCGGTAAGCGCTACGGGTAAAGAAAAAAAAGACATGGATTCATTGAATTGGGAGGGAGAACTTCAGACCAACATTCTCAACACGACTCTAGAGGTAGCTGAGAGTCTCTCATAGTATAGTATGTGTCAGGCTTGCGTAATATTGTTGCGAGCCATAACGTAGTAAACATTGCAGTTAGCTCACTGAGGAGGTTGCAATATGTCTGCACGCTTTAAAACGATTCCTACATAATGTGTACTTTGTTGATTTAAGCAGTACATGGTTGCATTTGGTGCGCCAGCAAGCTTGAATTCTAGGGCACGCGAGACTGCATGCAAAAACGCGATTACGAAGCCTTTAGGATTCAGCGCATTCCTTTTGATAAAATTTGAGGCTCAAGCATGAAAACTCATCTGAGGAAAGGAACTCTCTGCATTTTGTGGTTACTCACTAGCCTTCTTTAGAGCAAATAGCTTTATTCGCCTCTTTTATTTGTGTTCATCATTGGCAGTCGCCCGGTGGATTTGCAATAGAAATGAAAAGTGTGCATGCTCTCCCAAAATGCGTTCGTCACCGAATGACAGCATCATAAGTTTACGAGACATACACAGTAATTCTTGTCAGCTTTGAAGTGTGTGTAGGTTAAGATGCGGCAGTGGAGCACTTGCAAAGAGAACGTGTGGTCGCTCGCTGGCTGGTTTAGTCGTCATTCGCTGGTTCGTTTAATTGTTTGCTTACTCGTTCGTTCAACTTTTAGCTCGTTCGAACACTATGTCTCTGAAACACACGTAATGAGACAACAAATGGTGCCTCAATATGAATGACTACATCATGTCACGTACCACAATATCGGCCATGTCATAGCGCAGCAATTCTTTGCGTGGTCATCACATCACTAAAGTCATATCTCGCAAATGTTATTTGGAGCGAGCGCAACCGTCCTCTACATCACGACTTGTCATGACACAGCATTAGCGCTCGTTCAGATACTTTAAAGAGTAGCTATGAAAACAGAAAAAGAAAGCTGCCGTCACTGAATTTGCATAACCGTCGGTTTAGAAATTCTATGCTGTACATGAAATTACTCGGGGCTAGAAAGCCAACGCGAATGCTTAAAGCGTACTGCCTTGCCATGCGTGCATTCACTCTGCGAAAGGCTGTCTGCTACACTCGAGCGGTGTAGGCGGCGCCGCTGTCGAGGAGGAGAGAGGAGGAGTGAAGACGGAGGAGAGTGTTGCTACTTTACGAAGATTTAAGGTGCTTTAAAGATTGGCAGAGGCGAGCGCCATCTTTGTTTTAAGGAAGCAAGCCCGCTGCTATGTGGTCTCCGTGAGATCCCCGAGTCTGCGCGTGCAAATGGCGGTCGGCAGTCTAAGTTCTAGAAAAATTGCGAAAGGGGTTAGAGTTTTCGCGTAAGCGAATTACATTTTCCCGTATAGTCACAATAAAATGCAAGATTCTATCATGTCTGTATGTTGCGCCTAAGTCGTAGTTTACTATATTTCCATGTATTTTACTTCGCGAAATTCGAATTCAGTAAATTCCTTCCATCACATAGAGGACCTGGGTATATGCGGCTCAAAAATATTTTTGCTGATGGGACGTTGGAAAATGCCACTAGGGGGCCGTGGAATACAGAGGCACTTCACCACACACTCGCCTGGCTAAGCCTGATGCCGAACGAGCCACTGTAACCCCGTGGCGCGTGCTGGCACCAATCGAGCGTATCTGTGGTCATAGCACAGGCGCCTACCCAGGCAGCAACGAAGAGTTCTTGAGATGAGCAAAGCAGCAGTAGAAGCAATCAAAATACCAAGAGAACAGCTAGACAATACAAACACAATGCAGATGGACCCAACTGAAGTAAACAACGCAGAAAATGCCTGGAATTATGACGCAAGCAGCAGAAGAACTATTGAACGAGAGAGCATCTGGATTACGAGGGGCAGAAAAGGCAAGAAGGGTGCAGAGAATCAAACAACACAAGAAAGCAGCCCAGCTAAGCAACAAACGAATAAAAAGCCACCACCACCGCAACAGCAAAAGCCCCGAATGCCACCTCTACGAGTCGACGACTACAAGGTTGTATTCCGCCCACAAGCAGGCTTCGAGCTTGGAAAGTGGAACAATGTTGCTATCATGCACGCCATCAAAAGAGCCAGCGGTTTCTCTGAGCAAGACTGGCAAAAAATGTGAGTTCAAGTGCAGAGAATCAAGAACCTGAGCACCAGAAGCAAATCGATTTTAGCCATCGACATAAAGAGAGCTTTTGACAACGTCAGTCATGAAACTATCCTCTGCAACCTCGAAGACCTGGGCTGCGGGTCTCGGACATATGAGTATGTCAGGCATTTCCTCACGGGCCGCACGGCCACAGTTGGAATATACAACCTGCGCAGCGACAGCTTCCAACAACCGAGCAAAGGCACCCCGCAGGGTAGGGTCATATCGCCGTTGCTCTTCATCGTCGCCATGATCAAACTACCCAGCCTCCTCGACGCGATACCAGAGCTAAGACATGCTTTTTACGCAGTTGACATCACGTTATGGAGAAGGGCCTCAAACACCGGAACGCAAGAAACACGCCTACAGGAAGCCCTAGATACGATCGAGAGCTACTTGCACAAATGCAGCCTCCGCTGTGCTCCCGAGAAGTCTGAACACCTCGTCCTCTAGCCAAGAACGAAAGACAGACCACCCGGCTACGATGAACCCGGTCCCAATGTCAACCTCAATGGAACGCCCATTCTAAAAGTGGAAACCCTACGAGTTTTAGGGCTACACATCCACAAGGACGGGTCCGGGGTGGCCACCCTCCCGCGACTACAGCGAACACTATCCCAGCTCACGCATCTCGTCAGGAGAGTTGCAAGCCATAGAAGCGGACTTAAAGAACATGACCCGCTGCGCGTGACGCAAGCACTCCTCAGCAGTCGAATAACATACGGCACACTCTACCTCGTGCTCAAGAATGCAGAGGTAGAAAAAATTAACATTAAAATACGCAAAGCCATCAAAATCGCCCTGGGCCTACCACCTATGGCTTCAACAATGAGACTTCTTAAGATGGGCGTACACAACACCTGGCAAGAACTAGCTGAAGCTCATAAAGCCAGTCAGAACGACTGAAGCTCACGCCCACTGGAAGATGAGTGCAGCAACGGCTGAGCTACGGTGAAAGCTTTATAACCACCACGGTCTGAAAAGAAAGAATTCCTCCAAACATCCGCGAATCCCTGTGCATAGCACCAATTCCACGCAACATGCACCCCACGTACCACAAGGAAAGAAGACAAGCCCGAGTGGATGCCATACGGCGAAGACACAGGCAAGATCCGGACGCCAGATACACCGACACAGCCCAAATACCCGCAAAGAAATGCTTACGCCCTGAGCGTCGTAGATTCTCAGGGCAGAGAGCTAGCGTCTGCCATAGTCCGTGCACAAAACCCTGACTAAAGAAGAGACTGCGATTGCGCTAGCAACTACCACGTGCATGGAAGCAGCTGCAGTCTTTTCCGATTCTGAAGCAGCTGTCGGGAACTACGCTAAGGGTCACGTGTCGACAGAAACACGCACTGAACACATTGAAGCACCGCAGCACTCCGATCCCCTACACCTGCGTGACATGGGTTCCTGGGCACGAGGGGCTGGAGGGGAACGAAGCGGCACACGCCGTGGCCCGAGGCCACACCTGCTGGGCCAACCCTTCTTACTCTTGAGATGCCTGGTCTGCATCGGCGGGGGCAGAGACCGTACCCATCACCTACTCAGCGATCCTTCAAAATCACAGGCTGAAATGCAGGGTGTACCCAACACCTCACCTAAAGCTCACCAAAAAGGAAAGTACCACACTTAGAAGACTACAGAGTAACACTTACACCCACAGAATGCTCATGCACAGACTATACCCAACGCTACAAGGATACCACTGCCCAGTGTGCGGTGTACCGGACACCTTGGCGCACCTGATCCTCGAGTTTCCATGGCATCTAGATACAGACGCATCGCCTTCACCGAAAGAATATAACGCAGACAAGATAGCGAAGACCTTATTGAAGTGTGGGAGGCCAAGCTCGTTTCCGAGGACCTGGAGCAACGACGACGCCTCGTCGCCAGGGCCAAGGAGGCAGCGAAGGCCAGAGGGTTCCTGGAATGAGACCTCCCACCTAAAGTATAACTGAGGCTTACCTAGGAATACTGTTTCAAAAACGAACGTTTATTCCTCCTCCTCCTGATAGGACGCCCAACGTCGACACGGGATTTTCTGCGACACAGGCTCCTTACGCTATCGCGTTAACTGCACCGAGCGGCTGACAGGCCGCACGACCACCGAGAAGTTGCGGTGACAGGAGGCCGTGTGCGAGAGCTAAATTAATGTAATTTAACCCTGCAAACAGTGTATGAGCACCGACATGCCCATTATGACCAGCCTCTTTTGCGCGAAATGTCTTTGGCTGCAAAAAACTCACGGTATACGCGCACCGGCACTGCGCTCCGTACGGAGCGAGACATGTCATTACGGACGTCAGCGAGCTATTGCACTGGAGATCATTTAATAACATACAATGACATTACCAAACACTACTATTTAGGACGCAGGCAATTCCCATTGCCACATTCAAAATTGAACAGGGCTCAGGCAGTTTCACTGTACTTATTGAAAACAGGTACATATCCCACACCGTACACCATTAATAAAATATATCCAGAGAGGGAAATTAAGATGGACTGCAACGATTGTAACGGCATCATTGGAATCAGACATATGCTGGCGGGCTGTCCCGCGACTCTCCCCAGCTTCGTTGAAGAACGGACACAGTGGGAGAAAAGGATTCAAAGCCCATTGCTTCAGGACCAACTAAGGGCCGTCCAGAGGGCCCATGATGTCGCTAAGAGGCTTGGCCTGACAGTGCCAACGTGAGAGCGGCCCGCCTTGGCTTAAGAAGTCGAGCCTCCGGACCTCATTACAATAAATGTTTTCACACACACACACACACACACACACACACTTGAATTAAAAATAATACAGGAAGCAATGTTCTTACCATGTGTCGCGAATCGTGGTATGCGGCAAGTCAAACTCCGACGCATCGCACGACGGATCGCACGTAAAACCTCAGCATGTATCGCGCGCTGAATTCACATGTGACACTATTGACACTTCGCCAGAATATACTGGCTAGTGCGCCGTGCACCCGCTATTTTCAATGGAGGAGCGTGGCGCCACCTGCAATGAATGCCAACGGTGGCCGGCAGATGTCGCTGCCATACGGGTGGGTGCAATCTGCGCGTGTCGTCTGCTTTGTACATCAGTTTCGCAGCGGTTGCCTCGGTTTCTATGTTTGCGTTTTCTGTCTTATTACAGCGTTGCGTGTTTGTTCTTGGTGTTGTCAAAGAGTGAGTGCGTGGCTGCTGTGTTTGTGTGCTTGTCATTACGAGAACTATGCGGCGGCGGTGAAAAAATGCCGAAGCTAGAGTGCAAGGAGAGGAGAGAGAGAGAGAGAGTAAAACTTTATTCAATGTAAATAAAATAAGGCACGATGGTTGGAGCCCCTATTCCAGGGCCCCACTGGTACGAGCGGCTCGCTGGGCTTGGTCCAGAAGAGCCAACTGGCTCTCCCGACCCTCGTCCGCAAGCCATGCATCCCACTGCCTATTCCTCATATTAGTGGATGTCCGTGTAATATGGGACTGTCTATGTGCGGAGGCCTCCTGGGGCACTCCCATGTGATGTGTTTTAGTGTGGGTGTGTCTGTGCACCACGGGCACTCGTCAGTGAACCTCGTGGGGTGTATTCTGTGTAGGTGGTGCAGGTTGGGGTATGTATTCGTCTGAATACGACGCCAGTCCCTCTCCTGTTCGCTGTTTAAATCGGAGTGAGGATGTCCAAAACGTCTCCGCTCCTGCCTTGCTGTAGGAGGATGTCACGAGAATTCGGTGGAAAGACGTCGCTAGGCCATGCCGTTGCTCGGACGTTCAAACCTCGAGCAATACGGTCTGCCCTAGCGTTTCCTGCCAGTCGCTCGTGTGCCGGACACCAGACGATAGTGTGGTGCCCCTCTAGTTGAGTGCCTAAAATTTTGATTATTGATTTGGGTGCCGTTCCTTGTAAAAACAGGCGGCAAGCCGCTTGTGAGTCGGATAATATGACAGCCGAATTGGTTTGGCGTTCGGCGTCCTGAATGGCTAAGGCGATGGCTGCAGCCTCTGCCACGCATGCCGAGGAGGTTTTGAAGGATGCCGTTGTTATGTTGTTGTTGCATGTAGAGACTATGCTGAAAGTGTCTGAGCTGACTCGACTGGCATCCGTATAATACACCCCCGGTCCCATGCCGAAACGTTTGTGAAGGGTGTTTGCCCTTGCTCTGCGTCGTCCGGGATGGTACTTGGGGTGCATGTTTTGGGGAATTGGGGCCACCGCGATATGTGCGATCGAACATTGCGGTCTATCTGTGCCGTTTCCTCTCCGCAATACTGGGGTCTCAGGGGAAAGCCTAACCTCGCCAATACTTCCCTGCCCTGAGTTGAAGAACAAAGGCAAGGAGAGGACCTGCTTTGTGCCGTTGTGTAGAAGCGGTTACCGCTGGAACAAAGAGCGCTTATCCTTGTTCACTCCACCATCTGATACGAAGCGGTAGCAGAATGGGCAAGAATGACCAGGAGAACGGACAGAAGGCTGGCACCAACTGCTGTGGTTTGTGAAAAAAACATTTAGAAAACAGTTTAGTCCAGCGTGCGTTCTATATCACCGTGAACGGCGTTGCCCACGAGATTCCCCGCGATAAAACACGCCTGAAACCCTACGCCATACATTTCCTGAGTATCCCAAGCATGCACCTTGTGAGTGCCAGGAAAAAGAAAAACAAGAAAGAAGGAACAGTAGTGCTTTGAACTACTATATTGCAGGGCAAGTTATGTTGCACGAAAGATCAGCTGCCAAAAATTCTTGACCACAGTCATCATCATCAGCCTGGTTACGCCCACTGCAGGGCAAAGGCCTCTCCCATACTTCTCCAACAACCCCGGTCGTGTACTAATTGTGGCCATGTCGTCCCTGCAAACTTCTTAATCTCATCCCCCCACCTAACTTTCTGCCGCCCCCTGCTACGCTTCCCTTCCCTTGGAATCCAGTCGTATATCCCTTAATGACCATCGGTTATCTTCCCTCCTCATTACATGTCATGCCCATGCCCATATCTTTTTCTTGATTTCAACTAAGATGTCATTATAACTCGCGTTTGTTCCCTCACCCAATCTGCTCTTTTCTTATCCCTTAATGTTACACCCATCATTCTTCTTTCCATAGCCCGTTGCGTCGTCCTCAATTTGAGTAGAACCATTTTCGTAAGCCTCCAGGTTTCTGCCCCATAGGTGAGTACTGGTAAGGCACAGCTATTATACACTTTTCTCTTGAGGGATAATGGCAACCTGCTGTATGATCTGAGAACGCCTGCCAAACGCACCCCAGCCCATTCTTATTCTTCTGATTATTTCTGTCTCGTGATCCGGATCCGCCGTCACTACCTGCCCTAAGTGGATGTATTCCCGTACCACTTCCAGTGTCTCGCTACCTATTCTAAACTGCTGTTCTCTTCCGAGACTGTTAAACATTACTTCAGTTTTCTGCAGATTAATTTTCAGACCCACCCTTCTGCTTTGCCTCTCCAGGTCAGTGAGCATGCATTGCAGTTGGTCGGCCCCTGAGGTACTAAGCAAGGCAATATCATCAACGAATCGCAAGTTACTAAGGTATTCTCCATTAGTTATTATCCCCAATTCTTCCCAATCCAGGTCTCTGAATACCTCCTGTAAACACGCTGTGGGTAGCATTGTGGAGAGATCGTATCTCCCTACCTGACGCCATGATAACCTGCCATATTATACTACTGCCCTCTTACCCCCAAAAGATACAAGACAACGGGCATTGTGTAGCCTAATGTAAACTATCTGTGAGGTGTTCGTCTGGAACTCCATCGTCTATCTCATTGTGTCACAGGGCATATTAGGGGATATGCAGGTCAAAGAATGAAATTTTTGTTCTAAAACTCATCTTTCTATATTTTAATTGATTCCATAATTATGCTTCAACAACCTACTTCTACGTGCAAGAAGGTTGATACATTTCTCCAGCGAGAAGATCGTGAAGAATAATTGAGGCATAGGTAGCTGTAGCTAGGGTCATTATTTTTCCATTTGTACTCCACAGATGAGGCACGCAAATACCACAACTATTGCTTACATCACGAGCTTTCTGTTGTAACAACGAACAAGCACTAGCCCTGGCTGAGTCTACAGCTGATTATTCACTTTTTACCAGTGCTCAGGCAAAGGCTGTGCTTCCTGCGATGAGAGGCTGATGAGCGAAAATGTGGTGTTTCGCTGCATTCAGGGCAAACTCCAAAACACAGCTGAGCATTTCGGCAGCAAGATTTGGTCGCTGGACCACAAAACAATTTGCTTCTTCCTGTGCACATGGAAACTTCTACAGCCACGCTGTTCAGCAAAGGCCATAGGAGGTTATATAAGAGTTGGCTATCCTGCCAAGTGGGGAATTCTTATCTATGAGCAACCAGAGAAGGATCAAAACAATCTCCCGAACACAGACAGCTGAAGCTAAATGCTTTTATCAGAGTGCAGCAAAGAAAACCCGGCTGGAGAGGGAAGCTCATAAAGGGATATCAGGATACCGCCAACACAGCAGGAAAATCTTGTTGGGCTTCGGGTCCTAGAAGCCTTCCAGAATGTCAACCGCCTCCTTGTAGGTGAACTGGTTCACCTTATAAGAAGAACAACACCTACTGGGGACTTCAATTCACTTTGACCCGAGAGTGAAGACAATTAAGGTGCGTTCTGTTCGGTGCATCCTCCGCAGTGCTGTTACCTTAGAAGGAGGACTCAAGTCGAATGACAAGTGAAGTATACTTGTCATTTCCATCGTCAACCGGCGGAACTTGGCACAACATTGAACAAGCAGTGAAGACCTTGCTTTTCAAATTCTGGGTACGTCTCTCATCGCCCTTGATACACCATGCCGAGGGCTGAGAACGCACTATCCAAGACACACCAAACGTAGAATGCCAGAACAAGAATCGTTTATTTTGTGGCAGCTATCTTCTAAAACCCGTCAGACAATAAGCACAAGCAAAATCAGGCAAACAAGTAAAATCAAGTAAAACTCCGTGCAAGCATAAACAAGCGCACTGACAGCACAATCTACTTTGCAGCAGTTTATTAGATGCATAGAAGTCTTCAGCAGTAATGATGAAGCCATATCATTATAATATTGGACCTACGGCTTTAGAGTTACCTTACATGACTTTATTTGCACTCTAAAGGTGCCCTGGAATGACCAGTCAAAGGAGTTGTTAGAAAAAGCTCTCACACAAGATCTATCACTCCAATAGACACTTTCACTTGTGGTGGCGCAGGTGCCTACTTCGCTGTTTTCTATGTGAAAAGGCCTTAAGTACACGGGCAGCACTGATATGGCCTCTCATCTATATGAGTGCGCAGGTGTGCATTGAGATGACTGCAGGCACGCACCCAAGGAGGGGCCCGGGGGGGCCCGCCCCCCCCCCCCTCCCCTCCCCGCCAACGCCACCACTTCTCCCACACATTCCTAAAGCGCCGCCGAATCAATGTTGAAACTGGTCAGCTATTCTACGGTCAGCATTTTGCTCCCTTTTTCACTCCTTTAGAATAGAGGTAGCTATCGGCATTTTTTGGGGTGTAAAGTGCCAGTTTTCTCATCGATTCGGTGCCCACGCGATTAGCTCGAGATGCATTCAGTTGTCACCGTCTTTTCGACGGTCACGCGCATCGCTGTTGCTTCGCTAGTTCAACCTTCTTTGTTTAGACTTATCCAGGGACCAGAAAAGGGATTCGGTTCGTGGTGAGCTGGTCTGTATGCACGTGGAACGAGTTGCGGCCAGAGAAAACTCCAATTGCGTTTACCCTTTCCTTTTGCTTGATTATTTCCTCGAGTAACGGCTCGCCGCGACGCTGACAAATTCTCGCAACCATATACCTGCGATATGGGTGTGGAAAATAAAATAATACAAGACAGCGTCCATCATCAAACCCTGTAATAACCCTTAAACTCATAAACAATATGACTGTCACCTGTTAACTCGTTTAGTTTTTCCCTAATTGTATGGCTCTTTTCGTGCGAAATTGCGAACTGGAAGCAATAGTCGCTAATAGTTGACAAATGCGGCGATCTACTAAGGGAGAGAGCCAAGGCAACAGCCAAACAGGAAGGGAAAGCGAAAATTAACAAATTTACCAGTTGTTTATAAAAATATTTATGGATCAACATATCTTTATTAAAAAAGGAAGTAGAACAGAAAAAGGAAGTGGAGAACAGTTCCGTGTGTTCTGAATGACACTTCTACAGTTATCATTCGAACCGCCTAACGTATCCACTTCTCTGCCTTGATTATGTAGGTGTTTTTCTAACCTTTCGCGGTGTGCGTAGTACGTCTAGAATCGCACCGTCCTGCACCCTACGTGGTTGTACGGGACTGGCAGCCACGCATCGTTACGTAACTTCCCAAATAACAATACGAGTCGGCTGTGGCACTTCACTTCATTATAGTGGTATGGCCAAAGCCTAATTCTTTATTGAACTGAATAACATGCTTGCTTTGCTGTAACTTTTTATTGTCAAGTTTGACTTCAGTTGGCAGTGAAGTTACATGAGTAAAACTGTTTCAGCAGTGAAATGAACGGCACCGCAGACTTTTGAAGAGTGAAATGCTCGGACTCCATACACTTTGTCCATGTCTGTTGCACACCTCATTGCTTCCACCGATGAAAAGACTCTTCAAGAATAGCAGATGCTCCGGAGCTATCAAGTATGACGCCATTTTGAAAAGGCCGCATGACAACGATTTTGTTTGCTTCTGTGATTGGCTGGCGAAGTAACACTACTCCGCGTGGTTTATGTGCCTTGGTTGCCAACTGCTGTTTCTTTAAGTTGTATTCTACTAAAGTAATCTTTATTTTACACTTTCGCTTCTTTACTTGTCCTTGGCAGTGTTCTTCATGCGCAGGTCCATTTGATGTAGTTCTTTGTTTGCCAAGGAAAGGTGTATCGCACAGGCATACTTGTAAAATACACCTTATTTCATTTCTCTTTTGCGGGTTTACGCGTTTTTATGGCGAATGGCGCACGTTATTCACATTTGTACTAGTAAAGTACCCCGCCCCCCTCATTTGCATAGTAGTTACCTTGGGCTGGGCCCCTCACGAAAAAAAATCCTGGGTACGTGCCTGAGATGACTCTTGTTGGAAGCTATGAGGGTATCAAGAGCAGTGAAATATGGCCTCTCGCCTGTGTGAGTGCGCAGGTGTACAGTGAGGTTACTCTTTCGATGGAAGCTCTCGGGGCTTGAAGGGCACTGAAATAGCTTCTTCCCATTGTGAGTGCGCAGGTGTACCTTGAGATTGCTTTGTAGTGAGAATCTCTGAGGGTACAAATGGCATTCAAACGGCTGCTCGTCTGTATGGACCATGGTGTGTGCTTTCAGATGAGACACTCTATCACTCTTATAGTGATAGAAGTTACAGTGGTAGCAGCATCCCTTATGTGACCTCTCACTTATTGTAGTTACAGCTTGGCAGCTGCAAGGCCTCGATGCTGCATAAATAAATTAGAGCAGGTTACCATAGTAATGCTTTTCATTTGAAAACAAAATTGTAGTTATGAAACGCCAACGAAAAAACACAAGATAGACACTAATACTAATGATTGCTTTTTTTCTTAATTTAAGAAGTATTGAAGGTAATTTCAGATGAGACCAAACAGAGCACAGCTGGTCGACCATTCATGATTTGCCTGATATATTTACGTGTGATTGCTCTATGACCGAGTTGGTAAAATTCACGCATATTTTTGCCGAGAAAAAATTTTGAATTGTAATAACATCATAAAGTGAGAGGGCAGGGAGTGTAGTATTACTGCAGTGTAAGCTGCTGCTGCAGGGTTTTCAGTTTTTCTCGTTAAGAAACTGGAAGTTCAATGCCAAAACAAGAAGTCGGGTACCTAAGCCAATCAGTAAAAAACATAGATGCTGGCTTCACAAGCACATAGACTTGAGGTGACCGTTTTAAATAGGACCATACAAGAGCAACGACTGCTTTTTAAATGCAAGAAGCAACGCAGTATACGTTCGACAGATGAGAATGCTAGCAGGATGCAGCTTTGAACTGATACCAGTCACTTTTGGTTGAGTGCACAATGTTATTACCATTTTCTCGTTTTAAGGAAAGTATTTATTCTCTCCGCTATTACTGCATAACAACCTGTAAAATAATATTTCTCTTCTCAGAACATGCATCGTGGGCAGCGGCTGTTAGATACATTACTACAACGGGGTTCAATAGTAGATCGCAAACACCTCTGCTTGTGATCTGGAACATCTAGAAAACACACCAATATTCATGCAACGATCATAAGAACTGCATACAGTGGTTTGGATGTTGCTCCACCAACGCTCTTGCTCACAAACATTATTTCGGCTACATTATTTTGCTATACTTTCTTTTCTTAAGCATAAAAGATCTGAGCAATCTCAATTAACACATTCTAGCACACATAAAACACATACACAGATAAAAAGTGTCCAATTAAGACAATGATGCTAACTTTGCAAGAAGGTTGATCCAGATGTGCTGTTTTGCTGTGCAGGAAACAGTTTAACTCAAGACAAGCAGTGCAACAAATGAACACAATAATCAGAAGCTTGCAACACTCAGTTGCCGAAGAGCAGGAAATAGCCATGCAAATGCGTGTGTGTGCAAGAATAGAAACCACACGGATTATGCAAAACACTAAAAACGAAAACAGCAAAGTATGAAACACCCAGCTTCAATGACTGCTGTCTAAAAAACATGGCTGTTCTGCACCAACAAATGCAACAAAAGTTGAAATTAAAAAAAAACAACAACATCAAAACAGAAAAGGTAATCTACAGAATTAAAGCTGGAACAAGTTGGCATAAAACGGCTTTAATTGCATCCAGTGCCCCAGCACTGCCGTCTCAACAATAAATATACTTTATCTAATAGGCATTTTTAGTATGTATATATAAAACGTGTCTCATAAAACAAAGCAAAACCAAAACATACTATGTCCAGTGCGACAGAGACCAAATAAACGATGTCTTCAATCTGAAATTAATCCCTCAGTACTAAAACAATAGAAAGAGGAGGAGGATTCTTGCAAAGGTATCAAAGAAGGCAAACTAAATAGTAGCTATAACATATAGAATTAAAATATATCTATCAGGATACCAATTTGTGTGACTGGTTTTTTTAAAACAGTTGTGCAATTAGGATTTATTGCATCTAATAAGTGAACTTCCAAATGCGATAACTCAACTTTTGTTGGAGCACCCAAAACAATAAAATGCTAATTATACCAACAGATTACCTATTACAAGTGCGAGAATTAAAACATCAACAAGAATTAAAAATGCACATACATTCACTAAACACTTCAACTTTTGAATTTTTAAAATCAACATTGAACACTGAATTACTACTAAGAGAAATGCCTACATGCAAACATAATGAGAAGGCTGAAAGAGAATAATAATGAAAGATAACTCGATCCAATAAGGAACCTAGAGGGGAAAATATGTGAGCCTAGCAGAAAAAGATAAAATCATATTGTGTACAAAACCGCGCATATTTTGCGCGAACAGATTTATTCAAGTTTTCATTTTTCCCTCGCACGATAACCGACTGGAATGATTCCTTATTGCCTTTCGCCACACTTTGACGTTTTTTTTCTTTGTTATTATTGTTTATTGTTTTGTCGTCATTTGACCCACACTGCTTGGACCTGTACAAGGTTTCCAGTATTGAATAAAGAAAGAAAGAAAGAAAGAACACTACTGGAGGGACCAGTCAGGAAGATGCAGGAAGCTTTACAATGTAAGTAACATCGCTTATTATCAAGATGGCAGACGATGGGGTCACAACATGACGCTCTTCGTCGACCAGTGACACACGTACGCCTAAATAGAGAAGGACGAGCTAGTGTTATCAACAATGAACAAAATCTGAAGCATATGCATAGCATAGGTATCAGCCCCACAAACATTGCTACACGCCATGCAGTTGTGAGCTGCATTTTAATGTAGAGCGTAATACTTCGTTACAAATACTTCGTGGTTTATTGGTGGTCATAGAGCAGTTTTCTGAGCTAATTACTATACATCGCACAGCAAACTAAACTTTTTGCCTGCAAAATAGGGTTACCTGTCACAGCGTTCTTTTCTGAAACCGGGTTCTACTTGCACTGTACACATCTGTGCCCAAAATCTAAACACACAACCAAGCTCAATGGTTAGATGCTACTCCAACACTGTCAGTGTACATTTTCATAATTTGAGCTGTTTCGCTACAAGACATTTTGTATTGCTAAGCCCAAAAGATCTCAATGACGCTAACAAATGCATTCGTAAATAATGTAAACCTAAGAAAAATACTACGCTAACCTTACATAGAAACTACGCCCAAAATGCCTTCTTGCAGTGTATGAGCTGGCTCACCTCTGTGCAAGCACCGCACTCAGTTAATTCTGGGCAATGCAACTAATAACCTGCCATAGTATACTATTGCCAATACCACAGGCATTGTCAAACCTAACGTAAACTATGTTTGAGGTGTTTTTCTGGAACTCCATCGACTATACCATCGTATGACTTAGCTGATTAAAGAGAGGTACAAGCCGAAAAATTATTTTTGTTTTAGAAAATGACGTCTCTCGATTTTGATGCCATATTTACGCTTCAACATCGTGTTTATACATGCAAGAATGCTAAGACATTTCTCCAGCCAGAATATTGCAGAAAATTAATCTATTGGGCGCCTGGTAGCTGTAAGAGCTTCATAATTCCATTCATTCTCTACAGATAGGGTTCGCAACAACCACCGCTATTGACGACATCACGAGTTTCCCTGGTGCAACAACAAACGAGCACTGGCCCTGGTCGAGTCGACACCAGCTGATTCTTCACTTCTCACCAATGCTCAGGCGAAGGCTGTGCTTCCTACACATGAGAGGCTTATGAGAGAATGTGCTGTTTCACTGTATACAGGGCAAACTCCAAAACGCGGCTAGCTATTTCAGCGACAAACAATTGGCTTTATGCTGTGGGGATAGGCACTTGTAAAGCCATACTGTTGTACAACATAGGTTACGAGGAGGTTCTACAGGAGTTGGTTATCATACCTAAGCAATTGTTAGCTCTGGGAAACCAAAGAGAAAAGAGAAGGATGAAATAATTCTGTGGAACACAGAGAGCTGAAGCTAAATCATTTCATCAGAGAGCACCAAAGAAAGCCCGGCTGGAAAGGGAAGCTCAGAAGGATTATCAGGATACGACCGACGTAGTAGGAAAATGTTAAACTGGAAGAGACTGTTCTGCATTCTCGGCAAATTTCATGCAGATGGATCATATGCAAAAGTAATAAAATTTTTATCAACTTTAAACTTAGTTTTTCTCCTTCTCTTGAATCTTACACTGTTTTTACTAGATCTTGTAGAAAAAGAAACAATCTTAATAGTTAGCGTGGCTCAATCTAAGCCAAATTTTGTGTGTATATGTACAAGAATTCAGAGGATACAACGGTTTTGGCACTTCTTGTTGGGCTAGTTGGTAGCTGTTCATTATAAAATATAAAGACGCCAACTAAATGGACACACACAAGAGAAGAGAACGGGACAGGGCGCCACTCGCAACTGTTTTATTTACAGAACGCAGGCACATATATACCGTCAGCTAACACATGCGCACAGAGCAAACATTCATTCACGCATCTAATCAAACATTCATGACGCACCACGCTCAAGGAACCTCATCTCGGCCTTATATAATGATATCGAAGTATCGCTAACGCACAAGCTGCCTTTCTTGCCTATGTGATAGGCTTCAACCAGTTCCCTTGCTCTAGTATCTTTACTTCGGGCAAGAATCCGCACATCTGAAAAACGTGGTTCACAAGAGCGTGTGGGACAGGTCCCGATGTGCTTAGGCAAACTTAGGCCTTCTTTCATTTGCTCAACATTTCTTTCATGCTCCCTGTTGTAGCTCCGACGGGCCGGCCGGCCGGAGGATTTACGGCATGAGGCCTAAACGGCCGGGGCGCGCAGCGCCGCAAGAAAGAGCCGGACTGCTTCGGTCGGGGACCAGACAAAGAATGCTCATTTATTTCTGCGAGGGGAAACAGGAGGCAACTTACAGTGTTTCGCGCTGAGTGGCGCCCTGACGTAAACGACCCAAAACTGAAACCAGAAGTGAACACAGGATACCACACTCCCTGACACGCTCATTAACACAGCGCCCGGTCTGGCATATATAGGAACGACCGCACGAAAGGCGGATCTCGTAGGCAACCCCTTCGACACACTTCATGAAAGGTCGCCCATGTTTGGTTCCACAGCCTTTTTCAGTTCTTTTTTCTTTTCTTTTGACGATTTGGGAGCAAAGGCTTCCGAGCTTCCTTGGGGCTGAAAACACTAGCGGGACACGGCGCAAGGTCATGTCAACCGGAACCATTGTGTCTTTCTCTAGCGAGAATGGCCTAACGCTTCTTCAAGCCGATAAGGAAGGCGGATTTGCAGTCAAGTCGGATGATAACTTATAGATAAGGGCAGCTCAGGCGATTAAAAAGAATTTTTCACCTATTCCAGTAAAATCGACAAAAGTCAAAGCTGTAGCAATGTGTGAGCGGCTGGGATTGGCCAGTATTGCGAAAGAAATGAACAAAAGCAAAAGTAATGCGCTGAAGGTGTTCTTTTCAGTAAAAACGCACAAGCAAGACCTGCCTTTCAGAACAATAGTGACGGAAAAAGGGGCATGGCAGGAGCAACTTAGCTCTTACCTGTTAAAAAATTTGCGTAAACTAGATGTACAAGATCGGTTTTTAACGAAAAGATCGGATGAAGTATGTGAATTCCTGAAAACTGAAGGCAGTGTGGGCTTTGCCTTTTCTATGGATATTGTTGATTTATTTTATTATGCTCCCCATGATGCTCTGTTCTTTGCGGTTAGGGAGTGCATTGAAAGGAATGATCCTATTTCTTTTCAGAACTCTGCCGGTGTTTCCATTGACGACTTTTTAACCCTTTTAAAGTTTTACCTGGAGTCTACTTTCATAATGTTTGACCAGCGGTTTTTTCTGCAGAAAGCTGGTTATGCATAGGATCCTGTGTCGCCCCTGTGTAATGTAAAATTTTTCTTTCACAAATGGACCAAGTATTATACCATGTTTTACCAGCTAACAACGTTTCTAAAGTGTTTAAGTATGTAGATGATTTTTTAATTATTTTAACTAGGGACGGGAGTCTAAACTCCGCAGGCGTTGCGGCTAATGTTTTATCCCTTTTTAGATAACATGGAAAAGGCTTAGATTTTACACATGAACTGCCGCAAGGAAACATTTTAGAGTTTTTAGATCTTAGCATTGAGTTCGGTAAGGATCATGTTTGTTCGTGCTACGCTCCACGTGCAAAGAAAGGGCTTCTGCCATTTGACTCAGCGCATTCGAAATTGGTGAAGAGAGGAATTGTGTCACTGCCTTGAGTCCGCGCTCAGGAAGTCGTGTGTTCACAAGATGGCATTCAGTTTCGACAATCAATTGGCTAGGCTGGCTTCAGCTGGGTTCCCTGGTTCGTTCCTAACAGGAGTAGCCGAAAGCCTCTTACGAAAAATGAAGAGAAAGGCGATGAGAGCTGGAGCAGAGGCCCCTCGGCAAGAGGTGAGACCGGTGGCTGTGCCGTATGTGCACAAGGTGGCCCACAATCTGAAGAAGGTAGCGAGCAGACATGGCGCCCCGCTAGTGTTTTCAGCCCCAAGGAAGCTCGGAAGCCTTTGCTCCCAAATCGCCAAAAGAAAAGAAAAAAGAACTGAAAGAGGCTGTGGAACCAAACATGGGCGACCTTTCATGAAGTGTGCCGAAGGGGCTGTCTACGAGATCCCCCTTTCGTGCGGTCGTTCCTATATAGGTCAGACCAGGCGCTGTGCTAATGAGCGTGTCAGGGAGCATGAAAGAAATGTTGAGCAAATGAAAGAGGGCCCAAATTTGCCTAAGCACATCGGGACCTGTCCCTCACGCTCTTGTGAACCACGTTTTTCAGATGTGCGGATTCTTGCCCGAAGTAAAGATACTAGAGCAAGGGAACTGGTTGAAGACTATCACATAGGCAAGAAAGGCAGCTTGTGCGTTAGCGATACTTCGATATCATCATATAAGGCCGAGATTAGGTTTCTTGAGCGTGGTGCGTCATGAATGTTTGATTAGATGCGTGAATGAATGTTTGCTCTGTCCGCATGCGGCGTTGACTGACGGTATATATGCGCCTGCGTTCTGTAAATAAAACAGTTGCGAGTGGCGCCCTGTCCCGTTCTCTTCTCTTGTGCGTGTCCGTTGAGTTGGCGTCTTCATATTTTATAATGGTTTTGGAATTTGTAATTTGTAGTTTTCAGCCATTTTCTTCATGTGCATTTAAGGATACCAATTATCAATGCTTTTGATAACTACGCTTGTGTCTACCTCTTTTATTTAAATGATGCAGCTTGGAAGAAAAGGAGTTTTTTGAATTTTTAATATATTGTTTATGCTGTATACAACAGATATTATAAATCACTCGTAGGCTTCTTGTTGAGCCACAGCCTTGCACACTTCCCATTTCCAGAGAGTGCACATACACATAATCAGAAAAACTATTCAGAAACTAATATCCTATTTAAAATGAGGAAAGTAAGCTCTCTTTTGTGCATGAATTCCATCTAATTACCTTTATTAATAAAAAAACGTATCTTTGAGGCATTTCAAATAAATATTACTAGAGAAAGCTGAAGCGCTAGTGCTAGCAGAACTGTCAGTACTGTAGTTGTACCAATGTAGAAATGGAGTAAGCACATGGACCTTAACACTTAGTTCAAAACGCAAACTGCTGATAAACATTTGTTATAGAAATGCTCACGGTTTGCTCACTGCTAGCTCACTGCTAGCTCACTGCCAGCTCACGCTCACTGCTAGCTCACGGTTTTGGCTGCTGTGAAGGATACATAGAAATCGAAGAATTCCCAGATTTCGAATTATTAGTTTGTAGTACTGAGGTGTCATTATCCCTAGGAAACTGAATAACGATCGTTATTCTGAAAAGTCAGCAGGGGATTTCTAAAAAGTTTCTTAATGCGGTGTTCGTAGTAACGAGGTTTCACTATCTTCAATAGGCAATGCTAGGTGATCTTCACCTTATCTCTACAAGAGGGATCTTGCGGTTTGGCATTAATCAACACAGCTTACCTCCATGGGCTTGGGTAGACCAGTTGCAGAGCTGGGAGCTGGGGGAGATGGCTAGTCCCTCTACAACAGTTTCTGTCGAATTTTCACTATTCGAAACCGCGCATATGCAGTGGGGCTTACAGTGCCTGGAGAATTGGGCCAGGTCAGCAAAACTTTACTGTCATCCTGTTGACACCAGATGCCACCTCGCAACCCTGCGAGCTACATCGGCACAGTTAATTCTTGAAAACTGCACGTGCTTTGTGCACACTTTGGAGAAATATAAGTTTTTTTTCAGACTTGTACCTGGATTATCTCCTTTCCTTTTCTGAAAATGACAAGTGCACGGAATCAGTCAGCTGTGGACCATGGCGAGTTAAGGCACTTGACGAATGCGATCGCACAGTTGTGAGAGTTGTGTTCATGTTCACTGCACTTAGCACACACGCTAGTTTACCATGAGAAGAATGTGAGCTGTGCCCAGTCTGCTGGGATTTGGAACATATCGGGTTTGAAATGTCCAGTGTCTCTGAATGCTGAGGAATGCTCCAATGTGTTTCGTGGGCAGACACATTCAGTTAAATGTGAGGACTGCGTGTAGTGTTCATATTTCTCTTGGCTTTTTCATCGTCGTGCGCAAGACGGCAGTACCCGCTTGGCCATGCAGCATATCTAGAATGTCTGTGTTTTTGCCGTTTAAGAAATCTCTTCCAATAGGAGACCTTCAACACCGTTTACACTATGATACAGTGAAAATGTATTTGTCTAAACAGAAATACAGCCAATGCAAAACTAGGCTCCTTTGTATTAAATATATTTGAACAGGAGGACAATTGAAAAGTCTCAATAAATTTGCCTCTAGTATCGAATGCTAACCCAACCCACGAGATGTAAGTGTTTACGTCTCTGACAAAAACACATGGGGAAGGAAGCCAATCCACGTGGTTTCCGAAACAGCCTACAAGCTAGTGATCTGGTGGTATGAATAATGAGCACACTGTTTGTTATCACCGTTATCAAAAATCACTCAAATTACTATAGCACAATGACATATCGAGGTTCAGATATGGAACTTCATAGAGCAACTGCCACTCCACCTGTGAAATGGGCATGTGATCATTTTTAATAAATCAGTAAGTTTCAGGTTGGGGTAAGTCTCATAAAGACTTTCGACTTGTAACATTATATTGTGATATTCATGTTGCCAATGCAAGGTGTGAGAGAATTAAAAGTAACTGTCATACATGGCTTGTACTCAAACTAAGCGGAATAATTATCTGGAGGAGTTAATTGCAGCCTGTCTGTGTTGGCACTCTCGGGAGCTTGCTTTTCTCTCGGTCCCAAGGCTGATATGCCAGATGCTAAAGCCACAGGCCCTAGCAAAGAGCTAGGGAACGATTCCTCGCCGACCCATTTTAATTTAATGATAGATAATCTTCGCATTGTCTCTACAAGGGAAAACTTGGACTTTGACAAGGAGTAAGAGAGCAGAGCTCAGTGAACTTGGTCTTAGTGCTGGAGGAGGTGCTATGGTCTTTCCAGCACAGTTTCTGCGGAATTTTCATTGTTCCAAGCCATGCATCTGTGGCGGGTCTTAATGGAAGTGGAGCATTGACGCTGGTCAGCAAGGCTGCACTGTCATTCCGTCGACAACAGATGCAACCCTGCAACCCTGCAAACTGCATGGCGCAGTTTACGTTTGAAACCTGAGCGGGTTCCACACCTTGGGGTAATACATGTTTTCTCGAAGATTTAGCTGGATTATCTCTTTTTCTTTTTTTGAATATACCACACGAGTCAGAGCAGGCAGCACGTGAACCACTGCAGTTAGGGCACTTCATGAATGTGTTTGCACAGTTGTTCGAGATGTTTCCAGCACACTTTCTGCGGAATTTTCATTCTTCCAAGCCATGCATCTGTAATAGGTCTTAATGGAAGTGGAGCCTTGACGCTGGTCAGCAAGGCTGCACTGTCATCCAGTCGACACCAGATGCCGCCCTGAAACCCTGAAAACTGAAAACTGCATGGCACACAGTTAACGTTTGAAAACTCAGCATGTTATGTCCGGCAGAAATTTTGGAAATGTTTTCAGCGGCAGGCGTGATTTCTGTGTATCGTTGCAGCCGTGTCGTTGACAATAAGCGCATACCCACAGAAACAGTCATTGCTACTTTTTCTGGAATTAACCGCCCATCGGAAATCAAGGCATGGCCACTTATATACCGAGTTGAGCCTCTATCACCTCGTGTCCTTCAGTGTCTAAACTGCTGGCGGTTCGGACACTTCATAATAGGCTGCAGGTCAAACACACGATGCCGAATGTGTGGAGAAGGCCATCATTGAAATGACTGTTCTTCCCGAAATGAGTCCTGCTGCCTTTGCAGTGGTCCCCACCCAGCAGATGAGCCTAATTGCCCTGCAAGGTCGAAAGAAGTACCAATCCTTGAAATAATTGATAGACGTCGATGCTCTCGTCGTGAGGCCATTGGAGAAATTCAGAGCAGGACTCAGGAGTATGCTGGTATAACGGCCCGTCAAACGCTGTGTACGGAAAACTCAATCTCTGAGGCTGTGGCAGCTTCCGTAGAAAAGGCGCTGGAGAAAGCAATGGAGCGCATTATGACAAATCTCACCGACTCCCTTGTTCAGGTGCTGTCCTCACAACTAGCTCCGTGGCTTAAACTAAATAATAAAGCCAATACTGAGGATCTGGTGTCGGGTCTACCGCGGACTCCACCAATCGAAAAATCGACCACGCAGACATTCACAAATAACGATTCATCAAAACCATCAACTTCTCAGAGAGTCGACCAAATCTGTATCTCCGACACAGATGGGATGAAAAATCAAGATGTAGATATGGACCCCCGATCTCTTAAACGAACAAGGTCACCGACAGAGAAAAAACCTGGCTCTCCCACCAACTCCAAGGCAAAAAAGTACGTTAGAGAGATTCCGACTAAGAAGCACTTCTTAAAAGAGAGCGTTTTAGACCAAGCAGTCTCTGCTGCTCGGATTTATTCACAATAGGAACCTTAACAGTAATTCAGTGGAACTGTCGTTCCATACTTTCCGCTGCAACAGATTTATTATATTTTCTTTCTAAATATTCTCCAGATATTATTATTTTACAGGAAACTTGGCTTGTTGCTGGTCAAACTTCTCATCTCAAATATTTCCGATGTTCTCGATTGGATCGCCTATCCCGAGGCGGTGGTTCAGTTTGTCTCATCAAAAATCTGCCATAGAGCTACTATAGCATACCAAATAATGTCCCCACACTGTGAAATCTTAGCACTGGATATAATACTTCCTGGGTGCACACCTTTTTCTATAATTAACACGTACTTAATTCCCCGCTGGAGTGCAAGATACCCGGTATCTGGATATCTCTATTGCTCGCAGTCAGAAGAACATCAAACTGGTGGGAGATTTTATTTCTCATCATGTGTCGTGGGGTTTCCGAACGGACACTTGTGGAAAACGCTTGTGGGATTGGGTCTTAAGGAATAATTTCTCTTGCCTAAATTCGAGAGCACATACTTTCGTACGGGGTCAGTCGCGATCTGCCCTAGATCTTACGTTCGCTACCTCGAGCATGTTTGTCACCTCCTGGAAGACTGTAGACTCCGGAACTAACAGTGATCACCTCCCTATAATTTTTGAACTGCTTATCCCGTTGACAAGTTTACATAGTAATGTGCGCACTTTTGTTAATTACGAAAAATTCAGCTTTATACGCTCAGAAGGGCACGGAGAGGGATATTAAAGCAATGAGCCTATGTTCAATTCTAAAACAGTCATAAAAAAAGCTCAATTTATTGTGCAATCTACTAAGGGTGGATCATATTGTCCCAGGTGGAATTCGGAATGCGACCGAGATTTTAGACGTAGAAAACTGCACGGAAAAAGCTTTTATACAACCAAAGTCCTATTAATTGGGCTGATTATACGTATATAGCTACTACATTTAAACGAACAGTCTCAAAGGCTAAGGAGGATTATGATTCCAAGCACTACACATACCTTTCGAAATCTTGCAATAAAAAGGCCCTGTTCAAATTTCTTCGATCTCGTAAAGTTATACCGGCGCCCGTGAATGTCGAGTCTGTCGTTTTAACAACAAAAGAAGTATCGGAATCACTTGAGGAAATTGCTCAAGGACTTGCGCAACGTTTCAAACATAAATTGCCGTTAGGCCTACAGAAACCTCCCTTGGGAGACGACTTTGAAACAGTAACAGCGACAGAGCTTCAAGGCATTATTAGTTCCTTACCGACGTCAGCCCTTGGCCCAGATGGAATTACAACAGGAATGCTAAAAGTTTTATTTGATTATGCGCCTCAGGACCTCCTAAAGATAATAAATTTCTCTCTCAAAAATGCATGGGTTCCAAGAGAGTGGAAAATAGCTAAAATTTTTCCATTATTAAAGAAAAAATCAGCTGGACTTGACTTAGACAACATAAGACCGATTTCTCTTACTTCCAATGTCGTCAAATTAATAGAAAGAGTTCTTCACGACCGCATAACAAACTGTATGCAGGATGATACCCTTCTCAGTCCTTGCCAGATTGGATTTCGTCCCGGGCACTCCATATGGTGCGCCCATGTAGATTTAGAGAGCCGCATTAAACTTGCTCACCGCAAACGAGAGTGCGCAGCTTTGGTGACGCTAGATGTATCGAAAGCATACGACTCTGTAGAACATGGTATTCTATTCGGTAAACTTCAGTCTACGAATTTCCCTAAATATATAACCGCTTGTATCCATGAATTTATAAGAGATAGAGAG
The DNA here is from genome assembly GCF_023375885.2 of Dermacentor andersoni. Classification (NCBI taxonomy): domain Eukaryota; kingdom Metazoa; phylum Arthropoda; class Arachnida; order Ixodida; family Ixodidae; genus Dermacentor; species Dermacentor andersoni. The sequence goes on along the minus strand of NC_092823.1, from coordinate 90,302,250 downwards.
TTTTATTGTTACCAATACGGTATTTCGACTTCCAAACACAAGCAGACAAGAGGTGTGCCACAGGGTTCCGTCCTTTCCCCTATATTATTTACCATTTTGTTAAGCACAATTCCATTGTCTCCGGAAGTACGTCTTTATGTTTATGCCGACGATATCGCATTTTTTACGTCCGCAAATAATATACATTCACTACAATAGTCGTTGCAGAATTACTTAGGAATGCTGGAGGCATGGCTAGAGAGGTTATGTATGTCGTTAAATATTAGCAAAAGTGCGGTATTAGTATTCCCATTAACTGCCCAGGTGCATATATCTTTACAATACCGACAGGAAATCATTCCCCAAGCTGACGAAGTCAAGTACCTTGGTGTCATTTAGGATGGCAAACTCACCTGGCGCAGTCACATTCAATATATTAAAACAAAGGCAGAACGAGTCGTAGCTATGCTCCGCCGGCTCAGCCACCGACGCTCTGGACTACGCAGGGATACCTTACTGATGATCTATAAAATGTATATTCGGCCCATATTAGAATTCGGCTGCGTAATATTTTCCGGTGGCCCCGCCTACAAAATTAAACCTCTGATACTTTTAGAAAAAGAAGCTCTACGGTCATGCCATGGGCATGACAGTAGAGCTTCTACGGTCTAAATTGAGAGGTCGCATACCTCCTCTAATTTTTTACTTACACAGGTCTGGTCTCGCAGTGTCCCCTCTATGTTCTTTTTGCTGTGAACCTGAAACTATCGAACATTACTTTTTCTCGTGCCGCCGCTTTCTAAGACAAAGAAAACTATTAGAATACTCATTTACCAAACTTGGCCTCTCGCTAACCTCACCAACCATTCTTTCTTTTGGGGCGACTTCACTGGGATGCAGCCACAGGGATGCTTTTCTGGCAGTTTACAATTTTATTAGAGACACAAAAAGAGTACCTTGCTGAACTTCAAAAATTATCCATAATTTATATTATTTCATTTCTTTACGTTTACTTATTTTATCGGAATTCCCAACAATATTTAATTACACTTCTAAATTACAGTACTATCGTCCCACGCTCCACTATACAATCTAGTTTCTCTCTACTTCTAGCCACACGGAAAACCGCCTGCTTCTTGGCCAATCCCCCATAGTGGGTACGCGCCACTGTCCGGGACACAAGACAAGACAAGCTCACTGGTGGTCTGAGCCTCTCGCTGTTATGCAACTTTTTTACGTTGTAAGCCCCGCTACGGGCAGCGGCAAAACAAACCCAAGAAGGACGGCGCGGGCCATCTGGGCAGGGGCATGCGTCTCGGCGAGATTGTTTGCACACTTGAGTAATGGCTGTCAACGGTTGACACAGAGCGGGGCCATGCAGGCAAGCAGAGTAACCACGCTGTCGGCGCCCACGGCTGCCGCACAGTTCGGGGAGCGGAGAGGACCGCCAGCGCCACAGTAGCGGTCGCGCATCACAGTACAAAGGGAGCTTCGGACCCCCGTCGCATTGCGCTTCCTCGGAATCCCCGCAGGCGTTTTCCTTGCGCGCGGCGGGCTGGCGGGTGTGAACTCGTTCACAGCTGGGATCTCCCCGAATGGGCGTCAAACGCCGTAACGGGCGGGCGCGTCTGACTTCCGCGGTGCTCTGATGGGTGCCCTTGAAGAGTGCTTGGTTCGGGTCTGGCCGCGGGCAACGGAGATCGCGCGGCATCAAGCAGGCGCGCCAGCCTCATTACTTTTTATGGCTTTGCACCGCGCGCTGACCGGCGTAGGGATTCTTTGAGCCGCAAAAGAGCCTGCGGTTTTGTCTCGGTTCCGAGGCGCCGTGGGAACGTCTTCTTCGGCTTACGGCCCGGACACGAGGCCGACCTTGGCGGGTGGACAATTATCCCGTGCTCCTCTGTGACAGTTTGGCTTGCAAACAATTGCTTGTTTATGGCGCCGTATGGCCTTCGGTTTCTTGGAATCCGGTCGCGTCGCGCACGTGTTCGAGCACTGAAAACATGGTCCCGACGTTCCCAGGCTCTTGGGTTTTGTGAATGTATTTTGTTGGTCAGTGCTTGTTGCGCCGACTGTGCTCGTGAGCCGTTGCTCGGAACTTGCGATGTGTACAGCTGGCATGCCCCTCACCCCTTTGTTGTTGTATATTGTGTATTTCGGGTGAGGATTCTACACTGTGAACTGTGAGCGTTGCGTCTACAAAACGCGGCCGCAGCGCTCCGATGGAGAGTTCTGGACCTGGCTTCGGTGCTAAGCACCATCGGCTCTGCCGAAATAGGGTCGCCCTATGTGGTCCAAACCAGTGTAACTATTTGTAATCGATGTACTCCTGAAACAATGCAATCTTGTAACCGAACTTTGTAATTTTATCTGTAAATACAAGTTTTTGTTCGTTCGTTACTTCAGCGTCTTTGCCCTTCGAACCTAAGTCACCCATTGAGCCACCTGTGCAGACCGTCTCTGACGGTGCGTCTCGGACGCCGACGGTGGGGGTGAACTTCAACGAACCAATCGATCGATCGTTGGCATCGAATTCTTACTTACGTTTTTGCCATTTTCGTGAAAGTCACTTCATGAAAGATGAGCAAGAAGATGTTCCCACGACCACCTGAACGAGGTCAGTCATCTGCTTCATCACTGACTTTCGGACGATGTGCCTTTGGAAGCTCGGACCAGCTCGATTCCTGGGAGAGCTCAACGCCAGAAGCCGTGGACTCTGACAGCGGGTACACCATAGTCATGGGCCGCCGTATGAAGAAAATGCGCCGTATGTCGACTGAGACGACTTCCTCGAATCAGTGTGAGCAGGAATCCTTCATGGTTTCTTACGTGCCGCTCTCGACGTCACACAGCATGAACTCCCTCAGCAGGCAGTTTGTAACCGAATATTTAGAAAGTCTAGCCCCTGGGCAAATCGACGAGATTAGGATCAACGCTCGCAAGAACATCCTGACGATAGATGTGAAAAATTCCGCAATACTGGAGAAGTTAAAGATCATTCCGCAGTTAAGCGCAATCCCCGTCCGCTCCTTCATTACTTACGGGAAGGAGACAACGACTGGTGTGATTTCCGACGTGGAGCTTGACATCAAGCATGCGGACCTCAAGAGTATTTTCAGTTCATCGCTGCACGTTCTTGAGATTCACCGCTTGGGGAACTCCGATGTATCAAGTTAACGGTTGCTTCTTCGACATTACCAGCGTCTGTCAAAGTGGGCTACGTGATACACCGTGTACGACCATTCGTTCCGAGGCCTGTTCAGTACAGGAAATGTCTAAAGATAGGACACGTGAGCGCTGTTTGCAGGAGTAAAGCCATCTGCTCGCGTTGCGGCGGAGAGCATAATACCACAGACTGTGATGCGTCTTCATTTAAATGTCCCAACTGTACTGGCTCTCACGAAGTGACTTCGAAGGAATGACCGAAGATGAAACAAGAAGTTTTATTCTTCGAAAAATGGCAAGAGACGAATCTTCACGTAAAGAGGCTGCTCAATCTGCTCGCCAAAGTGACCAATGCTCGCGAAAAAAGCGCCACAAAGCCATTTCAGAAGAACTACGTAGCGGGGCACAGGCGCCACGTCCACCCCTGCCTGTGCGTGCATCGAGGTTGGTAACGGCACCTACTGCTGATTCAAGATCAATGACCACACGCGGCAGAAATTCACCTCCACCGGCTGATACACACACGGAATGGCCTTTGTTGCCCTCTAGGCCCACGGCCATGCCAGCGGGCCCTAGTGGTCCTATGCGCCATGAAGCCAAGAATGATAGGGCCAATGAAACCGGTGGCACTACGGGCAAGCAAGGAGATGGACACAATGAGAAGGAGAGCGTACAGGAAATGCTGAAGCACCTGGTAGACTCAACGCACGTGATTCTCAGTGGTCTCGAGAATCCGGCCGCGAAAAGTGCCCTGTAGGTGCTTGCCGTGCTGGAGCCGCTTATCGCAGCTCTTTACATATTATAAATCTTTTGTTTGGCGCTTGTGCTGCTCACGCAGGGGAGGCCCACACACCAGCTCCGTCCTAGTGCCTTTAAGTTAGTTCACTTGAATCGGTGACTACTGACTAGATGCGGAACCAGATAGCGGTTTCATGAATGAACTATCTGAATGTTTATTATCAGAATGCTGAACTTGCTTTCACCGTTGCGCATCCCTCTTTCTATGTCATCATCATCCCTCATCACACCTTTATGCGCCTGTTCCCCGTCCCCTTGTGCAGATCGAGTAGCAGGCTAGAGCGCGTTAGCTCAGGCCGACCTCTCTGCCTTCCTTCAACTAAATTATCTATGTGCTCAATGTCAAACAGATGTGATGAGATTATTTAAAGACAAGCCACTCAAGAAAAAACAACACTGTCAATTGAAAAAAAGGCTGAAAAAATTGGAGGGAATCACTGATAGAAATGACGACGATCTAGTTAAACTGCGAGCTTGAATTTAGAAATCGAAAGTTAAATATGGAATTCGATGGAATTCGTGTTTCACATCCCGGAAACCTCATTGAAAAGGTAAATGAAGTGTCTGTTCTTTTAGGAGTAGCAAAATTAAAGCTTCAGGGAATAATTAATTGTCAGAAACGAGAGACAAGAAGTCAGGCACAAGTGGTTTGAAAGCAACTAAGGGGAAATTACAACCAGCTATTCATCCGAGAGAGCATGACCAACCACAACCGGCCGCTGTTGGGAATGCAACGGGCTAAACAGAAAGGTTTCTGATATGCATGGCATAGAAACGGCAAGAACTTGTCGCACACGACAGATGGTTACCGTGCTATATCATGGGGCGAAGTGAGAAATAACGTGTGTCTTAGCCTATAGCTTGAAATCTGTTTGACTGCAACAAGCTTTGTTTCCACAGCGAAGCTGTTTATGCGGACCCTGTGCCTTCGTTGTCGAACTTCGCTAAAAAGAGGCCACGTGACCTAGCGGGAGAGGAAAAGGAAGAGCTCAACAGGGGGAAAGGGGTTCAAGTGACCCCTTTCTCCTTGTGAGAACCTATGTTATACGGGAATCTTGTAGGTTTGGAACACGGTGCATTTTCGGTGGACGAGCCAGATCGGCATCGAATTTATCGGCGACTGATTCCACCCTGCCGCGAAAGAAACAAATATTATGCTGGCAGTTTGCAGCCAACGAACAGTGCCCAGCGATTGAAACGCGACACCAGGAGCGTGGCTGCCGACACTTCTTGCACCAGCAAGAAGTGCCGGCTGCAGCCACGTCAATCGTCAAACCAATCCAACCAATTGTCAAAACGAATGCAGCGCCCGCATCTCCAGTGGTGTGCCTTGCGTCCGATATACGGAGCTTTGGATTTGTGCTTCCGCACATTCCATATCTCAGCTACAACTATGGGAAGACCACGAGTAGTGCGTACTCCTGAGGAAGAAGCTGCCTACTGCGAGCGTCAGCGAGAGTTGGCTCGTCGTCGTAGGGCATACCCCGAGCTGTGTGGCAGAGATGCCGGGTTTAAACGGCAGCGCTCCTAAAGCATGCTCGCCACGCGAAGCACGCAAAAGCAAAAATGAGATGCAACAAAATGCAACAACAAATGGTGCAACAAAACATTTACAATATAGACGTACAGCTTGCGAAGTTTGACTTGCATGGCGTATAACTCGGTGTAACTAACACAGCTTCGCTGTTCGACCATCTTCGCGGAGTGGAAGGGGCGGTGATGTCAGTTATGAATCGTCACGTTAATTTTATTTCATTCGATGCACTTAAGTTTTGGTGTCAATCTACGCATTTCATTAAGTTTTGCTTGCTTTGCGTTGCTGGCTTGCCTTGCTTGCTTGCCCCCTACGGGGTTTGGCCAAGAAGCCGGCGGTTAAAGGGAAGGGAAGAGATAAAAACCTAAACAGAAAAGTAAATTAGCGGGAAGTATAACGTTCATGTTAATTAAGAAATAGGTTTACGTGGCAGATATGGAAATAAATATTTGTAATTATATATAAACATGCTCGTCCTTTTGGTTGGTACTATAGAATCGCACACAAAAGAATCCTTCGTGCGATATCTTCGTCTTTAGGCGGGCCGAAATAAACAAAACGTTGCCTAACACGCGACTAGAATAATGACAAATTTTATAACAACGAAGATCAATATTTAACGTGAGCTCTAGCGTAGTTGATTTCGTTATACATTGTAACTAGCTCATCACTAACTAAATGGGCCGTACGTGCATGCAGGTGATTCACCTATCGATTTCTTTTTTTTTGTGCTCTATGGTAAAACGTACGCCGAGCTCTCAAAACCATAGAAAATGTCATCTCTTAGCGTATACTCTAAAAAAGTTGGAACATAATCTCTTTCTGTGAACTAGTTTAGGTTCCGATGCAGATATAGGGATTATCCATGATGTTGCGACACATTAAGCCACACCGGTTTGGCCTATTTACTAAGGCCCGCACGCACCCTTTGGAGGACCAGCATAGGAAAAAATAAAACAAATGGAACACAGCGCGGCATTTGCCTCCTGCGCGCGCGAGGAGTGGCTTCACTGCAGTGCTAGAACATACCGGCGAACGTATGCGCAACCATGCTCTCTGCGGGAACATATACGGGGACACTAGGCTTTTAGGCCAACCCAGTTTCCTGCTGTCACGTGACCAGTCATGCGTCATGACGTCAGGAGACATGCAACTAATGAGAAATGAAACCGAAACTGGTTCGTAAAGCGCTATTATGGCAAATTGTTTATGATGATCTGAAACTTGCCAAACATTTTGTAGCGTTTTGTGGCCGTGCGTTCATACCGCAAAATCAGTGCAATATTCATAATGCAATGTCAGTGCTTTTGCAAGTACAATGAGTGTTATCCGATATTTGCGCGCTTGCTTAAACAGCGTGTGTGCAAAAGTGAAGTAAAGTTTATTAGATATAGGGACGTCGTACACGTATGTAGAGCAAAGTTGGAGCAAAGTAATTGCGGGGTCGGCGTACTCTCAGCCTCTGCTCGAACAATATTTCCAAAACGCGCACGCCTGCTGCCGACCCTCTGCCCGGACGGCAGAAATTACATAATGGCAAAAAACACACGTAGTCTTCAACTGAACACAGAGTGCAAGACTCAAGTAAACGGGAGCTTTAGTAAAGGAAAGACAACAAACCAATGCATCCGCAGGATGTATTGAAACGATTGAAACTGAAGTGCGATGTCTAAATAGTGCCTCAGCTAAGATGACTTCTAGACGACTGTTCTCCCAATGCTGCGTTTTCACAATAATCACTTTCGGGCTCTGCGTCGTTATTGTGTTTCGTGGGGGTATGTCCGAGAATATAATAGCGTGCACAGCAGACGAACGCATGTTAATTGTTGCTCCACTTTTTTTTTTTTTATTATTCGAGTGCCTCAAATCTGGACAGGCGTAGCATAGAAGTTGGCAACACTGGCGTAAGACACATGGTCGTTCGATCGCGCGCATGTATGGCTACGTCGTGAGGACGTCTTGTAAGCCGCGCATAGCGTTTTCCTCCAGAAGTTGTGAAGCAGCGGTGTAAAGCTATAGTATACATCGTGTGGACGATCTTCGGTCACTTACTTAGCGCGTGAAGCGCGCGTGTGGTTTCGCGTGTGGTTTACGCTCACGAAGACTTGCGTGCATCAGATCTATAGTTCTCAGACGCTCGCAGTGACGATTTTGTTCGCGCTTGCGCTCGCCTGAGCAATGTTCACAAACTTCGACTTCCGTGGCGTGGCACGGGGACCGTGTTCCGTCAGTAACTGCGAGTGCGACGGCTACGCGCGCTCGCAGTCCTCCGAGGTGTGCACTTCGCAGAATGCGACGCTCCAGTGCGGTTGGTGCTGCTACTGCAGCCACCCGCCAGTCTCTCACAGTCGTATTGGTGAGTTGCCCTTTATATAACCTGTTCATTCCAAGAGCTGTTCAGCGTTCTAATTGGTTACTTACTATATGTGCAGGCGCTAAGCTAGGCACTGGATGGATCGAACCACTACAGCGTGTGTGCATAGCTTATAGACAACTCAATTAACTTTTGAAGGAACGGCCGGTAACTAATTTTAAATTGTATTGCACAAATATGTAAGCTGAATTGGCTCATAATTTACGACGGCAGAAAAGAGGTATAGTTCTTGCTTGCATATGGGATCTGTGTGCAATTAACCAACAAAATATTTTTTGTTCATGCCACATGTGCCCACTTTCACATGATTCACAATACCTTTTTTTGATTCATGCTGTTCTTCCACAATTGCGCAATTTCTTAGATGCACAGTTTGCCCAAAGGGCAGCATTTCAAACGGTAATCAATGTCTTAGCAGTCCAACATCTGTGCCTCCTTTTTGTATATCCGCTGGAGATTGAGGTGTATTCAGGAGCACTTTATTGCACCTTTATTGCACTCCAACATCGAATGGATCATTTGCTCTGTCCACATACGGTATGTATGTGGACAGAGCAAATGATCCATTCGATGTTGGAGTTTGAAAAACTATACCTATTCCACATTCACATAAAACTCGGCTCTGGCTTTTACATACATGAGCAACACAGGAATCGCACGTTTTATCAATGTGTTCATTTGCAGCGCTGCTTTATTTGTATAGAAGCCAACTTTTAGGAGCATATTACGCATCCCTATCATTATGGCAAGTTGCTAACTAGCTTTGTTAGCAGCTTCTGAATATGGGTCTAAGGCTGTTCAAATAAACTTTAGGGGCAACAGAAAATTTTAAGACATGCAAGTTGAGTCTGTGAAACCCGCTAAAGCTCACAATTTGGGGCTCCCGAAATAATAATATAAAAAGGAAATCTGCACTCAAGCTGTGATATTGTACCTGCGTAGCATGCAACTGAAGAAGTGATGCTCAGAAGCTAGCTGTCTCCTCATCAGAAAACAATAAGCAATAGACATGGCAATTTGGCTAGGAATATTTCATGGTGTAGTCGACAATAGAGAGTTTTAGAATAGGGGCCCCAATATTTTGGGGCCCCAAAGAGCTTTGCGGGTGTTGGCGTTGGGGCACGCAGGCGTGAAGAGTTTTAGAATAGGGCTTTGCGTTGGCGGATAGCGTCTTGCGCTGACAGCGCCACTACGGAGCTTAAGAGAAGCTATTAGAAATAATGAAGTAAAATATACCGTTTTATGATAGGAATAGTAAGTTTGACTTGCTTGTATGCGCGTTTAATTACAATTTAGAGGTTATTCTTCAAGCAGCAAACAATTAGTTGCGCTTAGTTTTCAGCAACAAACCCAGCTTTACGTGTCTTCACCAGTCAAGCTTAGCCGTGTTAGGCTTATGAGCCGTAAAATCCACACTCGAATTCGGAATCAGCGGCGTCTAATGAATCAATCTTCACAACACACGCTAGTTGACAGAAAGCGATAACCGCAGTCACTTCTCCTAGCTTGCGAACTTTACACGTTACCGCGAATCAAACCCAGTTTGGTGCTAGGTTAGAGCCGTCGCTTCGATGGGTGCCGCCATGTTTGTTGACACAAAGCTTTTGGGACCGCTATTTGGGCTCCCGCTAATCGGTGAAATAGCGTTCCCAACGCAAAACCCAAACGTAGTTTGCGTCTCGCGCATGCGCAGTGGCTTCGACGCTATTTCTTTGGGGCCCCAAAACGTTTGGGGCCCCTATTCTAAAACTCTCTAATAAGGATGTTCTATAGCATCAAGAAGACGAAGTACTGTACTTGAGCCTAATGCAAGCTGACCTCCTTATTCTAGCCAGTGCTTATTTAAGTGTAAATATGCTGTATGTACATTCTCATGTGTGTGACTTTACCATGTAAACATGGTGACTGTGCAGGAATAATCTTACAAAACAATAATGCTAGTCAGCATACTTTTTCATCTCACTACAAGCCGCGAAAACGTGTTATCCCTTGCTCTTCAAGATGTTCTGCTTGACAATGCATGACTTGACTCATCTCAGTTCACTTGGAGCTTCCAGGAACCAGTTTCCAGTGTGTTGTTGCAGTCATTCTTGTTCTGAATTATGTATGTATTTCACTTTAATCTTCCATTTGAAACTTGCTTGCGGTATAGTGTAAAAGTGGGCGACTTGGTTGACCTTTATTTTAATGTCAGTGCAAACTGGGATGGCGAAACAGAGAGGAGGAACACACAGGTCAAGCACTTGTCCTATATGTTTCTCTTCTCTGTGTCACTGTCACATTTATGCTGACGTTATGATGAATTGCTTAGGGTGTGCCATTGAACATAACAGCAAGGGCAAGTGCTCCGGACCTAAACTCTATAAACTGCAGGAATAGCTGGTGCAGTTCTTTTTGTAATGTGTCGACATATAGAGGAAGCAATGTGATGAATCAATTACCATTTAATGGCTACATTGACAATTACTTTAAAGAAGGCATGAGTAAAACAGCATCTTTGCAACACATCAAGTATCAGTAAGTATAAAGAATTGCCCTACCATCAAAAGAGAAACTAATATGGCCTGCAAACAACCAAGACACCCACTGCCCACAAAAGAACATCCTCATTAAAGCCTGCAAAAAAGAGGGGGGGGAAGGGGCCGAATTTAGCGGGTGAAATGTCAAGTTGGCACCTCTGCAACTGAGTGCTGTTAAAGGATGCCGTCATGAAACTGTCTTGGCAGGCGAGTTGTAGGCCTATGTTGCAGTCATTTCCTGTTGAGCATGTATTCCTGTTGCCTTCCTCTTGGATTTTGTAGATATAAAGTGAATTGACCACCTTGTTTTGTAGATGGTTCATAGAATTTGGGGCACTTTTGTTTTTTGGCTGTCTCAATTAGACTTGATACAGGAAACCCCCTTCATCTGTGTACCCTTGGACCTCCTTTCGTATATACATTTGCATATTGTTTTCTGTTATGAAACTAATAAACTTGAATCGCATTCTGATTGACCTAGATGGCATGGACTGTAGTCAGGCGGAGCCTGCTCGCATGAGTTTGGAAGCTGCTCAACCACTATCGTCTCTCCCGTTTTCAATTGATGGTAAGCAGTTGTAGATCACCATCACCCATCTTAGTGCGCATCTCGCAGCCTTACCTAGCTGTTTGAAAAATTTCAGGGGTAGAGAGTCTCCTGGAACAGCCTGTGTCAGGTGATGCACCAGCGGTGGAAGCTGAGAACGTTAAAACAGAGCCAGGAATGGTGTCCAAAGAAATCCTGCAACCACAGCTAGGCCAGGTGGTGGCCTCGAAGAGACGTGCTCAGACCGTAAGCTGCCCGTTGAAGTTCACCTTGAAATAGCTACACCCAATTTTTTTCTGACTTGCTGCGGGCTTGCATTTTCTAAATTTTACATGTCACAAAACTTGGGCATGTCTCCTGTTCTCTTTATTGCATGTACAGTGCGCAGCGATTCAAGCACGTTACTCGAACTGCATGCCAGCTGGCCCTCTCTTTGCACCACCGATGAGTGCTATGTGATCGCTGAGGGCCTGAACATAGTCATGATGCATCACAAAGGCTCTCACTTTCATGTGATATGTAGTACAAAAATGCAACAGCTCGTCATCTCCAGCCTCCATCAGTGCTGGTAAAGGTGACGACAACCACACGTTTTGAGTATAAAATTTAATTCGCTAAGCACTGTGCAAGTCACAGGTTAGAACTTTTATCTCCAAGTACACTGGCGGACAACTTTCTGTGGTAACAAAGGGAAAGCTAGGGAAGCAAAGTGTGCACAAGAAAGAAAGTTCCTGGAAAATGTCCCACATTCTCACTCATGCTATATATATAGTTTAAGCTGGTGCAGAGAAAACATAAACATCTTATTTACAACAGTGAAATGAGACAAAATACCGGGTGCATGAGGTATTTGAGCGATCAGCTTCGTATCGCCACAGATACTGACATCCTCATTTTATCTGCCTAGACGCTTGACTTTGTCTTCCACAACCCCTCTGTCACCAATCTAGCACATCTATATACGGGGTATGAGCTTCCAGCTGGACACAGGAGATGAATCCGTATGCTGTCCTAGTTGCCTTTCACGCTGACCACAGCAACTCTGAGATTGCCACCTTCGTGGATGCTTCCAAGTCCTTTCATTTTGGGGTGAAACAGTTTACGGCCAATTATCACCTAAGACTAAGAGAAATAGGGGAGAAATTAAGTGCTGCCAGTGGTCAGATGCCATTCAGGCGGCTGTTTCTTCAGCAAGTGGAGGCCATGATGAGTGGGAACCATGAAAAGCCAAATCAAATAATTGCAGAGCAGCCTAATTTGGCAAGGCCAACAGCGATGACTTCTGTACCCGATGTCACCAGGTGCTACTCCTAAGTAATTGATTTGCTTGCTCCCACATGGCCTATGCCAATAAAGAGTGGGTGGCCGTGAATGTCTCTGGCCACGTCACCCTCAATGTGGCATCCTTATTCTGAATATAAACCTTTTACGTCGATACATATGTAGGGCGTCACTAAGAGGGAGCGTAACAAACACCCACAGGGTCCTAAAAACTCTGTAAAGGCTTCTACTATAGAAGCAGTACTCAACATCAACACATACTATCTGATCCGAACGTACAGCTGTTATCAAAACAGAATTCTGTCAACAATTGAGCCTCAAAAGGGTTTATACAACACCCTTAGAAAATAGAGGTAAAATAGTGTGAAAATTTTTACATCTTAAATTTTTAATGGATTTTTTTGTTTAAAGTATTGTAAATTATTTGTGAAGTTGTCATTATATCCTTAACTACCTCATGTACCCAGTACACCACTGAGTGTTAAATTTGACTTATCTTTTTTTTCTCTGCCACAATTGGGCATATGCAAAATCATCACTTGTGCAAGCTACTCCGATTCACTATCTGTTCCGAGCTACCTGACAGCATAATGCTGTCAAACTCTGCCTCACTACTTGGCACAATAACACAGGGGCAGAAGCTACACCCCTGTAGCTTTCCCTCCATTGCTACAGAAAGTTGTCGGCAACTATAGTTACAGTATTACAGAAACTAGCATCTTCCTACACCATCTCGCAGCAATGTACTGATTCTCTTAAGGTTATTTTTATTTCTGGGTTTCAGTGGGAATTTGCTGTGACAGATGCTGTGTTTATCATTGTCAGTTGTATTTTGTCGTCTCAGATAATCTGCACCCACTGCTCTCTTTATCTAAGAGTTCATTCACAGCTATACATAGTGAGCTAAGGGGGGGGAAATGGTATATTGAGATGATATATCGGTGAGGACTCATGCCAATGCTGCAAATTTCAGCTATCAGTGACCACATGTGGAAGATAGTCAGCCACATCATCTGGGAATACTGCACACACCCTGAATTTGCTACCACAGCTGTGGGAGGCTGCATGAAGGGGCAGCTGCCGCGGCCATGGTTTAGTTAAGCCACCTAGCCATGGTACCGATGGCTCTCGAGAAAGACATGTAACCGCAGCCACTCAGGCTGTGCGCACTAGCGTGTTCTTAATATTGCTCCACATGTTGCTACATGCAGGCATCAGCTTCTTCACCGGCTCTGTAGGTGACAGTTACATTGCAGCACTTTCTTTGATCAGGCATTTCAAGAACTTTGTAATATGGTAGCACCCTGTTTTTAAATGGCATGCCCAGAACGTGAGAGCATTTCTCTTTTAGATGTGCACAGAGCCTGACAGTATGAAAAAAACAACATTGAGCGACGATATTATGTAGTTTGCTACTGTCATTTGTCTACAGAAGCAAGATTTTGAGCTGTTAACATGTGCTATCTTACGACTCTGGCATTAAAAATGCAACAGTCTATGCCATTCAAAATACTGCAACGTCATGTATTATTAGGTCGTGGTACAGCAGCCATAACTACAGTGCTTTATTGTCTTGTATAAAAATCCAGTACGACATGAGGTCACACTGGATTTAGGCAGCCATTTATACGTACCAGATGCCACACTTTTTTTGTTTTGTTAGCAATCGGTGCAGTGTTGTAACTATCAAATAATATTGTGATAAGTGTCCGCACAGTTATTTTTAGACAAGCATGCTAGTCTATGGCACGTTCTACTGCCGCCTTACCCTCAGTTTATTATTTAGGAGCATCAACTGAAGAACCTAAGCATGTCTAGCGAATGTCTACTTATGAAAAACCTGTCCTGAAGCCATCTTAAGTTAGATATGAGTTAGATATCCATTCTTTAAAGCTGATACTAGCGTAAAAAGGGTGACATGACGAAGAGGGAATGCTAGCGTTTCCTCGTCATTGTGTCGTCTTTTCACCGTGTGTTCATCCCTTTTCGCGCTACCATCAGTTTTAAAGAATGCATCACCAACTAGCCCAGCACCAAGTTTTATTGTTTGTTATCCAGCTTTTAAAGTGTAGCCTTGCTCTGACAGTGCAATGTTATAATAAAAATAATCATGGACCTTCTAGAACCTTTTCAGAAATTGTTATGAGATATCTTTTTAAAAGTTAAGTTTTCTTTAACTCTTAGTAGCCAATCCAATTCGTTTACCAACTTTGTCATGGCTGGTTCTTTCACAAAAGTCTTTTATTGTGCTGCTCTTGTTTATGATAAAAAATAGCTTACTCATTGTTGAAGGCAGTGTCTGTAGCCCTTGAACGTAGCTTGTAATCAATTTCAAAGTCTGTGAGCACCCTCGAATTTGTTCCACAGAAAGTTCTACAAACTGCGTGTTATCTTCCAATGTTGTAGATGTTTGCAGCAGTGCGCTTCTTAAAGGACAAATCAGTTGCTGTGGTCCCAGTGGACTGGATAGATGGAAGCAAGTGCTTGTGGCCACACCTACTGGCGCCTCAAGACATTGCTGAGGCTGCTGAACATGCCGACATCCCAGATTCCTCTTTTATGCGCCGCAACATCCACATCCTTAGAATTGAGTGTACGTATGTTTGGTTTGGTGATTGCAAAGGGGGTGTGGCATTGCTGTTAGATAATACCATATTAGTATTCATTTCCTATCAGATAAGTATGCTGGCTGTGTTGACTTCACTCTTACCACACTGCACTGCAGCCTGAAGTCTGCAGTACTTGTCAAAAGTAGTAATTTTATTGACACACTGCTGATAGCAGTAACTTCAAATTATGCAATTTCTCTTTTTTTGAAGTGGTAATAAGGGATTGTACAGTTTTAGAGTAATTATTAAAACACTGGAAAACCTTTAAGATGAACACAGAGGAGTAGATATGCGTTAATCCACAAGTTCAGCCTAAAGATACACTAAAGGGAAAACAGAAAATCAAATTGGATTGCTAAATTACCACCCTTCTAAAACCTCTTAATGTTTGTTTGATGACAGTGGAGCCAACTTTGTTGCAGAGAAAATGGCAGCTGAAGAGGTTGCCAAGTTCATCTGCAACCCAAGTTGCTTCCAATGCATGGTGTCCTTTACATGAGAAGCCCATTCTTCACCAGCAGTTTCAGAGCTCATGCTCTGCTTAGCACTGCCCCCTGTTTTTAGTCAGAGGGCTTCACACAGGGGGCACCACATTCTTGCAAATAGTGCCAACAATGTTGTGTGTCAGCGTGGCCATGTCGAGTATGCTTGCAGGAAAATACAAGAGCATTTGGCACACTGCATTCAACTTCTCTTGTTAACCATATTTATATGGAGGACGATGTGAATGCGTCAAGCATGTACTTGCAAAAATGACAGACGAACCGCACTCATTTGACGCTGTTGTATTTTTCCTGCAACCCTCACGATGATTTGACCTCGTTTGTTGCTCTGTGCTTGTTGTAAACAAAACCAGATGGTGCAAGAAAGCTGCTGAAGGGTGAAGTTGTGAACATTGACCTGTTTTGTTTAGCTTTTGTGTTGCCAGCCATGCATTTCAAAATGGCATCTTCTAAGTGACGAGTAAATTCTTAGAGTCATGTTGGAAAAAAAACCAAAGCCGGATGATTTGGAGAGCTTAGCTACTTCAAATTAGAACGATCTTGCGATACAGTGCATTGTGTTGAAACATGTAAACGGGAAAAGCCACAACTTGCATTGAAACCTGTCTGTCTGTAGCGAAGCCCACGTATGTTTCAGTCTACAACACTTTTTCTCTTGTAAAATTTGCCTTTCTGCCAAAAAACTTATCACTTGCTCTTGCTTTATATGATAAAAAAGAATAGTTTGCAAAAGGAAAAAAGAAAACGTCTTTATTGCAAGGTGTTGTTGTCTTTTAAAAAAAATTTCACCATCCTTAAAGGGTTAAGCTGTAATGAACATTATTTTCTTTTGTATCACTTGGTTGAGAACAATTCGCCAGTCATATATGAAATATGGTTTACCAATTGTAAATGAAATATGTTACATCAAACGATCTGAACAAGACAGGTTCATGGGATGATGGAGATTTCATGTAGTCAGCAGAGGTCAGACAAGGCATATGTGTCACACGCCAGTGCCAATATTTCAGTTAGAAGGCTTGTTGTCTTCATCCTAACGAAGACAGGTCTCGTTGTCGAAATGTTGGCTCTATTCCCTGAGGCATTCCTTGTTTCACCACTGCTAATCATGTGATCATGGTAGCTGGTAGCTTATTTTCAGAGCGCCAGTGCCTTTCCCATCCCATATGAACATCATTCCTTCACATACGAAGCTTGCATTCTTTGCAGAAGTGGCATTTTGGAGCAGTAGTTTGTCACTGTAGTATTACTTTAGATTAGGTCTGCCTTTGGCGTCCCTTCTAGACTGACAAAGCTAGACAGTCATCAGTAACATGGTGCATGTGTGACTCAGAGAGCTGCCATCATCGTTTTTAATGATGGAGCTAAAGCTGGGTTGAACAGGCATTGCCTAGCCGTAAAGGGCAGCCTAAGTACTGTTAAAATATATAGTCATTGCATTGTGCCTGTATTAATCTGTGGGACCAAAAGCCTACAAATAACAATAAGACTCATAAAGCTAATGACGGTGCAGCAAATGATGAAGCCCCCACAAGGTATTTCGGTGGCTATGGTGATGCTGCTGAGCGCAAGGTTGAGGGTTCAATTCCCGGCCACTGCAGCTATATTCCAATGGGAGTAGAATGCAAAAACTCTTCTAATAGCACTATAGGTGGACTGCATCCGTTTTGGAAGTATCAGATTCCTTTGACTAAAAAAATATGGGTCGAATCTCAAGGCATTGCAGTCCAACGCAGTGTCTCAAAGTGCTAGCTATCACAAGGGAATAATGTGGGAACCTGGCAGGTGAAGCACGCACCAGACGCGTTAAAGAGCAACTTTGGCATGAGAGCAGTATGCGTGCGATCGTGGACTAACAGAGCATTGGGCTGCTGTGATGGAACACAAATTCGATCCCACCATTGGTCATGTATTTCTTCATAGCATCATGAATAAATGAATGAATGCTTTATTTAGACAATACATTGTCTGGGAGGTAGGGGCTAAAGGCAGATCCAACTGCCTGACAAAGGCGCCCCTACCCGTACATTGCTCAGGGGGTGGAACATCATGAAAATACAGTGGAACAATGTAGAAACAAGAAAAAGAACAAAATGTATGCGGGTATGTAAAACGGGGAAAGGCGGACTTTCCCCGTTTTGATTGTGTATCTAACAGAAAAGTCTAGCTGTGTTGAGCATACACAAGCACATCACGGTGTGCATGGACTCGCAGGTTTGTGAGAGGTACAAAGTATATAAACGCCATTTTCACAAATGAGAGTGTGCAAGGTAGCTTGTTAGGCACGTTGGTGCGGCTGCCAAGATGTCACAACCTAAGCATGCTGTCACATACTTAGAGAGTTAACAATGCTAAGTTCTTGCCCAGTATTTCTTTTATTTAGGTTTAGGTGCATAATAGAAAAGCAACCCCAAGTGTTCAAAGTTAATCTTGTGCCCCTAACTGCTGCATTCCTTTTAATCCACGAGTTCATTTTAGACGTTAAACTCCGCAATTTAATTAGATGTTTTGAGTGATGGTACAGAAAATGACAAGCTGAAAGACAAAAATGCATTACATAGCTAATGCAAGCAACTGATATCCTAGACAAGATTAAAGGTTGATGAGCCTGGCACGTCATATGATCAGGTATTACTGGAGATCAGACATTGCTGGTCATTTCTCAATGCAATGAGTGTAAGAGCAAGGGAACTGCCGTCAAGACTGCAAGAGGGTTAGGTGGAGCCAGTCGGTAAGGAAATTTATAGGCCTACAATGGATTCATCTGATGTAGGACAAGAGTGATTTGAGTTTACTGGGAGAGGCCTTCATAACCAAGCAGTGGACAGAAATGCATAGGCTGATGAGGATAATGATTCATGTTGTCGCACTAGTGCATGTGAAGAAGGTTGATAACGTGGGCAAATTGTCAGTGTGTCTACTTCAGACATGCACCTCAACACATCACATTTGCTGTTTGGGGGAACCTATGTGTTTAGTGTTACCCACTGGTTTTCCTGAACAATTGTGCAGCTTCATATGACAAGGCACGCACCTGGTTGGCTGAGCAGGACGCAGACAAGGTTGAAGCATCCACTGACAAAGGTGACGGTACTGACTTTTTATACACTTCCATTATAGCTCTGAAATGAAAGAAAAACGCCATTGCTTGTTTATTATAAATTTGGTTATTCTTTTCTATAACTTTTTTTTTGCCTAGCAACGTGCCAGTGGGAGTTGGGGAGTGGAAAAAGAATTATGCAGTTCCCATGAACTGTGGGAATCGATGTAAGCAAAGCATTCTGTGCTGGTTGCTTTGATTAATGATAAGTAGCAGTGATGTTGATGGTGAAAGCTTACTTCCTTCAATGTTTAGTCTAGCATGAGAGTGGCGAGTTGATGTTAAATGTTACCTTCCGTGCACCATTGCTGTTTGTCTGCGTAGTACACAGAACACACAGGGAGAGGTGTTTGCTTGAGGCGTTGTTGTGTGCCATATTTCATAACCTCTGAGAGGGTTGAGCATTGTCATTGCGTCACATGGGACATCGCATCATAGCAGAAGTACTAAACTTGAATTGGGGCTTTACGTGCCAATACAACAATCAGGTTATAAGGCACGCTGTAGTGGCGGATTCTGGATTAATTTTGACACCATGGTGTTCTTTAACGTGTTCCAATATCTAAGTGCACGTGAGTTTTCTATTTCGCCCCTGTCGAAATGTGGCTGCCGCGGTCGGGACCAAATCCATGACCTTTAGCAATGCCATAGCCGCAAAGCTACTGCGGCGAGCACAGAAGTGTTGATTTGATGGTTGACTGCTTCCGTAGTATCGCCTGGACCCTGCGGTACACTTTAATTCATGCGGCTCTGCTTCTGCACGCCCTGCATAATTTGTTTGGTTGACATATCTGAATGTTTATTTTTCAGAAATAACAGGAACGTACTGTACCGTACCTTGAACTTCAGCTTGTCCAGTTTCCCTGCAATTGCTCTTGTATAGTAGTAGGGCTTCCGTGCCTTCTCACGTCACATTCCCCCCCTTGTATGAAAACTGCTTCTTCTCCCCCCTCCTCTCTAAAATTCTATCTATGTGCCCTCTGTACTCGTACGTTAGCGGAAAGGGAAGCACTGAAATTTCTGCAATGCTTTTGAGATGGGGTTACATATAGTTACAGCTGTCAAGAGGCTAATGTGGCAACACCCAGGGAGCTCCAGAGGGCATTGTGCACATTCGACGCCGTGGGGTCCAAATGAGTTTCTTGCATCACCTTTCCTCTCTGACTTGTTCCTGTCATCTATACACACACTCTGAACCACCTCCCCAACGCGATGTGCCAGACAGCAGCAGCAGCAGCAGTCGGAAACTCGAAGGAAGAGGCAAGAAAATCCTCGCGTTAAAAATTAAAGGGTTTTACATTGTGACCTGTGTGGGGATTTGTCTGTTATAACCATGATTTATGTGCATGCAGTGCAGCTGTATTATGGCAGCACAAGACACGTTGCGCCATAGGTCAGCAGAATAAGTGGATACCCACTCGCTCTCACTCACCAATATTTATGCAGGCTATGTACTCACTCATGCTCGTTGGTACCTATACTCACATTCCGGCTCTCACCAAGTCGCACTCACCATCACTCGCATTCAGTCATAGTCGTATCCACTTGCTGGCATTAACTCTCATACATACTCGCGTCCCTTCACCCCCACAGGCAGTCACTCAGGTTCGTGCTTGCATGCACTAAAACGTGCACCCAGTGGCTTATGTCCATACTCGTATTAGCTGGCACTCACTCCTGTTCATGCTGTACTCACGTCTACTGTCACTCTTCATCACTCACTAACTCTCTATGTTACACGTGTGAAATGATTGAAGTGAGTACAAGTCAGTGCAATCGAGTCATGCTGTAGTGTCTGCATCTGTAGTGCACAAGCAGTTCTCGCAGCTGGTGCGTCTCTATCCCATTTCGTTGTTTCCTCACGCGTGTTGCACACTTTGTCTTCCATCCTAATACCATATCAGCATGCAACAACGTCAGTCATGTGCAGTCAATTGTAAAGTTTACAGACAACCGAGGAAAAACTGTATATTTCTGCAGACTGCGCAGGAAGTCTAGTAGTATTCGAATTAGTAAATGCAAACAACATACTGTTGCACTGTTTTATTGGCTACAGTCGCAAACTGCTTAGAAACTCAACATTTTCTCAGAGCCCGTGGTCCACACAGTTTTGGGGTGGACTGTTTTCTTCTTGCCATTTGTTGCTGTGCTTTCCTGTTATGTTTGCCGTGTGCAACATTCACACTTGCGAGCTGCAACCTGAAAAAACACAAAAGTTGAAAACAACAAAAGTAGGGAAAGAACAAAAAAAAGAAGTCAGCATGTGGAAACAAGGTCGCAACCAAAGCAGGAGACCTCGCTAGGCGCAAGGTGTCTCTAAAGGGCTCCTCACCAGGCCCCATAGCAAATTTTGCTTATACGCTGGAAGTTGTTACGTGTCCTCTAGGAAGTGTTCTGCCGAAAAAAAAATCTTTAAATCGGCTCATTAATAGCCGACATAGAAATATTTCAGTGCCGCGAACCCATGATTTCAGAAGGCGAGCTCCACTGCATAGCGAAGTACTCTCTCCATTTACCCGTCTAGCCTCTGCAAGCGAAATTCCTTCCCTGCGTTCTCCAATATATGTGTGTTCTTTATTTCTCTAAACTTCAGTTTGTCCATTCAAGGAACAGATCACCCAAATAACAGATGTTGCCTTGAATAATTCTCGAAGTCACGTGTCACCACGAGCGATGTCACACTGCGGACACGATTACGTAGGCGCAGAGACACGACTACGTCACCATCCAGCTTGGAGTGCGGTCGCTGCAAGGGAAAGGGAAAACGGTGTTCGGATTGAAATATCGGGTACTTCCACAGCGCATAGCGATGTAATTTTTTGCAAGCATGGTCGTTAGCACACATTGTATGCTCTGCGCTTCTCAGCTCAATATGGCCATACCTGGTGAGGGGCCCTTTACAGAGACTGTCTGGCGTTTTTTCTAGGATCTCATGTTTTGTAGCGCAATGTAAAGCCCCAGTGGTTTCTTTGAAAGGAAGTAGAAATTTTTCAAACAGTCTTTCTGTATCTGTGTAGTCTCTTGACAGTGCACGCACACCCGCAGCACAGACTACTGGACATAATGGCAATGCCATGCCGGTAAAGGGGGGAATTTGGAAGTGCACGGGGTTCTTGTAGGGATGGATACTTTGTGTCAAACACTGAATTTATGACCCTAAGTGCTATCCTCTACACGTAATCTGTTGCATTAATGAGTACTATTTATTTTTCTTGGTAACCTGCGATCTCATGTGTTTCCCACAAGTGCAATCTGTATACCATTTATCTTTCTGTTAGCGCTGCTGCTGAAATCCAAGCCTTTTCTGTGACTGTCCAGTAGGTGCATTCTGGTAAGGAATGCCTATACTGGTGTTGTGACACTGTCAGCACGACCTGCCGTGGTGGCGTCGGGGCTTTGGCATTGCGCTGCTAACTAAGCCAGAGTGTGCGGGATCGAATCCCAGCAACGGCGGCCACATTTCGATGGGGGCAATCACGAAAACACTTGTGTACCGTGCATTTGGTGCACATTAAAGAATCCCCCGTGGTCAAAATTAATCCAGAGTCTCCTACTAAGGCGTGCCTTACAGTCATGCTGTGGCTTTGGCACATAAAACTTCAGAATGAAATTTTAATTAATGCCGGCGCCCCTTAACAGCGCAAAGCTTTTTCGACATCCTGAACATGACAGTGACATTCACAGCACTCCCACAATGCTCCTTGCACCGTTGTGTGTCACCATGTCAAGAGGCTGCTACACTTGAGGACCCGTAGATGCACCATTCCTTTCATCTTGCCGAAGGCAGCACCACTCTCCAACACGTGCTAACTGAAAAATAAAAAAGAAACTACTATATGGTGCAAAGAAAATTTAGCAACAGAACACAAAATACAATTTTAAGCACTGCATCAATGTATCTAAGCAAAAAATTACTCTCCCTGTGCAGGTTTTAGATCACGTTACGATCCACGATTTGGTTTACACTGTTTCACCGTAATTTCCCTCTTTATGTGATTTGCACACTCACCTGTGCGCTTGCTCCCTTGTGCGGCAGGCTACCAGGATTTTTTTCATTTGACGCTGCCCATTTTTCTCGGCACACCACAGGTAGCTCGTGCAGAATTAAAGTGGCCCACTTTTGTTTTCTTTCCGTGCATGGGCAGGTACGTGCCCCTTCACTGTGGTTAAAGAGGAAGTTGAATAGTCTTCGAGCTGATACTGGCTCATATGCTCAATTTACACAATGCTACAGCTGCAATTGCCATGGCTGCCATTATCATGGCGTTGGCTGCAATTGCCAGATACACGCATGGAAAGTCTTTTCAAAGCACTGAAGTGTCTTGCTTCATTCTGCAATTTCAGCTCCTTGCATAATCAAGGGTAGAACATTACTGCTCATACAGCTTTGATAGAAAACCTGTAAACCTGGCTCAATGACTGTGTCGTTCTGCTGCTAAGCACAAGTTCATGGGTTCAATTCTCATCTGTGAGTGACCAGAGTTAGGCTGGAGCCTTCCACTATGGATTGCTTCACAATGCCCTCGCTGAGCAGTTTTGGGACATTAAACACCACAATTTAAAATTTGCATATGACAGTGTGAATGCTGTCTAGTGAAACTGAAGCGTTTAGGTTTCGGAAAAGCGTGCACACCAGCGCTTTTGTTGCACATGAGCGATCATTTGTTTTGTCATCAGTATGTTTGGGCATCCCTCTGTCGAAGCAGGCTGCATGAGCTTTGCAACATCTATACCAAACATTAAATTACAGCCAGACATGGGCATGTGCTCCAACTATGCAAACATTTGAAGCTTCAATCTTTTCATCACCTTGAGACTTCCTGTATTGCTTATGTATCTTTTTATGAAATACTTGACTGGCACTTAGATGTTCAAGACCGGACCCTGTCTGGCAGTTGCTGGTTGTAGTGAAATAAACTGAAGGGAGCAGGTACTCAGGGCTTGCACACACAGTGGCCCTTGAACAAAAGCCAGGTGTTCCAGCAATGACACATGAAGTGAATGTGTAATGTCGCCCCTTGCGGCATGTCGAATCATTTGGCATTAAAGAAAGTATCGCCGTACCAAGTTTCCCTGCAGTCTTTGCTACATTGAAAAACTATAGAGTAGACGTGATGTGGTTTGGTGAACACAAATGCCCTTGAGAAGGAATGCTTGCTGGCAAACCCTGTAAATTAGCCATCAAATGCATTTTACTGTTGTTGGCTTGCTAATAGTGCAGTGCTTAGCAATTGAAACACCGATATTCGGAGTGTGTGGCTGCCAGCACTTTTTTTGCCGCCAGTGGATGCCGACCTGATGGATTTTTGTGCCACACTAAAGCAAGAACCATCGCGATGCATTGTGACTGCATTCAGCTCCTCAGCGATCGCCTAGCACTCACCGGTGGCGCGAAAAAATTGCCAGCAGACATGTAGTTCGTGTGTCACATTTCAACCACTGAGTACTGTACATGTTACCTTTATAGTAATACTGTTGTGGTGAAAAGTATGAAAGGTCTTGTACGGCCTCCCTTAGCCTCTCCAATGAACTCTGCTTTTGCTATGTCAAGAAGAGCAACACGAACAAAAATAGGCACCTACAATATGTAAGACACATAGGTACAGAGTGGCTGTGATACGTGGCGATGGGAGGTGTATGAAAAACTCGTTAAGCGAGCATCTGAGAGTCTCGTTAACCATCCACAAACAACTGCAGCAGCAGGTGTGAAATTTGCGTGTAATACTCTAATGTCATTGGTTACGCTTGCGGTGTGTGCTTGGCAGATGCATATCAAATGCTCGTCAATTGCTCATCGAATTTTGCAAGGTTTCCTTCATGTCATCACCTCATGGCTAACACTTGCAAGTTCTTTATCCATGCCAACAGCACGAAAAAAGAGGGCGTAATGTTTGTTTTTACAGTGTGCATGCCAACAATTCCTTGCGTAAATGTTGTAGTGATTAGTACTGCAGTGCAAATTGCATTGAAGGTACCGAAATTCGTGAAATATCTTCAAGTTTCTATAGCTTCTCTCCACTTGGTAGCAGCAGAGTTACTGCTGCTGATTTCTCATCGTTATTTCTCATCGTCCTCTTTTTGCAGGCGTGAGCCATAGCAAGTACCCCAGGATGGCCTTATCAGGTGGCAGAGGTGAAGAGAACAGGTTGAAAGACTTGCCACATAAGCAGTCCAGGTATCTGTCTTGTTACATATAGTTAGTGTGTTCTGTAGCCTCTTTCAAAGGCTCACTTGAGTGCCACCATTGCAAGTTGTCAACATGTTAACAAAACCAACACGTGGTATTGGTATGCCTCATTTTTAGGCAACGACATGGGGTGTACGGGTGCATTTGGCATTTCACCGGTATGTTCATTTGTACGACGTGCAAAAGTGTGGTGTCTATCAGACGTGTCTATCAGACGTAAGCTGGAATTGTGTACAAAACATGGGGCATAAAGTGAGCAATGATGAGTCCAGTAGGTTTGTGCTTGCGGGCACCAGAACTTCCCTGCAAAAAACTTTCAAATGTGAGATCATCTGATTTGCCCACAAAATGCAAAATGCTAAATCTATAAATGCGCATCTCCAGTACCACTTATTGCTGCCTACGATGTGATCTGCAGCAACTAAAATGCTGCTTGATGGCTACTTAAGCTACCAAAAATTTGGCACAATCAAAACAGTGTACTAGATACATTGCGTACATATTGTCATATACACAGAGAAACCATATATAATTTGTGAATTAGTGTTTGGGGGCTTCCTTGAAAAATGAGCAACACTCTTCCGGAGCAAATACAATTAAACCTTAATATAATGATCTTCAACGTGATGAAATCCAAAGTGTAAAGGATCTCCGTTCATAACTTCATGTGCATAGATCGGCATGTATTTTTAACTCCATTGTAATGCAGTGTATTTGTCTATGATTTCAATGTAACGAAATTTTGTTGCTGCTGCAAAAGAAGATCAAGGCATTCCATGGAAGTGGTACCATGGACACTAGTGGTCAGTCCAATAGTTCAATTACACACAGCTGTTTGCGGATATACCACACTTGGCATCCTGGTCGAGCATGCTCCAGGAGTAACATTACCTCACTGCATTAATGCATGCAGTATGTACGAAGCGTGGACTTTGTGTAAGCACTCAGTGTGGGATGTCACAGACAGTTCTGTCTACAGGAAGTGGTCTACATACATTGCATAAGCGAGAGAATGAGATGGAGCATGACGAGACAAGCTACAGTGCGTCAGAATTTGAATTTCATGGTACATACAGTGATGCTTAACTGATCAAGTTTCCTTGAACTGTCAGTTCTAAAAATAACCAATACACCTCTCAATGCACCGTACAAATACCCCACTGTTTATAGGTCAAGCCACCCTCAGACATGGACCTGGATGGCCTTGGCAATGAACAAACAACAACAACAAAAAGCTTGCCGAGGTTTTAATGTGAAATGTGAGAGAAATGATGCAGTCAGTAACACCCGCATGCCTTTCAGGTGGTGCAGGAGCAATGAAAGCATACTGCATAAATATATGCATCAAGCAAGGAAAGCCTTGGTTAAATAGTTTTGTACAATGTTGCCCAGATACACAAGTATGATGCTACTGTTCTAATGGGTAGCATGTCCTTTGAAGAGAGATAGAACTAGAGAGGAAAACCAGGAAGATATGTCCTTTCAGAGTGCTGCTTGTGACTGTAGTGATGTCCATGAAACATAATGTACAAATTATCTTTAACATGCAGTCGAACCCACTTATAACGATACCAGCATTAACATTATATTGGTTATAACATTGAGAAGCTGCTGCACCGTCAACTTTTGTATGTTTTCCATGGTGAAATAACCTACTTACTACAATGCCTCAATGCTGTGTTATCGGTTATAATGATGAAATCTGGTTGCTGGGTGTCCGTACGAAAAGTATTGAAATGCAAAATCCTTAAAAAAAAAAGAAAGAACGAGAAATTCGAGCCTCTGAACGATGGCCCTGCCAGCCGCCGTGCGCTCATTTTACAGCCTTCTGCGCATTCCTCTCTCCCGTCACCCTTCTGCCCCTCCAAACACGAATGGGCTGTGCCCATAGCTCTATGCCGCCAACTGGACCATGCCAACTGCGCTGCTCCCAGATTGCTTGCTGGCTCCTCATTCAGTGAAGTTCCGCAAACAGCTTAATCGCTCGCATTTAGGCAGGCCAGATTGGTAGCTTCTGTGCTCATGGCCGACATAAGAGGCCACAGTCTAGTGAGGCCCGAGTTGATCGAAAACTGTCAAAACACTGGGCACATTAACTGGCTTCAGCTGCCTCTCTGATAGTCTTTCCTGAAGTCTACAGTGCGGAAGTGCTGACTGCACACTGCAGAGGACTACAGGTTAACTTGGTAGCACTCACTCCTTACTCAATATTGCCTTAGTCACTTGTCACGCAAACTGCTATGGGAAGGTATCTCGTGGAAAGACACGCCCGGGTCTGTTTTTCTCCGACTGTGTGAGCATTGCAGTATGCTGCAGTAGTACATTACTGAGTAAAATGTACGGTGGTGAACTGAGTGAACGAGGAGTAGCATGAATTATGTGTACTTATGCATAGACCACAAAGTGCGGTCGTCGTCTGCTCGAATTTTAGTGGTAGCGGCAGCGCAGGGGCTGGTGTGTGGCAAGCATCCACTGTAAGGGGCGCTAGTGGCGCTACCAATTGGAAAGGCGGAAAGGGAAAGGGAAGGGCAGGTGGTTTGTGGCGAATATTGCAGTTGTTTAATTATAGGAGCAGCTGCAAAAACAAGTTTCGACTTCGTTTAAAGTGTCTATGGATTAGATCAAGATGTAAAGGTACGGGATTGCCAACATTATGCTAAAAACCGTGGAATTTAGGATTTCTAAAATTGTGAATTTTGACGTTATTCGAGTGTAACACATGGGTCGACCTCAAGCAACGAAAATCATGAAAAAATAACTCGCTTTACAACAAACTAAATACGGCATTGTACACCCGTTATCAGCCAGCTGCAGTGTGCTCATTTGCCAGCCTGCATCTGCTTAGGCCTTTTTTTTTTCTTCTCAGACAGTTGTACGAGGTGGGGTTGGCATAAAATTGCTTAGTATAATCGAAGCGTTTAGTACATCATTTCTATAAGGACTTTGCCAAGACCAAACCAATTCTTCGTCAGAATTCGAAAGGTCGTCGCATGACCGGGGAACGTATAATCAAGGTTCCACTGCATACTGTTGCTAGATTCTCTTGCAATACATTTTCGTGACTTGATACTATATGTCACTGTCTCTATTATTCCAATTTGAAGCTCGGGGAAAACTGCCCACGGTGTCACGTCTACCCCAAGGAACAAAGCCTTGAATATCCAACCCACAGTGAGGCTTCACCGCCTGGCAGGTTATGACAGTTGCAGCCAACAAATGGACACAGTGGTCGAAGGAAATCACACTGTGGGAAATGCCCGCGAAGAGGATTCACAGAGCTGTCGCAGCCCATCCCTTTTGAACGTCTGCAAGTCGAGGATTGTTGCCTGCAGCGAGAGTGAAAGCGTCCGATCGCCAGAAAGTGTTGCCGACACCAGCACCACTTTGAGCAAGGACACGAGTCCAAGGTTGGAAGAGAATGTTGACAGGTGTTCTGGAAAATCAATGTGGCACTTTGAGGCTGTGGAAAGTGTGGAGCTTGAGGAAGCAGACGAAACAGCAAATAGTTCCAGTCTTGAAGAACAAGGTTTGCACTTTTTTACCCCTTTGGGTGCCATGTGTTTTTTCTAGGTGCCACAAATTCAATTTCTGTCTAAGTAACACATTAGCACGCTATAATTTCAAATGCAATGTTATTGGTGATACGTTGCTAAGCATCCTGCACAGTTTCTGCATCTGAAAATTCATGCTGAAACTAAAACGTATGTAACAATTTTAAATAGGCTTATTAATGTTCCTCAGGAAACATAGCGTCTTCATCATTATCATTTGCCCCTTAAAGCCTTGTAATCATCATTGAAGTCTTCTAAATCAGAATTCATTAGGAGTTCTCAAATTTCTGCATGGTTTAAAAAGCACGCAGGCTCTTTGCACTGATTTGCTATGTTGGAAAATTAGAGACTCAAGCAGCACAAGCACTCGATAAGTCTTGTCATGCCATTTGTTTAAAAAAAAACCTATAAAATCTTGCTCCAATCAACTTCCGAGTAGATTATCGCAACGAGTGTATAGATGTCTGTGGTTCACAAATTATCTTGGGCTCAGCCAGGAGTGTACATTGACGGCCAGGCTTGTACTTATTATAGTGTGACACTTAGAAGGTTGCACTCCTTGCAGCGTGTACAAGGTCTCTTTTGACCCTTTCTTTGCCGCTGAAGAGTATAGTTGTCACTGGAATTCCTACTGATTAGTCGATGACAAGTCATGAGAAAACACTTTGCAGTGTGAACTGATGATGAGATGTATATCCGTCAGCTTGCTTACATTTGTAGTTTTCAACACTAGCTGGTGGTGCTTGTCAGTGTTCGTGGCATTGTGTGCATAGTTTTTCTCTTTATTATGGGTGGCTTGAATGCAACGCATTAGAAGGCCTCTACGAAGTTTGGCTTTATTTAACAAACAAGCATAGCATACGCATGATGCACTGTCGATTGTGTCTACAAAGTATTACGGGATTGCGTGTCACCCAGAAAACAGTTGAAATTTCAAACCGAACACCACGCTCCTCCCCTCTCTAGGAAGCCCGCTCCCAACCAGAGGGTCATGGTCACATGCATAAATGGCTTTTCATAGTGCTTGTTTCGCCACTCATTATGATTAATCATCCAATGCGGAAGGTGCAACTCTGCAAAAAAGGAGGCGGGGCTTGACACCGCGGTACATTCCTCGGCTTCGGCATATGGAAGGACGCAGGGAAGAAACATTGCTTGGGGACACTACCAGATGCAGGGGGAGAGAGTGTCTCCTTGGCAGTGACGCCCGCCTCCTGTCATCGGGGTAACAGGACAGTTAATATCTTCGATCTCTTCAATAACGAACCAAGTTGAAAAATTCTTGTGGTAAAACATTTATTGATGGCATTTTACAGCTTCCACTGTGTAACCGAAATTTGAAATGTGGCCTGTAAAGGGGCTATTTAAAGACGGCTGCCTGTGCACCAGAGGTCGGAGAACGTTCTGGGCAATTTGGTAGAATTTGCGTCATTTCATTTGGCTTAAATAAGGGTCAAAGCCAATTTTAAGGACAATTTCTGATATGAGCTGCACAGCTTTCAAACCTTTGTATGTGTTCCCTCAGTTGCAGTTGTCGTCTGTAAAGCTTGAAATTTTACTAATATAGTTGGCTTGTTGATTGAATGACTGACTGGGTTTCTTTCGTGAGCAGCTGCGTCTGAATGCACGAGGGTGTTTGCACTTTACTTTCATTGAAATGCAGCGGCCATGGTCCAGATTCGAACCCATGACCTTGCGCTCTGGGCTCAGCCAATGAAAGGCGTAGCAACTGCACCCTAGACTGGGTGATGATGAAATTTTTGCCAGATGAACAAACTTGCAACAGGCTATAGCAGCTGTTTTGTAATGGATTTACTCTAGCATTAATGTTAATTTTATCTTTTATCTATCTATAACTTCCAGCACTATATATAGGAAGCAATAGTGCTCAAACAAAGGATTTCTCAATCTGTAGCAAACATTTCGACATGCAGACTTCTCTTTGTCAGGTCATTGGCTCCAGTCTGCGACATCTCTTCTTCGACCACTCTTGGTCATATTGTCTCCATCTTACTGTAAGCCTTTCTTGTCCGCAGCCAAGTATAACAGGCGGGGACAATTGGGAGCAAAAGATATGCGACGACCGATACCCAAAATTAGCTTAAAAGAATAAAACCCTTCAGGCAGCTATTTCTGTATATTGAAAATTTAGTTTCATTGCATTTCATGCACCTTCAGGATCATCACAAGCTTGCAGATTATGCTGAACAGATTGGAAATTTTCAGTTCTTTAGTGAGCTTTGTCAAGTTCACAAAATGACATGTTCACATGTGGGAACTCCCCGCAGGAACATCAGATATGAAAACGGCAGCTATTTTATATCTGGCATACTTGGGAAGCACCTGTCCAGCCATTTGACAAATATGCCTGATGTAAAACATTGTTAAAAACGATGAAGGAAAGGAGCCCACCATGTGGCGATGTACTCACACTGTGATCAAACACCCAGCCATCTAGCACCTAACTCACCTTACTATAAGACTTCACACTTATTATTCAAACTTGCAGCACAGGTCCAATCAGAAGTGTTTGAAGATGTATGCAACACTTTTAAAATATCACTATTTTCACCAGTGCAGTTGCTCTTGATGATATAATTGAATATAATTGTCCACACAGTGCCTACATGCACTCAGAATTACTTGAGGTTTGTGAGCTGAAGTTGTCCTTACTTGAAGCCATTTTGTTCACAACACGCTGGTTGGGATGTTGCTGGAGCTTCGAAAATCACTTGCACAAGTAAATCATGGAGGATGGAAGCCTCGATTTAGAAAAGCTGTCGACCTAATGAACCTGTTCAAGTGCCAAGTGTAACTCTGATGAATTGTTTTTCAGTTCTGCTAACAGGTATAATTGAGATAAACCCTTAGTGGCCGCATGCTGCACATAAATTCTGTGTTTAATTATAGGAACGCAGATGCACTGAGATGTGCACTGCTTTTCTTCTTTTTTCTGTGTAAGATTAATTATATGATCTGTGACCGTTCGGTTGAATCAGTGTCCGCATTCATTGAGTGGTTGGTGCATGAGTAGGCTAGGTGGAGGGGAATATAGGACCATACGTCAAGGGTTCTGTGGTACTATATTTAAATCTGATCGAACTCTCTTGAGGCCAGAATGTTTCAGAATACTTGGCATTAGACATGAATGAAAAGAAAAATGTATCACTAAATCTAACTGCAAAGGAGAAGTATAGTGTTAACACATATTTAATGAATGCATCAACGGGCACAGGTCTTGCAACAACATCAGAGAAGGATGTTCATTTATTGGTTATTCTGTAGGCTTCTGCAGGCTGTAGAAGCCGGGAGCTACTATAGTACTTCATAGGATTAGGATGCATGATGGACGTTTTGTCATGAGGCATCTGAAAGCAGCATACACATCGAGGTTCCTACGTGACTCTGGCACTTTGTTGCCGAGTATGACGTTGTGAGTTCAATTCCCATCCCTGAGAAACTTGTGTTTCAACTAGGCTTGGGTGTAAATGTGCTTGTGTGCAAATGTGCTTGCGTGCCATTCCTTCTGTATGTGTTCAAGAACGCCAGCTGTTCAAAACCTACCAGGAGCCCTTCCCTATGTCATCTCTCATTGCGCACCTGTTGGTTTGAGCTGTCCAACCCCAGCAACCAATCAGTCCAAATAATCTGTTCATAAACAGTGAAATGGTATAAGTGCCTGCGTGCCTTCTCGATTTTGTCCCCAACTCTTCTACACTAAAACGTTTGCTATTTATGTGTTACCAACTTGCCCAAAGGTGCAACCTATTTAGGTAGTCTGTTGATAAAGCTCTTTTATGAACAGTCATGTCTCGACTGTTTGTTTTAACAGTAATGTAGGCTAGTTAGCCAGCACGTAGGGCTCGGAGCTGGAATATAGCGACATTCGGGGTGCGTTACCGCCAGCAGGGTACTTGCCTCTGCACTTCACAGGCTTATGCCAGCTTCTCTTCCTGCCAGCACACAATATTCAGGATGCTGCATAAATAACGAAGGCATCTATAAATGTCTTCTTCAGCCAAACCGTTAGCTTACTTATGCCAATACCTCGGCACACAGGTAGAATTTCAAGGTGTGTATTTTGTTTAATGCTACAGTGTTTGCATGCGACGGCCCCCACCATGTCATCAGTCGGGTAACTGAGAATTCTACAGAGTACAAGCAGCCTCTCTACCTGGCTTTCATAGAATATGAAAAGGCATTTGATTCAGTAAAGGCACCAGCCGTCATTGAGGCATTGCATAATCAAGGAGTACACAGAGCATACGTGAATATTGTTGTGTCGGCAGCGGCAGGCAAGTGGGGGCCCATGCCCAGCGAACGCGCGGCGAGCGCCGACGCAGAGAGGGAGACACGGAGCTAACTGCTCCCGATGGAAACCGGAACGAAGACTCAGCTGACCCGCGGCCGTTTATTATTAAAAAGGACTTCACATGCCAGATGACACCTCCTGATTGGTACCAGCTCGTCACATGACAGAAGGGGGGTGCGCCATCTAGCTACACTACTATGAAACATAAATGTATGATAACACAGAGATCTGACGGGGCGACACTATACTACAAATATCTTGGCAAATATTTACAAAGTCTCCAGAGCTACCTTAATTCTCAACAGGAAAAGTAAAAAAAAATATACCTATCAAGAAAGGGGTCAAGTATAGAGACAATCTCCCCAATACTATTCACTACATGCTCAGGAGTATTCAAGCTGTTAGGGTGGGAAGGATTAGGAGTCAGGATCAACAGCAAATATCTCGGCTACCTGTAGTTTGCAGATGACATTGTCCTGTTTAGCAACACCAGTGATGAATGGCATCAAATTATTGAGGACCTTATACCTGAGCCACATGGCCCATTTCAAAGGCCCTTGAGTCGAAGGCCTTTGAAACTACCAAATTCTGTTAAACTCAAAGGAGTTGTGTTGCTGCCACTTGGCAGTTTCCAACAGCCATTGAGAGTTTTACTCGTCTCACATTATGAGCCAGTGGTGCAGTGGTAGCCATACCAAAGCTGCACAATAAAACAAGCAAAAAATCATATTCATAACTTGTAGCACAATCAGTTCATACGTAAATTATATTTAACTCAGTGCTGATAGAACTTGCTGTTAGTTTTTAGAGAACGTTTCGGCAACAGAAATTCTTTTCTCCTTATCAGAAAAAATGAACACTTGCTAAAAGCACGAAAGAAACATTTTAAGAAGTTGACGTTTCTAGACCCATGTGGGTCTCGTACACAGAATGCCGTCCTTTAAGTAGGGACAAGAATGTGCATGTTTCTTCTGACATATATCCACGTGTCTGGTTTAGTGTATGATCAGTAGATGGTACGTAGACGGATTCTAGTAAAAGGCAATCTAGATTCTAGATTTTTCGGTGGCAATGATTTGTGCTGATTTCCAGTCTCTGGTGCAGCCCGTGTCAGCAAGAATGTTCAGCCAATGCGTTGTCTGAGACACAGTATAAAATTTCCCGATTCACCGATTTATGATGCCTTACAGTCTCTGCCCTCTATCTCGTAAGCAACTCCTGGGAAATGTGTCATTTCCAAATCATAGTCTGTGCAAACAAGACTGCCCCTCAATTTAGTTGAAGGCACACGTGCAATTTGAACAATATGATCTTTAAATATTCTTTCCAGCATTTTGCTTGTTCCAGGTGCGTATGGAATGGGCACATGCTTTCCTTTTTATTTTTCCAGGGCTAACTGGCATACTTATTTCCCCAGAAGCTGACAGGTGTAACCGCTGCCTGCGAGATCCTTCCTTATCCTCTGCAATTCTTTTTTCTGATAATTTTGCCCTGGGCACAGTCGAAATGCTCGGTTAAATAAGAACGCCGCCACGGTGTGCTTGTGGCCCATGGGTTGTTACGAGTCGAAGCTGAGGTAGCTTTGACTCGTAACAACCCATGGAACTGTGTACTGTGTACTGTGTGCATACGTTTCCAGTACACAGACGTGCCAAAGCTGGCAGGTGCGTACTCCACAAGCAATGTCCAGGAATGCAATACATACAACCATTGCCCTCCTCCTCCTCCAACATAAACTGAATGCTTGGTTGAATGGAGTTCAGGCTATCAATGAAAGGCAACGCGTCACAGCGGAGCACCACACCAAAACAGTCATCTACGTGGCATACGGAGAACTTCAGCGGATGCCCAGATGTAGTCACAGCTGTGCTCTCTGCGGTTTCCAGGGCTATGTTGGCACAGGTAACCGAGACATGGCTGTGCCAAGAACTTGCGTGTAAATTCTTCATCATCATCAGCCTGTTTTATGTCCACTGTAGGATGAAGGCCTCTCCCTGTGATCTCCAATTACCCCTGTCCAGCACCAATCAATTCCAACTAGTGCCTGTGAGTTTCTTAATTCCATCACCCTACGTAGTTTTCTGCCATTCTCGACTGTGCTTCCCTTTTCTTGGCATCCGTTCTGTAACTGGAATGGTCCACTGGTTATCTAACCTACGCATTACATGGTCTGCCCAGCTCCATTTTTTCCTCTTGATGTCAATTAGAATATCAGCTATCCTCGTTTGCTTTCTGATCAGCCCCGCAGGGGCATCTGTGTCAGCAGGTGTTTGGTGTGTGGCCACACCACGTACCCGAGCACACGAAGGTTGGACCCTCCCGCGTGTAGCCGTGTATGGCTTAGCCGTGTCTGGGGAAAAGGGGATCCTGGGGGTTGAGCCGATGCTGGGTGTTTGGACCTTTAAGGCCCCCCAGCGGAGGCAACACACCTCTTCGGCCTCGGCTTCACATAGACGGCGCCTCCAGACTGACCCACGTGGAGGACATCGGCATCGCCTTTTCCTGTCTCTCCCTCCTCGAATCTTCGTCTTTATCTCTCACTTTTTGACCTTTTCTGTCTCCTTCTCTATTCTTTTTACTTCCTTTCTCCTGGTGGCAAGGGTTAACCCTGTGTGGCTATCCAACCTTGGGTACACCATATTCGGCTATAGTGACAGCGTACGACTGGCGTCGTGCAGACTTGTATGCAAGCTCTGCCGTGTCCCCTTGTTGGGCTCTGTGGTGGGCAGTCAGCACTGTTGCCGAATGTATACATTTTTTCATGGAAACTTCTTTCCCCTCCCTTGTTGATCGCCCTCAGAAACGAGGGCGCACCGAAGATGTCTTTTGGACGCCAAACCCAGAATTTTCCCCACTTCCACGTTATTCATTCTGAAAAGCCAAACAAAGCAGTGCGAAACATTTCACCATTCCTTGTCTCAAAGTCCTTGACTGATGTTTTTGGTCCAGGTTACAAGGTGTCAAGGATGGCAAGCGGTGACCTCCTCTTGGAACTCCGTGATCTGAAACAATATGAGAAACTACCGAAACTAGTGTCATTTGGGGAGACCCACATAACAATAACCCCGCACCGTACAATGAACACCACCCGCGGTGTTGTGTCGGATGATGATCTGCTTGAGCTTACTGAAGCGGAACTCTTGGAGGGCTTCAGTGAGCAAAATGTTATCAATGTCAGAAGAATTAAGATGAGGTGAGATGTTAAAGAGATCCAGACCAAGCACCTAATAATCACCTTTAGTTCAAGTGTCCTGCCCGAGTCAATCGAGGCCGGGTACATTAAGCTCTTGTGTCAGGCCGTACGTGCCCAACCCACTCCGATGTTTCAAATGCCAGCGCTTCGGCCACAGTTCGCAGAGCTGCCGAGGACACCAAACTTGTGCAAAATACAGTGACCCTGAACACACCTCTGAAGCTAGTGAAAATGCTCTCCACCGTCTAAACTGTGATGGGGAGCACGCCACGTACTCGCGGTCGTGTCCATCCTGGAAGAAAGAAAAAGAAATCGTAACGATCAAAGTAAAAGAGAATATCTCATTCAAGGAGGCATGCAGGCGGGTTTCATACCTGCCCAAGAAAAGTTTTGCCGATGTGACGCATCAGGGGGCAGCGACACAACAGCCACCGGCGGCTGTCCGACCCACAACCAGCGAGTCGGCAGTTACGCCATCTGCCCCCGCGGCGGTTGCAGCTAGCGCTGCTCCGTCAACCCACCAGACGGGGCCACCGACCCCGAAGGTAGGCGCAGCCGAGGCTGCCCCAACGTTCCCGACCCCTTCCAGCGCTGGCAACAGCCGGCGCAGCCAAATCCCCCAGGAAGCCCCATCGACCTCCGGGCTGGTGGGCGCAGGGGTCTTGCCCTCCAAGGCGGGACCCTCGCTGGTAAATTCTCGCTCGCAAGAGCACGTGTCCGGCGCCTCACAAGAGGCAATGGACACTACACCTATTCTCAAGGCGCACCAAGTGCCTAAGGAGCGGCGAGGCTCCCTCGAACGCTCCAGAAAGGGCAAAACCCCGATTACAGGGCCTCGAAAGAGCTCTGTAATCTAATGCATAACTTCCGTTTCCGTACACACAGCACCTATTGACTTCCAACATGGATACACAAATAATTCAATGGAACGTCAGAGGTCTTCTTAGAAACCTTGATGATGTGCAGGAACTCATCCAAAAACACAATCCAAAAGTGCTGTGTTTACAGGAAACACACTTAAAATACAAACACACAAACTTTCTCCGACAGTATGTAACTTTTCGCAAAGATCGCGATGATGCTGTCGCATCATTGGGCGGTGTCGCCATTGTTATCCATAAGAGCATTGCGTGTCAACTTTTACAGCTACAAACGCCTCTTGAAGCAGTGGTTGTTCGAGCTGTTTTCCTAAACAAACTCGTCAACATTAGCTCTCTTTACATACCCCCACATTACAAATTAACTAAACATGAATTCCAATCCTTTATAGATCAATTGCCAAAACCTTATGTTGTTCTTGGCAATTTCAATGCGCACAGCTCCCTGTGGGGCGACTCTCGTATAGATGCGCGAGGTCGTCTCGTTGAACAGTTCCTCTTTTCTTCTGGTGCGTGCCTTCTGAATAAGAAGAAACCCACTTATTACTGTTTTGCAAACAATACCTTTTCTTCAATTGACCTGAGCATAGTTTCCCCGTCCATACTGCCTGAACTCGAATGGGAAGTTACGAACAATCCTTACGGAAGCGAACACTTCGCCATACTATTAAGGACACTTAAAGAAAACGAATATCCACCACAGGCTCCTAGGTGGAAGATTGACACAGCAGACTGGGAGAAATTCCGAAACTTAACTAGTATATCATGGGATGACATGTCTTCTTTAGAAATCGATGCTGCTGTGTAGTACTTCACAGCCTTCATAATAGATGCCGCATCTAAAT
Organism: Dermacentor andersoni; assembly: GCF_023375885.2. NCBI lineage: Eukaryota > Metazoa > Arthropoda > Arachnida > Ixodida > Ixodidae > Dermacentor > Dermacentor andersoni. The sequence continues at coordinate 90,264,875 of NC_092823.1, read as the reverse complement.
GCATACGTGAAGTAAGTGGCTCAGCATGCAAATGGCATGTCCCGTGGTGGAACGATGAATGCAGAATCGCACGTAGGGATCAGAACAAAGCGTGGGGGTTGCTACGCACTTCGCCCACTGCAGAAAATCTTGTCAACATTAAGAAAGTAAAGTCCCAAGGTAGGAGAACCCGCTGACAGGCCAGAAGAGAAAGTTGGCACAAGTTTTTATCGAGTATTAACTCGTATAGGGATGAGGCCAAAGCCTGGAACAGGGTTAATAGGATCAGAGGGTGGCAAACATTCACTCCCTCTAGTAAATAAACAGGGCGATACAATGCAAGATCAGGCAGACTCACTTGGGGAGCACTTTGAGAGTGTATCAAGTTGAAACCATTATTCGCAATCCTACTTGAAATATAAACAAATAGAAGAATGCAAGCCACTCATCAGAAAATGTCGACAGAACGAACCGTACAACTGTCCTTTTAGGGCTGCCGAGTTGAGAGCTGCCTTGAGTGCATGCAAGAGCTCTGCACCGGGATCTGATAGAATCATGTATGAAATGCTCAAAAACTTACACAATGACACGCAAGTTACACTACTCACACTTCTCAACACCATCTGGGATGCAGCGTACCTTCCAACTGCATGGAAGGAAGCCATTGTGGTCCCTGTTTTGAAACAAGTCAAAGACCCTTCCTCAGTGGCAAGCTACCGCCCGATAGCACTCACAAGTTGCATTTGTAAGGTGTTTGAAAAAATGATAAATCGGCGACTCATTCATTTCCTTGAACAGAGCGAAATGCTTGATCCTTATCAGTGCGGCTTCCGAGAAGGGCGCTCCACAACTGACCATCTTGTACATGTAGAAGCAAACATCCGGGACGCATTTGTACACAAACAGTTCTTGTTATCCCTATTCCTCGATATGGAGAAGACGTACGATACAACGTGGCGTTACGGAATCTTAAAAGACTTGTCAGAAATGGGCATCCATGCGAATATGCTAAACCTAATAGAAAGCTATCTGTCCAATCGTACCTTCCGGGTAAAAGTCGGCAATGTACTTTCACGTCCTTTTACGCAAGAAACAGGTGTTCCCCAAGGAGGCGTGCTCAGCGGCACGCTCTTCATCGTGAAGATGAACACGCTTCGCGCTTCATTACCACCGGCCATCTTTTATTCTGTCTACGTGGACGACATACAAATAGCTTTCAAATCCTGTAACCTCGCAGTGTGCGAAAGACAGGTACAGCATGGCCTGAACAAAGTGTCAATGTGGGCAGACAAGAATGGATTTAAGATCAATCCTTACAAAAGCTCTTGTGTTCTTTTTACAAGAAAGAGAGGGCTTATCCCAGATCCTTGCATAGAAGTGCGTGGACAACAGATACCTGTAAACGAAGAACACAAATTTCTAGGTGTTATACTTGACTACAGACTCACTTTCGTCCCCCACATTAAACACCTTAAAGAAAAATGTCTAAAAACAATGAACATAATGAAACTTCTATCCCAGACTACATGGGGTAGTGACAGGAAGTGTTTAATGAATCTCTATAAAAGCCTCATTCGATCACGACTAGACTATGGTGCCGTGATTTATCACTCTGCCGCCCCGAGCGCACTAAAGATGCTAGACCCAGTGCACCATCTAGGAATCCGACTGGCCACTGGCGCTTTCAGAACGAGTCCCATACAAAGTTTATATGTAGAGTCGAATGAGTGGTCACTTTATCTGCAGAGAACATACATCAGCCAAACATATTTTCTGAAAGTGCACTCAAATCCTCAACATCCGTGTTTTAATACCGTTAATGACATGACATATGCTACACTTTTTCGCAATCGTCCCTCCGTAAGACAGCCTTTCTCGCTGCGTGTGAGGGAGCTTAATAAAAAAATGCATGTTCCACTCCTCGAGCTTTGCCTAATGCATCCAGCCAAGCTGCTACCTCCTTGGTAGTGGCAGCTGATACAATGCGACACATCTTTCACTCAAGTTACAAAGTACGCTCCAGAGATTGAAATCCAAATGCATTTCTGGGAACTCCAGCACAAACACTCCTGCACGGAGTTCTACACAGACGCATCGAAGTCACATGACGGGGTGTCCTATGCAGCCGTCAGTCCATCCTTCTCGGAATCCGACGCACTGCATCCGAAAACTAGTATCTTTACGGCTGAGGCCTACGCAATATTGTCGACCGTGAAGCATATAAGGAAATCAAAACTCAAAAAATCATTTATATATACGGACTCCCTAAGTGTTGTGAAGGCTTTGATATCGTTCTGTAAGCACAAAAATCCTGTTATAATTTAACTCTATTCCGTCTTATGTAAAGCATATGTATCTAACCAGCATGTGATTATATGCTGGGTGCCTGGCCATAGGGGCATCCAGGGTAACGTTCTAGTGGACCAGATGGCCACATCAATTTCATTGCATGCAGTTAATCCTACTGCTTCGGTCCCTGTCACAGACCTGAAGCCTTTCTTAAGAAGGAAACTGCGAAACCACTGGCAACGTATATGGCACGCAGAAGTAAATAACAAACTGCACGTGATAAAGCCACAGTTAGGTTCTTGGCCCTCCGTAACAAAATCACGGCGAACAGATGTCCTATTCCGTCGCCTCAGAATAGGACACACATTTGTAACGCATAACTTTTTACTCACAGAAAATGATCCTCCAACCTGTGGTAGATGCGGGGAGAGGCTGACCGTCCTCCACCTCCTCCTGGAATGTCGGGCAGCCGAATCTGAGAGAAGGAAACATTTTTCTCTAGCATACCGGCAGCACATCCCCCTACATCCCGTAATGCTACTCAGCCCAGAACCTTTATTTGACACCAAAGCAGTCTTAAGTTTTCTGAAAGATGTTGTCTTGCATGTTGTTAGCCCCACATGTTCGTAGCGGGTCCTCTCTTCAGAGGATGCCGCTGTGATAGCTCTTTCGTATAGCAAATGCCTCTAGGCCCTTGTGTTTCAAGGGCTCTGGCGAGGCAGCAGTGCTCCAAGTAATTTTACCATCTTATATATTTTCTATTTTGCATCATTCTTCTACGATGGATTTTAATGTTCATAGTACTCGTCATTAGTCATCGCCATAATTTTATAGCACGTAGGTTTTACGCACTTTACAGCGACTATTTTTAGGCCACTTTACAGCCAAGTCACATCTTCTTCACAGAACTCGTAATTCTACCGCGAAATCACTAACACTGTCTTGGCGCTCTTTGGCCATATCTGGCCCTTGCGCCACTAAACCACACACATTCTTTCATTCATTGCTTTCTGATCAAGACTGCTCTCTTCCCATCTCATAATGTTATGCCCAACATTCCTCGTTCGATCGCTCTTTGCACAGTTCTCAACTTTTTCGTCAACCTCCTAGTTTCTGCCCCATATGTTAGCACCGGTAGAATGCACTGATTGTAAACCTTTCTTTTCAATGATAGTGGTCAGCTTCCAGTCCGGATCTGGAAGTGTCGGCCGTATGATTCCAACCCAATTCTGAATTGAAGACAAAGTAGGTGTTGCTCAAGCAGACTCATTGTTTTTCATGATTTGCGATCAGTGTGTAGTATCTGTACAAAATTATATTTATCTAGGTCAATTACTCACAGAGGACTCTGATCGTGAGTTGGAATGCATACAGCAGGCATTACCAAATCATGACTGGCAGCTTACCACTGTCTTTGAAAAGAAAAGTGTACAATGATTCCATTCTACCAGTTCTTGTAGAAACTTGGAGGCTACCAAAGAATCCTGAGAAGAAGTTAGACTACAACAAGCAATGGAACGAGAAATTCTAGGCGAATGTTAAGAGGCAAGAAGACAGTGATGTGGATTACAGCGAATATATTCTAGTTGACATTAAGAAGCAGAGATGGAGTTGGGCAGGTCATGTAATGTGTCGGGCAGATAACCAGTGGTCTGCTAGAGCTACAGAATGATTACCAAGAGAAGGGAAGTGCGATCAATGACAAAAAAAATTTTAGACAATGTGAAAAATCTAGTAAATTTGTAGGCATCGGATGGAATCGGCTAGCACAAGACAAGGGTAATTGGAGATCGCTGGGAAACGCCTTGGTGCTGCAGTGAACATAAAAATTGTCTGCTGCTGATGATGATAATGACCTGTGCGTCATCAGTAGCAATGCCATACTAAAAGCTTTCTTTCAACAAGGAAATGGTGGCGCCATCTGTAACTGTTAAAGACACACACTGGAGCACCATTGATAGCGTAGTACTAATAGATGGCCTTTTACCACTAGTATGGGTTCTAGGACAAGCTTTGTTCTACATCTGTTAGCCCTTGACCCATACATGATGAATTTATAAGACAGTGTGTCATCTGTTTTAAGTGTGTTCGGTACATTCTTTACAGATATAGCGAGTATGATATTGAGAGAGCTCAAGACGATCAAGCAGCAAAATGAACAAATCCTGGCAGCCCTTGGTGTAACCAACCAAAACGACAATATGGAACTCGGCAAAATGAAGCTGCCTGTAGCTGACATAGACAGCCTGGATGCCTTGGAATTAAAGTTGGCAACAGATCCAGTCTTTCGGACTTGCCTTGTAAGTACATGCTTCATATTATTCTCAATGTTGAGCAAGCAAGTCTGCACTGTGATCCTGTTTAACAGCAGGACTTGGGACATTGTGTGTTTGTTCCAACTAGGCTTCCAGCATTTAACATGCAGGATGCCGTACATAAAGAAGACGCGTATATATGACTACTTTGACTAAACCACTACCTTATTCATGCTCGTACTTTGCATTTCGAAGTCTATTTTGTTTATATGTGGGTTTATATAGAGTGCCTGCCCTTTTTGTTCAGAATAAATCTGAAGTCCTTGTGTGTCATCCGCAGTGACGCCAGACAATAAATGGTAGTTCTCCCAGCAAGAGAAAAAAGCCATTTCAGTATATTGAGCGCATATACCTTCTCTTAAACATTTGTAGCGTACCATCTTTAAAGGTATGCTGCAATGTGATCAGAAGGCCCCTCTAGTTGGCTATCCTGTTTTGGGAAAGGGTACTAAATATGAGAGAGAAAAAAGGAGTACTTACAAGGGACTGGCTAACACTATGTTCGAGCACTGTCACACATTCTCTGTCAAAGTGTCACACAGCCATACAGTGATAGTTTTGTGACACAGAGGCCTATGTTATCATACAATGCACAAAACGAGAAGAAAGGGGGTTAACCGAGGGGCCCAATTTTATTAGTCATATCGTTAGAAGCCAACAAACACTGACCATAACGAGGGTCTCGAATCCGGCAACATTGATGCCTTCAGGTAGCATGTGCGGGTTTATTGACCGGTTGCGTTCACCCAAAAAGATCACGTTCTCGTGGTGCCTGCGGCAGAAAATATGTTCTGCATCCGCCGCCAAGGTTTGTGAGTGGTGGCGCTGGCTAAAACTCCCAAGGTTCTACAAAAAGAAACATAAATACCCAAGAAAGTGGACGGGGAAACAGCGCCGTGGTACCTCAATCGGTAGAGCATTGCACGCGAAATGCGAAGGTTGTGGGATTGTTCCCCACCTGCGACAAGTTGTCTTTTCATCCACTTTCATTTCCATTAATTTATCTTTTGTTTATTTCATTTATTAACCACAAGTAATTTCCCCTATGTTGTCCTTGGTGACACTGTTTGTTGGCTTCTTATGACATACAATGCACAGTATCACGTAGCCATAGTCTGGTGCACAATCTGTTCTCTTTGAAGTAATACAGTAACACCTTCAGTTTCTCCACATTATCCCGTGTATAAGAGAACAGCAGTACCCTTGAAGCCGCTCGCGCTAATTTCAGTCAAAGCCAATGTTCAAGAATCTTGAGATCAGAGAGTGGACAGTTGTCCAGCTTGAGAAGAGGGTAGGGGAGCACTACCCTTTGCTTTTTAGAACGAAGTCATTGATAGAGAAAGTGTGTGCTCATTTCTGTGCATATACACAAGTCTCAAGGCATAACAAACCATTCTGCAGAAGCCCATTAGGTGGAGGGAGGTTCATGAAAGAAAAAATTGTCATCCACCCAAATATAGCATGAAAGAGCTCCTGAAACGGTTCGGACACATTTTGTAGGTGCGTAAGGTACAGCTAAAGTTTATCATTCGCACCACAATTTGTGTGAAATGTCTCATATTAAGAGAGCTACGGACGATTACAAGTTACCCTCCTCCATAGTGATGCATTTTCTCCTCAACTCTTTCGCTGAGTGATCAGGGCTAAGCTCTGCCTTCACTGGCTCCACGTCATGGTGGCATGTCGTGTCGTCGACTTTCGGTTCACTAGGAGCATGCGTGCGAAGCCTCTCTAAACACTCCGCGAGCTGCTTGGCAGTCAACCCCAAGCGCGAGCTATCGAAGCAGCATGCATTACGAACATTCTGTCACAGCGCCGAACGTGTCTGGCATTCCAGTAACCACAGGCGACCTGGGCATTTCGACAGAACGGTGGAGGCATAAACTGAAGCTGGTGAAGGAACATTAACGTAGACGTACGTGAGCTGCCTGATCAGTCTTCAGGGTCCAGCCACCTGCTGGCGCAGAGCTTAACCAACCAAACAAAGAGCTAATATTGTTCTAACAAAGTGTAAAACATCTTAAACATTTACAAAAACAATGTGTTAATGATTACAGTCCTGTGAAAAATTCACACCAGCAGCAAAGAAGAATACATTTCGCTACTGCTACTGTATGTGGTTGAGCTCTGTGCCACCAGGTGGCTGCACTGTGCAGTCCATTCACGTTTGCGCTTCTGCTCATCCCGTTAACAACACGGTCAAACCGCCAGGCCCTGTTCCCTTGCGTTTGTATATACCCTAATACCGGACTCGCGAAACACGATTGCGTTAGTAATCTTCCTGTGTAATGTGACGGCCGTAAACGTGCAAATCCTGGCGCCGACTGGATAGCGGCAGTCCGATGTGCTGCAGCCAGTCCGCTCGTCTGCTGCCTTTCAGAGGGACACAATGCCGCAGCTTGACATATTTCTAGTCGCTATGCTTGCAGTCCACAACGAAACAGTCGAATCATAGTGCTCGCGAAAATACTGAGACCAACTCTGACCGCAGAACTCTCGTCAAAATGGAGCACATTGTAACACAAGCAGACGACGCTTGCTGTGTGCCGGGAGTGCCTAAGTGTAGTGAGTAGTAAGAACTCATTCTTGTGCGCTTTCTTTCTGTTACTTTCTTTTTATAGAAGCAAATTAACTCACATTCGAACTATTAGGATCATCACTTGTTGACTATAAAGGTGGAAAAATTATCGATGACTTGCCGTGGGCAGCCAATCGGATAGCTCGCCCTACTGACGTCAATTGGGTGATTTACATCATGTGGGTAGGGGTGGCTGAAAATTCCGTCGAGCAGTGTGCTGGGATTGGCAGCGATGTACATTTCTGAAACCTTATAATAAATTATACGCTTTATGCGGAGCACTTAGATGCATCAATTAATGATTAGATGGACCTACTCTATTGACTCAGTACATTTGTACAACATCGGCAAAATCATTTCAGGGTCCCATGAAGCTACGAAGGAAACCCAAATGGGTTTCTTAGAAAAAAAGCTTCGGTGTTGAAAGATTTGTCCTCATTCTGGGATCAAACCCAGGACCAATGTTGTTCTGGGGCAGTACATCTACCATCTGAGCTAATCAGGATACCAGTAGATCATAGAGCAAGGGCAGATTACTTGACAATGCGAAGAACAGGGACGCTGAATATGGCATATCAGTTCTAGGAAGCCCGCAAGAAGGAGGAAAGTTCATGGAATGATCTCCTTCGTAGCTTCATTCTACGGTCAGGTGGATGAAAATTTTTTCTTTCAAGCCATAGGGCTTTCAGCTATTGGAATGCAAAATAAAAGTGGCGGAACCCATTTCACAATGACCATCTACAGTAATGGGTTGGCATTGAATCAGTATAGCGACACAATATATTGTCGCCATCGAAACAAGTTGTGTATGAGGTCTGTACAGCAGTGGGAGACCGCTTTCACACTTCCCTAAAAACACTCGGTGCCATGAGACACCGCCGCCACAAAGCCTGCACTTGACCTCCGAAATGCATGTCGCGCCAGCACATGCGAACACTGAGAAACGCATCATGTGGCAACCAGGCTCCTCTCTCGTGCTTCTTTATGGACACAGTGCACCATCTAGTGGCACTGTCGAGAAGTCATCGTGTGGCCTCCAAGACGAGAGGCATGGCACACCGATGCCGGTGAATGCTGAGAATTGTTCCCTTACTTGCCGCACACACAGTGGCATATACTCAGTGGCTCAAGCTGGCGAGAGGTTAATCGAAGAGCAGCACATACCCAGCACATTCGTGGCACAGCCTGCTAATGTATTGAGGAACCCTTGCAACATGGAGCCCATTACATTGGAGTACATTACATTGGCTCAACATTAAAGAAAATTTAAGGAATCTTTTCATCATTTCAGAGCGGCACGTTCCAAGTGGCGCATACCTAATTACACAAGTTGGCATCAAAAATGTTCAATAAGGAGTGGCACACACTCACTGGCACGTATGCACTGACCAAAGTTGGCATCAAAGAGGTTAATTGAAGACCAGCATGAACTGAGTGGCGCATAACCAGTCCTGCATCTACAGTGACCCATGTCGGCGTAATACGGGTTCATTAAAGAGTGCGATGTATGAACACATTGCCACATACTCAGTAGCCCAAGCGATCTGCGATGTGGACAAAGTGCACCCAGTGCCGGTAGCTTCGTATGCGCTGTTCTTTTGATGTTTAGTTCGCACTGATGCGAGAGACAACATGAAAGTCAATTCACTTGCTGCTGTTTCCGCGCTTCTACTCCAACATTTTGACAGCTACTTTCTGCGGTCATTGAGCGAGATAAAATTACTTCACGTAGCTGTCTACTAATTTGCTATCGCAATCGATGCTTCGCCTTTCAGGCAAAACTGTGACTTGAACTTCTTTTTGGAGGTTTGTCACTCGCTCTTTGCAATAATGTTGTTAGACATCGCGACCAAAGTTTCGGAAGTGAGGCGTTTTGGATATTATGGACTTTGGATAAAACTGACGTTTTTTGTCGGATTATCACGGTCCATTGTAAGGAGAGCGAACTGTACCGTCACAGTCATTCTATCGTCGTCATTCTTATATGGAAATCTGTGTCTCATTGTGCCATCGTCATCACACATTTGTTGTTGTACCGTTTTTGTTATGCTGTCCTTTTACAATTTTCATTACTTCAGTGAATGACCACTACAGATGGTAAATAAACGTCTCCTCAGAAATACGGTGGGTCGCTACACTCCTCGAGTGCTAACTGGATTACCATTGATAGTCATCGTGAGACGAGTTCTGGCAAAATTGTTTTTCTGCTGCTTCTCAGCCCCTGCCAGGCCTGATGCGGTGCTGACGCACCATTAGAAGTTTTCAATACCGCAGCGTTCAAACAGAAAACTCATACTTGTAGGGGAAGTATGCATACCACAGTGAGATGGTGCAGAGGCACTTTGTTTGCATGCAGCTACAGGCTGGTGGCTGCACCATCACGAAACTTTTTATTGCAGAAGCCATGCAAGAGAAAGAAAAGACTATGACAATAAAACTTTCTCCGTATTCCAAAAGCATGCATTTGAGCCCTTTATGCATGTGTCACCACATATCCTGTCACTACTGGACGATCTATTATGATAGTAGGCGAAAAGCTGGTCCTGCTACTGCACCTATGTGCTGGGCCATGTGAGAAGTAGATGACGAAGCACTGTCCCTCAACATTCCCAAAATGCATCGCTGCAGCTACTTGGTGGTGCACACCACTTTTCAAAAAGGTCTATTCTTTGTAGTACTGTATAAATTCATACCAAGGAGGTTCAACTAAATATGTGTCCCTATGCTTGACATGACTCTCACAGTCTTAGTGTAAAAGCTGCGAAAGAATGTATTTATCTTGGCCAAGTAGTCACAATGCACCCTAGTCATGGGAGTGAAATTTGCAGAAAGATAAAAATGTGTACCAGTGCATTCTGCAAGCACACTCAAGCCTTGAATGCACCTTACTGTTTTCTGTCAGCAAACAAAATGCATAATTACTCTATCTTACTAACTCATGGGACCAAACCTTGGAAAATATATATCAGTGAAATTCAAGGGTTGCTAAAGACTCTATACTGGACCTCTATTGCGTAACAAACTCGAATATAACCAAGCAAATCTAAAAACTTTCTTGTCAATCTTTGAGCATAACGAATGCTTACTTATGGAATGCTTACTAATATTGAATATGTGAAGCTATTTTTAGGTGTCGAGTACAAGTTCATTATTACCTAGATTCAGCTGCATAATATGATATGGATTAAAGAGCAAAAGTGAGTCAGTGGTGTTCTAGATAAGGTTAAGAGGAAGGAGCAGAGTTAGGCAGGTTATATGTGATGGATGTGGAAAACAACTGGCAGTCAATCAGAGTAATAGAATAGGTGTCAAGGGAAGGCAATCTTACTAGAAGATGGCAAGTGATTAGGCATGGAATTCGCAAGCATGGAATAGTCAGCTGGGTAACTAAAGTCGGATAAAACAAAATAAGGTGAAGTAAACATTAGTGGAAAAAGCCATTGCCCTGTGCAGCGGACATAAAATAGGAATCATGACGGTGATGTTTCTAAATGTGCCTAGTGAATTATCCTTCATGAATCATTAGGGTTGTGCATAAAACAGTACTTTCAGGTTTGCTCTGCTAATATGTCTTCCTTTTCTCTTTGTCGTGTATTTTTTTCTTTTTTCAGACACACCGACTTTCACTTGTTGGAGGCTCCAATTTACGGGCGTTCGTAGCCGGTGTCCTTCGCGTTCTGTTCAGTGACGCCGTGGGGCAGCAGTTCAGCATGCTTGGGCAACGCAAGAAGAGAAGATTGAAAGATATGGTTATTTACAGCGTCATTGAACGTAAGTTTATATCCATGCAGAAGTCATTTTGAAGAAACAGCTATGCTACATTTCTCAAGTTTTCATGTTCAGTAGCAACTTGGTACAGTCGCCGACCAATATTTTGGATATATCAGGGACCACTTAAAAGTATGAATTATTGCGAGTCCAAAGAAATGCATTCATCAGAAGTGTCTTTATTCTACAGATGACCAGCCAAGCTTTTCAATAGTACATTGCTGCATGCACGTATGTTTGCTTGCAACCTGTTCATTCTGTCGTAATCGAGGAATGCAAGAAACAAACATGGCATGAAAGAAAAACGGGGTGGATACGGAACATGTAAAATGTTGTGTACCACAGTTGCGTACACGGCACTTGAAGGAGTCAAATGGTCAGTCTGTATTTCGGCCATTTTCATGCTGTCACTACAAATAGAGTGTGGTCAATATGTGCCCTTGTAACTAAATAGAGGTTGACTACAATATGCTGTTGGCCGAATGAATATCTGACACTTTGCTCGCTTCATCACAGCCCATGTGGGCACCGACATCGAGGGTAGAGTTGGAGCCTTCATGAGCCGCTTGGTATTTCTGAGCGACAAGGATTTCCAACACCATGCAACAAAATAACCCGTAACTGTGTTGCAACTTAACACATATACTGGATGTGCAGAATATGCAAAGGCATCCTTGATAACTTAGCGGCTTGTCTCATAGTTTGGGTGCAGTTCATCACTATACTAGATCAACTAAGCCATAGCCATCCATAGTAGTAGCATCCTTCAATACTTTCAGTTTTGAGGTGGCACTAGCAACGTGTCAAAACAAAAACGCTGCCTTTTCTGCTCGTCTCTGGCCAAATCAGCCTACAAATGTGCAGGTGGAGTCCAAATTATCGAACAACACACCGTAAGCCATTCAAATACAATATTGGGACTTATATTACGCCTTATATATTACATGGGGTGAGTGGCAGTGATGCTAGCTGTTCGAACAGTCCAGCACGACCTGCATGACACCAGTGTTTAAATGAAAAGTTGGCACCTGTGATGTTCAGAAGACACCAATGAGGAATACAGTCAACTTCCATTTCCTAATTCCTGACGGCAGCAAGGAAATTGAGCGATTTATTCGGCGGGTCGAATTAAACAAGATGCAGGAAAAAAACTCCAAAACACACCGCTGATTCATTTGGCAGTATTTTCCCCCGATTCTATCATGCCTCCAAATCAAACACGTGCCCAATGTACAAAAATAAAGTAGAAATGAAATTGAAGCTCCTAAACAAAGTATAAATCTAATGCGCAGCTGACATTTTAACAAAACTAGGCAAGGGTCTAATACTATTATGTGTTGCACAACATCAGTTACTTAAAGTCAACTTCGCCGCAACAAAAGGATCGTAATGCGGCAAAGCATACAAACGTCGCGAAGGCTGTTTTGGTATTGTGTCTGACTGCCCCGCGCAGGCAATTGTAGGCTCAAATTTCTTGAAAGAGAAAAAAAAGAGCCACGTGTTACAATTGGATAAGTACCGTAATCAGACATTGTGAGCTACGAGTATTGCCGAAAACGAGTGTTTTTGACGTGAAGTTCACATGCTTTCAACACATTCACTGTTCCTTAAGCTCCGCCGAGACAGCCGCTGCCACTAAAGGTATTGGGGTCACCACAGGGGTCAGGCGCATGCATACTGACTGGTCAAGTTCAAATTATCTGGCAAAGGCTAATCTTAGGATAGAAGTAACGAAAACTTGGGCCCATAGAAATACGGCCAGCATTAACCAGAGTCGAATTACCAGAAGTCTACTGTGTTAAGTTAAGGTGTGTATTAGTAAATTTTCTTCTGTAATACCCGTAAAAAAAGACACCTTTTACCCTGAAAGGAGGTTTCATACGCCATAAAAGACGAGAACAAAAAACAAGACAGTTGGTGACACTGTTCTCAAATTCCCGTACCAGCGTGTCCTGGAACCTTAGATTTAAACAGCATTAACTTAGATATAGTTACACATTCATTGGTGAAGAAAATCTGCATTCTAAAGAAACCAAAGACTTGAACTACCATTTTTCAGACTTCTCCAATGCCAAGATTCCTTAGGTAAGAGAATATGCTTTGAAATTTGCGGCTTCAGTGACAACCAGGTGCTAAGACTTCGGCACTAAACTTTCCAAGAGGCTTAAGCCCTTTTTACTGTTCTAGAACTCCTTCCTCTTTTTTTTCTTTTTTTAGGGGGGGGGGGGTAGAAAATGAAGGGCATTACATTTTTAAAATAATTTACCAGTTTCAAGCTGACTGCGTGTTGCTCTATAGTATACCTTTAGGAGTTTCTTTGTTCTTATATATTGCATTGAAAGCATACGTATGGGTATCTGCTAAGTTTCTTTAATACAAATTGAATGTGAATGCTTAGCCTGACTATCGAATAATCAAATGCAAGTACATGCATTTATTTCCAATGTATCATTTCAATTTAAATTGTGCAAGTATGTATTTCAGTTCTTTTCGCAAGAAGGTGAGCAAGTAAGCAATTACTGTAAAAGGTTATTCCTTTGATCTTTGTTACTTCTGCAAATTTAGTTAACACGTGCAATCTGGCTTTGCATTACTCTATGGCATGGAGCGCTGGCCAACACTGAGGCATTCCCTGACCCCTCCTTTTGCTACACAGCGCAATCCTTGCATGGCAAGCTGTGGGAGTGCACCTAAAGCCCCTTGATAATTTGAAAGTAGCGACACTCTCCTCCTCACGGCACTTTCCTCCTCGATTCTCCTCACCCGCCGGCTGCGCACGGCGCGCTTTTCCTCCTGGGCTCCCACGTACGGGCCGCAGGATTCTATGGAGACGTGTTATTTGGGGCCAGTTGCGCGCCCCAGTGGGGTTGAAAATTTTGAAAAATGCTAATAACAGCATCGATAATGCTGGAGGCAACGTTTATGCGGAAGTTGGTTTTTTCTTAATGCCATATGAACGGGGTATACCGATGTAAAGGGAGCTTTGAGGTGAGTTCTATACTCCAGACAATTTTTCTGCCACATGATCAGATGCTTTACTTCGTTCGTCTGATCTAGTATTACTTGTGACACATCCCTTTGTGTGTGGCTTATTAAGCGAAAGCCTTAGACCCCTGTTTCAAGGTCCTGTTGCGAGCTACAGAAAATATCACGTGACCGAAGGAAGGCGGAAAGTGAACCAAAGCATGTGCAGCCGCGTAATGAGATGATTAATGATTAGCAAAGTAATGATTGATTAGTGATTGGATTAAGATGAATTCGGGTGTATTAAAGAGGATTAAGGTGGATTAAAGTCGATGAAGGTGCATTAAGGTAAATGAAGGTGAATTAAGGTGCATAAAGGAGGACTAGGTTGGATTAAGGCTGATGAATGGATTAGGGTGGATAAAGGTGCGTTGAGGTGCATTAAAGACAATTATAGTGGATTAGGGTGGATTAAAGTGCATGAAGAAGGATAAGGGTGGATAAAGAAGGATTAGGGTAGATTAAGGAGGATTTGGGTGGACTAAGGTAGATGAATGTGGATTCGGGTGGATTAAAGGGAATTAAGGGCGATTGTAGTGGATTATACCGGACAGGCCGCCATTGGAATATGAACCTGGCAACGTTTAACGCTAGAACGTTATCTAGTGAGGCGAGTCTAGCAGTGCTATTGGAGGAATTAGAGGGCAGTAAATGGGATATAATAGGGCTCAGTGAAGTTAGGAGGCCAAAAGAAGCATACACAGTGCTAAAAAGCGGGCACGTCCTGTGCTACCGGGGCTTAGCAGAGAGACGGAAATAGGAGTCGGATTCCCGATTAAAAAGAACATAGCTGGTAACATACAGGAATTCTATAGCATTAACGAGAGGGTGGCATGTCTTGTTGTGAAACTTAATAAGCGGTACAAAATGAAGGTTGTACAGGTCTACGCCCCTACATCTAGTCATGATGACCAGGAAGTCGAAAGCTTCTATGAAGACGTGGAATCGGCGATGGGTAAAGTCAAAACAAAATACAGTATACTGATGGGCGATTTCAATGCCAGGGTAGGCAAGAAGCAGGCGGGAGACAAGTCAGTGGGGGAATATGGCATAGGCTCTAGGAATAGCAGAGGAGAGTTATTAGTAGAGTTTGCAGAACAGAATAATATGCGGATAATGAATGCCTTTTTCCGCAAGCGGGTTGGCCGAAAGTGGACGTGGAGGAGCCCGAATGGTGAGACTAGAAATGAAATCGACTTCATACTCTGCGCGAACCCTGGCATCATACAAGATGTAGACGTGCTCGGCAAGGTGCGCTGCAGTGACCATAGGCTGGTAAGAACTCGAATTAGCCTTGACTTGAGGAGGGAACGGAAGAAACTGGTACATAAGAAGCCAATCAATGAGTTAGCGCTAAGAGGGAAACTAGAGGAATTCCGGATCAAGCTACAGAACAGGTATTCGGCTTTAACCCAGGAAGAGGACCATAGTGTTGAAGCAATGAACGACAATCTTATGGGCATCATTAAGGAGTGCGCAATAGAAGTCGGTGGTAACGCCGTTAAACAGGAAACCAGTAAGCTATCGCAGGAGACGAAAGATCTGATCAAGAAACGCCAATGTATGAAAGCCTCTAACCCTACAGCTAGAATAGAACTGGCAGAACTTTCTAAGTTAATCAACAAGCGTAAGACAGCGGACATAAGGAACTATAATATGGATAGAATTGAACAGGCTCTCAGGAACGGAGGAAGCCTAAAAGCAGTGAAGAAGAAACTAGGAATAGGCAAGAATCAGATGGGTGCGTTAAGAGACAAAGCCGGCAATATCGTTACTAATATGGATGAGATAGTTCAAGTGGCTGAAGAGTTTTATAGAGATTTGTACAGTACCAGTAACAGCCACGACGATAAGGTGAGAGAGAATAGGCTAGAGGAACTTGAAATCCCACAAGTAACACCGGAAGAGGTAAAGAACGCCTTGGGAGCTATGCAAAGGGGGAAGGCAGCTGGGGAGGATCAGGTAACAGCAGATTTGTTGAAGGATGGTGGGAACACTGTCCTAGAAAGATTGGCCGCCCTATATACACAATGCCTCATGACCTCGAATGTACCGGAATCTTGGAAGAACGCTAACATAATCCTAATCCATAAGAAAGGAGACGCCAAAGACTTGAAAAATTATAGACTGATCAGCTTACTGTCCGTTGCCTACAAAGTATTTACTAAGGTAATCGCAAATAGAATCAGGAATACCTTAGATTTCTGTCAACCAAAGGGCCAGGCAGGATTCCGTAAAGGCTACTCAACAATAGACCATATTCACAGTATCAATCAGGTGATAGAGAAATGTGCGAAATATAACCAACCCTTATATATAGCCTTCATTGATTACGAGAAAGCATTTGATTCAGTCGAAAACTCAGCAGTCATGAAGGCACTACGGAATCAGGGTGTAGATGAGCGATATCTAAAGATACTGGAAGATATCTATAGCGGTTCCACAGCCACCGTAATCCTCCGCAAAAAAAGCAACAAAATCCCGATAAAGAAAGCCGTCAGACAGGGAGATACGATATATCCAATGCTATTTACAGCATGTTTACAGGAGGTATTCAGAGACCTGGAGTGGGAAGAATTGGGGATAAAAGTTGATGGAGAATACCTTAGCAACTTGCGATTCGCTGATGATATTGCCTTGCTTAGTAACTCAGGAGACCAATTGCAATGCATGCTCACTGACCTGGAGAGGCAAAGCAGAAGGGTGGGTCTGAAAATTAATCTACAGAAAACTAAAGTATATAATGTTTAACAGTCTCGGAAGAGAACAGCAGTTTACAATAGGTAGCGAGGCACTGGAAGTGGTAAGGGAATACATCTACTTAGGGCAAGTAGTGACCACGGATCCGGATCATGGGACTGAAATAACCAGAAGAATAAAAATGGGCTGGGGTGCGTTTGGCAGGCATTCTCAGATCATGAACAGCAGGTTGCCATTATCCCTCAAGAGAAAAGTCTATACATAATAGCTGTGTCTTACCAGTACTCACCTACGGGGCAGAAACCTGGAGGCTTACGAAAAGGGTTCTACTCAAATTGAGGACGACGCAACAAGCTATGAAAAGAAGAACAATGGGAGTAACATTAAGGGATAAGAAAAGAGCACATTGGGTGAGGAAACAAATGCAGGTTAATGACATCTTAGTCGAAATCAAGAAAAATTACCGACGATTACGTTACTTCCTAATGCGAAATTTGAGCGCAGCAAGTAAGCTGTTTCACCTTTTCGATAGATTGAGGCAAAGAAATCGAGCAACACATGTATGCGTGTAGCTTCTGCTTCAGCCTCGCTTACTGCTGGTTGCTCTCGACGGCGGCGATGAGCCTCCGCTTCGGCGGCGCGAACTGCAGGGTCTTCTCGGCGGCGGCGATGAGCTTCTGCTTCAGCCTCGCTTACTGCTGGTTGCTCTCGACGGCGGCGATGAGCCTCCGCTTCGGCGGCGCGAACGGGAGGGTCTTCTCGGCGGCGGCGCTTAGCCTCTGCTTCGGCGACGCGTACTCCTGGATCATCTCGACGGCGGCGACGGTAAGCTTCTGCTTCGGCGGCACGCACCTCTGGATTCTGACGGCGACGGCGCTGGGCCTCTGCTCTGGCAGCTCGTTTAGCAGCAGCAGCACCAGCAGCAGACGGAGGACTTCCATCGGTCGTCTCGCTCATGGCTCAGAAAGAACTGGCAGATAATTTCGCAGTGGCGAACGGCAGCGGCAATTTCGGCTCGGGCGGTGCACATATACAGATCCGCCGCCACCGATCTGGCTCTCTGATTGCCACCGCACAGGGGTTGCATTGGAGGAGGAGCGAAGAAAGGAATTAAGTTCGAGCCGGCGCTTTGACAACCGGAGACTCGCAGGAAGAGGGGGGAGGGGGGCGGCGTGTACACCCAGCGGCAAACGATGGGGGCAGAAGCGCGCGCAGCAAGCGGACAACACGATAAAGGGAGGAGGGAAGAGATAGCAGCGACTGACTGATGCCGCTGACGCCGATAGTGAGTCAACCTCAGCTGCGGAGTTGGTTTCAGGGACAACGCCGCCGATGCCGACACAAACAATATGATACCCTCGCTTCCGCAGCGCTAAGAACCAGGTCTAGCCGTGGGCAGGTGGTCACGTATTCGTCGACGTGCCGGGGCCTACGTGAAATAACCGGCGCGTCGGCAACTGAAGAGCACCCTATCCGCCACACAAGAACAGGGGGGGGGGGGACCCTTTCCTCCTCTTTCTGCATGGTGGCGACGGTGTTCTATGCAGTCACGTTATCTTGACTCTCTAGCGGCGTCAGCGGCATCCAGCGGTATCAGTCGGTCGCTGCTAGCGCTGGGGGGATGAAAGGGGGGCGGAGCTGGTTACGAGGCCGACGACAACGCCGACGACGACGCGAAACCCAGGAACGGACGCCAAAGAGCTGCGCTCTAAAAAGAAATGGGCATGGGCAGGACATGTAATGAGGAGGGAAGATAACCGATGGTCATTAAGGGTTACGTACTGGAATCCAAGGGATAGGAAGCGTAGCAGGGGGTGGCCGAAAGTTAGGTGGGCGGATGACATTAAGAAGTTTGCAGGGACAACATGGCCACAATTAGCACATGACCGGGGTAGTTGGAGAAGTATGGGAGAGACCTTTGCCCTGCAGTGGGCGTAACCAGGCTGATGATGATGATGATAGAGATTGCTCTGTGGTGGTTCATTTTGCAGCAAATATGCGAATCACTGAAGTATTGCATTTGTCTTCTATAGTATTCATAACTTTATGGCACTGTAGCCATTGCACACATGTGAATGCCGTTCCTTCAGCTAAAACATGTATAGTACTGATCACATAATTTGTTGCTTCTCACTTTGGTTTTGTTAGGTGTGTCAGATTCTGAAATGTTGTATAATGTTAAAATGCCCCTTTTGAAGAAATCTTCGAAGCTCCCCATCCCCCCAGTGCATGCAATGCTTAATAATTCTTGATGCTCCAACATGCAAGACTCAGTAGGTGATACGATGTTTCAGAGGCCATTAGGAGCAACTGTGCATATGACAATGCAACATCCTATGCCATTCGTGATGCGGCGGGATCCTGGCTCAAGAACTGCACCGCGAGGATGATGACTGCTAAAAAGTAATTCTTATGCATGTTATCGATGTCCCTTAGTTTTGGAGAAAGGAAAGCAGAAAAAAATAGGAGGTAGCTTCACATGATGAAAGTGAAGCCAGAATAAGTTGGCCCAACACATGTTCATGTCACAGTTCCTATGACAGTAGAAAGAACTGTTTTTACAGAAGATTTTTGTTTATCTTCACACTCGCACTCCATCGAGACAAAGTGGATGCGGTTTAAAAATGAAATGCAACCACTCACAGCAATATTTGTTCCAGTTATTATACTGTTAATGAGCAAGCATAGTCCCTGTGGTTTAATGATAACTGAAAACACCTAATTAATAAGCAAAAACTAGTCAAACCCACTTATAACAATATTCAAGTGCCACGAAAATTGCATTGTTATACCTGAAAATTATTATAACCGGGCTGCATGAAAAAAAAAAAGAAAGAAAAGAACAACTCGCCGTCCTGGCCCTGCGAAAGTGAATGACCACCGAAGCTGCTGAAAACCACCACTACAACTCCTTAGGGTGGAGGCAATGCCTTATGGCTTTAGAGTAATGGTAGTGGTGCTGTTTTAGCGTAATGGTATGAACGGGAGTAATCATCCTTTGACAGTGCACCACCGCCCACAGCAGTGCTACAACAACACTGAAAGCAGTTGCTAGGCTGGTTATTTTAAATACGAAAGGCTAGGGGCGTCATGCCCCATGCCTCAAGTTGGCGTCGCCGCAGAAGCTTGTGCAGCAGTAGTCTTTACAGGGAAATATAAGCGGGGAGTGCTACATGCTTCACATTGCTATCACGAGCACCTTATCGATTATGTGGTTCGGATGCTTGTTTTGAGCTTGCTCTGTATGTTGTATGCATGATTCAAAAGAATGTATGCACTGTTCGCTGCACTTTGCTGAGTGTTTGGAGCGTCTGCCTTACAAGGGTAAGAGCCGTTGCGTTTTTTGTTTGCTTAGTGGGCTTTGAGCCATTGGTGATGATAATTTTTGACGTGCTGTTCTGTATGTTGTATGCATGATTGCACAGAATGTAACCACTGTTACATTGCTCAGTGCTTGTAGCCTCTACTTTACGGGGCTAGAAGCCTTTCCATTTTTTTGCTTGATTATGGGGGTATAAGCCATTGGTGATGAAAGTTTTCTGTCGACGGACATAAAGGAATCCCAAGATCGTGGCCGTATACAGATTCACTCTAAAATATCTGGAGATGGCTGAGCTATTGCGAGAAAACTATAAGGGTGGGGAGACCAGTGACTCTCCCCACCACCTTCGTCCATCTGGCTGCTGATTGTGTTCACTTGTTTAACTGTTTAACTCTGTTTCCTGCACACTCCGAGCGCTTCTAACAAGCCATGGCGGTCAGCGTTCAAGAATGTCACTGCTGTAACAAGTGCAGAGAGAGATCACAGGCGGCAAGCGACATGCGAGCTTCACCAGGGCATGGCTTTTGTGGCCCCAAAGCGGGCCTTCTAAAATATGCAAGAAGGTTTACGCAGCAGCCTGTCAGCTTGAGAAATGTAGAAGAAATGCTGGGAGGAGATTGCCACAAGCATCTTGCCGCGTACTTCTCACGAGCTTGCACTAGAAAACCCCATGTCCACCAACCTTGCTCGCTTTACACGAAGTTTGCTTTCATCCTTCTCCAAGGCATCCTGGTGCTCCACATAGTTCAGCGGAAGGTCACTCGCAAAAACAGAGCCCCAGAGGGACTGAATCTTGTGCAAGGCCTCCTGCGAGGACAATATTGAGGCAGCCTGACCTACGGCATCTTCGCTACCATTGTCGCTATCTGATGCAAATTAGTTTGCGACAATTGCCTCATCGGTCGGAAGCACTTCGTTTCCAAGTCTACAGCGGTGCACTTTCTTTTCACCAGCAACGTCGTGCGTCAGCCATCTTCTGTTTCAGCGATGAGTCAAACGAGGCTAAGAAACCACATGGCCAGGCTCGACTTCAACACAACCAACAAAGACAAGCACAAGTAACTTAATCTGTTGGCGAAACTGTGCAGAGTGAGGGGCCAGTGAGCAATCTAGGAGCAGAGCAGTGCAGTGGCACAGTCCATTCCTGTTCGGAGGGGTGGAAGGGCGACGGGAGAGGTGTGCACGGCTGCCGTCGGGGCAGTGGGCGATCGTGCGGCAGATAGAATTTCTCTTTTTCATTTTTTTTTCTTTTTCCAAGGATCTTGAATTTCATCCCCTTTTGGCAAGGACACCCAGCAGCCAGACTTCTATGTTATTACCGATAATGTGGCATGGGGGCATTTTAGTAAGTGGGTTATTTCACCATCGAAAACCTACAAAAGTTCACAGTGCAGCAGCCTCTCATTTTTATAAACAATATATTGTTAAAATTGGTATCGTTACAAGTGGGTTCGACTTTATTTATTTCTACGAAACATCTTAAATACAACTTCGCATGCACTAAATAGTACTCTGCCGTAAACGAGTACATCGCATTAATTATGCAAACCAAAAATAACATTTACTATGACGCTCTATCATCTATGCTACAGGAATCCCAAATGGTTTTAGAAAACCATTAAACCTGAGGACACAAGCGAAATTTCCTTATGTAATACTAAGTTCTACCCTACCTAAATATCAAATACTATATTAAGCTCTGTCTTCACCCACAAATCTACTCAGAACCTTTCTTTTTTTGCCATCCTGTGTGCATTCCCTCGTGTGCTGTATTATCTTTTGCCCGATTAGTATTGCTAATGCCATTGATAAACTAAAAAAATTGTTATCAGCTGTAATTGACAGTATAAATGCTAAAGTACTGAAAACGCTAAAATATAACTAGTACAGTTCCCGTTGACTGGCCAATTGGGAAGGTCATTCTTGTCTTTAAGAAAGGTAACTGGACATCACCAGTTAATTGTCACCCCATATCCACCACCACACTCTGAGAAAAGTTTACACCTTTGGAGTGTATATTTGCCACACAACAATAATCGTCATCTGTCTTGCCTGCGTTTCCTTTCTTGAAAATGCTGCGCCCGTTACTTTCCTGTTGGGAATGCTATGTCATGCTGATAACGTGCATGCCGTTCATTACTGGAAAGTACCAGGGTCGCCACGTTAAAGAAAGGAAATGCGGACAAGACAGATGACGATTATTGTTGTGTGGCAAATATGCAGCGTGCAACAAGAGTGCAATGTACGCTGCAAAATAATGGAGAGTATTGTGCATTCTGAAGTAACGCATTTCCTGTCTTCTAACAACTTTTGTCACCCAAGTAAGCATGGCCTACTATTTTACTTCATGAAATTCACTCGTTTCTTGATTTTGAAAAGACACTTGATAAAGTTCCTCACCATCGCTTATTGCTCAAGCTATCATGTCTTAGACCTGCCTATGTTCAACTAGATTTTCAACTCTTTAGCTGATAGACAGCAGGTTTTTGTTGCTAATTCTTGTAGGTCTCCATTCTCTTGTGTAGCCTCTGGTTTTTCCCAAAGTACTGCATTAGGCCCTCCCCCTCTTTTCAATTTATATAAATGACCTGCCGCTCAACATCAATTCTAACATAAGACTTTTTGCCAACGGCTTTGTTCTGTGCAGCCCGTGGTTCAACCGTCTCAGTCTTTCCCACTTGAAGAACGATCTTAAAATACAGGACTGCTGCAGCAACTAGTTAATGTCCATCAATATTAACAAGACCTTCGTAATGTCTTTTCACTGGCATCATAATTACACAGCCTCCACTTACACACTCCCATAAAGCTCTTTTAACCACTACTAACACCATTAAATATGTTGGTACAGCCAAACCTCGCTATAATGAAATAATAGATGTAACTAAGTAAAATTCCCCTCAATATCCTCATTGAGGTTCATATTGCAGTACATACAGTAATGGATATAACGAAGCAATTAATATAGCAAAGCGATTCTGGCTTCCCCTTCAACTTCATTGTAACAAGGTTTTCCTGTGATATAACATGGTCACAACATGTTGTCAACATTACTAATTCTGCTAATTGAGTCCTGGGTTACCTTCATCGTAACCTAGCATTGGCAACCACCACCACAAAACTAATAGCTTGTAAAACACTTGTGAGACCTAAACTTGACTTTGCTAATGCCACTTTTATGAATCATCAAACTAACCTTACAAATATGCTTGAATCCGGCCACAACCATGCTTTCATATTCATTAACTTAATTACTCTAACAACATTAGTTTATCTGCAATAAAATCTCACCTTGGCGTTCATCCTATTGCCTGCCATTGTAACATTGCATGTCTGTGTCTTTATCATAAATTTTTCTATTCCTTGTCATCAGGAGATATGTATTCATCAGACTAGACTCCATTTCCAATCAAATTCTGTATGTTGCAAATGAACCCGTACAAAGACTTTCCAGTGGTCCTTTTTCTACATATGGTAGAGGGCTGGGACAACCTTCCCACACACATTGCCATGTTAACAGATCATACCCAATTTAACATTTTAAATGAGAACTGCAGTGTTCATTGCCCACCCCTCATGTAAATATGTTCCTCTGCGACCCTTGAGGTATGAGTGAAACTAAGTGTCTTCCAACTCCGCACTGACAGCACGCTGTTCTGGAAAAACAACATGCACGACTGCAATGTGCGGTTGCCACACACGCATCTAGTGATGTGGATGACGAATGTTTATGTTGAGATGGGAATCGAACAGCACAAATGACGGGACACAGTGAAGACAACACTGACCAGCAACCAGTGTTGATTGCATATCAACTGCATTGCTATAAAAGAGAATCTGTGCAGAGATCATAAGAACATCAATTCATCACTTACCACGGTTTTGTCGACATGCTATCACACATTCGATGAGTAGCATATTTCACTACAATCTCCCCGCAGGGGCGTCTGCGCCAGCAGGCGTTTGGTGTGTTGCGACACCACGGACCCGAGCACACGAGGGTTGGACCCTCCCGCGTGTAGCCGTGCGCGGCTTAGCCGTATCCGGGGAAAAGGGGATCCTGGGGGTTGAGCCAATGCCGGGTGTTTGGACCTTTACGGCCCCTCGGTGGCGGCAACACACCCCTTTGGCCTCGGCTTCATGTAGACGGCACCCCCGGACTGACCCACCCGGGGGAAATCGGTAGTTGCCTCTTCCTGTCTCTCTCTTCCTCTAATCTTCGTCTTTCTCTTACTTTTTCATCTTTCCTGTCTCCTCCTAGCTTCCGTTTACTTCCAATTTTCCAGGCAGCAAGGGTTAACCTTGTGTGAATAACCAACCTAGGTTATCTCATATTTGGTTATAGTGATAACGTACAGCTGGCGTTTGCAGGACCTGTTCTTACAGTCCCTGTAGCGTCCCCTTGTAGGACTCCACGGTGGGTGGCTGGCGTTATTGCCGAAAATTCAATCCCTTTATGGCAACCTCTTTCCCTCCGCTTCCTGATCGCCCTCACAAAAGAGGGCGCACCGATGAAGTTTTCCAGTTCCTTGGACGTCAAAGACCAAACTTCCCACGTTACCATGTCATCCACTCAGAACAATCCGACAAACAAGTACGAAACATTTCCCCTTTTCTAGTTTCCAGGTCCTTAACTGATATCCTTGGCCCAGGCTACAAGGTATCAAGGCTGGCAAGTGGTGATCTCTTGTTAGAGCTCCATGATCAGAAACAGTACGAAAAGTTGCCCAGTATAGTATCATTTGGAGATGTTCCACTAACAGTAACTCCACACCGCACTCTCAACACCACCCGCGGCGTTGTCTCGGATGACGATTTGCTCCAACTAACAGAGGCTGAGCTCCTGGAGGGCTTCAGTGATCAGAATGTCGTCAATGTGAGAAGAATTAAGATAAGAAGGGATGGAAAAGAAATTCAAACAAAGCACCTGATACTCACATTCGGTTCAAGTATTCTGCCCGAGTCTGTAGAGGCCGGGTACATCAAGCTCCGTGTCAGGCCATATGTGCCAAATCCCCTAAGATGCTTCAAATGCCAGCGTTTTGGCCACAGCTCGCAGAGCTGCCGAGGCCGCCAAACATGCGCCAAATGCAGTGCCCTTGAACACGCCACTGAAGCTTGTGCAAACACTCTCCACTGTGTAAACTGTGATGGGGAGCACGCCGCGTACTCGCGGTCGTGCCCATCGTGGAAAAAGGAAAAGGAAATTGTAACAATAAAAGTAAAGGAAAATATAAGTTTCAAGGAGGCACGTAGGCGGCTATCGTACCTGCCCAGGAAAACCTTTGCCGATGTGGCGCGTCAGGGGGCAGCGTCACAACGGCCTCCGGCGGCTGTCCGACCCACAGTCAGTGAGTCGCCAGTCACGCCATCTGCCCCCACGGTGGTTGCAGCTAGCGCTGCTCCGCCAACAGAGCAGACGGAGCCATCGACCCCGAAGGTGGGCGCAGCCGAGGCTGCCCGAACCTCCGAGGCCACCTCCAGCGCTGGCAACGGCCAGCACAGCCAAATCCCTCAGGGAGCCCCATCGACCTCCGGGCTGGTGGGCGCAGGGGTCTTGCCCTCCAAGGCGGGACTCCCTCTGAAAACCTCTCGCTCGCAAGAGCGCTTGTCCGGCGTCTCACACGAGGCAATGGACACTACACCTGTCCCCAAGGCGCACCAAACGCCTAAGGAGCGTCGAGAATCGCTCGAACGCTTCAAAAAGAACAAAACACCTATTACAGGGCCTCGAAAGGGCTCTGTAATATAAGGCATCCACTCCGTTTCCGTAAACACAGCACCAATTTACCTTAAACATGGATACACAAATCATTCAATGGAACATCAGAGGTCTCCTTAGAAACCTTGATGATTTGCAAGAACTCATCCACAAACATAATCCAAAAGTGCTGTGTTTACAGGAAACACACTTAAAATTTAAAGACACAAACTTTCTCCGTACGTATGTTACGTTTCGCAAAGATCGCGATGATGCCGTCGCATCATCGGGTGGTGTTGCGATTCTTACTCATAGAAGTATTGCGTGTCAACCTTTACAGCTACAAACACCCCTTGAAGCAGTGGCGGTTCGAGTTGTCCTACTAAACAAACTCATCACCATTTGCTCCCTTTACATACCCCCGCATTACCAACTGAACAAACATGAATTTCACTCCTTGATCGATCAATTGCCAGAACCTTATGCTCTTCTTGGCGATTTCAATGCGCACAGCTCCCTGTGGGGCGACTCTCGTATAGATGCGCGAGGTCGCCTTGTTGAACAGTTCCTTTTTTCTTCTGGAGCGTGCCTTATCAATAAGAAAGAACCCACATATTACTCTCTTGCAAACCGATCCTTTTCGTCAATAGATCTTAGTATAGTCTCCCCGTCTGTACTGCCTGAACTTGAATGGGAAGTTACCGACAACCCTTACGGCAGCGACCACTTCCCTATACTGCTAAGATCATATAAAGAAAACGAATATCCACCATACGCTCCTAGGTGGAAGATTGAGACAGCTGATTGGGAGAAATTTCGATCTCTAACTAGTATCTCATGGGCTGACCTGTCTTCGTTAGGAATTGACGCTGCAGTCGAGTTTTTTACAGCATTCATAATAGATGTCGCATTTAAATGCATATCAGAAGTAAAAGGCTTGGCCTGCAAACGACGTGTCCCATGGTGGAACGACGATTGTAGGATCGCTCGTAAAAAACAGAACAGGGCGTGGGGGTTGCTACGCGCTTCTCCCACTGCAGAGAATCTAGTCAACTTTAAAAAAGTAAAATCCGAAGGCAGGCAAACCCGCCGACAGGCCAGACGAGAAAGTTGGCAGAAGTTTCTATCGAGTATTAACTCGTTCAGAGATGAGGCGAAAGCCTGGAACAGGGTCAATAGGATAAGAGGGCGACAAGCACATGCACTCCCTTTGGTAAACACCGAAGGCGATACCCTACAAGATCAGGCGGACTCACTTGGGGAGCACTTTGAGAGCGTGTCAAGTGCCAACCATTACTCGCAATCCTTTCTCAAATATAAACAAATAGAAGAATGTAAGCCACTCATGAGAAAATGTCAACAGAATGAACCATACAACTGTCCTTTTAGCATTGCCGAGTTGAGAGCTGCCTTGAGCGCATGCAAGAGCTCTGCACCGGGATCTGACAGAATCATGTATGAAATGATCAAAAACTTACATAAAGACACCCAAGTTACACTAGTCACACTTTTCAACACGATTTGGGCTGCGGGATACTTCCCGACTACATGGAAAGAAGCCATTGTGATCCCGGTTTTGAAACAAGGCAAAGATCCTTCCTCAGTGGCAAGTTACCGCCCGATAGCCCTGACAAGTTGCCTTTGTAAGGTATTTGAAAAAATGATCAATCGTCGTCTCGTGCATCTCCTAGAGTCCAGTAAAATGCTTGACCCATTTCAATGTGGTTTTCGGGAAGGGCGATCGACAACCGACCATCTTGTGCGCATCGAAGCGAGCATTCGCGATGCCTTCGTGCACAAGCAATCCTTCTTATCTGTATTTCTGGATATGGAAAAAGCGTACGACACAACCTGGCGGTACGGAATCCTGCGCGATCTTTCCGCGCTAGGTATCCGCGGCAGTATGCTAAATACTATAGAGAGCTACCTAGAGAACCGTACATTTCGAGTGAAAATAGGTCCTGCACTGTCGCGTACATTTAAACAGGAAACTGGGGTACCCCAGGGTGGCGTACTCAGCTGCATGCTCTTTGTCGTAAAGATGAACACGCTTCGTGCATCTTTACCACCAGCTATTTTCTATTCCGTCTACGTAGACGATATACAAATAGGTTTTAAATCCTGCAACTTCACAGTCTGCGAGAGACAGGTACAGCATGGTTTGAACAAGGTGTCACAGTGGGCAGAGAAAAATGGATTTAAAATCAATCCTCACAAGAGTTCTTGTGTTCTGTATAGAAGAAAGAGAGGCCTGGTTCCGGACCCTTGCTTAGAACTGTGTGGACAACAGATACCTGTAAACAAAGAACACAAATTTCTAGGTGTTATACTTGACAATAGACTCACTTTCATCCCACACATAAAACATCTTAAAGAAAAATGTCTGAAAACAATCAACCTCTTGAAACTTCTATCGCAAACTACGTGGGGTAGTGACAGGACGTGCCTAATGAATCTCTATAAGAGCCTGATTCGGTCACGATTAGATTATGGTGCCGTGATCTACCATTCTGCCGCCCCGAGCGCGCTAAAGATGCTAGATCCGGTCCACCATCTAGGAATCCGCTTAGCCACGGGCGCTTTCAGAACGAGTCCCATACAAAGTTTATATGCAGAATTGAATGAGTGGTCACTTCATATCCAGAGAACATACATCAGCCAAACATATTTTTTGAAAGTCCACTCTAATCCTCAACATCCGTGTTATAATACCGTTAACGAGATGACATACGCTACACTCTTTCGCAATCGTCCCTCCGTAAGACAGCCTTTCTCGCTGCGTGTGAGGGAGCTTAGTGAAGAAATGCAAGTTCCACTCCTCGAGCTTCGCCTAATGCATCCAGCCAAGCTGCTACCTCCTTGGGAGAGGCAGCTGATACAATGCGACACATCTTTCGTTCAAGTTACAAAGCACACTTCAGACATTGAAATCCAAATGCATTTTCGGGAACTCCAACACAAACACTCCTGCACGGAGTTCTACACAGACGCATCGAAGTCGCACGACGGGGTGTCCTATGCAGCCGTCGGTCCATCCTTGTCGGAATCCGGCGTACTGCATCCGCAAAACTAGTATCTTTACGGCTGAAGCCTACGCAATATTATCGACCGTGAAGCATATAAGGAAATCAAAACTCAAAAGATCAGTTATATATACAGACTCCCTAAGTGTCGTGAAGTCTTTGATATCGTTCTGTAAGCACAAAAATCCTGTTATAATTGAACTCTATTCCATGTTATGTAAGGCATATGTATCTAACCAGCATGTGATTATTTGCTGGCTGCCTGGCCATAGGGGCATCCAGGGTAACGTTCTAGTGGACCAGATGGCCACATCAATTTCACTGAATGCAGTTAATCCTACTGCTTCAGTCCCTCTCACAGACCTGAAGCCTCTGTTAAGAAGGAAACTACGAAATCACTGGCAACGCATGTGGGACGAAGAAATAAATAATAAACTGCATGTAATAAAGCCACAATTAGGTTTGTGGCCTCCTGTAACAAAATCCCGCCGGACAGATGTCCTCTTCTGCCGTCTAAGAATAGGACACACTTTTGGAACACATAACTTTTTACTCACGGGAAACGAGCCTCCAACCTGTGGTAGATGCGGGGAGAGGCTGACCGTCCTCCACGTTCTACTGGAGTGTCGGGAAGCCGAATCTGAAAGAAGGAAACATTTTCTCTAGCATACCGGCAGCACATCCCCCTTCATCCTGTTATGTTACTTGGTCCAGAACCACTCTTTGACACCAATGCAGTCTTAAGTTACCTGAAAGATGTTGTATTGCATGTTGTTAGCCCCACATGTTCGTAGCGTCTCCTCTCTTCAGAGGATGGCGCTGTGATAGTTCTCTCGTATAGCACGTGCCTCTAGGCCCTTATGTTTCAAGGGCTCCGGCGAGGCAACAGTGCTCCAGCTATTTTTACCATCTCATATATTTTCAATTCTATGTCATTCTTTTACGATGGATTTTAATGTTCATAGTATTCGTCATTAGTCATCGCCATAATTTTATATCACGTAGATTTTATGCACTTTACAGCAACTATTTTTAGGCCACTTTACAGCCAAGCCACATCTCCATAATACATCGTCAACATCACCACTTGTCATGGCGCTCTTTGGCCACACCTGGCCCTTGCGCCATTAAACACCACATATCATCATCATCACTACAATCTACAGATATAGAAGGCGCGTGAAGACAAGAACTGCCATGTTGGTATATGTGAAAATCTTCGTTAAGTCTAATGGGCACGTTGCTCTTTGTAGCATTCCAAAAACACGCAGTCTTCAAGATATCTCTCACAACCACATTTTTTACAATGTTCTGCCAAATGACTGGCAGCTGAGCCCATTGCAATCAATGACTGCAATATGTTGCAACAAACTACTGAAGTGGCACAAGCATATTGGGAGAAAATGCACACAGAGTCGTTGGCAAGGCACCCACCAAGGTGGCAAGATGAACAAGGTGTACATTGATGAAAATCTGCTGGGAATCAAGCGCACTGGGTCAAGTACACTGAGCATAGGGTCACATGTCTGGTTGACCTTTAGAGGTTTGCAAAAGAGTAAAAAGGTTAAGGGGGTGGTTTCATGGAGTGTTGGGTTGCAAAGGCTGGCTCACATTACGCCATGTCCCTGGTCCATAGGCCTGGGTGTGTATGGAGCATAGGCCTGTGTAGTTGGTCTTTTATGTGCTCTTGGTAAGCGCGATTAAACTATGGTTAAAGTAATCAGTTAATTTTTCTGATAAGGATTGTGGAAATTACAAAGTGGGAGATCTAGGTAATAAAAATTTGCCATCGTCCTTGATGTAGCAAAACACTCCAAAAGCACTCATTTCAATGTCAGCAAACATCAAGGTCGATAAAAAAAAAAGCGTGCATACTTGCACTTGGGAATAACACACTGACATGAACAAATTGCTCTATGACTGGCACCTGTGGGCTGTCACGCAGGTCTACGACACCATAGAGGAGAAAGAATAGACAAAGCCTTGAAAGCCACAGGAGAAAGTGACCAATCGTCTATGCAAGGTGATGGGTGCTCCCTCGTGCATGCAGCAGAATATTATTTGGCTCACTTGTTCATGGCAGCATGGTCTGCAGATCACAAATATTTCCTTGTCATGTTCAAAAAGTGTTGCAGTGTACCTTTATTGCTAGTTTTTTTTTCTATGTAGCTTGTGAATTTGATGGAAAATAAAAGAGAATTTTTAAGTAATAATTTGTTCTCAACTGTGCTAGAAAACATTGTAATCCATCTTTTTTTTCTTAACTTCCAGGAAACTTGGCGAAGATCCCAATGACTCAAGCTCCTGTGACTAAGCGTTCAGAGTAGCAACTCAATTTTTTTTTATCATCTGCTCTCAAAGTTATGGCTGTGCTATAGCTCAGAGTTTTGACAGCACACTCTCACACAATTTTGTATTGAGGCAAATTCGTCCGTGCATTTTCATGCATTTCGTTTCATAGGGGCCCCACAATGCCTGTAGAAAAAAAATGTGGAGTGTGTTAGGTATGAAGGAGACATTCTCGCAAATTGTTTTCAAATAAAGATTGCGCCTTTTACGAGTGGTGTTATTGAATATGAAATGCTGCCACTTCCGGGCACTCACAACACCAATGCTTCATTTCTCTGTTCCTACAGAGCTCGAAGTTTCGGTCGCACGAAACAATGCTCACCATGCTCTGCCAGTCGTTACGATAACCTTTTTTTTTTCTACATAATCATGCTCTGCAAACATTGTTCATTCACAGAAATCAGTATCAATTTTCGCCACACCAGATGGCACCACCACCATATCAAGCAGGCTGCAGAAAATATCCAGACTTGGCACACTGCAATGCAATGTCAAAATATTGAGCAGGAGAACCATAAGGAACATTCACTTTCCACTAATGATGGGGTGCAGAGCTGATCGGAGCATTAACTGATCAGTGCAATCAAGGTAGTCAAGACACATTTAGAGTATTTGAAAGAAAAGAAAAAGCAGGTAAGAGATAAAACCAGGGTCACTGCTGGCACAGATAACTTCAAGAGATAGGCAAAATGCGAGACTGCAGCAGATATAGTAAATCTTGATAACCTGAAGCAAGCTAGGTGACTGCCTATTCGTCATCACTTCACTTCAGAGGCGATTTCGTTAGAAATCGACTGTATTGATCAGATGGAGTTATTGCATATAGTCCCAAAGTAAGCAGAGTTGCGAATTTGTTTTCTGTCTGCCAGTTGCAATTCTGTTCATAGAGTGCAGTCAAATGGTTCAAGAAGCAACCATGTGCTCCGGAGAAGTTGCCACTAAGCAACAGCTAAACAACACTAGGTATAGCAGTGCCACCTCCAGGCCATGTTGCAGCTCTTGTCTGGTGACCAACACCTAAGCAACTGCTTTCAAAATTGCCGTTTTCACTTCCTTCTGTCTTTCTTTGATGGTAGAGAACAGTTGTGTTAAGATGAAGACTTAGCTCCAGGCCAGCTCTGACATGAGGCCAATTTCTAAAGGAAAATGTAAATGTAGAAGAAAAAGCAGATGGCAAAAATTCAGAACTATATCATCATACCCTGGTTATCAACCATTTTGCAAAAGTGTTAACTTGTACAGAATCAGTAAACCATACCTGGAGTACATTGTTTGTAGGCGTACTAGAGGCTTGGTGTACCAGAAGTTGTTGCAAAAGTGACGGCTGAAGGAAGTGGAGATAATATAAGAGTAATTGTTCACTCGCACTACCATAGTATTGAGTGCAAGAGTTAATTATGCCAGAAGTGATATCCATGTAACATAGTGAGATGGGCACAACACAAAAGGATGTGTGGAGCATGTCTATTTATTCAGAAATAGGTAAGGGCACAGTAAAACGTCGATATAACATACTTCAATATAACGAAATTCTTGATATAACGAAGTATTTAACTTCATTCCCCTTCATAACCTCTTGTCCATAGAATGTTGTGTAATTAGAACGTCAGTATAACAAAGTATGTTTGTAAGCAATTCCAGTATAACGAAATTTCGCTTTCGCAGCAAAGGAATGCCGAGACAGTAAATTTAAGCTTCCGTGGATGCAGATGGTCAAATGATTGAACTACAAAACGCACCTCCCAAATCGTGCGCGGCATGACAAGAGCGACCGCCGAAGTGAAACTGCATCATGTTCTGTATAAAGTCCCAGTGCAATAAAATTCTATCACACCCTGCGCATCTGGCGCTTTAGGGGCGAGTGAAATTCTGCGAGGGTAAGAAAGATGGCGGCTTCACACACAAGTGTTGCCTCCCTCCATGAGCAAAGGAACAGGGGGGAGGGGAGCGAGCTCGGGGTAATACATATACTGTATACTATATACTTTATATACTGTATAACACAAGTAATATTTGTGTGTGCTGCATTTGCACGCTAACATTGCACCTGTTAGTGTTTTTCTGGAACTGGGTTCTAGCCTGCATTGTGCACATCTCTGCCTCAAATCTAAACGCACAGCCAAGCTTAACATGGCACACGTACACAAACAATGCTGCGGCATTGTATGCATGTGTTTGTGCATGTGTGCATGCACATTTGTGTGGGTGCGTATCCGTTTTCCCATCTACTAGGGTAGTAACGATCAAAGTGAAAGAAAATATCTCATTCAAGGAGGCACGCAGGCGGGTAGCATACCTGCCAAAGAAAAGCTTTGCCGAAGTGGCGCGTCAGGGGGCAGCGTCACAACGGCCTCCGCCGGCTGTGCGACCCACAAGCAGTGAGTCGACAGCTACGCCATCTGCCCCCGCGGCGGTCGCAGCTAGCGCTGCCCCGTCAACCCAGAATGAGGGATCATCGACCCCGAAGGTTGGCACAGCCGAGGCTGCCCCGGGCTCCCCGGCCCCTTCCAGCGCTGGCAACAGCCGGCGCAGCCAAATCCCTCAGGGAGCCCCATCGACCTCCGGGCTGGTGGGCGCAGGGGTCTTGCCTTCCGAGGCGGGACTCACCCGGAAATCTTCTCGCTCTCAAGAGCACGTGTCCGGCGCCTCAATAGAGGCAATGGACACTACACCTGTCCTGAAGGCGCACCAAACGCCTAAGGAGCGGCGGGGCTCCCTCGAACGCTTCAAAAAGGGCAAAACCCCGATTACAGGGCCTCGAAAGGGCTCTGTAATCTAAGGTATAACTTCCATTTCCATACACACAGCACCAAGTTAACTTCACTATGGACACGCTGATTATGCAGTGGAACGTCAGAGGTCTCCTCAGAAACCTTGATGATGTTCAAGAACTTCTCTACGAACTCACTCCAAAAGTGCTGTGTGTACAGGAAACCCATCTGAAATCTAAACACACTAACTTTCTTCGTCATTATGTTATTTTTTGAAAAGATCGTGATGATGCCATCGCATCATCTGGCGGTGTAATCATTATACTCGATAAAGGTATAGCGTGTCAACATCTACAACTACAAACGCCCCTAGAGGCAGTGGCCGTTCGAGCCATACTTCTAAACAAACTTATTACCGTCTGCTCTCTGTATATACCCCCGCACTATCAGCTCCATAAACATGAATTTTATGCATTAATAGATCAATTACCCCAACCCTATTTGGTTCTAGGAGATTTCAATGCATACAGCAACCTATGGGGTGACTCTCATTGCGATGTGCGAGGTCGGATGATTGAACAGTTTCTCTTTTCATCTGGTGCATGCCTTTTGAATAGGAAGGCACCTACATATTATAATACTGCACATAAGACCTATTCCTCTATAGACCTCAGTATTGCATCACCCACCCTTTTACCTGATCTTAAATGGAACGTTATTAGAAATCCATACGGGAGCGACCATTTCCCGATCGTTCTATCTACACCGAAGACGAATGAATGTCCCCCACAATTTCCTCGGTGGAAAACTGATTCAGCCGACTGGGAACAGTTCCGAAAAATTACTCTCATATCGTGGGCTGACGTTTCTGCTCTAAGCCTGGAAGCCGCGGTTGAATACTTCACCTTTTTTCTGATTGATGCCGCGACCAAATGTATCCCAGAAACAAAGGGATCATCTAAGAAGCGCCGTGTTCCATGGTGGAATGAGGAATGTCGTAACGCGCGTAAAAAGCAGAACAAAGCATGGGGGCTGCTCCGCGATTCTCCGACTGCAGAAAACCTTGTTAATTTCAAGCATGTCAAATCTCAGGGAAGGAGAACGCGCCGACAAGCTAGAAGAGAGAGTTGGCAAAATTATATATCAGGAATTAACTCTTACACGGATGAGACAAAGGTCTGGAATAGAGTGCACAGAATAAAAGGTCGACAACCTTACTCGCTACCCTTAGTAAATACACAGGGAGATAGTATGGAAGACCAGGCGAACTTTCTAGGCGCACACTTTGAACGCATATCCAGTTCGTCGCACTATTCGGACACATTTCAAAAACATAAATCACGAATAGAACGGCAGCCATTAGTAGGAAAAACTGCAAAATGTGAGGTATATAATAGACCATTTGGCATAGCAGAGCTTCAAGCAGCACTAAACGGCTGCAACAAATCTGCCCCAGGCTCTGACCGCATAATATATGAAATGTTAAAGCACTTGCCATCTGAAACACAAAAAACCCTTCTTTTTCTTTACAATGGTATATGGTCTTCCGGCCAGATTCCCTCTGTTTGGAAAGAGGCCATTATAATTCCCATTTTGAAACAGGGTAAGGACCCTTCTTTGCCAAATAGTTATAGACCGATAGCGTTGACAAGCTGCCTATGCAAACTCTTTGAAAAGATGGTGAATAAACGCTTGCTCCACTATCTTGAAACCCACAAAACATTAGACCCATACCAATGCGGTTTCAGGGAAGGTAGGTCGACGACAGACCAGCTTGTCCGCATGGAAACGTACAGTCGCGGTCAAAAATACGCGGCCCACGGCTCCAGTCGGCGGAGCGGCCGCGAGCCGCACCGCGGCGCTCGCGTCGGCGCTGCG
This sequence comes from Dermacentor andersoni, assembly GCF_023375885.2. Lineage (NCBI taxonomy): Eukaryota > Metazoa > Arthropoda > Arachnida > Ixodida > Ixodidae > Dermacentor > Dermacentor andersoni. The sequence goes on along the minus strand of NC_092823.1, from coordinate 90,229,238 downwards.
AGAGTTTGCGCTCTGACGACAGGTATCTCCCTACGTATCGTCCGTATCCGTTACGTATCCGCCCGTTACGTATCGTCCGTTACGTATCCGCCCGAGAGCGAGGGAGATACCTGTCGTCAGAGCGCAAACTCTCGCAGCGCCGACGCGAGCGCCGCGGTGCGGCTCGCGGCCGCTCCGCCGACTGGAGCCGTGGGCCGCGTATTTTTGACCGCGACTGTACATCCGTGAAGCCTTTATCCACAAACAGCTTGTCGTATCTGTATTCCTTGATATGGAAAAGGCGTATGACACTACGTGGCGCTTTGGGATCCTTCGGGATCTTTCTGGAATGGGTATACGTGGCAACCTGCTGACCATTATTGAAAGCTACCTGTCTGACAGAACGTTTCGTGTTAGAGTTGGCAATGTGCAGTCACGATCATTCGTACAGGAGACAGGTGTACCGCAGGGTGGAGTGCTGAGCTGTACACTCTTTATTGTGAAAATGAACTCCTTACATACCATCATACCACGCACACTCTTTTACTCGGTTTATGTAGACGATGTACAGATAGCTTTTAGATCATGCAATCTTAGCATCTGCGAGAGACAGTTACAGCTTGGCCTAAACAAACTCTCCAAGTGGTCAGAAGAAAATGGTTTTAAATTTAACCCTCAAAAAAGTACATGTGTTCTCAAACAAGAGAGGCATTTCACCGGAACCAGCCATTGACCTTAACGGAGAACGACTATCGGTCAGTCTTGAACATAAATTTTTAGGTATTATTTTGGACACAAAACTTAATTTCATTCCCCACTTAAAATATCTTAAAGCCAAGTGCCTAAAGACTATGAACCTGCTGAAGCTGCTTTCTCGAACAAGCTGGGGAAGTGACAGGAGGTGTTTGCTTAGCCTGTATAAAAGCCTTGTACGATCACGCCTCGACTACGGAGCCGTGGTGTACCAATCCGCATCGGACAGTGCTCTCAAAATTCTCGACCCGGTCCACAATCTAGGTATACGGCTGGCAACAGGCGCATTTAGGACAAGCCCTGTGGAAAGTCTGTATGTCGAAGCGAACGAATGGTCCCTACACCTACGCAGAACATACCTAAGCTTTTGCTACTTTTTAAAATGTAAATCGAATGACGAACATCCGTGTTATTCAACTGTACTTGACTTATCTTCTGCAAGACTTTACCGTAACCGCCCGTCTGTTCGAGCTCCTCTATCTGTGCGCTTAGAACAACTGGCTAATGAAACCGGTATTCAACATCAAGAAACAGTCCTAATGACTCCCACTAACCTTGCACCACCTTGGGAATGGCAGTCTATCCAGTGCGATATGTCTTTCGTCGCAATAACAAAACATGCGCCTGAGGTGCATATACATTCACACTTCCTCGAACTCCAGGCGAAGTACTCCTGCGCAGAGTTTTATACAGACGCTTCAAAGTCTACTTATGGTGTAGCTTATGCAGCGCTGGGACCTTCGTTTTCAACGTTCGGTGCATTAAATCCAAACACCAGCATTTTCACAGCGGAGGCATACGCGATCCTCTCTGCTGTGAAACATATCAAACAAACAGGTATAAGAAAGGCTGTCATATTCACAGACTCATTAAGCGTTGTTAGCTGCATATCAAGTATACGAAAACACAAAAACTCCATCCTTAATGAAGTCTATAACCTTCTATGTTCAGCGTACCTGTCTAACCAAATGATTGTTCTTTGTTGGGTGCCTGGCCATAGAGGCCTAGAGGGCAACGTAGCTGCTGACGAAAGGGCTACATCCGTACCTTTTTGTGATGCAAACATTAATATACCTGTACCCTACACAGACCTTAAACCATTTTTACAGCATAAACTACGGAAATATTGGCAACGGCAATGGGACACTCAGGTACCCAACAAACTGCACCTAATCAAACCGAAAATAGGAAACTGGATCTCTGAGAAAACAACCAGACATAAGGAAGTACTGCTCTGTAGGTTAAGAATTGGGCATACCTATAGCACTCACTCATACATTCTAACTGGAACTAACCCTCCGACATGCACTAGGTGTGGAAGTAGACTTACAGTCCTTCATGTTCTCGTTCAGTGCCCATTATTAGAAGAGGAGAGAAAAAAGTTCTTCCCTTCCTTATACCGTCATAATATACCTCTGCACCCAGTTTTCTTTTTAGGCAACGACCCTCTAATTAATTTTAAATCAGTACTCAAGTTCTTAGAAGAAACTAATACCATAGAAATCATTTGGCCAGGCTATTTGTAGCACAGCCTCTGCTGAGAGGCTGTAGCTGCAATGAAATCACTTACAGAGCACATGCCTCGCAGCCCTTGCACTGAAGGGCTCTGCAGAGGCACTGGTGCTGCTATAAATTAACATCTTTTAGTATCTTATCGTTCTCAACGTACTTTTACAACCGTAGGACTCACTTCTCATTGACATTATTTTAATTGATACATATTTTACAGCATTTACAGCGAATATTTTAGGCCAATATACAGCCACTCGATAACCGCCATATTCATCGATACTCATTGCCATTCTTCACCAAATGTCATGGCGCTCTTTGGCCATTTCTGGCCCTTGCGCCAAGAAACAATATTCATCAATCAATCAATCACTCGCATCTACGGAAACATGGATGCATTTAATCAGTCAGCTTTGGCACGAGTCACCCAATTGTGGAATTCTCTTCCTGAGAGCACTCTCACGCAGACGGATAGATGCAGTTTCTGTCATCAAAAAGCGTCGTACTTTACGCCTTGTTCTGTATACCTGTGTAACGTGACGCAGGTTTTCTTCTCCTCTTTCATGCCTTAAGCTACACTTTTTATCACGTGCGCGAGCAGTGTGCATACTAAATCTGTCAGATGTTGTGTACGCTACCCCTAAATTTGATTTCTGCTTGTCTCAGCATTGTTAGTATTGTTTATTTTTTCTGCTTTTCATGCTTTACACTACACTTTTTTTACACGATGCTTGATTATGTGTGCGAGCAATGTGCGTGATATAACTTATCCGATGTTTGTTTACTACCGCAGCTCTGCATTTGTAACCCTGTTTTGCAGCGATTATTTCTACTCATGTTTGCCCGGGCGGCTGCGTCAGCAGGCGCTTGGTGCGCTGCGACTCCGCGTACCCTAGCACACGATGGTTGGACCATCCCGCGTGTACCCGTGCGCGGCTTAGCCGTGTCCGGGGAAAGGGGGATCCTGGGGGTTGAGCCGATGCTGGGTGTTCGGGCCTTTAAGGCCCCCCCAGCGGAGGCAACACACCCCTTTAGCCTCTGCTTCACGTAGATGGCACCCCCGGATTGACTCACCCGGGGGAAATCGGTAGTTGCCTTTTCCTATCCTCCTCTCCAATCTTCGTCTTTCTCTCTAGCTTTTACATCTTTCCTAGCTCCTACTCATTTCTTTATTACTTCCGATCTTCCTGGCAGCAAGGGTTAACATTGTGTGAATAGCCAAGCTATGTTGTATTATATGTGGTTATAGTGGTAGCGTATAGCTGGCCTTTGTAGGCCCTGTTCTTACAGGCCCTGCAGCATCCCCTTGTTGGGCTCCATGGTGGGTGGCTGCTGAAAAATACGCTCTCACTTATGACTAGTTCCTTCCCTACACTACCTGATCGCTCCCTAAAGAGGGGGTGCACCGAAGAAATCTTTGAATTTTTTGGACGCCAAAAACAAGCTTTCCCGCGATTTCATGTCATCCATTCTGACAAACAAGAAAAACAAGCACGAACAATCTCACCTTTTGTTGTTTCGAAATCCCTTACTCAGGCACTTGGACCAGGCTATAAAGCATCAAAGATGGCTAACGGTGACCTCATTTTGGAACTCCGCGACAAAAACCAACACGAGAAACTGCCTAACCTTGTATCATTTGGAGATGTCCCAGTAACAGTGACCCCGCACCGCACGGTGAACACCACCCGTGGTGTAGTTTCAGATGATGATCTGATGGAGCTTACGGACGTTGAACTATTAGAAGGCTGGAGCGATCAAAACGTAATCAATGTTAAGAGAATTCTGTTAAGGCGCGATGGAAAAGCGATCAAAACAAAACATCTAATTCTTACCTTTGGTTCAAGTGTGCTCCCTGAGAGTATTGAGACAGGATATGTGAAGATCCGGGTCAGACCATATGTCCCAAACTCTCTGAGATGTCTTAAATGCCAGCGATTTGGCCACAGCTCACCGAACTGCCACGGCCGCCAAACTTGTGCAAAATGCAGTGCTCATGAGCACTCCGCTGACTCGTGTGAAAACACTCTCCGCTGCGTGAACTGTGACGGTGAGCACGCCGTATACTCGCGGTCGTGCCCATCCTGGAAAAAAGAAAAAGAAATTGTAACGATCAAAATAAAGGAGAATATATCATTCAAGGAGGCACGCAGGCGGGCTTCATACCTGCCCAGGAAACCTTTGCCGAAGTGACGCGTCAGGGGGCAGTGACACAACGGCTTCCGGCGGCTGTCCGACCCTCAAGCAGTGAGTCGGCAGTTACGCCATCTGCCTCCGCGGCGGTTGCAGCTAGCGCGGCTCCGACCAACCCAGCAGAAGGGACCATCGACCCCAAAGGTTGGCGCAGCTAAGGCTGCCCCAAGATTCCCGGCCCCTTCCAGCGCTGGCAAGAGCCGGCACAGCCAAATCCCTCAGGGAGCCCCATCGACCTCCGGGCTGGTGGGCGCAGAGGTCTTGCCTTCCGAGGCAGGGCTCTCTCGGAAAACTTCTCGCTCGCAAGAGCGCGTGTCCGGCGCCTCACAAGAGGCAATGGACACTACACCTATCCTCCAGGCGCACCAAGCGCCTAAGGAGCGGCGAGGCTCCCTCGAACGTTCCAGAAAAGGCAAAACCCCGGTTACAGGGCCTTGAAAGAGCTCTGTAATCTAATCTCTGTAATTACTACTTCTGTTTCTGTACACACAGCACCTCTTTACTTCCAATATGCATACACAAATTATTCAATGGAACGTCAGAGGTCTTCTTAGAAACCTTGATGGTGTGCAAGAACTCATCCACAAACACAATCCAAAAGTGCTGTATTTACAGGAAACACACCTAAAATCAAAATACAGAAACTTTCTCCGACAGTATATAACTTTTTGCAAAGATCGCGATAATGCTGTCGCATCATCGCGTGGTGTTGCCATTGTTATCCATAAAACATTGCGTGTCAACTTTTACAGCTACAAACTCCTCTTGAAGCAGTGGCGGTTCGAGCTGTTCTCCTAAACAAACTCCTCACCATTAGCTCGCTTTACATACCCCCACATTACCAATTAAACAAACATGAATTTCAGTCCTTTATGGATCAATTGCCAGAACCTTATGTTGTTCTGGGTGATTTAAATGCGCACAGCTGCCTGTGGGGCGACTCTCGTATAGATGCGCGAGGTCGTCTTGTTGAACAGTTCCTTTTTTTCTTTTGGTGCATGCCTTCTGGATAAGAAGGAACCCACATATCACTGTCTTGCAAGCAGAACCTTTTCTTCAATTGATCTCAGCATAGTTCCCCGTCTATACTGCCTGAACTCGAATGGGAAGTTCCGAACAATCCTTACGGGAGCGACACTTCCCCATACTGCTAAGAACATAAAGAGAAAGCGAATATCCACCACAGGCTCCTAAGTGGAAAATCGATACAGCCGACTGGGAGAAATTCCGAACTCTCACATGTATCTCATGGAATGACATGTCTTCTTTAAGAATTGATGCTGCTGTGCAGTATTTTACAGCCTTCATTATAGATGCTGCATCTAAATGCATATCTGAAGTAAGTGGCTTGGCATGCAGATGGCGTGTGCCGTGGTAGAACGACGAATGTAGGATCGCTCGTAAGAAACAGAACAAACCGTGGGGGTTGCTACGCGCTTCTCCCACTGCAGAGAATCTTATCAACTTGAAGAAAGTAAAGTCCTAAGGCAGGAGAACCCACCGAAGGGCCAGAAGAGAAAGTTGGCAGAGGTTTTATCGAGTACTAACTCGTTTACAGATGAGGCCGAAGTCTTGTACAGGGTTAATAGGATTAGAGGGCGACAAACATATTCACTCCCTTTGGTAAATACACAGCAAGATCAGACACACTCACTTCGGGAGCACTCTGAGAGCGTGTTAAGTTCAAACCATTATTCGCAATCCTTTGTGAAATATAAACAAATAGAAGAATGTAAGCCACTCATAAGAAAATGTTGACAGAATGAACCATACAACTGTCCTTTTAGTATTGCCGAGTTGAGAGCTGCCTTGAGCGCATGCAAGAGCTCTGCACCGGGATCTGACAGAATCATGTATGAAATGATCAAAAACTTACACAATGACACCCTAGTTACACTACTCACAATTTTCAACACCATTTGGGCTGTAGCATACCTTCCAACTGCATGGAAAGAAGCCATTGTGGTCCCTGTTTTGAAACAAGGCAAAGATCCTTCCTCAGTGGCAAGTTACCGCCCGATAGCCCTCACAAGTTGCCTTTGTAAGGTATTTGAAAAAAATGATTAATCGGTGACTTATTTATTTCCTTGAACTGAGCAAAATTTTTGATCCCTATCAGTGTGGCTTCAGAGAAGGGCGCTCCACAACTGATCATCTTGTACGTATAGAAGGAAATATCCCGGACGCATTTGTAACAAACAGTTTTTGTTATCCATACTCCTCGATATGGAGAAGGCGTACGACACAGCGTGGCGTTACGGAATCTTAAGAGACTTGTCAGAAATGGGCATCCTTGGTAATATGCTAAACCTAATAGAAAGCTATCTGTCCAATCGTACCTTCAGTGTAAAAGTCGGCAGTGTACTGTCACTTCCTTTTACGCAAGAAACTGGTGTACCCCAGGAAGGCGTGCTCAGCTGCACTCTCTTTATCGTTAAGATGAACACATTACGTGCTTCACTGCCACCGGCCATTTTTTATTCCGTATACGTAGACGATATACAAATAGGCTTCAAATCCTGCAACCTCACAGTATGCGAAAGATAGGTACAGCAGGGCTTAAACAAGGTGTCCGAATGGGCAGACGAAAATGGATTTAAAGTCAACCCCCACAAAAGTTCTCGTGGTCTCTTCACAAGAAAGAGAGGCCTGGTCCCAGATCCTTGCGTAGAACTGGGCGGACAACAAATTCCTGTCAACAAAGAGCACAAATTTCTAGGTGTTACACTTGACTCCAGGCTTACTTTCATTCCTCACATAAAATATCTTAAAGCAATATGTCTTAGAACAATGAACTTACTTAAAATCCTATCCCACACAACGTGGGGTAGCGACAGACCGTGTTTATTGAATATTTACAGGACCCTAGTTCGATCACGACTGAACTACGGTGCCGTGGTTCATCACTCTGCCGCTCCGAGCGCGCGAAAGATGTTAGGCCCCGTCCACCACCTGGGTATCCGCCTGGCCACTGGCGCCTTTAGAACAAGCCCTGTCGAAAGTCTATACGTAGAGTCACATGAGGGGTCACTCCATGTTCAGAGAACATACATCAGCTTCACCTATTTTCTCAAAGCGCGCTTTAATAAGGAACATCCGTGTTTCACAACAGTTAATGACTTGACGTGTCAAACACTTTTTCGTAATAAACCCTCTATGAGATTGCCTTTCTCATTGCGTGTAAGAGAAATCCCCATTTCTCGAACATCGCCTAATGGCTCCAGCATATCTATTACCGCCCTGGGAGTGGCAGGTGATAGACTGTGACGTATCCTTTGTAGAGGTCACAAAGCACGCTCCTGATCTCGAAATCGCTATGCACTTCATTGAACTTCAGTCGAAGTACTCCTGCAGCAAATTCTACACAGACGCGTCAAAATCACATGTTGGCGTATCTTACAGTGCTCTTGGTCCGTCTTTTTCTGAATCTGACGTGTTAAACCCACTAACAAGTATCTTCACTGCAGAAGCCTATGCAGTGCTGTCTGCAGTAAAACATATAAAGAAACTGAAACTTGACAGAGCAATCATATTCACAGACTCGTTAAGTCTTGTAAAAGCACTCATTTCTTTACAAAAGCATACGAATCCTGTCTTCAATGAACTCTACTCACTCTTATGTAACATCTACTTATCACATAGACACGTAGTAATATGCTGGGTTCCTGGCCATAGAGGAATCGAGGGAAACGTGCTTGCCGACGAGATGGCCAAATCAATAGCATCGCAGGGCATTCGTTCTGCTGTAGTCCCTGCCACAGACATGAAGCCTTTCCTAAGAAACAAACTGCGAAGCCACTGGCAACGCTTGTGGGACGCAGAAACAAGTAATAAGCTTCACCTAAATAAACCCAAGTTAGGTCTCTGGCTCCCAACTACGAACACACGAAGAACAGACGTCCTATTCACTAGACTAAGAATAGGACACACATTCGGCACTCATACTCTCTCCTTACCGGTAACGAGCCTGCAACCTGTGGTAGATGTGGCGAAAGCCTGACCGTCCTCTATGTCTTCCTGGAGTGCCGGGAAGCCGAAAGAGACAGAAGGAAACATTTCCCTTTTGCATACCGCCATTGTATTCCCCTGCATCCGGCTATGTTTCTTAGTGAAGAACCGCTTTTTAAGACCAAAGCAGTCCTCGCTTTCTTGAAAGATGTTGTGCTACATGTTACAAGCCCATTCATTTCGTAGCACATCTCTTTCCAAAGTCAATGTGGTGTTCTAAGCCCTATTCTTTTCAACCTTGCGTTTCTTGGGCTGGCCGAATCCCTACCGGAAACAGTGAGTGTCTCAATCTACGCCGACGACATCTGAATCTGGTCATCAGCGGTCACTCGTCTGTACGTTCGCGCAAGGCTACAGAAAGCAGCAACACAGGCATCTCACTATCTTCACACACAAGGCCTTACCATCTCAACACAAAAATGTGCGTTAGTCGGTTTTACACGAAAACCGATGTCTCGTTATCCAGTATGCATCAATGGCCAGCCTATCTCCTACAAGAGAAATAATCGGTTTTTGGGTGTCATTGTGGACCGGGACCTCTTTCGGAGCCCTCATGTTGCCCACTTGAAGAAGAAGCTCACATCTATTGTTCATGTCTTCAAGTTCATCGCCGGGAAAACATGGGGATCGTCAGTGGGCTCCATGCTACAGATATATCGAGCACATTTTATCGGATTGCTACGTTATAGTTCTCCCGTGCTTGCTAAAACATGCAAGTCAAATCTTCGAGAACTTCAGAGCGTGCAAGCACAGGCACTACGTGTTTGTCTAGGCCTTCCGCGGAGCGCCTCAACTGCAGGAACGATTACAGTGGCTCGAGACCATCCGATCACGACTTACATTAGCACCAACACGCTTAGGGCCCATATTCGCCATGTTTCACGCATGCAATCAAGCTCTCTTTCCTGCCTGCCAGAACGACGACCACAGGCGTCTTTTTCCAACGAGGTCAGCATCCATCGTGCCTGTCTTCCATCGGGCTTCACACCCTCAGCACGTTCAACCTCAGCTTTGTGGTGTTTAAAACAACCTCAAGTGCGTCTTACGGTTCCAGGGATAAGAAAGAAGACCGACCTGCCTACCTTGGCCCTGAAGCAAACAGCTCTGGGTTGTTTGAACACTTTCTACTTTGACCGAGTCCACATATATATGGATGGCTCTTCCACTCAGACCAGCTCCACCGGCGCAGTGGTTATACCATCACGATCAATTAGCATCCGATACAAGATTTCTCACTTGACAACATCGACCGGGTCGGAGCTTGTTGCCCTCTGAGGTGCCGTTGATTACATTAACAACCAACCCGCTAGTTGGTGGACAATATTCTACGATTCGAAGGCGGCCTTACAATGTCTTCTGTCATCTATTCGTCGCAGGTCCTGTGTACAACTAGTGTCGGAGATACGAGAAATGCACCATCGTGTGATAGCGAAAGGACACGACGTCGTGTTTCAGTGGCTGCCTGGCCATTGCGGTATCTCCGCGAACGACCTCCCTGACGAAGCTGCTAGGAAAGCACACGAAGGAGCAACCCTTGTTTCTATCCCTTTATCGCGGACCGACGCAGCCCAACACCTAAGCAAGGTAGCACACCGTATGACATTAGAGAAGTGGCACACACCTGAATTCACCCAAGAACGATTGAATTCCCTCGGCCCCTCTATGCAACTGCGGCTGTTACCAGGGCTTCTGCGAAATGAGGAAATAATGCTGTGTCGCTTACGCTTGGGCGTCGCATTCACCAATGCATATACGTTTTTGATTGGAATGACTGATAGCGCCGACTGCAATGCCTGCGGTGTCAAGGAAACTATAGAACATCTACTGTGCTACTGCCCATATTTTGAAAACGAAAGACATGACCTCTGCACAGCTCTCAATCAGCTAGGTAGAACACCGTTCACCTTGAACAACATCTTGGGACCATGGCCTCGCATATCGCAGCTACAAAAGGCCACAAAAGCTCTGCTGCGATATTTGAAAGCTACTGGATTGAGTCAGCGTCTGTGATCTGGACTGAGTGACCGAACGATATCCTCAGTAAACTTTCTCTTCTTCTTTTAATCTTTCCGTCCCCTATTCCCTTTCCCCGGAGTAGGGTAGCCAACCGGGCTCAGTCCTGGTTAACCTCCCTGCCTTTCCTTTATCATTTGCTCTCTCTCTCTCTCTTTCCAAAGGAATCGCTAGGATCATTTTTTTTTACCCAAGGGCCTCTGGCCCTTGGGTTTCAAGGGCTCTAGTGAGGCAGTAGTGCTCTAGACAATTTTAGCATCTCATGTATTTTATATATTGCATCATTCTTTCTCAATGGATTCTAATGTTCATAGTACACGTCAATAGTCATTCCCATAATTTTATTACACGCAGATTTTATGGAATTTACATCAACTCTTTTAGGCCCCTTTACAGCCACGGCACATTAGGATCACAGAACCCATCAGTCCACTGCGAACTCATTAACACTAGCATGGCGCTCTTTGGCCACACCTGGCCCTTGCGCCATTAAACATCAAATATTCATACTCATCTTTGCGGTATTTTCGTGTGCAACTAACTTTTTTGCTGTGATGACCCCCTTACTCAATGCTCCTCGTGGGGCCTCTAAGGTATCTTGAAATAAATAAATAAATAAATAAATAAATAAATAAATAAATAAATAAATAAATAAATTCGTAGGAGCCTACGCAGAGTGGTCCCAAACACCCGAGTAAGTCGCACGCGTATCGTAAGTACCGCCTCTCAACCACCGACACCGTAACGTCTCCGGCGCTCGCTGCTGTAGGGTACGGCACATGCGCGCCTCGGTCGAGCAAAGGGCCGATTCTCGAACGATCACCCCGACGCTAATTTCTCACAGCTAAAGTTCAGTTTACGGCTAGAGCAGCCTCATATATCTACCGTGTTTTACGCTTCGATCGCGTCTTTGGAGCTCCAATAGAAACGCAAGTGTCCCGTGCCTTTGGGGCACGTTAAAGATACCCAGGTGGTCAGAACTAATCCGGACACCCCCCACTACAGCGTGTCACATAATCAGATTTGTGGTTTTGGCACGTAAAGCCCCGGTATTCTGTATGGAACGCCAGAAGCAAGGAAAACTGCTTGGAATGTCAAAGATAAATTATCTGCTAAGGGGTGAGTCTCACTGCTCCAGTATAACCTAAATTTAACAATGTGCATAGTGAAGCGCCTCGAAATTGATTTATGCCGTCAAAATTAGGTAATGTAATCCGTCGAAGTAGTTGTGGGTGTAAAATAATTGCCTGCATGGTCTCGAGAAATGAAACTAAAGCACAAGTAAAAAATACAAAGCACCTATTTTGTTGCTTTAGAAGGTCTTTTTTCTCGATAAAAAAAAAAGAAAGAAAATACCCGCCGTGGTGGCTCAGTGGCTATTGCGTTAGGCTGCTGAGCACGAGGTCGCGGGATCGAATCCCGGCCTCGGCGGCCACATTTCCGTCCGACATGTTACAAATCCCAGCAGACTGGGCACAGCTCAGTCTTCTGACGTAAACTAGCGTGTGTGCTAAGTAAGTGCAGTGAACATGAACACAACTCTCACAACAACCCGCCGTTGTTGCTCAGTGGCTATTGCGTTAGGCTGCTGAGCACGAGGTCGCGGGATCGAATCCCGGCCTCGGCGGCCACATTTCCGTGGGGGCGAAATGCGAGAACACCCGTGTACTTAGATTTAGGTGCATGTTAAAGGACCCCAGGTGGTCGAAATTTCCGGAGTCCTCCACTACGGCGTGCCTCATAATCAGAAAGTGGTTTTGGCACGTAAAACCCCATAATTTTTTTTAAAAAAGAAAATCCATGTACAATACAATACTCCCATTTTAGTTGAGGGACTTCAGCACCATGTTTCCATCTGGTAATATCACAAAATAAAATTTTCAGGGCTTTCAGCTTTGCAGTGCCCGCGGGTGTCGACTTGCAGACCCATCTCATCCACCTGACGTTAAATCAGCAGAACGCAGTGTAAAATAATTTTCACCGTTATTCAATTTTAATTGTGTAAATTATTTTACAGTGGAGGTTGCCATGGAAAGTTGCGGCAGGTTTTACACTTGCGTTGGGCGCCATTTGCATGTCTTTTCCTCGTCGAGTGTTTTGAGATCAATCACTCATTCGTCGAAAATTTACTTCCGATATATAGTGTGTCCCCCGTAACTTGAGGCAAATTTTAAAAATATGCAAATACCACGTAGATAGACAGAACCGAGGTAATGTTGTTTTCCATCGCTTAATTTCATAATTCAGCTTAATTTTATAATTACTCTTAATTAATTTAATCAACTCCAATATGATAACTAGATGAAAAGTGACAATCAGAAAATTGTAGAGCAGCATGAAAAACTCTCGATACAGCTTTCTGCTGCTCAACACGTACTACATAAAAGCGTTTTTGCGCGCGGGAAAAAAGCCCGCGAATACACGCAAAATTGCCGTGTGACTGGTCGCTCGAGGCTTGTTGCGTGTATCCGAGGAATATGGAAGAAAGTAAAAGGGCTGGGTGAATTGTTAGGTATTTGTACAGCAAAAAGGTTGATTCACAGTGGTGGAAAAGAACTAGGAAGTTTACCATCAAGTATGCGACCGGTATGGTGAGCAGCATGGCGACAAAGCTCGTCAAGCTGAAAGTCGGAGAGGCTGCGACAATTTCAGGGGTGGCGGCAATGGAAAAGAAACCTGCCATGAGTAACTACTTAAGAGGAAAAAAACGGAATCAGGAAAGGAGCAATTTATTATAACCGAAATGAAGTTCTTTACTTTCCCAAGCGAGATCAGGATGCTTTAGACCACGCACTTATGAAGCGAGATACTACAAGCAAGAAGCATGTGCCTGCTGCGATAACGCTAGGGAAACGCTGGAGTATGTTGTCCTAGAATGGGAAGATATCTGCACAGCGGTCGATTTAAGCACCTCTTGCCTCCTTGAAGCCGTTGGGGAATGAGGCTATTTTCATATTGTACGCGTGTTCCTTATAACGCGGAAAAAATAATTACGCGAGACATATCACGCTGAAGACAACTGAATCGGGTTCATTAAAACACAATAATTACTTTTCTATCGAAATTGGCGCCTTCAATTCAGTAATTAGGAAGTTCGTTAATTAATCTAATTATCGATAGTTCAATTATGAAAAGGAAAATCCTCCTGGTGCGCTACGTCACTGCTGACAAGAGTACCAATGGTTCTGTCTTCGTATATTTTATTTTTTTAAGAGCTGGGCTAACTTTAGCAGGGACAGCCTGTATACTCCGGCCCACGGCATTGTTTGTATGCCAGCGAAAAATGAAAATGTCGTGCAAACTGACTAATCGGCGGCCTGAACGCGGCCTCAGGAAGGTTGTGCGAATCTGTGGACTGGTAGGAACGGTCACAGGAGCAGCAAACTGATGGATGAAGCTGCAAGACGACAGCGATGTTAAATGTAGCTAGAAGAAAGCGCCTTAACATTACGACTTGCGTTTTGAACGAAGTACCGACGATCTGAATAAAAAAAAGAAAGAGACAAGAAAAGCCAATAAAGAAGAAATTGTGTGCCTATTCGCCACGCCGGATTTAGAGGTTGCTGAGACAGTCGCCGAAAAAGAAAGCGCCTCTTGCAAAACATCTAGCGGCGCCCGTTAGAGTAAGTCCCGCGTCAAGCCAGTGAGGCTACCGCGTCAGCTGTTTTCGATACGACAGTGCAGACGACGAAGTAGTTTAGAGTGACAATAAAGAGAACGTTAAAGTGAGCTGAAGTAGGTGACTCGCCTGCCGTATATTACAAAAATAGCCACTCTTCTAACAAGAGGCCCGATAAGCTAAATAAAGAAAGGGAAAAAAGTAAAGGCGCGTGGCGGCGCCATGATGTCCGTAGGTTATCAAGGCACTTGCTCGGGCCTAGTTATCTTTTTTTCAGCAGTGATCATTGAGTAGTTTATTTTCCGAAGGCACCAAAGAGAGAACTGGGGCTTTAACGAACCAATATAATCGTTGTCTGAAGAGTAGACAATACTTTCAAATCACCGACGTCACACAGACGTCCAGGCGCTGGAATTCCTAGCAATGTTTGGAACAAGAGACGTTTGAATTTCATTCTTCTATAGTAATCAACCTCATTCGGTGAACTTAAGGAAATTAGAGTTTTTGGAAAAAAAATACCCGTGCAGTCTCGACTGATCAACCCCCGCATTCACAGAACGTCTCTCCTCTCAACATTCCACCTCGATTCAATAAAGATGACGGCAGCACCCCCTGTCGGCAGGAGTGGTCACTGTACTTCATTGACACCCCGCGTCAATTCTTGAGAAATATAGCGTCTGGTTCAATCCAGGGGTGGCGCTATGCTCAACTAGGTAGATGTGAGAGAAACATAGAGTGAATTGGATGCAAAGAGTGGGGTTTTTGCGCGCCAAAACGATCTGATTATGAGGCAAGCCATAATGGGGGACTTCGGAAATTTGGACGGACCATCCGGGCTTCTTTCGCGCGCACCTGAATCAAAGTGCACGGGTGTTTTGGTCCCCAATGAAATGCGGCTGCCGTGGCCGGGATTCGATCCCGCGAACTCGTGTTCAGCAGCCCAACACCATATAAGCAACCACGGTGGGTACAAGAATCGGAAGAAAGAAATTAGAAGGGAAAATCTGTGCGATAACGCAAAGGGCACTGCATTTGCTATTTGAGGTTCGAGCTCGTTGCCTAAGGACAAAAACATACCGGAGCCAATACTCGCAACAACGTGAGGCATGTGTATGCTCCAGCTGAAATACGGAGACCACTCAGTACATCCCAACGGAATGCGAAGGCATTCATTCAGTGAGACCCCGGGTATATATTGTGCACCTTCCAGCGGAAGCATCAACCGGTTAGCAGTCGAGATAAGCCAGATATGTTCAGAGTATTGGTGAAAAAGAAAGGAAGACATTGAAACGACCGGATCCATTACAGGCATAGGTAGCTGTACAAAGTAGATAGAGAAGCCTTGAGGAAGAGAAAAATGATTAGGGATATGTATACCAATATGCTATAATGAAAAGCATGTATGGTATATCTATTTAACTTAAGCATGATAGGTAACTAAATCATAGTCGTCATCATCCTGCAGTAGAGAACATTTCGAGTCGAGGGTGGTCTGAGAAAACGCGGGCAAGTGCGTCTATTAGGACACTTACGCGTCTGCGGCAAGGAGACGGCGACGTGGGTCTGGACACGAAGCAGCGGAGTTCGCAGTACCGGACGTGCCCTTGCGGAAGCCGCAAGCGCCCGCAGCCCTGCCGGTGGTCTCGGCTCGTCGGCGAGTGACGCATCGCGCCCTGGCGACGCCGGCCCGACCCGCCCGGGGAGCTGCGTCTGTCCAGGAATCGTCCCCCGATCTCAGAGGCAAGGGCCTCCAGCCACCTGACGCTGTCGAGCGCGGTGTTCCTGCGCAGGAGCGATCTCTGACCCCGGAAACTGACGATGTCCGCGAAGGTGCTCCGAGGCTCGGAATGTTCCGGAGAGGGTAGCTTGCTCAGCATCGACTCGGCTTCTCGAGGGGATGGTTGGCACCAACGACAACGTGTGCGCGCCGAGAAAGCGAAGGCCGTTCAGCGACGCTGTTGGAGACGAAAAGCCGCGCGAGCACTGTGAAGAAGGCACGTGGTAGGACGCGGCTCGCCTTGGGCGCGGGCCACTAACCTGCAGCGCTGGTCGTACACGAAGGATCTTCGTCCGAGAAGCTGCTGCCCGAAGACTCGCGCATTGCAGCTTGAGTGTGTGATAGCAAACCTTGTTAGGAAGACAGTACAAGACACGCGAGCTGCCTTCTCGTGGTCTCGAGCGGCGGCTCGTCGCTTGGTGCGAAGTGAAATGGCACGACCCACTACGGGCGGTAGAGTATGAGACGAGAATGTAAAGAGGATTTTGCAAGAAAGAAGAAACAATAATGATAATTGAGAAGTAAGTGAACACTGAGAAAGAACAGTGCCGCGTTGAATTAACGTAGTGTGTATTTCAATAGATAATGTAAAGAAGTGATGGTAATAGTACTTCTGCTTAACACCAACGAATCAATGAATAAGCCTTTATTGAAACAGTGACTTGTTACTCGACGTGGGAAAACACCTTATTGCAGAAACCCTCTGGCGTGGACCGGTCCCGGGCGACGAGTTGGCGTTGGTCGGCCATGTCCGGCTTGGAGATCACAGCCTCCCCCGCCTCAGTGAAGAGGTTCGGGTGTGCGTCTGCTGTTGCTGGTTGTGTCGCTGTGATGCTTGGTCGGGTGTGCTTGCATTGCAGGAAAAGGTATGCCAGGGTATGTGGCACGTTTCAATGTGGACAGGTCGGATGTGATGCAATAAGATACCGTGTGTGAAGGAGTCGCCTGTAGTCGGTACCTCCATCTCTTGTTTGTTTTGGAAGTGGGCCTGCGTCCAAGCCGACAGGGCTGTAGTAGTGCTTGGTAAGTAAGTCGCATGGTTTGTGTTTCCTTCGATGATGGAGGTGGGTCGGACGTGTCTAGTATTTCGTGTGGGGAGGCCCGGTTGACGCTTGCATGGGCCGCGGTGTGTGTCGCTTCGTTCCCCTCGAGTCCCTCGTGACCCGGAACCCACATGATGCAGGCGTAGGTGGGAGGGGTTTCCCGCGCTTCAGCATGTTGATCGCTTTGATGGCGATCGTACCTTTCATGTAGCTGCGTGCCGCTGTATGAAAGTTGGTGAAGACCACTACGGCATCCTCGCTCGACTGGGTGGCGAATGCTATAGCGGCTTCCTCAGTTGTGTCCTGCCCTATGGCGAGAATCGTTGCTAACGAGTCTGTCACGCTGATGGCGAAGGCGTTTCGGCCAAGACTTGGCTGCGTCCACGTAGCACATGTGCGCGTTGTTAGGGTGGTTGTGCCTGATAGCGTTTATCTTGGTGAGCCGTTTGCCTCGGTGGTATTCAGGATGCACGTTCTGAGGGATTCGGTAACCTTGTAGACATTCTTGGAATTGCGACGGGATCTTGCTTTTACGTTCGCCATCGAGTTGGTTGCGTATCCCGCAGGTCGGAGGACTGCTCGGCCTGTGGTTGTGAGCTTGAGTCTGTGAACCTGGTTGATGCAGTGTGTTTCCGCGAGTTCTTCCGAGAAGTTGGAAACAACCATGCGAAGCATTTCTACAGTGGAATCGGTTTGTGGCAGTCCGAGTGCGAGCTTCGTGACCTTTCGTGTCATGAGGTTTAGCTTGTGTTTCTCCGCTGTCTTCAGGTTGAGGTACGAAGTTCGTATGTTATGCAGCTGTAAAGGAGGGCTTGTACGACTCGCAAGGTGTCGTGCTCCTTGAGACCTCTGCGACGGTTGGCCACCTGTCGTATTAGATGTGTAAGCTGTATCACCATGTTCCGTAGTCTGGGGAGTGTAGCGGAGCCTGACCCGTCAGTTAAGTTTCGTGTTTGTTCTTTTCTCTCCTTGAAGGCGACCAAAGTCTCTTCAAGGTGATTATCGGCGTTGATGAAGCAGGAGGCAGGTTGGAGGTAACAAAACTTGAAGATATATTGCAACGGAAATATTTACACAGTCAAATACAGAGTTAGCAAAAGAACACTGATACAAAACACACAAGTAAACAGCGCCTTACTCTTCTACTTTTTCTTAAGTTAGAGCCTAGGACAACTGTCACTACATACGACCAACCGAGTCTCACTGTTCTACCACTAAGTGGTTACGGCCCAGACTAGCGTTGCATCGTACGGAGTCTTACTGTTCTATCAGGTTTAGTGATTACAGCCTAGACTAGCGTTGCATCGTACGGAGTCTTACTGTTCTATCAGGGTTAGTGATTACAGCCTAGACTGAGGAACAAGCACCTCGTCTCGATTGTTATAGTCGGAAGAGACAAAGAAAAAGGGCGGTAGGGTCGTTAGCCCATCCCACGGAAGCAGTTGCCAATGAGAGTTGACAGTTTCTTAAGCCACAACCCAAAGGGATGGGCTTACTCTCAAAAGTAAATGTATTGGAAAACCACCCTGTTTTCCCTCTTCCCACAGCTTCGTTTTCCTCTCCACGTGGTCAGTGACGGCCTCGGCACACACGTCAGGCACGCACGATTTATTGAGGCCATCTCGCACCTCAGCGGCGTCTCTAACCAGCAGGGCACTCAAGAGCCGGCGCCACAATGTCGCTTATACCACCGTGCCGCTCGAGGTTTGTCCGCGTGGCCCTATTATGACCATCGGCGGAATGTCAACAAAGCGCGCGTAAGAGCATGTTCTCCGAATCCGTTTTCCGCCTTCGCACCGCGCCCCCCCCGGCGCGCGCCTCGGCTCGTCACCCGACACCACGCGGGCCGTCCGACCCCTCACGAACAGAAACGGTTGCTGCCCGACGCGCTGGGGGGTGGGCGCCTCCCCATTCACCAAACACAGGGGCAACTCGCGGCACTGCAAAAGTATATACAAAACAATCATGCAGCCCTGCACCCTCCATTCTGCATGCTCGAGAGATGAGCGGCCTAACACGTCCCCCCTAAAGAGTATACTGGGCTGATTTTCGCTCAGTGATACGATAAATCACTGCCGCGATTATGTAATGAACTTTCTAACCACACGCTGGCCTAATTACATCACAACAACAAACACTTTCAAATAACAAAGCAAGAAGAGAGTAAAAAGAAATACACAATACATGTCACCAAACAATTAAGCGCACGATTGCAGTTCCAAGCTATAAGAGCACTCTAGTGTCTTTGTGTCTTGAATCGGCACTCACAAAGTCCGCAATATACAGCGCCAAGTGAGCAGGAACATTCACGCCCATCCAGTTGGCATGGCACTATAGTATTACGCTGGCTTCCATGAGCTGTTGTGAAGCCTGGACAAAGCATCCGCGTTACCATTGCTGACACCCTTCCGATGTCGTACTGACACGTGATATCGCTGTAAAGCCAGCGCCCATCTTGTCAATTTTGCCCCGTGTGGAGTCGAAGTTGTAAGGTACGACAATGGATTGTGGTCGGAAACAACGTTTATCATGGCACCAAAAAGCCAGTAGTCAAACTTCTTTAAGGCCCATATAATAGCAAACGCTTCCCTCTCAATTGTCGACCATCGCGTCTGAGTCGGCGTGAAGCGGTGGCTGGCAAAGGCAATAGGCCTGTCCTTTCCCTCGGCTGTCATTTGCGTCAAACAAGCGCCCGCCGCCGTAGCTGATGCGTCTGTGAAAAGCCAGTAGGGCTCAGATGGGTCCGGAGCGCTGAGCGCCACGGCCTCGTACATGGACTGTTTCAGTGTCTCAAACGCCGTCTGAGTCTTCCTCCGGCCAGGGTATGCTATTGGGTACCGCTTTCTTCTTTAACCGCGTGAGCGGACTCGCCACCTCTGCACATTCTCTGACGCACTCGCGATAGTAGCCGCACAGTCCTAGCAGGCTGCGTAGCTCCTTTTTAGTGCGTGGTGGCGTCACATTCTTAATTGCAGCTATTTTCTCTGGGTGTTCTGGGGTTGAGAATCTTGGTGCGCAACCCAATTTCTCGAGCATCGACTGCGTGAGCGGTGATTTGAAACTAGTGCCCTGGTCGGAACAGATCATTTCCGGAACGCCAGTGCGACTGAAAATTTCAATCAACGCGTCGCAAGTCGCCTTGGCAGTCAAAAAGTGCAGTGGGACAACCTCTGGCCACCCTGTGCAACTGTTCACCAAGCATAGCGCATACCTATGACCTTTCGCTGACGGTGTGTCTAAGGGTCCAATGATGTCTGCATTGACAAATTGAAAAGGGTTAGTTGGCCTAGTGGGAGGAGCTTTAGGTACTCTGTCCGTGCGACGCCTGTCAGAGCGAATTTGACAATCATGGCATGAACGACAATGCTCTAATACCTCCTTCTCCAATCCAGGCCAAAAAAAATTTTACCTAATACGCACTTTAGTTTTCCTTGGCCCTAGGTGCCCTCCGCATTGTGACTCGTGAGCTAAACGCATCACCTCACTGCGCTTGTCTTTGGGAACAACTAGTTGTCTCACTCGGGTGCCTACTATTGAGTCCCAGTGGTGTAAGATTCCATCAGAGACGAACATGCCGGATTTCCCACTCCGAGCATCTTCCCAGCCTTTCTTTAAGGTAGCGTCAGCTAGCTGCACTCTGCGGAACTCTCCCCTCTGGCTCAATGACTCATCCCTCTCATCATCAATTAGCTCAACTTCCCCAGAAACACCTTCCTCCTCCAAAGTAACGTTACAGGCCACTACCTCGGCTTTCTCATTTGATCGCTCTATCCTCTGAGTAGGCTCGTCCGGTGCTACAATGGATTCCAGAGAGCTGCTGGCCCTGAACAAATGTTCCCAATCATCCTTGGTCAACAAACAATCTGTGCCCTCGACGAGCTCATTAGTCAACGCGCAGAGTAGGTCAATGTTCTGAGGCTCCTCCGTCATTTGCGGGTTATTTAACTTTACCGGCAACGTTGCTAGCTTTGCCTGGATAGTTTTACCAAATGCAGACACCAGTCTTATTGTGCCTGACGGCTCCACGATACTTTTCGGAAGCAGACTCTCGCGTATGACAGTTATTTCACTTCCCGTATCTAGAATTGCATCTGTGGATACGTTTCCGCATGAGATAGGGATCAACTGCAGGTTAGTCATGCCTTCGCCTTTGTGTTTCAAGGCCTCTACCTTTGCAGTGAGGACTCCATCAGGTATCTCACTTCCCGTCTCGTGGGCCATCGACACCCTTTGTGCCCTCTGCCTTGGCTCGGTAGCCTTCTTTGGCTGATTTTCCTTGTCACTAGACGTCGGGCAATCCTTAGCGAAATGGCCTGAGCTGTGACATACGTGGCACTTGAGGGCGCTTTTCGCTACTCGCGTCGGCTTTTGCCCCATCTCTGCCGCTGATGATTTTGAGGCGTATCCCTTGCCTTTAGCTTGCTCCAAAGTTTGTAGAACTTTGGCGATCTCAGGTGGCTTAAGCCATCCCTCGTCTTCTCGTAGCCTCACGTATTCAAGACCCTCTATACTAAGGCCTGCTTTTATACGATCCGCAACCATGAGTTCTGCCATAACTTCGACAGTGTCGGCTCCTCTTACTTGAAGGTAGTAGGAGAAATACGTTTTCACTCGCGACGCGAACTGTGACCACGTTTCCTCCTTCCGCTTCACTGCTCTCTCAAACCTCTGCAGATACTCCGCGGGAGAAAGCTTCAGTTCCATCAACACTGCCTGTTTAACTGACTCATAATCTGTACTCTCTTCCTGGTTGAGGTTACGCAGTAGGTAGCGAACGCGCTCAGTTAGAGCTGGCATGACTAAATGCACGCGACTCTGATACGGTACCCCGTAAGTAGCAAAAAGTCTTTCTACCTCCTCAAACCATAATGGTACATCCGCGTCACACGGCAGGCGGAACCCTTTCAGCACTTTTGCGCATTGCTCGATGGCGTCGAAGCCCATTCGCCTCCGATCGCCGCGCTCCGACCCCGTGCTGGACGACGCGCCATTGAGACGTTCAGCATTCGTCCTTGCTTGCAACAGCCTTTCGTACTCAATCTGAAGCTGTATACAAGTAGTCTGAGCATTGAGCCTTTGAATTTCAAGTACAAGCGTTCTTGTATCATTTGGAATTTGCAAAGGCTGAGATGCCTGCTGCGACAATTCCTGGCTCTGACTGGGTACTCTAATTTCATTTGACTTATCGGAATTTAGCATATCATCATTTGATAACTCCTGATTCCGATCCATTTCCGCCACAATCGCACCCTCAACTCCGTTAGACTCCATTGTCTCTGCGCCCCTGCGTGTCCTCACCATCTGCTCTACACATCAACTGCCATGCCAACTTGAGAAAGACGCAAGAAATCCTGCTCACCCGTTGCTGAATGCACTGTCGTTTCCGGATCTCCTCCACGGTGCCAGGCTTGGCTGCTGTGGGATCTTCTCGAAGGTGCAGGAGGTGGTCGTTGGATGGCTTGATCTTCTCACCACTGGTCCAGCATTCGATGTTGTAGAGCTCGCCGATCCTGTCGGCTGCGCCAGTTAAGTTTCGTGTTTGTTCTTTTCTCTCCTTGAAGGCGACCAAAGTCTCTTCAAGGTGATTATCGGCGTTGATGAAGCAGGAGGCAGGTTGGAGGTAACAAAACTTGAAGATATATTGCAACGGAAATATTTACACAGTCAAATACAGAGTTAGCAAAAGAACACTGATACAAAACACACAAGTAAACAGCGCCTTACTCTTCTACTTTTTCTTAAGTTAGAGCCTAGGACAACTGTCACTACATACGACCAACCGAGTCTCACTGTTCTACCACTAAGTGGTTACGGCCCAGACTAGCGTTGCATCGTACGGAGTCTTACTGTTCTATCAGGTTTAGTGATTACAGCCTAGACTAGCGTTGCATCGTACGGAGTCTTACTGTTCTATCAGGGTTAGTGATTACAGCCTAGACTGAGGAACAAGCACCTCGTCTCGATTGTTATAGTCGGAAGAGACAAAGAAAAAGGGCGGTAGGGTCGTTAGCCCATCCCACGGAAGCAGTTGCCAATGAGAGTTGACAGTTTCTTAAGCCACAACCCAAAGGGATGGGCTTACTCTCAAAAGTAAATGTATTGGAAAACCACCCTGTTTTCCCTCTTCCCACAGCTTCGTTTTCCTCTCCACGTGGTCAGTGACGGCCTCGGCACACACGTCAGGCACGCACGATTTATTGAGGCCATCTCGCACCTCAGCGGCGTCTCTAACCAGCAGGGCACTCAAGAGCCGGCGCCACAATGTCGCTTATACCACCGTGCCGCTCGAGGTTTGTCCGCGTGGCCCTATTATGACCATCGGCGGAATGTCAACAAAGCGCGCGTAAGAGCATGTTCTCCGAATCCGTTTTCCGCCTTCGCACCGCGCCCCCCCCGGCGCGCGCCTCGGCTCGTCACCCGACACCACGCGGGCCGTCCGACCCCTCACGAACAGAAACGGTTGCTGCCCGACGCGCTGGGGGGTGGGCGCCTCCCCATTCACCAAACACAGGGGCAACTCGCGGCACTGCAAAAGTATATACAAAACAATCATGCAGCCCTGCACCCTCCATTCTGCATGCTCGAGAGATGAGCGGCCTAACACCGTCCTTGTGTATATGAATGCCGAGGATTCGAAGCGAGTTGACCTTCGGTATCGGGACACCCTTCAGAAGGGCTTGTGGGTCCGGTGCGTCATTGCCTGGGGGCCTGTCCCGGGTGCGTGCCCCGAGTACAAGCAGCTCAGATTTTTCCGGTGCACAGTGGTGTAAGCAAGCCGGTTTTCGGTGAAGAACAACGTTTATTGCCGGTGGGACGCTGGTATATATAAGAACAGGAGTATGACGTCACAGGTCACGATGCCGCGTTGCTGGCAGCTCTGCTACAAGTGGAGCCCGCAGGTGCGGAGGTACCGTTCAATTACGTGCACCGCCTCCTGAAGGCGGTTCTCGTGTTCGCCCATGTTCGCGCCTCTCGTCCACAGTGTGATATCATCTGCATAAAGAGCGTGCCATATCCCTGGAACGGTGTCTATAGGAGTCTGGGAAGTTTTAGAAGGGCCACGTTGAAGAGGAGTGGCGAGACCACCGAACCTTGCGGCGTGCCCCTGTTATGTAGGTGAAATGTCTTGCTCCGGTGGTTGGCAATTCCTACCGTGATCGTACGCTTGGTGAGGAAAGCGCACATGTAGGCATATGTTTGGGCGCCGCAGTGCATGCTCACGTTATCGAAGGCGCCCTTTACGTCTAGAGCTAGAATGAATGACGATGTGTTTGCTAAAATGGTCAAGAATATCTTTCTTTAGCCTGAAAAGAACGTCCTGCGTGGAAAGCATGGGGCGGAAGCCAATGAGAATCAAGCTTGATGGTCTATCTGCTTCATGCTCCATAACATTTTCTGTTTCATACAGAAAATAAATTGGGCATCATGTATGGTCCTGCAAGTGGCGAGGTCCCAAAGGCAGAGAAGATAACCGGAAGAGTATAAGGCCTAATCCGAGCTTAAGAAGGACACATTCCAGAAGGCGTTTTGTTGTAATAAGGGTCCACGGCATGTTAACCCAGAAATGTTCTATAGTTTCGTTTTAATTGTGAATATGGCACTGAGGGGATGGAGTCCAACAGGACCTATGTAAATAAATATGGACCGGAGGTATTCGACAAGGCATGCCGTCTGTATTCTCTCGTGTGGGAGACCCCCTAACTGAACAAGTAACTTTGCGCAATACAAGCCACAGACGCAAGAAAAGTGTACAAAGACAAGCGCTACTCACGACTGTTTAGTGAAAGGAAAAAAATTGTACATATATATCCTTTTGTCCAGCATACGCATACGGATCAATAAGACGAGGCACAGGTACAGCAAAGGAGGTTGCGCAAGGAGTCAAATTCAGCATTAAGTAATGAGATAGAAGGCTCACTTATACGCCGCTATCTGTTCTTAATAAAGAAGGCCTCCAGTGCAAGCTTAGAAGAGTCGTTGCCGCTCCTGCCCAGAATGGTGGCATCAGAATGTCGAGTATCACACCCACACGCGGTAACATATGAGGTACCATATGTGCGCCAATATCCTCCTTTTTGTTTATTTTTTGCGCATGTTTCCTTAAACGGTCGTTCACGCAACGATTGGTTTGTCCGATGCACAGCTGTCCACAAGGGTGCAAGGGAATGGCATATACAACCCCTCTGGAGCACTATACAAAGGGTTTCTCATGCCTAGTGCGGCAGCCCCACCGGCTCTCACAGAAAACTCGAGAGCGCAGCTTCGAAAGTTTGTTGGGCGCAGAAAAAACAAGGGGGATACCATGATGGCTAACAACCTCTTTAAGGTTGTGTGACGCATTGTGTAGGTAGGGTAAAACCCCCGGCATCACCTTCGGTCGTCGGGCCTCTGCTCTTGTCCATCGTGCGCCAAGCTTTACTTTTTGCAGCAGAGAATATAGCGTTGACAACCGTCAAAAGGAAACCAGCTGCCAAAAGGCATCCAATTTGGCTTGGGGAAACTAGACCGTATTTGGTGCATGCACAACCACGCAGGCGCTCCGCGTGACTGAAGTAATTTACTTCCTCACAGTAAAATGCGTCAGAAAAACCGTAAATTACGACATAATCTCAACCTACAGACACGATAGCGTCGTACTGTAATTTGAGTATACCAGAAAACCTAATTCTGTTACGTGGAAGCTCAAACACAGACCTCTTTTCCAGCGTTTCTATCGTTCATGGAGAGGCGCGGCCGGCCCGGTTCCTTGCAACACCACCATCCAGATGGCTCTCGCCTCCGCGCACCGCAAGACAGGTGCGGTTGCCGGGAAGCGTGACAAGCACTCAGGGATGTTTGAATGCTATCGCGTTCCACTCTTAAGAGGAAGCTTTAGCTGGGGTGCTCCTATCTAAATACATGTAAAAGGAGAATTCGTTTTTCTCGGCAACCGCTGCACAAAATTTGACGAGGTTTGTTGCATTTAAAAGAAAAATTAAAAATCTAGTGACTGTCTGTTTCAGATTTTTGATTTACGTTGTCAATGTTTTATTAAATATTGGCAATAATAAGACATTTTAAGAAAACGAAACTGTCAAGTTTGCAACTCTGTAACTCAGCAAAGAAAAATAATATGATAAGTCTGTGAATTGCATCTAAGAGTACATCTAAAGCGGACACAATTGATATGTCCCACATAAATTCTAAAAAAATTGTAATATGGGAATACAGCTTTCGCAGAACCCTTGTACGCAACGTAAAAAATTCACGTAAGATATAAATTCACATACCAAATTTGTCCGCTATGAATGATCTAATGGATGCCGTTTACAGAACCGCGATATCTGTTCTTGATGCAGAGCTATTAATTTGTAAACATTGTGCTTCTGCCTTTTCCGAATTTCAGACTTTTTGAAATCTTTTTTTACAAAGTTCAGGTCCTAAATAGAAATTCCGCTTCCAACAGTCACTAGAATTTGTTTTTATCTCTCAAATGCGACAAATGTCATTAGAATCAGTCCAGGGGTTATCCCACAAAAACGTTTTTGCGTTTTACATGTATTTGAATATGCCGCGTTGGAGTTGGGCCCGAGCTAAAGCAATGCCTCCTTTAGAAGATGCCTGCCGCGTGAGCTGAGAAGCTGGTTCCGTCCCCTCTACTCCTTCCTACTCTCCACCAGGGTCAGCTGCAAGCGCTAGTTGCGGTGGCTGCTCCAAACTGGAATCACTTTCCTTTGCCTCCGAGATTCTAGCGGCGTCTGTTGTGATCCCGGAGGCAGAAATCGCGGTCTCTCGTGAAGCCATTGGTCAAGCACTCGCCAGCCTGGCAATCGTCACTAAGTGGGGTCGGCAGCGAGCGCCATCTCTCCGCGGCTATCCTGAACTACAGGAACCTCCGCTCCTATGGGAAAACTAGCGACGCTGCAGGCCTCTAGTAAAGGAGACATTGGCTAAAGCTTCCTCTTAAAGGAGTACTCACACAAAAATTTGAAGTCGAGATAACTTGTGAAATCGATTTAGGTGGTCACACACACATCGTCTACAGAATATCAGCGGCGAATATATCAATTTTAAAGTACGTGCGCGTAGCCAACGGCAAAACGGAACACCTCGCGACATTGACATCGTGGTGGGGTTTAAATAACCAAGAAAACGGTACGTCATGCGGCTACGTCACGAATTTTCGTTGGCTGCCATGCGGCTTACATGTGCTCTTCTCCTCTGTTGTTGCTTGTTCTAGCTGTTGTACTTGTAGAGGGACGCTCTCCGTGTCGCTGCAACTGCAGTTTTTGTCGTGTCCATCGGGATATTTCCCACACTATCAGCTTGACTGCGCTGCACTGACCACGCACGAATATATACACGCTACTGGTTAAATACCGTGCAGGCCACAACGTTCAACGCCGATTTGTTGTGTCTTACCATTGAACTTGGCCGATGCGAGGGATTTGTTGAGGTTCGTCCTCGCCATCGCCGGCCGCAATATCCGAGTCGCTAAGTGATTGGCCACGTCTAAAGCGCGAGACACATGGTGCGATCTGTCGTACGGCGCGTCGTGCGCGACTTGCCGCATGCGGTGATTCGGGACACATGGTACGAATGAGCGAGCGGCGGGTAGCTCCACCCAGAACGGGCGCCCCTGCGTGGGAGTTCGGAATGCTGCGTAATTTCGAACAGAAAGTGAAAGCAACCGTATTTGCACAGCTATCTTGTTTGAAACAAACGATGACAATATAAACACGTGTATGCGAGTACTGTAGTGTTTCCGCAAGGCCGCGTTAGCAGTATCGGATCCGTTGACAGCCGCCGATGGCCAGGAGCCGGCAGGCATAGCTCGCTGGGCCATCGAATCCGACACCGGTTGCGCTTGTGACACGATCGCTTGCAGCTCGTATAACGAAGCGCCTGTTAGTCGGTACAACGTGTACACAGTTATGACACGCTTAAATTGCAGCACATTTGATTTCATTGGCGCCTACAGAAGCGAACTAACATGCCAGGCGAGCTTGCGATCGCTGGGAGACGATGTAGGCCTAGCTCGCCGGCCGTCTATCCGGGGCCGAGGATCCTTGCGATGCGTCCGCAGCTCGTAATAAAGCGCCTAAATTCGTTAGCACAATCAACAGCTGAACATTGATGTTTCTCTTAAGTGAAAATACCGTTAGTTTTCCCGGTGCCGTTAGTAGCGATGAGTAAACACGCCAGGCAGGCGAGCCGCTTCGTATACACATGATTGCTGGCGCGTCTGCGCTGACCGCGTCCGAGTATAAATCACGCCAACGATTTACTATTTCGCACGACGTTTTATAACTCGCAGTCTTTCGAGGTCGCTTTATTCAAGAAGTTATTTCGTGTCAGAAACAAATTGTAGCCGATTTATGTGCCGCCGTCAGCGGCGATAGAGGCCCGCGTTTCGACCAGGGAGAGAAAAAAAAAAGACAAACATCGGAGCGGCGAGGCGCCCGCTCACCGGCCCCGCCCCGCCGGGTCTACCACGTACCCATGACGTTCACGCTACCGGCGCTGTCATTGGCTGCGGTCGTCCGACCGATGCGGCAGTCGCACGGCAACATGCAGGAAATCTTCGCCGCTGGACGACGAAAACGAGGACGACGACGACGATGATGGCGAGGACATGGCAAACCACGGGCAGGCGTAGCAGACGAACTAGCAAAACGAAGCTCGCGCGCCGGCGCGCACGCTGGCTGCGCGTCAGAGCATACGTCATGACTTTTTGCGAACACGTGCCCACTTTGTTGACATTCCCGCCTCTCCCGTCTCGTTGCTCTCTGAAACAGAAACTCCGACTGGTCGCTACAAAAAAGACTGAAAATAATTACCTGTCGCGCTCTGAAGTAAATGAGGTTTCGTGCCGTGATTACTGGGTCATTAACTACTTATTAAAGCAGAAAAAAACCACGTGGATTTTTTTGTGGTAGTACTCGTTTAAAGGCGAAGCTTAAGCGTCCTCCAAATTTTGTGTCTAGCTTTTTTTTTTCGTTTCTGGGCCGCGCATGCGCTGTCACCGAAGTTACGTCACAGAGGCAATCACGGCTGTGCAGAGCATAGCAGAGTCAAGGATACCGACTATTCTGAAGAAGAAAGAGCAGGGTAACAGTACGCGAAAACTGTGACGTCAGACTTAGGAAGCGGTTAACGTTGGGCCACATAATATCGCAGACGCCTTGTTAATTAAGAAGGTTGGCGATCGCCAGGACATCGAATGTCTAAATGAATGGTCCTGTAATACTTGCTAGAGCCAAGAACACCCATCATTCTCACGGTAGCTTGAAAAGATAACCTGTTTTCTGAAAGCTAGCGTTTACTTCTGCTCGCTGTCTACGAAGATCTATTTCGGAACGTCAGTTCAAGCCTGTTGACAGAGGGAGTTGCTGGGGGTTTTGCCGACTACCCGCCAATATGAGAAGGCTGTTATGGCTGACCATGGCGTAGATATCTCCAAGAACATCTCCGAATAAGCAAGTTTGGACCAGCAATTCACCGATCCCTCGACCAATACGCCTCTATTAGTCTCGACATCGAGTATTATAACCTTCATAGCCTCGTACAACTGTCTTGTATTACATATGTTGGAGACTTGACCTACGATGACGTCAAAAGCTTGACAAACCTTTAATGGACGTCAGCGGGTCGACTCTACTTGAATAGACCTCAGTCGCCCATATATTCCAATGAGTGGAGCGTGGCACTTTTTTAGGGATAATTCTGCATCTTGTTCAGTACGGTATTGTTAATTTTTGGGGCAAGTCCAATTATAACAAATTGTTGATATAGCGAACATATTTTGCGCAACGGTGGTGTTCGTTGTATCCTGTCTCGACTTTACATATTGAAAAATGTTTGCTCAATGTTCTATGTGAGCGTTATAGAAATCATTTATTGAATAATTATTATCAGTCCCTAGATAACGATTTACATTCTGGTCGTGAAGGTTTCAGTGTCTTTTAAATGCGGACGTTCATGTTTGATTTACGTAACTGCCTTGCATGGAATTATGGGTAAAGTCAAGGGGCTGTTGATTGAGCTTTCAGCCAATATTCCTTTACAAGGTGTATGCTGGTATAAACGTAGACTTAATTGAACTGAATACGATAGTTTCCGAGACAGGAGGCCCACGAAGAATTGAATGTCCGGAATTGAAAAAATACTTCAAGTAGTTTAAACCGTGCTTCATCGTCTCGAGAACAACTTCATTGCTACGTGCACAACGTCGTCTTTGCTGTGGCCTCGCCAATAACATGCACAGACGCCACAGCGGATATCGTATCCAAACCCCAGTTGGACATTTACCCCACAGGCATGGATTCAATGAATTCGGTCACTAGCAGGAATATTAGGCAACGTGTTGTTTTCCTTCGCCATTCCTTCGGGCGAGGGTGAGAATGAATGAACCTTTTGCAACGGGGGTGTTCGCCTAGCAGCACTAGTTCTAGGTTGCAGCGGTAGGCTTAAACAGGTCGGTGCTATATCGAAACGGGGAAGCAAGCACTCCTCGTCGTCTTCTTCTTATTCACTAGCACCATGCCCATTGCCCAGTGCCTTCAGTACAATTACTCTCCACCGAAAGAGTAGCCATCCTGGCGACGTAAGGACAGGAAAACACAGGGGGGTCATGGCACTGCTTGAGCCGGGAGACGTGGACAATTTCCTGGCCGCGACGACGCTGGTCGGAAGGTGCTTCTGTTGGCTCGATGAGGTAGTTGACCGCGGATGTTTGTTTCAGTACCCGATAAGGACCGTGGCACTTGGAGAGCAGCTTAGAGGAAAGGCCTGGAGGAGTAGAGGGCACCCACAACCAGACCAGCGAGCCAGGAGCAAAGCACGTAGCCGCAGTAGATGAATCGTGGCGATGCTTTTGGCGCCACTGGTCCTGGGATGTCAACGAACGAGCGAGCTGGCGACATTCTTCGGCGTAAGCAGCCGCTCTAGAAACAGTCGGGCACTCCGAAGAATCTGGTCGGTAAGGCAGAATCGTGCCCATAGTGCATGAAGGTTCGTGTCCGTAAAGGAGAAAGAAAGGGGAGAACCCAGTGGTGGTTTGCGTGGCGGTATTGTAAGCGTAGGTGACGAAAGGCAGAATGCGATCCCAATTCAAGTGGTCAGAGGAAACATACATGGCCAACATGTCGCCAAGGGTGCGGTTGAAACGCTATGTCATCCCATTAGTTTGAAGATGATATGCCGTGGTAGTGCGGTGAATGATGCGACACTCCTTTAGCAATGCTGCAATGACGTCGGAGAGAAAAACGCGACCGTGGTCGCTCAGTAATTCTCGAGGTGCTCCATGACGTAAAATCAGGTTTTGAAGGATAAAACTAGCGACGTCTTTTGCTGTGGCAGATGCTAGGGCTGAAGTTTCGGCGTACCGCGTGAGGTGGTCGATAGCAACAATAACCCAGCGGTTGCCGCTTGGAGTATTGGGAAGCGGACTGTATAGGTCAATGCCGACGCGGTCGAACGCGCGCGCGGGGCATGGTAAAGGTTGCAAGGGGCCGGTGGCATGTTGAGGTGGCGTCTTGCGTCGTCGGCATATGAGGCAGGACCGGACGTACTGGTGAACGATGCGGTACATACCGCGCCAGTAGTACCGAAGCTGGAGGCGAGAGTATGTCTTTAAGACACCAGCGTGGCCGCATTGTGGGTCGTCGTGGAACGTGGCGCAGATGTCAGGGCGCAGGTGTCGGGGTATAACAAGCAACCACTTGCGACCGCTGGAATTGTAGCTGCGGCCGTACAGCAGGTTATCCCGAATGATGAAGTGCGCGGCTTGACGGCGGAGCGTCCGAGAAATTGGCGCTGGCGACTGGCTAGACAGGAAGTCAATAAGCGAAGAGATCCATGGGTCCTTGCGCTGCTCTGATGGCATGTCGGTAATGTTGAGGGCGAAGGCTCCATATGTGGAAATAGACGAGTGGACAGGACCGGAGGGCAGGGGTGACCGGGATAGAGCGTCTGCGTCTGAATGTTTTCGGCCCGAGCGATAAACAACGCGGATGTCGTACTCTTGTAGGCGAAATGCCTAATGGGCGAGCCGACCAGTTGGATCTTTTAATGAAGATAACCAGCATAGGGCATGATGGTCGGTCACGATGTCAAATGGACGCCCGTACACATAAGGACGAAATTTTCCGATTGCCCAAATGATGGCCAGACATTCCTTTTCAGTAACCGAGTAGTTCGCCTCGGCTTTGGTAAGGGTGCGGCTGGCATACCCGACGACGTACTCTTCGAAGCCGTCCTTGCGTTGTGCAAGAACAGCGCCGAGCCCGACACCGCTAGCGTCCGTATGGATCTCAGTCGGTGCAGAGGGATCGAAATGTCGCAGTACTGGAGGAGAGGTGAGAACGCGTCGCAGTTCTTGGAATGCGTCGTCGCACGCCGGGGACCAGGCTGATAGGTCAGAACTGCCGGTGAGAAGCTGCATCAAGGGGGATATGATAGAGGCAAAGTTACGGATGAAGCGCCGGAAATATGAGCATAAGCTGATGAAACTGCGAAGCTCTTTCATGGTGGTTGGTTTAGGGAACTCGGTTACAGCGCTAAGTTTCGTGGGCTCCGGGAGGATACCGTCTTTGGAAACTGCATGGCCGAGAATAGTAAGCGCGCAAGCACCGAAGTGGCATTTCTTCAAATTTAGTTGCAGTCCTGCAGTGGAGAGGCACGCAAGGACTTGCTCGAGGCGGCTGAGGTGCGACGCAAAGTCGACGGAAAAAAACACAATGTTATCCAAATAACAGAGGCACGTTTTCCACTTCAGCCCTCGAAGAATGCTATCCATCATTCGCTCGAAAGTGGCAGGCGCGATGTAGAGGCCGAACGGCATGACGGTGAATTCATATAGCCCATCAGGAGTTACAAAGGCTGTCTTTTGGCGATCGGTCTCTGCCATTGGCACTTGCCAATACCCGGAGCGTAGATCCAGCGAGGAAAAGAATTCCGCTCCCTGCAGACTGTCCAAGGCATCGTCGATGCGCGGCAGAGGATAGACATCTTTGCGCGTTATTCGATTAAGGCGGCGATAGTCGACGCGGTACCGAATGGAGCCATCATATTTTTTAACAAGGACATCCTGAGATGCCCAGGTACTGTTAGAGGGCTGGATGACGCCACGCTCCAGCATGTCGTCAACGTGCTGGTTGATGACACGGCGTTCAGCAGCCGACACACGATACGGACGCTGGCGCAATGGTGTTTGTTGGCCGATGTCGATACGGTGAACGACTGCGGACGCCCGGCCCAAGGATGGTTGGCGAATGTCAAATGAGGCACGAAAACGCTGGAGGAGCTTGATGATTTCGGTGTGCTGCGCAGGTGTGAGTTCTGCGTCGACGGCACGAGCGAAGACGTCTAAGGGGCATCGGTCGCGGCGGGAGGAGTTACAGCACAAATCAAAAGGGATGCCGTATCACCAAACGTGGTGACCGGGAGAACACTATCGAAAGCTTCAGCGGTACCCAGGCACTCGCCGCGGAGTAGGGATGATCGGCAGGCAGACGGATTGCACACCTAAAGGGCAGCAGATCCTGCGCAAAAAGTGACGACAGCAAACGGAAGCAGAAAGTTCCGGCGGCACGCACAAGTGGCCGACGGCGTAAACAGAACAGATGAGTTCGCAGCAGAGCTACATAACACAGGAACCAGAGCGGCGGAGAAAGGTGCGATATCGATGTCGGAGGTGGCAACAACTTTAGGAGAATAATGGTTGTCAGGGTCAAAACACGGCACTGATAACATAGGTTCGCAACGAGCGCAGTCGATAAGAGCTTGATTGACAGATAGGAAATTCCATCCAAGAATAACGTAGTGCGAGGAACGAGGTAGGACGACAAATTCGATAACATGCATAACGCTTTGAATGACAACTCGTGCTGTGCACGACGCTGAAGGCTGAATGCGATGCGAGGTTGCCGTACGCAGAGAAAGAGAGGTAAGGGGAACGGTCACTTTGTTCAAATTGCGGCAGAGCTTCTCACTAATAATAGAAACGGCGGCTCCGGTGTCGATAAGTGCGTGTACGGTGACTCCGTCTACTGACAGTTCAATTTCTTTCGCCGTTGCAGAATGAGGCCTTGAAATGTTCGCCGTAAACGCAGTTCTTGCCTCTGGAACTGCGACTGTTAGTTTTCCTCTCGGGCTGGGCTGGGTCGGCGAATCATCGGGGAAATGGATCAGCGACGTGGGGAAGGCGACCGGCGTGAATCGAAGGGGAGGCGACTGTAAGACGAGTCCGGAGGAAGGTTAGATTGGTCCTGACGCGGAAGTCGAGCAGGCCTGTAGCTTGAGGCACCCCTACTGTCAGGTAAACGGTGGCTGCGACGGCGGCAGAATCGTTCTACGTGGCCCGGAAAATGGCAGGAATAACATATTGGCCGGTTATCAGGTGTTCGCCACGGGTTGACGACAGAGGCTCCAGCAGCCGAGTAAGGAACGACAATCGGACGCGAAGGTGGCGGCGGTACATGGAAGGTGCCGGTGGCCCGGTAGGCATCAGGAGCCGGAGGAGCGTAAGGCCGGGCGACAACGTCAGCGTACGTTAGCGGCCCAGCTGCAGGCTGCGGAGGAGGGGCAGATGGCAGCGCCGTGGCAACTTGTGTCTGAATGACGTGACGAAGCGAAGGAGCCAGGGTTGTCGACGACTCGGGTGCGCTTTTCGCCAGAGAGAGTTGGCGTGCGACTTCCTGGTGGATGAACTGCTTTATCTCCGGCATGCTGGCAAAGCTGTATGACCTCGGCAATCGTCCGGGGACTCTTCGCGACGAGCATCTGGAAGGCATGGTCATCGATGCCTTTCATGACATGTTTGATCTTGTCAGCTTCGTC
Organism: Dermacentor andersoni; assembly: GCF_023375885.2. NCBI lineage: Eukaryota > Metazoa > Arthropoda > Arachnida > Ixodida > Ixodidae > Dermacentor > Dermacentor andersoni. The sequence continues at coordinate 90,194,524 of NC_092823.1, read as the reverse complement.
CAAAGATGAGTTGACGCGCTTGCAGAGCGAGAGCACGTCTCCAATATAACTGGTGAAGGTCTCGTTCTGGCGTTGAGCTCGACCACGCAAGCGCTGCTCAGCGCGAAGCCGGCGAACTGCGGGACGGCCGAAGACCTCAGCCAAAGTCGTCGTGAAAGCCGACCAGGTGGTAAAATCGACTTCATGATTGCGGAACCATAGGTTGGCCACGTCATTCAAGTAAAATATGACATTTGTGAGCTTGGCGCGGTCGTCCCACTTATTATAGGCGCTTACACGGTCATATTCGGCGAGCCAGTCTTCCGCGTCGTGGTCGTCTGTGCCGCTAAATATAGCCGGATCGCGCTGGCGGATAACGCCAGAGCAGACGATGGCCGGGGGCACGGGAGCAGGAGCGTGGGACGGTCCCAGTTCATCCATTGCAACAGCTGGTGGTAGCGTCCGACTGCGGAGTTCCAGGATGTTGAAGAAAAACCCAGCAGCTCCACCAAATGCAACGGGGGTGTTCGCCTAGCAGCACTAGTTCTAGGTTGCAGCGGTAGGCTTAAACAGGTCGGTGCTATATCGAAACGGGTTTGGTTTGGTTTGGTTTGGAGCCTGTAGATATAGCACAACCCACTACGGGGGATTGGCCATGAATCGGGCGGCAGTGGGTTCAAAAAGAATAAATGCCTAAATAGGATTTTTTTTATTGAAAATGAGATGTTAAATTAATTCTAATCGTTAATAATAATTTTCATGCTATAGTTTCTTAAAATTAGAAGTGAATAGTCTTTTTTTTGGTTTCTTGTTTTGGAAAATAAAACAGTAAAATTAGCATGGAAGTCTCCTTGTTTCCATTATAAAATTATATATGGCATCACATACGTTCCTATTACAGTGTCCTAGTGCCGACGCCCCCAGAGACAGAATGATAGGTAGCGTGATGGCTAATCCAAGTCGGCGGAAGGGACCTTCTAGAAGTCGTTTTCTATGCACTTTGAACCTACGACACTCAATAAAAAAATGATCCATAGTTTCGAGTTCATTGCAGTAAAAACATTTAGGAGAAGGTGCCAAACCAGACCTATGGGAATAGAAATTAAGCCGTGGTATACGGGAAGCAAGCACTCCTCGTCATCTTCTTCTTATTCACTAGCACCATGCCCCCTGCCCAGTGCCTTTAGTACACTTTATTTAATTCATACTTCAATCGGAGGAAAGGGGACGACTGGTAAAAAGCTACAATGTTGTAGCTTCAATGTGCCTCGTGACACTCTGCATAGAACTTGGCACGACAGCTTACGATCAAACACAAGGCTTCACAGTTTCAATGCCAAAAAAAAAAGAAAAGAAATATCACGGTTTCCCCATAAGGGAGAAGCAATAGATACGATAGCAACATGTTAGAATGTTAAACGAAGTGCAGGACTCACAGATGTAGTAGCGGTGTGAATTCAAGTAAACGTACGCTAAGTAAAAACGAGCTGTTGTGCTAGGGGTGTTCTGTTTGAATCCTGTCATCGGCCAATCTTATTCATGTTCATTAATGAAAGCCAACGTCTTTCTAAGCGAATTTACCATTACTTTTTCGTGTCGGGTATGTTTCAAACCTCTTTCCTGGTCTGCTCCCGGAGGTAGTACACAGCCCCACGTCAATAAAAATTACATAATCTTCAGGCTGGAGCTCTATTATTCTTTCGCACTTTCAATATTTAAGCCTGAGAAGATGTAAGATAAAAGGCATGCGCTGTCGGTCTTTTGTTTCATTGAAGAGCGGCCAAATCGACTGTGGCGCTCTAATGGGCCGGCATTAATATCTGAACCACACTACCGGTTTCGGTTTTGGGCGTGCGCGTTTTGAACGCTAGCTGGAACGCCTTACGCCGGCTGCGCTGACTGGGGCGGCATTTGATGTTTTTTTTGCTTCCACTGCTCAATCACGCAGAGTCTTAATGCGTAGTCGGTTTATTATTAAGTAAAAATTATTGCGAACGATCTTTACAAGCCTCCATCGAATCTGTGTCACGTGTAACTTCATAAAGTAGACAAAAGACGCCTTGTGAAATGAGGAAATGTTCATTTTGCTTTATATGAATGCCCTCTTTCTGCCGTTACACCGGAACCGCCTTCTTCCGACAGCTCGAACTCTACCGCGCACGAGTAGTTGGAGGAAAACGATATCGGTAACTGTAAAACAGTAACGCGTACGTAGAAATACTCCACTAACAGCTTTCGCCGAAACAGTGAAGCTGCATCCGAAAATGTCAGTAAGGCGACGTTGTCCAGTCCCCGTTTTTTTCGAAATTGAACTTTGGTTATTTTTTTCCTTCAATAATGAAAGAGAGCGAAACGTAAAAGAAAACTACCGGCTATGTTCAGATCTATACAAAGGGCGGCGTCTGCGCGGCATAGAGCCGTCATTTCGGGCTGCATCCACGTCACAGGAAAAAAAAGGCAGTGTGTGTGTGTGTAAAAGCCGCGCATAGCTTCAATATACTGTCGTAAATTGTGAAAACAAATAACTAAATGGACCAATAAAGGCGTTCGTCGAACTGACACGGCGGGGGTAAGATACGTATTAAGGTGGAGTTTATTAGTCTCCATTAAGGCGTCATTTACGCTTCAGCGTTTAAAAAAAAAAAACAATTTCGCTCATCACCCGCAGGAAGTTTCTTGCTCGCGCGTAGGTGCTGTCCTCTCTTCAGCCTGAATAAGGCCCCTTTTCACTCCGCCCGCATTCACCGCGCTCTGCCTCGGCATCACTAGTGAGGAGAGCGGAACGGCGGAAGCGCATAATTAAAAGCTAATGGAGGAGAATTTTCGTAGTTTGAAAATGAGACCAGGTGATACGCAAGCGCTATCTGGGAATAAGAACACCCTGCTTCTCTGACACGTGCTGGCAGCTTAGTGAGTGACAATATAGAGAAGAAAAAAAGAAGAGGGGGGAAGGAAGGAAAAACGCTTAGCACACACACACAGACACACAAAAATAGCGATGGGAGAGAATACATTAATCGAAAAGGGAGGAGAGGAACCGTACAGGTGTTCTTCACAGCTTTGCAAGTGCCACCCCACCACGCCTCCACCGCCTAAATCGACATCACGACTTCACCTTGTCTCCGGAGTTAGGGGGATACTTAAGTACGCTTTGGGAGCGCCATATTAAATGGAGGGAAATTGATGAACCTAGCACGCGAAAAGAAAAAAAGTGGGCCGTCGCCCCGCCGCCACTCTTTCCCTTCAATCCTCATTTGGGAAACAGTCAATACGAAAGAAAAGAGAGAGAGAAGATAAACACAAAGAGAAAATCGAGAAAGGAAAGAAAAGGCTATCGAAAGGGAATCGGGAAAAGGTGTGAGCGGGGAGAGAGCACGCTCGCGTTGTGATAGGTAAGGGTGGCGCTGCGATGTCGGTGGGGGGGGGCAAGAGGGCGGCTCGTCTTCCACCGGCGGCGCAGCGGCCGCCAGAAGCAGCAGCAGCCGCGGTCGATCGGCGCCTGCGCACTGCCCACCGCGTCCTCCAGCGACGCCGCGGTTGGCCGTGCCTGTCGTCGTCGTCGTGGGTCGTCGCCTAGACGCGCAATGGCGGCGCGCTCCAGAAGCTGGGGTAGCGACGGCCACTGGAAGCGGCTCGCCTTCAAGGTGAGGCTGTCGCGGTTGCTTCCTTCGCGGCTGTGCCACCTCTCGAAAGCGGTGCACCAGGTGCACGCCTGCAACCGGCGACGCACAGCTGCCGGTTTCGCGCCGCCACGTCGGACAAGACGCGCAGATTGCATCTTACAGTCACTGCATCCTTTCGCTGCGGGCCTCGCGAGCTTCTTAAGAAACGCGTGAACGCGCTCTCGTTGCTTGCTATTGCGCGTCGAGACAATGCGCGGTTGAAAGCAGCAACGCGTTATGCCGTTCGCATCGGGGTCGATTGCAAGGCGGACGTTCTACCTTTTGTTTTTTGTTTTCAGTGACCCGGCAAATCGGTGACGAACGTGCGTGTACACACGCACGCACACCTTTGCTTTTTTTTTTTTTTTTTTTGCTCGCTCATCTGGATCGCTCGTCCCAGGAGCCCTCGCACCTCGCGCTCCCCGAAGTCGCGAGGGTGTTTCGTTGGCTGCGGGGGAAGTGGAAGGAAGGTGACAGGTGGTCGACGTCGGCTCGATGCGTCGTGGCTCTTGGTGCCAGGCGTCGGGAGCGACCCACAATGCGGGGCTGGTTGCGCAATTCGGCGCAAGAAGAGAAAGCTGTAGCGTCTGAGATCGCGCATGTTGGCACGGCTGCGATTTGTGGGCCCGCCGCTTCTCCATTCGGCAGCCGGGCGAGTCTCCTGCGCGTACCGCGGGCACCTGCCGGGCGTTGCGAAACCTGCGGCCGACGTGCGTAGGTCCGATTGGCGAGAAAGGGAAGCGACAGTGAACTGCAGTGCGTTGCCGCCTCGAGCGTGCGTTGCCCTCTCGGCTACGCATCGCGTCGAAGCGGAGCGAAAGACTCGGCGTAACGGCGGGTCGCGTTGAAGAAGCCCGGGTGTGCGTGCGCAAGTTAACGACCGCAGAGGCACTTGTTGAAAGCAGGCGCAACAGGCCGACATCGGCGGAATGCAGGATTCGCAGGTACGTGCAACGCTTCGCTGCAGGGCCACAAAAGGAACGAAAACATCTACTGGCCGAGAAAACAAAAATAAAGAAAAACAGCGACCCATAGGGAGATTCGACGACATAAGTATCTGGCGCGACACGCGAGCTGTCGTATGTTGGCGGTCAGCGGCGCTTCGTTGCGCGTTTTTCATTTGTCCGGAGAAAACGAGCGTTGCGCTGAAGTCCGCAACGAAGGGCCTCGGCTACACAGCCTTCGTTGCTCGCCTTGCTTTTGCGGATGGATGTTTGTGACTCGCGCCACGTGACCTGACCTTGTTCCTCGGTTAGCCGCGGAGTAGCGCTGTGCGTAGCAGCGCGCCTTGCTTCGCTGAGGCCGGCAAGGCGGTGTTTTGAGAGCTTCGTTGTTTGAGAGTTTCTGCAAGCGCGGGAAAGCTCGCAGTGACCCGAACCGCGGGAAGGCGTTTCGGCCGGGACGGCGGTTTGCGTCACTGTAAGTTTTTCTGCGCTTGCAGAAGCTGTCAAACAATGGGTACCCGACATTCTGGCGGTTTGGCAAGCCAACGCGGCGTGACAGAACACCGGAGGCAGGTGCACGAGTCCAAAGGACTATTTCGCAGCGTATTCTGTATTAAAGACGAACTACGCGTAGGAAGGCAGGCGTGGAGAGTGCAAGCATGTAAGTAAAAACAGTGCAACTAGATTGAGGCTGGTACTTGGCAATAATCCGGCACCCTTTGTTTCTTGCTAGTTTGACATCTGCAATATGCGCAGGATTCGGCACACTTCAAGTACTACAGTCATTGTCGCGGGCTTAGAACTTGGTCATCAGGCACCCAAATAACGTTCTTTGGCTCGCCAATTAAGTACGATGCCGCTGCGGTCCGCTGGATGCTCTGGCTTCTCAGATCCGACGGGCATGGTTATCCGACGAACTCGCGCTATGATCACTCTTCCGTGACATCACTTGGCACACTTCAGTGTTCGCTAAAGTCTTCCGAGCACCTACTTGTGGATTGTTTTTCTAGGATCACTACTTGTACTATAGAACCACCATTTCATCAGATGCGGTGCTTATTACGCGTATTTTTATATTTCTCGCCACGCAACTTCTGTTACAGGCTAACCTGTAGAAGGGATAGCGATGACAAGTACCTGCAGAATTTCTCTTACAAACTATTGGCCGGCGTTCCAGAGACCGATATTCTCAATAGTCATTGGTGTGCTGGTCAGACAATCGCCACTGTGATGATCAGTTCCGGATTGTGCTTGCGCAATAGACGTTCTGCGAATACGGGCCTTGTTGTGCAAACTCGCTTAACCTATTTGTGCTTCCGCGAAGCATAGAACCTGCCACAGAAAATTACGAGGCGGAACTCTGTCTTCAGTGTCAGCGGGAGCGGAAGGTGCGGTAGTTTATCCGTCGTGTGACGTTGATGGGTATAAAACAAGTATTTGTCACTAAACGTCATCCTTCTGGCTTCAAATGGCTTTACGACTTTGCAATTTGACCATTTTCAACAAAATATCGCGCTGTTTCGGTGGTTTTCACATCCGCGCCCCAGCAACGGCTTCCCCAGAGTAACAGAAACCAGTCTCAAAGGCTACTCTTTTTGCAGGCTGCATGCGCCGGACCCGATTGCGGGAACCTGAAAACACGTCGCAGTACCCATATATTAGACACCACCTATCAATTGAAGGATCCACGATGAAATGCATGCGCAGTTTTATTCGTCTTCATCCGCTTGGAAAAAATATGTTTGCTTAGAAATTCAGAAAGATAAAGCGTAATAAACAAAGCCACAATTGAGCACCGGTTACTCCGTCATCCAATACTGAGACATGCAAGGCTTGACTAAAAGACAGTGAGTTAGGGAATGCAGTTGGGCTGGTGGACGCGTTTAGAAATTGTTTTTCGATGTTACATTTGTTATATACTTAAAGTTGGATTGCAAGGAACGTGTCGTTCTTCGCGCTTTACCGGACCCACAATCCCGTCGAACCTCCTGCCGTTTGGTTTTTTAACGCATTTAATGTTTTATCTACTATTTTGACGCTTCGAACGTGCCTTTCTAGGTGCTCTACCCAGTTTCGTTGCGCTGGATGCTGAGTGCACAGCTCTGCCTTACGACAGTTTAAGACAGAGGCCTCATACATACAGAGTCGTCACCCCTGTGCATGCGCGAGTTGCAAGCGGCGTCTGATTTTTGCGCTGGCCTGCCACCTTCCGAACTTAGCAACAGGGGATGATGATGATGTGTAGCTTTTCTTTTTAGAACAAACGGGCGGGCTAAGATCCATTGCCCTAGCTGTAAGATTCAAAACTGTGCAATGTGAAAGAGACTATAGGTCACGTACTGTGTGAATGCCCTCGGTACGCGGAAGAGCGTCAAAAGTTGAACAATGTCCTTACGTGCCTCGGCAGCCTGCCGCTGTTGGAGACGTTATTTTAGGCCCTTGGCCTGACGTTAAATCGAATTTTAAGGCCGCACAGGCCTTACTTGATATATTCAAAAGCATGGGCCAGGAATGTAGGATTTAAGTAGTCCAAACTGTTTACTATATGCTTTACATCTTTTCTCATCATCGTCAGCAATCATGCACCTTTTTTCTTCCCCTTCCCCCAACACAGAGTATCTGGCTAAACGAATGTACATCAGGCCGACCTTTCTGCATTTCCCATCATTAAACTTTTATCTCTCTTTAAAAAGAAAAAAAAATCGACGACAGAAAATACTGGATAACTGGGTACATGAAAATATACATCACAGAAACAAGATGCGATTAGGTAAACATAGCCGAAGAAATCAATTAATGCATGCATAAAGAGAAAGTACAGAATAATAAATGAATACATAAATAGGTATGTACCAAAAAATGTCTAGCGTCATCTGTAGATTTGGCGCAAAGTGTCATCCACCACCGTGGTGACGGACGACATCACTTATGTTATGTTATGTTATGACGAGGTGAAAACGGCATAACAACACATACTGTAGCCACACGTAATAGCTGCTGTTTTCGTCGTTGTTCCGGAGTGTTCTTCTACTGGCTGTTCACTGCTATAGGCGAAGCAAAACATCCATGGCAACGCCGCCAACAACCTGGGGTTTGTTTACAGTTGGTACACAACGAAATGAGCGAATAAAGTCAAAATGTCCGCTCGCTGAACAGGGGCAGGACACAGACGACGTTGTTGACAGGGTGCTGCTGCTTGTTCCCGAGTGTCGGTAGCTGCGACCTGTACACCCAACCCGATCCTGAAAGAAAAGAAAAAGTTCTGGGTTATTTCTCATTACGTCGCCTTTGTTTAAATGTCTGCTGAATTGTAATGCTAGGTTCTTTCCGAAAAAAAAAAGGCTTTATTGTTGTCCGTTCAGCCCGTACACGGTACGTGTGTTTTGTTTCTGCGAAGGCACTGTTTCTTCATGATAACATAGTCTTAAATTTTTAAGCGTTTTAAGCATTTTCGCAACTACTGAATACTTTTTGCAAATTGTCAAAAAAAGAAAGAATGAAAGTGCCCTGCCAGTTGTCGGGCTACTCATTTTGCTGAAGATTTTTTTTTCAGGCAAAGTGAGCATGAAAGAAAACAAGAGCTTTTGAGAAGACAACGCGACGTTTACGAAAATTGTGCTCCAATTTGTACAACAACAACAACAACAACAACGAAAAAACAGAGACGGAGCACTTTGATTCGGTAGAATACGCGCGCAGCTGGAGCATTTATTATAACCCTTTGTTATTTCCTCTGAAAGCTTGAGACAGCTCATCAAAGTTCACTGAAGCAGATTTTGCCGAGCGGGGAAAACGGAAGAGCGCTTACGACGTCGTCGCCACACGGCAACTGCGCATATTCGCAGCAGCGTGCGCCGATTGCTGAGGCGGACAAGGCGCGTACAGTACGATGCGTGGCCCAAGCTGTCGCTGCTTTCGAACGCCCAGCGTGCTGTTGAATCGCTCGTGCGATCGTTTTCCGGGCTTTCCTTTGGTGTTTCTTCGGCACGTCGGCGTTTGTTCGTCTCTGGCTCCTGCATTGAGACGCCACGCTAGCTAGCGGGCTTAGCCGCACGCTTGTAGCGTTGCTCGTGTTATTAATAATAATAAAAAAAAAGATTGTATGTCTCACGAGACAAAAAAGCCGGCGGTGTTGCCCGCAACGAGTGGTACCGAAAATCGGTGCGCCGTCATCAGCGTCCTTTATTACGTCGGCAGTAATACAGCAAATAGCAAACGGTACAACAACGTTAAGTAGTAGCAGTGATGGGCGATTAATGCGAATAAAGTGAATTAAGGTGAATTAGAGTATGTTAGAGCAAGCTAGCGTAAGGTGACTTAAGGTAAAATAAATTATGGTGGAGTAAATGAAGGGGAACTAAAGTGCATTAAGGTTGGTACAGATTAGTGCAACGATGGATTAAGGTGGATTAAGGCGGATTGTGGTATAGTTGTGAAGGACGGGTGACAATGTATGACGTCACACATCTTTGACGTAACCAATTAATTAGAGAAGTCAATGCTTTCGCATTCAAATCATGTATACATACTTAAAGGGGCCCTGAACCACCTTTTATCGAAGTGGAGAAAGTCATTTGAAGTGAATATAGGCTTATCTCAGAACCACTTTGCCGCAGAAAGTACTTCAATGCGTTCAGCAGAAGCGGAGTTATCGGCAATCAAACACGGGCCTCAGCTGTGCTCTCCTTCCTCTTCCAATGCTTTGCACTGCGAAGGCTACGGCGGAGACGTCACCGTGGCGCGCAGTTCAAATTTCCGATTTGGTGTCTATGCCGCGCTATACGTAAGCAAAACGCGGCTGCCCTCAGAGAGCCGCAGTGCGCTTAGCCACTGGACTCGTGGCGGCACCTCGCGGCAGCCGCGGTGTAGCCAAGCGCAGCGACCAATAGCAGCCGCGTATTGGAGTGTGCTTTATGGCAAAATAAGGCACACAGAAGACAGCGAGGATCATGGGGATTTTGAAACGAGAGCGTTTGAGAAAAAGGTGACTTCTCGCTCCGCTTGCGAGTTCCACGGACCGCGTAGGACAGCAGAACTTCGCTGAGATCTTCACAACAGCGTATGCTACCCGCGGACTATGTTATTTCACCAAGCCCGAGGGGTGGTTCAGGGCCCTGTGAATTTTGCGCTGTGCTCGCAGCCGCAACTTCTGTGAACAGTGATGTCATCAGCTTCCAGGCAGAAAAGTAGTACGCGAATCGAGCAGAGCACAGAACGCAAGTCAGAAGAAACATGCGCCGCACCCTTTCGCGCGAGAGCTTATAAATGCGAAAGCGTCATTTGGCCCATTGAAGAAGCCGGCGTCTGTCATCTGTAACAGTGAAACGACACTTAAACTCGCCATGCCATTCGCTGCAGCGCCACGTCATGAGCTGTACCGTGACGAAGCAGAGCGCGTGAAAGGAGACACCTGCTGCCGCAACGGAGTGCCAGGTGTTGCGTGAGGGGAGAGGGCATGGCCGCGGCGCCACGTCATCCTCGCTTTCGGCACGAGCGCTCCTCGACAGAGTGGAGCGGTAGAGCGGGCGAAAGGGCACACCTGCAGCGGCGATAGCGCGCCAGGGGTACCGTGAGGGGAGAGAGCATGGCCGCGTCGGTGGCATGCGGCGTTCGCACCGCAGGCTGCTAGTGCTTACTGGCTCGGACACCACGTACCGCTATGGTGCAATACTCGGAGCGCAAAACTCGAAGGATCGCTCAGCGGCGTTCTAGTGGGCACTAGTGCTTTCGCGTTCACAACTATTAAGAAGTACTTAGGTGTCCTCAAAGTTTTACGTGCTGCGACGACCGGACGAAATCAGCGCGTGGAACCCAGTCCTGAAATTCCACCGGCGACTGCAGCGCCGCCGCACGGAAGGGACGCGAAACACACCACCACCGCGCTTCTACGCCTTGGAAAGCCAGGCTTCGTGTAAAGTGCGCTATGTTTCTGAAACGCGAATATCCCTTCGCCGTGCTCTCTATGCTCACTGGGAATCATAATCTGTGCTCGCGGGGAAGCACGTATACGTGCTTCCCCGCGAGCGCAGGGTAGGCTATAGCATGCTAAAATGAATATTATGCCGGCAAACGAAGACCTCAGGAGACCACCTGTGATTATAATAAGGCGGGTGGTGCAGGATAATATACCTGCAGATAAAAGAAGTAGAAGTTCACTCCCAACTTGTGTACCTCCGACACCTGCAGTGTGAATTATTTGCGAAAAGCATAGTTCACCTGGAGGTAGGTGCACCAGCGAGAGGAGCTGCGGCGTGTGACTTTTGGTGAGCGGGGCAAGCGCGGGTGCATATGATCCGGGTGTAGCTTGGCCGGCTTTGTCAGAAGAGACATTAAAACCTCGGTTTCTCTTCGTGGTCTCAGTGTCGACCTTTAGATCTGTGGCTAGTCCCGCGGCCCGATACTGGCATTCAACGTGGGACAAACCTTAGAAAGGGGATTTAGACGTCCCCGATGTTAGCTGAAACTTTATTTGGCGAGTTTGGGAAATCACCTGGGAAATAAGCACAAAGAAAGCTGTCTGTTGCAACGAGGTACCAAAAATTTAAAGTTCGGTGCCTTCGTCACACCCATGCGTGATATTTATTGCGCAGACGAATATGTCGTGGAATTGCACTGATGACACGTGTCGACGTGTGCAAATCGTTATATTTACTAATAGCCTTCGTTCGGACAGGGAATGTCCCTGGAGTCAATTTTTCGACAAAGGAACTTGTGTTCGGCAGCAAGAACATCGGGAACAAAAGATGTGGCTGAAATGAATATTTCCACGAAGGGAAAATTTTATCCCTGTTGGCAAAAGTCCCTTTCTACATTTGTGTTGACATTAAAGAAATGTACTTAATGTCAGCGTTACGATAAAATAACTTTGTCCCTTTGTCGAGAAATCCCTTTGTCGAAACATGCGCCGCAGCGACATTACTTGTTCGAACATTGTTCACTTCAAGTCTCCACGATCCTGTAAACCTAAGTTTTCAATAGGTCTATTGACACTTAACAGTTTACATAACAGCGGCTATTGTCTGAACGAATCCGTCTCTAGAATCTGCCTCTTGTTTATGCATTCATACCAGTATACATTCATACATAGACCATTCCAACTTTCTCGTGCCCATCAGTGCAAACGGGGAGGGCCCGATGACGTGTGTGAACCCTCGCGTGCCCACCCGCTCGCAGAACCTGTCCATCTTCCGGGACCGGGGCGAAGACGAGGAGGAGTGCGGTGGCTGCGTTCGACTCTCGCTGCCGGACGTGCACATGGACGACGCCGGCGGCGGGGACGGGCCCTCGGCCAGGCTCCGGCGCTCGCCGCTGGTGGCCCGCGCCAAGTCGGTGGACGCCCGGGCCATGCCGCTGCTCGTGCACCGGCTCTCCATATCGGCCGAGCGACGCACCCCGTCGCCCGAGACGCTGCCCGAGCCGACGTCACCTCGGCCGCGCTCCCTGTCGCCTCTGCTCTCGCCCGCGCCCCACGCCCAGGACCCGGCCAGTCCCATCGGTGGGTGCACGTGGACAAGCGCGCACGCATTAAGAATGCTTTTCTGAGTCGCCCCGTGTACTTAGATTTAGGTGCACGTTAAAGAACCCCAGGTGGTCGAAATATGCGGAGTCCTCCACTACGGCGTGCCTCATAATCAGAAAGTGGTTTTGGCACGTAAAACCCCATAATTTAATTTTTTTTTCTGAGTCGGCACGGGTCCAGAACCAAGGGCCTCGACCAGAGATGCGTTATTGTACAGATAAATCGCCTTATAACGAACTGCTTCGTCAGCTAGCGAAAGTCGAAAATATTCCGTAGTTTGATACGCCGGTTTATGAAGACCGGCTGTTCAGGTGACACATGCGGACTCCCGATTGTAGAATACACGTTAATCTCTCTGGTTTGGTCTCATTTTATGCTAATTTGGGAATCATTTTCTGGATGTTTACAGCTGCTCGATGAGCCTGCGACGCCCCAGGTGTCCGTTTTATTGTGCTGTTCTCCACATTTTCTTCTCTGAAGCTGGCAGGCGTAGTGCCCCTACTGGTGGCAGTTGGCAGCTGTACTCACGGACAAATTTCTGTGGGAGTGGAGGGGATGCTACGAAGGCGAAGGCCGCGCAAGCGAGAGCGCGTCTGAAATTAATCCCGCCCTTCCATCCGTGGGAATTTAAACTGGGGAAGAGAAAGCATAACCATCCTATTTACAACCGCTAAATAAGACAGTTGTGGAAGGCGTGGCAATAGCGGCTGCTGTACGCAAACTAAACACTTTGCCTCCACAGAATGTGGTTCTTCTTACGGACTCATATATGTTGCGCTGCCGCATCTCTGTCGTGGTCAACCGTCCATCAATTCCCGCAAGAATCACTAGCCCCTGTGAAAGAACTCGGCAGCGCAGGCTTCACAGCTAAAGTTTCCGTGGATTCTCTCCAACATTGGTATTGCTGGCAACGAAAAAGCTGATGCCTCTCTACGCAACGCGCTATCAGCTTCCTCAAGTCAAGGCCCCAAAGTGTATTCAACTGAAAAAAACCTGGCGTTCTAAACCACTCTGAGTAACTTTTCGTTCCGCCACATATGCCCTGTGTAACCAAAAGATTTCGCCGACAGGAAGCTTCAGTTTTATGTCGAATAAGAAAAGGACCTGCTCGTACACCAGCATGGTTATTTAGGACGAGGCGCATCCGTTCTCCTAACTGTACGGCATGCAGCGAGACATGAGATATTGATCACTTTCTGTGGTCGTTGGCGAAATACCAAGACGAAAGTGACGCTCTTCTGGAGGACCTGCAAAAGCAGGACCTTCCGCATACATACCTGCAACGCCTTGTCTTCCTAGAAGGATTAGTTACAGCCCGCAAAGAAGCTGCACGTCTCCTTATTACATTCTTAAAAGGAAGCTTAGCTTGGGCCGAACTCCGTTGCCGCCTATTCAAATACATGGAAAACGCAGAAGCGCTTTTGTGAGGTAACTACTGGGCAGACTTTAATGAAATATGTTGCGTTTGAGAGAGAAAGCTGAATTCAAATGACTGTTGCAAGCGAAATTTCTATTTAGGGTCTGGCTGCTTTATAACAAATTTTCAAAGATTGGCCAGCTACAAAACATAGGAGCACTAAGTTTACAAATTATTCGCTCTTCTACGAGAACAGATATCGCAGTTCTGTAAACTGCATCCGCCAGAGCATTCAAAGCGGACAAATTTGATATGTCAGTTTATATTGTACTTGAATTCATTTCATTGTTTACAAGGGTTTTGCGAAATTCCTGCTCATATATAAGCGGTACATATAAGAGCCTTGTATACTACAGCACCTTTTGTCCGCTTTAGATGTACTATCATGTAATTCACAGAATTGTGATATCGTTTTTTTTGTTGCTGAGTTCGAGAGTTGGAAACTTCATAGTTTCGTTTTATGAAAATTTGCAATTTTCAATCATTTTTATTAAAATTTTGACAGCATAAATTGAAAATTTGCTACGAAGAGTCACTACATTTTAAGCGTTTCACTTAAATGCAACAAACCTCATCAAACTTGTTAATGTTTTTGCCAAGAAAAACGATTTTAAATCGAGATCTTTACCGGCCGCGAACTTGCGATTTCGCCGTGACGGTGCTCCGAGGAGGCACATGACGTCACAACGCTCGCCTCGCCGCAGATATTTCTCTCTCTCTCGCTCCCTAGTCACTACTGCGCATGCGCCACTAGTAGCGCCGAGCCACAGGTGTTCCGCCGCTGCGCAGCGCCGCGCCTTTCCGCCACCGTTTGGTATGACGTCACACGGCGTTCCTCGTCGTTGCGCTCGCCTCCGCTCGCTTCGCAGCTGCGTCGCATGCCTGATAACATGTCGGAGGATTGAAAAGGAGAGCTCGCGTGCTCCGCAACCACATTTGAGGCGGCAGTATGGAAGGCGACAATTCTGATAAGCAGGAGGAGGCCTGGAATCGACATCGGAACGGGGTGAAGAGGAAACGAATCGCCCAGGAAACAGACGAACAGCGCGCCGAACGACTGGCTAAACGCCGCAACATAGCTAGACAACCAGACTAACCTGGACTTGCAATCAAGATTTTAAGCAAGGCTAACCATGCTATGCCTTAGCTTTCGCTACGCATATCCTGGCATAGCCGAGCTAAGCCAGTGCCAATTTTCTCCTTTTCCATGAATTTAGATACGAGCCCCCGAGCTAAAGCTTCCCCTTAAGAGGCACTATTTTGAATTACATTTGGTTTAACACCGCAGAGGTATTGTAAGAGACACTCGGGCGGAGCAATTGACGGCCTCGATCGCCAGACTACACCCGCCTGTTGCTACAAACCGACACCACCACCGCCACCGCAAGACAAAATACTCCACTGAGTGTTATAGTTGACTTATATGGTGGCTGTCGCAAAACCGCCGCAAAACCGTCGCACGTGGAAACTGGCGTCTGTTCCGAGAAACCAAAAGCGCTGCCGGACCACATGGCGCGGTAACAGATGTGCAGAAGCTCCGCGCCCCGTAGATTTCCCATTATTCCCACAGAAAACTGTGCGTATTTGTGTCTCCTCTTCGTAAACGTTTTTATGATAGAACACCGCCACCGCCACCACCACCACCAACATTCTCTTGCGGTAGATAATGCGATTCCGCCACATCAACTGGATTACTTGCAAGATAAATTGCAGAGTGACGTTGCTAATTAATAAAATATAGCTAATATATTTTGTAAAATGTCACTTTTCAACATTTGTCACAATGGCGGTGTCGAAATCAGAGTAATTTCTTTTGAACACCTGGAGTTCTTGACGTGCACCCTAAATGCACAAGGAAATTACATACGTTAGCTTAGTGCGCATGGCGTGTGTATTCTACATGCACAAAATAAGAACACGTACAGTACTTTTGGTTGAATAGGATATAAAAAAATGTTGCAGTTTCGCCTGAAAGGCGAAGCGTCGATTGTGATATCAAATTAGTAGGTAGCTATGCGATGTAAGGACATTAGTTCTATCGGCCGTATAAACTTGGAAACATTCGCTCCCTAAATGAATTAAGAAGCATGATATCGGCGCGCACAAGCAAACATGAATACATCACACTCGATTAGCGCGGACACTCTCAGTCAAAAGGCTGGTGTGAGCAAGCGAGGCAGCAGTAGTGAGCGAAATGACCGTGGGGAGGTCTGTCACTTCTATGCAAGAACGGCGAGAACACAGCGCGCACAGAGGTACGAGCCGTATCTGATCCCTTCCAAGAAACGGCGCGCGCGACTGCGCGCGGCCGTCCAAAGTGCGCACTTGGCGGTGTCGAAGCCACCCTGCCCTCCCTTCCTCCCGCGCTGCCTACCGCTTTCCTCCATATATGGCGCGCGACGTAGAGCCGCCATCGTCAGTTCCCCTTGCGCCTGGTCGCGAAATGCGCAGTTGCTACAGGAGCACAACGCCGCACCCCCTCCCTCCCTCCCCATTTCCCCAGAGCCTTTCGCGCGACGCAAGACGGCGCGCTTGCGCTCCGCTTTCTTCCATCGCGCGCGCCGGAGTAAGCCGCGATCGTCGGCTTCCTTCGCGTGCTTTTACTCGCACATATAGCACACAACGCGCGGCGGCGGTGTTATCGCCTTTGTACTTTATACAAAACATCACGGCGATGGCGACGGCAAAAATTCGCCTGGAGTGTCCATATATTGCGATAGCACTTGTATGGACACTCCAGGCTTATTTTCGCCCTCGTCGTGTCTTCCGTATAAAGTCCAAGTGCGATAACATCGTGACCACGCGCCGTATGCTGTGGGTGCGAGTGAAAGCTTGTGAGGGTGGGCCGAGGATGATGGCTAGATCTCGCACGCACAAAGGAGGCGGGCGGGGAGGAAGCGCGCCGTCTTCCATCGCGCGCAGGGCACCAGGGACCGTTCTAATCCGGTGGCGGCTGCGTATGGCACGGCTGAGCGCGGCCATATGGGCTGTAATCTGCGGTGGGTACAGGGTCTAGGAACGCCAAGTACTTATAGCTTCGTGTGCGCTGTGTTCTTGCCGCTTAGGTCGAGAAGAAGCGAGAGGCAGCACGAAGATCAATTCGCTCGCTGCTGCTGGCGCTCTTCCTGACACCAGCGTCTTGACAGTGTCCGCGGTCGTCGAGTGAGATGTTTTTATATTTGCCTGCACGTGCGTCAGACCCTGTACGCTAATTTAGTTCGTAAGTAAATGTTCGCAAGTTTATACGGCCGATAAAGCTACTATCCTTACTTGGTATAACTGTACAATAATTTGCTATCACAATAGGTTTTTTGCCTTTCGGGCGACACTGCGGCATTTTTAAACCTTGCTACGTGGGTGGAAGAAACTGCTCGAGTGAAAGTTTTACGACGTGACGAATACAGTGCTGGCACAGTGCGCATACAGATATTTAGAACTTAGAAGCACTTTCCTTGCGGAGAGGCGTTTCCGGTACTTGTGGAAGTTTCTAGCAGGCCCCTTCTCCAGCTCGGCGTGCAGGCTGAGCCTCATCGATAAGACCGGCAGCTGCAGCGGTGAATGCACGACAGCTTTCAAGCAACGCTCCCGAATGAACACTTAACGAACTTTAATATGCTTTAAGTGTTTTCGTCGGTTTAGTTAGACGATTTCAATGGCTGCTGCTAAGTGTAGAGGCCCAACATTGAGGGAAAGGAACTTGTAGAGGTAAACTATTTGTTCGGTAATGTTATACTAAAATGTCATCCACTTATTAAAGGAGCTCCCCAGAGGCTGCGATGTTAAGACATTTTCTACCGTGCACCAACGATTTTGTAACTTATCCTGCGTGTTGCTCCCCGGATTCACCCAGATAGTTCAGATCTCTCTGGAAAAAAGAAAAGTATGCTTCTTACCCGCCTCGGTAGTCCAGTGGCTATGACGTTGCAATGCTGAGTTCGATGTTGCGTTTTCGATCCTGGTCACCGCAGCCGCATTACGATGGGAGCAAAATGCAAAAGCGCTCGTGTACTTAGACTTAGATGAACGTCAAAATAATAAATCCGGAGTCACCCACTAAGGCGTTTCTTGTAATCAAATTATTGTGTTGGCACGTAAAACTCTGGAATTTAATATTTAATTTTGCTGGTGTCTCATTGCACGCCCTAGAATAGGACACAGCTCAAACTTTCGTCACGCATCATGCTTCACATGTACGGCCGTCTTTTCAAATTTTATTGGCCCATATTTTTCTGTTCTTTTACAGAATTGTCGTCTACCTTTGAGGCGGTCATTTTCCACCGCATCAGTATAGCCGCAATAACAGCTTCGCTGTAAGACGTTGTATTTCTGGCGACTTATATTTCTAGGGTCTAACCGCTTGTTGAGTATTAATGCGATTCGCATTCTTTGCTTATGTTAGGCATTTTGAGCCTACCTATCTGTATGTCTACTTGCGCTGACCAAGTGGCTCAAGTTGTCTGCCAGTTTGGGCTACTAGCTACGTTTTCATGGTCCTGACGCTCCCGTGGTCCTTCTATCGTCGTCAGTCACGCTGCGGGATCTGACTCTCGTCATGACCTAGTGAGCGATCTGCGCTGACTCATAAACCTAGGTTATCTAACAGTTTGGGCCACTGGGTATGTGCTCGCGAAGCAGTCGTGGTCGTCGCCTCGTCGTCGTAATTCAGGCTTTGCCATCCGATCCGACACTCATCATGGCGTCGTCGTCGCGCCTTGTTCGTCACACAGACGTCACATGCATTAGTTGCCGTACCGTCGTCGTGATCGTTCCGTCGTCATCGATCCAGCTTCTTCATTTGACTCTTGTGCCGTCTTTGTCGCACAGTGGTCGTCTACTATCCCTTTGCAATTGTAATCCCTTTATGAGCTTCATCTCGTTGTCGTCGTTCCAACGACTTCATTCTTTTTTTGATGCAAAAGCATCAAACGACCAACTAAGGGAGAAAGCCGGCGTCTGTAGCAGCAAACCGGCACGTGAATTCCCATTGGCTGCGACGCCACGTCGCGTGCGTGCCTTGACGGAATAGAGCGGGCGAAAGGGTACATGTGCTGGGGCTCCAGGTGTTGCTTGAAGGGAGAGGGCATCGTTGCGACGCCACCTCAACCCTCGCTCTCGGAGGCTTGTATTCGCGGCGCGTTCCTCGTCTGCATTCTACCTTCGCCTCGGTAATCGCTGTAAAGAAATTAATGTACAGAAAAGCAGAATAAATTCGAAATGGAAAACATTGGTGGTAGTGAGTTCCGAACCTACTGCCGCACGCTAAGAAGCCGAGTGCCTTACGCACTGGACTATAGCAGTGCCTCTTAGATAGCAGGCTTGTGCACTGTTTTATGACGTCATGTTGCTTACCGAAATTTCCATTTCCAAGCCCGGCGAGACGATGGTGGTAGCGTCAAAGTCACCGCGGCAACTCGGGAGCGTCCCCATTATATTCTATGGCAGTCGGACAACGTAACATGACTGCACGCATCAATATGCACCAGCCTTGTGCTATCAAGGAGGCGTTGGTCGAGTGTCTCAACACGCTCGCTGCCCGCGTAGAGTTCATAAATCGAAGGACCGCTCAGCGGCGTCCAATTAGACATTAATGCTTTCGCATTCACAACTCATAAGTGCTTAGGTTGCCTCGGATTTTTTGTCAGTCTATCGCAATTATGCTGTTGTAACTGAGTCGTGATATTTACCCGCTGTTGTCAGGCTATGCTCGCCATTGCGTCGTCGTCAAACAGTCCCTGCCTTTCATACGTTCTCATACCGTGGTCGTCATGCCGCTGTGGTCGCGATGTTGCCGCCATTGCAGCTCGTCATCTGACTCGTCATGTTTGTGTCGTCACGCCTTCTACGCCGACTCGGTGGTTCAAATTGTCTAATAGCTTCGACCAATAATTATGTGCTCGTGGTGGGGATAGCATCGTGGTCGCTCCAGTGTCATCATTCGAGCTTCGTCATGTGACTCTTGTTATGCCGTCGTCGTCACGCTTTACACGCCGACTCTGTTGCCCAAGTTGCCTAATATCTTTGACAACTATGTATGTGCTCCTGGTCGGGATGCCGTCGTCGTCGTTTTGTCGCCGTTATTAGAGCTTCGTCATATGACTGCCGTGATGCCATTGTCCTCACGCCTTCTACGCCGACTCAAAAGCCCAAGTTGTCTAATATTTTTGGCCACCAGTTATGTGCTTGGGGTCCTGATGCAGTCGTGGCCATGGCATCGTCATCGTTCAACCTTTGTGATCGGAATCTCGTCATGGCGTCGTCGTCATGCCGTTGTCGTCACGCGGTCGTCGCGTATTAGTTGTCAAACCGTCGTCGTAAGGCCGTCGAGGTCGTTCTATAGTCGTTACTCCAGTTTCGTCATTTGACTTTCGCCATGCCGTAGTTGTCACGCCATTGTCGTCATAGAGTCTTCGTGATACATTCCTCGTCATGCCATCGTCATCTTCGTATTGTCGTCACATCTTTGTCATGCATCGTCATACGCGCGTCGTCATGAATTCGTTGCCGTGCCATCATCATGATGCCGGCATGGTAATTCCATCATCGTGATTCTAACTTCGTCATCCGACTATCTTCATGCAGTCATCTGACGCCATCGTCGCCACACAGTCGTCGTCATACTATTGTCGTCATGCCATTGTCGCTATCGTTTGCTATCGTTTCGCCATCGGAATCACTTCAGGAACGTCGTCCTATTGTCACCATGCCGCCGTCATCAAACCGCTTTCGTCGTTTCATCGACGTCATTCGTTCTTCATTTTATTGTAATCATGCTATCGTCACTCGATCGGAATTATGCCAGCGTTGTCATGCAATCCTCGTG
This sequence comes from Dermacentor andersoni, assembly GCF_023375885.2. Taxonomy (NCBI): domain Eukaryota; kingdom Metazoa; phylum Arthropoda; class Arachnida; order Ixodida; family Ixodidae; genus Dermacentor; species Dermacentor andersoni. Next base: position 90,174,183 of record NC_092823.1, on the reverse strand, counting down.
ATTGCGTCGTCGTCAAACAGTCGCTGTCTTGATGCCGTTGAAGTCGGGCCAGCGTCATCAATCTAGCTTCGTAATCCGGTTGTCCACATACAGTCATCGTCAGGCTGTCGCCGTTATATACTATTGTCATCAGTTCATAATCGTCATCTCATTGTCGTCATGCCGTCGTTGTCATGTCACCTTTGCCGTTCAATCGACGTCGTTCATTCATCGTGCTCCCGTTGTCGTCACTGCGTCGTCGTACAGTCGTCGTCATGCAGTCGTGCTTGTGGATCACCTCGGCAACCTAGCGAGTGTCCTAGCAAATGGAACGATACCGGAGACAGTGTATGTCGGATGTAGCAGAAGCAATGAAAGTCTCGGATATACCGCTACAGATATTAAATTACAGTTACTTTAGCAATAGAGTGTGTCTCTACATTAATTGAATGCTAATCGCATTACCGTCGACAGTCGTCGTGAGATGGGTTCCGCCGGAATATTTAGCTCCACTTCTGAGATACGTGCTGTTTCTCGACGGCGTACGTTTACTCTTCTGGAGGTGAGCACCCGGGAAAATTTATGAGGCGATGGAGTTCGATACGTAAAACAACCAGGTAGTTTTCTTTCTCCTTAGAGTACAGGATAGGGCTAATGTGTGATCTAGGTATTTATAATTACATTACATGAACAGGAGAACGACTCGGACATCTAACATGGCGGGTGAAGGGCCACTGTTGGAAAATACTAAGCCGAGTAAGATCGATAGATCATTCTTCTAGGAGTCTATCGTTATTTCCTTTGGGCCAATATACCACTTGTGTAGAAAATTGCCGCCGAAGGTACCGCTGTTGCTTTTCAATTGGAACCACTCGCACCGAAATGGAAGAATTGACCTAATCTCCATGTGGCCTCGCTCTGTGAATCTGCCAGTGCTGACGTCACATGAGAGGTACCATAGTTCACAATAGGTCGCGCCACTCCGATTTTTTATATTTGTCGTCTTCTCGCTCAAATATATGCTATATTGCAGAAGCCTAATATTTTAATCTCTCTAGCTGGTCACTGACCAAGGTCAAAACAAAATGACGTTTCGGGATCCGTAGCGATCCCTTGTTCACAGTGCATAGCTCGATCTAATATTCTTCTTTAGTGTCCCTTTATATTCGAACTAACGATCACTGTGACGTGTATTCCGTACGCAGTTTTAGAAACGGAAAAGCAGTTGACTGCAGCGGCAAGTAATAACAGCCTGTTTCAAGCGCACATATAAGCATCTTAAGGTGACGTGCCAGATTGGGTGCAAAAGTACGTCACTATTACTCACGCTCTCGTTGGTAAACGGCTCACATGCTAACATAAGGTGCTCATGCCGTCGGTCGTTACAAAAGCACCAAGGAGAATACTAAATTAGTTTAAACTCACAAAACGCTCTTTCAGAGCTCTATCTCAACTTTTACTGGTAGAGGACGATTGAATACTTGTGCAGCAATTCCCGTTAAATTTGAAAAAAAAAAAGAAAATAGACAGTTTTGACGTCAGTTGTAGCACTGATCGATAAGTTTCGACAGCGCTGAAGCGCCCGGGTTGGAGGAGGTCGGACCCTCCGGAACTCCTCCTCTGGACCCGCCACCTGTACGAATCATTGTACTGCACTTGTACTTCGTTGGCTGTAGCGTGGTGTTGGGGTTGTGCATGCTTTGTTAAAGTTTACAAAGCTCTAAACTTGGCGTAGTTCTATCACAACCAGTGACCTTGTTCTCGAAATGTAAATGTCGTTGCCCTTCGTGAAGTAAATGACGTGCTGTGTGGATGGGCGAAGAATCAGGCGTTTCTGTCGAAGGGTTGCACAAAAGGTAAATTAAAACCTCCTAAGCAGCTGACTAAGAGGGTCTACATTTTGTTGGCTAAATAAATAAACATATGAAGAATATATATATATATATATATATATATATATATATATATATATATATATATATATATATTATACTGTACTATATTCATATATGATAAATATATAAATAAGTATAAATAAATAAATTGCCGAAGCTCTTTGCTTTGGCCATTCGAAGTAGAATCTAGACAGCTATTCGCTTTGTTAGAGGAATGATGTGCGCATGAAGGCTTATATTTGTTTCAGTTGGATTATTCAATTACCACTTATTATTTGATTGCGTAATTATGTAGATAATAGAGCCGTTATCCAGCCGGTCTCTAGGGGTAGCATAGATGGCTATGCAGATTCACCAAGTTATCACATTTGTGCGGTCTCAATTGGCGCTAGCGCCAGCGTGGAAGGCGACTGCAGCCCTTCTCTCCCGCAGTTGTCACAGGGGGAAAGGGCAGCGTGAGAACAAAAAGAAAAGACTCTCCTTTCAGAGCGCTGCAAAACAGTATCGAAACCTTGAGGCGCCCAAAATCTCTAGCGCGACAGCACGTATACGTCTCAAAGAGCTAGAGTAGTTTGCGTTGGGCTGCAAATGCGCTCGGCGCAACTCTGTTAGGCGACAGCACCCGCCCTTTGCGTCGGATCCTCGGTACCGGCGGGGAGTCTGACCACCGTGAAAGATGGGCGAACGAGCCAAAGAGAGCATTTCGCCCCAATGTACCAATGTGGTTCGCAGGCGTGCCGAAAGTGCGTTTGTTACTGCGCCGGGAGCCACGGCGGCATTCCCTGACGGCGCCGTGCCCACCTTGCAGGCGGCATCCAGCCGGACCTGTACCGCAAGAAGGAGGCGGTGTTCTTCCAGTCTCGCGACGTCTCGTCCCACTCCGCTTCAGCCACCTTGGCCGCCCCGACAAACGCCGGAAGGCTCCACTTCCGGCTCAAGTACGACTTCGACAAGTCCGACCTCGTCGTGCACGTCATCGAAGGTGAGCTCCTGGGCTGAACGAACGTTGGAGAGTTTCAAGAGGTTTACGCCTGCTCATTTCTGCGGGTAGATCGAGGTAGAAAGTGCCTCGGCTACTGAGAGAAAGTGCTCTCACGAGGAAAGAAAAAGGCTTACTCACGAGAAAGTGCTCGCGCTGCGCAACCAATTCAAATGAAATATAACCTTAAAGTTAGTGAAGACTTCTTGGTGCTCACCTGCGTTACTCGCAAATAGCTAACTTGCTTCGGTACCAGTAAACCCGGTTCCCTCAACTATAAGCTCGGCTGAAATAAGTTGCTCATAAACAACAAATGCTATATTTATGATGCGTCTACCGATAGCGTCAGTGTAACACAGCAGATTGCACCCATTTCGCTATGTACCGCTGTGACCGAACTGTTGATCGAGGAGGCGGTGTCTTTCTCGCTATTTCTTAAGATATCCCATTCTTTCATATAGAGAATGAAATGAACTTGAATCAGCCTGGGCTTGCCTAACTCTCAGTAGCACAAAAATAATCCTCGGCGTTTCCCCCCTTCACCATCATTCTTAGCCGGCGATTTGAGTTTGCCTAATCTAACTTGGAATGCACATCCACCAAGCTCAAAGCCCTTTAATGCGATTACCTATCTATCTATCTATCTATCTATCTATCTATCTATCTATCTATCTATCTATCTATCTATCTATCTATCTATCTATCTATCTATCTATCTATCTATCTATCTATCTATCTATCTATCTATCTATCTATCTATCTATCTATCTATCTATCTATCTATCTATCTATCTATCTATCTATCTATCTATCTATCTATCTATCTATCTATCTATCTATCTATCTATCTATCTATCTATCTATCTATCTATCTATCTATCTATCTATCTATCTATCTATCTATCTATCTATCTATCTATCTATCTATCTATCTATCTATCTATCTATCTATCTATCTATCTATCTATCTATCTATCTATCTATCTATCTATCTATCTATCTATCTATCTATCTATCTATCTACCTACCTACCTACCTATCTATCTATCTATCTATCTATCTATCTATCTATCTATCTATCTATCTATCTATCTATCTATCTATCTATCTATCTATCTATCTATCTATCTATCTATCTATCTATCTATCTATCTATCTCCTTACATCGACCCCATGGCCCAAGCTGTCCACTACATTGGGCCACTGACGTCGTGATGCCTTCCATCTTCATCATTACAGCTTCGTGGTCTGAGTCGTCATGCCGTTGTCATGGCTTCTACGCTGGCCTAGTGGCCGAAGTTCTCTAATAGCTTGGGCCACTATGTGTGCACCCGTGGTAGTGAGGCCGTAGTGGTTGCTGCATCGTCGTCATTCCAACTTTGTCATCCGACTCTCATCATACTGTTATCGTCAAGCCGTCGTTTTTACAAAGTCGTAATGCATTTGTTGTCACACCTCGATCGTAATGCCGTCGTTACTCGTTCCATCGCCTTCACTTCAGCTTCGTCATTTGACTCGCGTCATGCCGTCGTCACCACGCCATCCTTGTCATACAGGCTTCGTGACACAATCGTCATCACGCCATTGTCGTCATACACTGTCTGTCTGTCTGTCTGTCTGTCTGTCTGTCTGATTGATTGATTGATTGAGTGATTGATTGATTGATTCAAAACGCGCGCATTGGGCAAAAAATGCTAATTGCATTAACTATCTCCACTTCCGGACGAAAGTCTGACTCCACCCCTACACCTCTGTGTCTTTTACGCTATTCGTGCGGCTGTTCCACCAAACCTTTATGAAATCGCATTCTCAAAGAAAGGCAAACAACAAGCCTATAACAGTTTTCCTGAGTACTTCGGACACATCATGGAACACTGCGTTTAGAAACCTCGGGAGCAGGTGTTTCAATGTGGAATTCCAGTGGATTTTGTCTGACGCTAAAATTGAAGGCAACGGGAAGCTGATGCTTTTGTGAGCGAAGCCCTTTCATATGCCTTAATGGAGAGCCATATTTTATGTTCGTGATGGACTGGTGTAAGCGCCGCCAGTGGTGTGAAAAGTTTTCCGGAACTTTGTGGGATAAGTTTACAAATGAATAAAAAAAGAACAGCGAAGAAGCCTGACAGCGCAAGTAGATGTCGAGCTGTCTAATTGACGGGTGAAGCGGCAGACGGGCATTTTAGAACAGCCCGCTCCCGTTCGACGCTTCCCCAGGAAATAATTTTGGGTCATTAGCTCCTAATGATTTTGTGCAGCTGCCGCCCCCATGGCAGCAAACTAAAAAAAGAAAAAGAAGCCATGCACAGACATTGACGCCTAAAGAAAAGCGCTGATTGGACAAGCGAAAGACAAAAAAAAAGAAGAAAAAGAAGTAGATTGCCTATGGAACGAAGCTAATGACCTGCCAGCACGGGAACGAAACGAGGCGATGATGACCGTCCTTTCTCGCCGGTGAGGAATATATAACGTCGTTCTTCCTGCTGAAGGTTGAAGTGAGCACCCGGAAGACTTAATGAGCTGCCTATTCATGACTGCTTCATCGAGTTCAGTGAATCGAGGTTTGAGCGAGGGGAGCACGCAATGGCGGCATGCTGCCCCGTAGTTCAATTCGTACCTTTGCATGCCCGCCTATAAATAAGAATAGCACGACAGCTGTTACCGCATGTTGCCATTTAACGCACTTGCGCCATCGCTGTTGGCTCCATCTTGCTCCTGGTCCCGCTTGGCGTCACCGTCTAGTTTGAGTACAAGAGAGAGAGAGAGAGATAAGGAAAGAAGGAAAGGCAGGGAGGTTAACCAGACTGAGTCCAGTTTGCTACCCTACACGTGGGGAGGGGAATGGGGAGTGAAAAAGAGAGAGAGAGAACATAGGTGTAGGATGACTGTAGTCGGGCACTCAAGTCTGTTGCCCTCAGGTAGTGAAAAAGCGCTCGAACTGCTTTCTGGGCTAATGAACTGTGAGGCCAGGCTCCCAAGAAGATCTTCTCTTCCGTGAATGGCCTGTCATCCAATAGCTGTTACGTTATTGTATAGGCTCTCTGGTATGAGCGAGAGATGTAAGAGGCATGCGCGAAAGAGGAAATGTTTCGTGAAGTTCACGTATCCGCTATGTCCTGTGGAAATATCATTAGAAAAGACCCAGAAGAAATTGCATCAAACGTAGGGCCATGTAGAAAGCAAGTTGTCGCACGATAGCCCTGCGGCCATAGTTTGTCGGGCGTTGGCCCACTTCTGGTGAACAAAAACGATCGCGCTGTCTAGGACTCAGTTTTCATAAGCTCAGGCCGCACAGGCCGCACTTGCAAGCTCTACGGCCTCATTGCGCTGATTTACAAAAGCTGAACGTCTGGTGTTTGTACAGCAATTTGGCATTGGTGCATGAAATAAAAATGCCACAGACTCGGCGGCCCGAAGTCTATAATTGTGCTAAGTAGCTGCACTGCAGTTTAGACCTTCACATGACGTCGTAACCACATTCACACAAGTGAAAAAAGGCTTAGCTCAGGTATGATAAGAATTTAGGTTCGTCTGAAGCAAGCTGCCGAGGCGGGCTCGTTGGTTACTATTGATTTTGAACTTGTAACGCAGTGCGTACGAAGAGGGGCAAAACTGAAAAGGAAAAAAATTGACGACGTGGCACAACACAGCGCTGTGTCGTTGTGTTTTCGACATTTAGTCTCTTTTTGTTTGCACTCGTTCAAAGAGAATTGGTTTTCACTTGGCCGACCGTGCGCGTTGTGGTATGGGTTATTGGTGACAGTTGAATTCGTAGTTCTCCATTTCATCAAATGCACGAGGAAAGAACGACTCCCATAAAGATGCCAGCCGCGAGTCGTCTATGGGCTCTGGACTGTTGGCCATGCAGGTTGAGGATCGCGTTGCAATCACTAAGCTCTCTCTCTCTGTCTCTCTGTTTCTCTCTCTCTCTCTCTCTCTCTCTATATATATATATATATATATATATATATATATATATATTCATTTACATGTACCTTACAGGCCTTCGAGAAGGCATAGTGTAAGGGGGAAGTACGGTAACATATTGGTATGGCATCGGGAAAAAATAAACATCAGTATAATGAAAGGAGTATGCACACAACATGGAAAATTAATACATTAGCAAATACAATATGTAGAACAATGACAATAAATGGTAAACAATAACATATTAGCATAATACCATTGTAAACGTTTTTGCATGTTATACAGTAGTAAGTATTGTAAAAAAATTGGGACCACTGAAATTCTTTTATAACTTGTAGAAAAAATGCAGGAAAATTAGAAAAGGCATGACGTGTTTAGACGGTTGAAACGGCATATTTATCGGTTAGCAGATTGCGAAATGCAGTGTGTTTAGATTGGCAAGCGATGTTATCTGGTAGAGCGCTCCATAAACGGACGCACGGGGCAAAGCTGAAAAATTTAAAGCGTGTGTGTTGCCATAAATTCGGGTGTAGCTGAACTGATTTTTCAGTCTTGACGTCGAGGATGCTTTTTTCAGGTTTGACAAGGTTAGGCCAACTGTGTTAACGAATCTATGAAATAATAATAGAAGGGCAATATCACGGCGAGCTGTTAGTGGTTGCAACGAAAGATCGATTTTTATTTGGGTTACACTTGACTGGTTACTATAATTTTTTGAAATGAAACGGCTCGCCCTATTCTGGATGCTCTCCACGAGTTCGATGAGGTAATTTTGATGAGGAGACCATATACAAGAGGCGTACTCAATTTGTGGCCGTACAATAGTTACGTAAGCTAGTTTTCGTAGTGATGAAGGCGCACTTCTAATGATCCTAATGATCTGTAGGCGTTAGCTGAAATGGAGGTGATGTGTTTAGTCCATGAAAGATTGTGCGTAAGGAGCACTCCTAAGTACTTATATTCTGTGGTGTGGTCAACTATGTTAGAATCCAAATGATAGGAAAAGTGAGAGTTAACAGTTTTTCGAGAAAAGGAAACTACTTTGTACTTCGACACGTTTAGGAACATTAGCCACGTAGCACACCAATCACTGATATGTGCAAGATCATTTTGGAGTGCCGCGTGGTCAGAGGGACAGTTAATCGAACTGTATACAATGCAGTCGTCAGCAAATAATCGTACAGAAGATGATATATTGTTCGGCAAGACCAAGTACACTGCCTTGAGGTACACCAGAGGTTACGCCAGAGAGGCCAGAGGAAAATGCTTCGCACGTTTTGTTCAACAGTGCAAACTTTCAAATAATAATAAAAAAAAAATTCACCAACGGTTGTGATACACCCCAATGCGAAATTTTCATCGCAGCTCTATACGTGTTTTCATATCGCAATATATTGGCTGGCGCGGACAGTTCGTCTCGTGCGGCACAATGAAAACGGGGCGAAATGTGACGCTAGTGCCTCGCTAAGCGGAAGACAGTGAGAGGCAGCACTTGGGTGACGCGTGGGCACGATTCACAGCAGCTGCCGCAGACATACCGCCACTCAGGCAGCGCTTTGTTTCCATATATGGTGTCGGTAGGCGCCCTCGCCGCATGCCATCGGTAAACAGACGTCGGCGCGCTACTCTGGCACCATCTCGTAATGGTCGTCGCCGCATAACCCCTCTATAGCGCGGCACTACAATTTTCTTCTCACGCTTTCGCCATGCCCTCCTCCTCCGCTTTCCCCCTCGCGCTATCTTCTCTATCGCCGTCTTTCCTTCCCCGCTGCTCTCCGCGTTCGCTCTTTCACCCTTCTCTGTGCTCGTTCGCCTGGTCACGCCACGCGAAACGACAATTCCTGCACATGCAAATCAAGTCTTTAAGATGGATAAACTAAAATTGATAACCGCATGTACAAGTAAATACAAAGACAGGTGGTCGTTAATTTCGACGTCATTTTTTTTCTGCGAAAGCGGGCGCCTTGGGCGCCATTCGCTGTGAACTTCGAGTTAATAGATATAGTCTAATCAATTACTCTTAGCAGTGCCGTGCTGTGGTGAGCTATTTAATTTGCTGTTGTTTTCCTTGCAAGAAAGAAAGCGTAAACAAGGTGTCGTTACTGAAGAAGACAAGGTCGATGTACAGCGTGGTTCAAATGATTCGGTGATAAAATGTTTAGTATATCTTTATATTCTGTCTCGTTGTGTCTCTTGTTCGTCTTCATTATTCGCTCATGTCGTATCTCATTCCTATAGCATTTGACGCGCAACTAAGTCGACCTTGTGTTGATTAATGTGGCGAATCGGGCGTGTTGGTACATAGGGTATAGGCTGGGGATGGTTGGTAATACATAGTTACACTAGAAGCATAGCGCGGGAAGGACGAACGACAAAGACTAGACAGGACAAGCACTTGTCCTGTCTAGTCTTTTCCCGCTCTATGCTTCTAGTGTAATTATGTGTGGGTACATATTTCAAAAGGCAGCTGCGCAAAAAAGAAAGGCACGGACGGAGGCAGGACGAAAAGGGCGAGCGCTGAACTTGCAACAACATGATTGTGAATGGTTCGCGAAATATAAGTGCTGTCCGAGCCAGGAGTAATCATTCGCGCATGCATAAATATGTTAGCTCTTTGTCTGCAAGTATCTTGTCTTCTGTAGCGTCGACACATGGTCGACCCTTTCTTTTTTTTTTTTGACCACGAAGCCAGGTGGACCACGCCGAAGATAGTGCAGTCTGTGGTGCGATGTGGGTAATTTTCGAATATATTGAGGTCAATTAAGCCCTGGCCGATAATTTTACCTACTCTGCGACTTATCCTCGTTTCTTGTGGGCACCGCTGAAGCTGCTTTCCAGACAACATTGCCTCGCGTGAGCCCCTGCTTAGACCAAACGAGCGCACTGCATTTCCCAAAAGTGCGCCGTACGGCGGCTTTGCCTCAAAAGGTCTTAGCCTACGGCGATGCACCCTTTACAGGGGTATAGTGCAAAATGCAATGTAGTTAATTTTCGACTACTTTGGCGCTAATTCGCTCGTGCCCTTACTTTTACGTACTCAGCAACTAATTCTCGGTTATTTTCTTACGGAGACCTAAATTTTGATTCTTCTTGTGATTCGCTACAGCGCTCTAAGGCGCGAAAGGGCCGCTTTTTTCTGCATGTGGTTACAAGAAACCCAGATCCCAGATAGGCCAAACCCCTGTGGTCAGCTAAGAAGACCTTATATTAAAGAAAAGTTTGTATGGTTTAGAGTTGTCCAAAGCAGTCGGTGTCATTTGGTAAACCGTAAGCTCTCAGTAGGGTTAACACACACGCGCACTGGCATGTGTCTTGACTTTGTATGTTTTGTCTGAAATTTCTGTGATACGAACTAGGAAATATCTCATTAGGCTTTGGTGGCGCAAGTTTACGCACTTCAGTCAGTTGATTCACAGTGTTGTACGTTAATTTTCGCCATTTCGGGTCAATAGTGATAGAATGCAACCACGGACATAAAGCTGTGGGTACAGTGAAACCCTTGCTAGCCCATGGTGGCTACAATCACATAAATGTGCTGGTTATTTCTACACGCGACGACTTCACTGGGTGCACTACGATGCTTGGCGAGAGTTATGACCTGTCGCGTTGTTTGAGTGATGGCGATAGAATACTCTTTTTCTTCTTTGTAATGCCTGCTGCTAGTAAGTAACTTGTGCGCGAAAATCAAGTCAGTGATTTATTTGTAATGAGAAAAATGTAAACATGGCCTTACTGATTGCAAAAGAAATCCATACTTAATTACTCTCTCATTACACTAAGGTACTAAATATGGTGGGCAAGATAGGGAATGACATGCCGGTGTTAATTAGTCAAATCTATCTGTTCACTCATGAACATCCTCACTACGCATTTATCAGTCAGTTGACCGCTTTTTCAGATGTATGGATGCACTTCGATACTGTGCAGCTTTGTTGTTGCAGGTTCAATTGGCATTACCAACCGCACATATATGTGATTTTTTTAGCAATGCTAAACCGTTGTGCTTGGGTCATCTTCAACCACCCATATCTATATGTTCTTATGTGCTCGTGTTCAGAGTCGTCTGCCCTTACCGGCCATGCGGGTTGTATGCTTTGGAGAAAAGATGCGTTTATTTAAGAGGTCTGCGAATACTGAAGCATTCAATGTCGAATCCTATATTGAATTTACGAATAATAAAACTCGCGAATCGAACATCTAGTATACGATTTCTCAAATATTCGGTACCTACAGTGAATGACGTGGCCGTGTTCGGTGCTTGATGCGCGCAGCTTTCCTACGACGCGCGATATCTCTCGGTACAAATTTCGACCAGGTGGAACGGGACGATCGAAATGAGTAATGGTAGGCTAACGGAGGCAACGAGAAAAGCACGGAAGCAATGCAAGATTGGTCTGATTGATTAGCCACCGGAAGGGCACACTGTTCGTACCGGATACGCCCAGGTCAGATATCCCGCACGCAGATTCCGCTCTCATGCGGGCACACAGGTGAACTCTGCACGCGTGGTAGCGGCAGTTGCTGGTTGGTCGACCTCGGACCCGAACGCCGCTTCAACGGCCGTTAGTCTAATCCGTACGCGTGGCCGCGCGACCGATCACTGATGAGCCACCCGTACAAGCATTACTGACAAGCTTTCAGTGACGTTTTGCAGCCCGTTATCACATGAGCTGGTGGCGAATCTTCGTCATGGTAATACCGTTGGCCACACTCTCTAGCCCGTTAAGCCTAACTGGAGACGCGTCGTCCGAGGTCGGCTACTAAAATTACGGTTTCACACTCAATCAACTCAGATCTATTCACAGCGCACGCACGAACCTCACAAAGCCGGCAAACTGCCTCACCAACGAAATCGAGTGCACGGGATGACAATTGGTTACGGCCGCCATCTTTGCGAAATACCGTACGGTGACCCCTCTTTCACAACGTTGTTCGTAGGAGCACAACGGTCTCTTACTCGTAGCTTCAGGCGACCCGTTATAAGACTAGCTTTGGATTTATATGCAGGGCTCGAAAGTGTTATATGAGAGCCCACTGATCGCTGACTGCAGGCACATTTACAAAGCTGGGAAACGGACGCGATTGTGAAGAAGAAAAAAAAGGGGGTGGGGCCGTCGCGCGAGCTTGCCGTGGGCCTCCCGATTTGAGACTCTTTACCATCGGTACCAACTGCGGTGGACGTGTGCCGCACAGATGACCACGTGGAGCGGTATACCGAGCGACGTGATGCGCATTGACCGCTTTTGTCTGTTGCGCATGTTAGCCTTAACGAAGTGACAATAACTCACTGAAAGCACCTGCCATAAGGACGGAAAACCTCTCGTGTTTTTTTGGAAGAATGCGGGAAAAGAAAACTTTCTGTGAATTGGAGATAAAATATTTTCCCCTACCCTGTGTCCTTAGGCTCAGTACGGCCCAGTATAGAACAGAAAACCACGATGTTATTTAGTACAACTTCACTATGTCCACAGCTTCAGAGGAAAAAAAAAGCACTTTTATGCTATTTGACCGATATTCTATAGATGAAAAATACTTTCCAGACGTTCGTGTACGAACTGAATTGTTATCAATGCTCACCTACTAACTCGGCTTTTTCTTCTCGATTCGATTGGATATTCGATTCACAATATAGTATTTGATATTTGTACACTCTTAATTTAAACGCATACCGAGTGCACCCTAAGCACCTAGGTAGCGTGTGTCACAGGCATGCCATGATACTGATACACATGGTACTGGAAAGTGGCGTGAATATATGAGCAGTGGATAGACTTCAGAAAAAAAAGAACAATTAGAACTCTACGTGCGGACAAAAATAAAACGAAGACAGACCCCACCCCCTCCTTCGATCCCTCCTCCAAGATCTGTGCACTGGTAAGACCGACTGCGCAAAGACCTCTGTGCAGCCATTTGCTGTGAGGAAAGAATGACACAGTCTCAGTGGGGCATGCGAGACAGCGAGGATAATTCAACTGCTCTGTGGTTACAGCAAGCGTGTTGACCCACACGACAAGCTAGTTTTCTGTTTCGAGTATCTAACGCCTGTGCCTTTGGTGCGCCGCTTCTGAAGATGCGTTAGACAGTGGACTACAGTGGCGCGCTCTTGTTTGCAGCCATGGAACTGGGCGGGCCCCGGATGGACCAGCGGGGAGGCGGCGGGGGCTTCGGCGAGCCGTGCGTGCGGGTGGCCCTGCTGCCCGAGGTGGACAGCAAGCAGCGGCAGGCGCTCATGCGGCGCCGTTCCACGGACCCGCTCTTCGACGAGACCTTCAAGTTCCCCGTCTCGTTCGACGACGTGCCCGCCAGGACGCTGCTCTTCCAGGTGCGGCCAGTCTTAACCAACACGTAATGAGAGCTAAACGCCCCATGTGAATCACTGGTTACTGCTTTGCGTCGCTGTGCAAGGGGGGGGGGGGGGGGTATCGTTATACGGCTGCGGTGGCCGCAGTACGAGAGAAATGCACGAAGTTTCTTCTATCGGCGTTTCGGAACGCGTCAGAATTCTTGGTGATCCCAATTGATGCGGGATACTCTAGTCACGAGCCTCTTATAGGGAACGTGTTGCTTATCCCTTAATTAGGGATCACACCGATACAACAGCTTAAGAAAATTTTTCTTTACGAAACAATTGTATTGTAAGGTTGTATTCAGCAGCACCATTTCTGGCTTTCGATGCTATGGGCCAAGATATGTTTCCTTCTACATTTGAACGCTTTAAGATATAGCAGTGGTCTTGTACGGGACAAGGATATATGAATGAAGGAACCAAAAAAAAAAGAAATGAATTGAGTCAACAAAGGTACTGCGTTTCAGCAAAGTCCTCGAGGTCATTATACACAGCAAGAGAGGGACTCCTAAGTTTATAGCGTTCGATTATGCTGATACAAACACCTGAATGGTTTTCCGAGGATACATTTAAGGCATCGCCTTGGCGCTACACAGGTTCTTTATATTTGAATTAGTTCCCTTTTCTTTATTTTTTGCAGTCCCGTCCTTAAGCATCATTATATCGTTAAACGTGGATTAAGATTGTAGGTTATGTTGTTAAGACATAACTTTTCAAGCTTAAGTCCTCCCTGAGCGCAGGATTCTTTAACAATGCCACGTCCACGAAGGCTGCTGAAATAGCAGGGGGCGCTGTTTGCCTGCCTTCTATTACGCTTTCAAGTTTGCATCGGAAGCCATTTTAAAGTCCAGAAGAGAATGCTGCCGCCAGAAAAGAGATTTCGAAAATTAACGAAATAGGGGGCTTGAATCCATACAAGCGCACAAACAATGTACAAAGTACAATCTATGTCATCTTAGGGAATGTCGATCATCGAGATATTTAGCTCGTGCTAACAAAACACTAAGAATAAATGGTTGAAAGAATTATTTATTTGAATCTAGATGAAAATGCAAGAATATATTTTGTGGCCGGCTTTTGCACAAACCATTTGACCATTAAAGAGTGATAGTGTGAAGTGAACTCGCATTGTAGCAGCAAAGCGGTTCTCATAAAACGCGCGACAGTCATTTGGATAAAAAAAAGCGCACGAGCAAAACAAAGGGGTCCAAGTTCTTGCGATTGTACTGAACACACTGAAAGCACCAAAAGGCGAACTTAATAAGCCACTCACAAGACCAGACATACGTCTGTCTAACGTGAAGTACATTGTCAACGTTGAAATAATTCAATAACTTAATAGTTTTCATTTAAAACATATAATCAAGACAGGAATATTCTGTAGTCAGCGAGCGTTCCATGGCAACAAAATACGAGTTCACGTCAAGCATAATTAACAATCGAACTTATAGTGCAACTTCCTGTACGTGCACTTAAGTTCAGCAGCTAAATAACAAAAAATCACGCAGAAACTCTTCTGGGAGTTGTTTAAGTATGCGTAAGCATTGTGCTTGTTTATCTCCACGCAGCACGGTGTCATTATCAGTGTTATGAAACTTGATCCAGCCAGTATAAGCCCTTATTAACCATTATCGGTCATTATCAACCTTACCGGACTCGATCCGAACCTTACCGGACTCGATCCAAGCCTTATGAACCCTTATCGGTTAGTATCAATCTTATCTCAATCGATAGGATCATTATCAAGCCTTATGTGTCCTTATCAACCTTATCGGACATGATGTGACCCTTATAAACTCTTATCGGACCTTATCAGCGTTGTAGGATTTGATCCAACCCTTATCAAGCCTTATCGGTACTTATGAACCCTATTAGAATTGCTCCGACCAAAAGCCGTTATCGCTCTTTAGCACCTTATCCATCTGCATAGAACCATTATCAAGCGTGACGAGGCCCATATAACCCCTCGTCATTCCTTATCATCCTGATGAGCTCATTGGGTGCCTACTGCATTCTCTGTGTTGCACGAAGTGAAGCGCATGAGCCCTCAGAGATTGGTGGCTTTTCGGTCTGTGAAGGAAGACCCCAACGGAAGGCGCTTCCCGCGACCACCGAAACGAATCGGTGATGTGGCGCGTTCGGCCCTCAATTTTCGCAAAATTGGAAATTTTCTGATGTCTACAATGCTCCAAGTCGGCTCTACTTGTGGTCCTAGGGATAACCTTTTTTTCAGAATCACCAAATTTTCAACAAAGCCTTCACAGAAACTTTTCGGTGACATTTCTTTTACCGCCGGCACAACACATTCATATGGTTCAGATATATTATTCATCTATTGCAGGGTGTTTAACTCAGCTGGTAAGATACTCGGCTTCTAAGCGTGGGTCGTAGGTTCGAAACTAACAATTGCCAACGTTTTTGCTTTCGAATTTATTTTATTTTATACATTTCATTTATTCATGGCGATTCATCTTACGCGAGAGACGGATGGACGGGTATAACTCTTCGCGTATGCATACAAATGCTTACGCATTTAAAAAGTGATCGAAACTGTTTTGGGGTCGCAGGTGTTCGACTACGACCGATACTCGAGAAACGACGTGACGGGAGAAGTTCGAGTACCCCTGGCTGACGTCGACGTCACGACCGAGACCGAGGTGTGGTGCGACATCGAGAAGACCGAAAAGGTGGGCCCAACCCATTGGGACGATGTTGCGCTATGATAGAAACGAATACATTCCGCGTACCTGCATCGCCGTTCCCGCAAGCAGTCTGAAGCTGTGGCTCACGCTCACTGTTAGAAACAATCCTGTATAAGCACGGCGCACGTGATCCGTAGAATATTAGACCATAACGTCCCACAGCAAGCTGGCGAAATTTGAGCGCATTCGGTGCGATAGAAAATTCGTGTTCACATTTTCCATTGTAATAGCAGTTATATGAGCACTCCGGGTGATTTTTCGCCGTCGCCGGGTTGTTCCGTAATGATTACTACAAGATCGATAAGAATACATCCCGCCACAGGTGCCGTATGTCCTGGTTCCGAAAGAAAGGGCGGGAAAGCGAGCCGAGAAGGTTGGTGGCTTGGTGCGTGCCGTCTTCCCCCGCACCCAATGTTGGATGAAGCGCGCGCTTAGGGGGAGGGAGGAGGGGGAGGGGGTTAAGGCTGGTGAGCGCGCGCCTCCTCCTCTGGCTCGGCCTTGGTTGGAGCATGGCTGCCTGCTCGGCTGAGCCCACACGCGAATCACGCGCCGTATAGTTGCACGCGCCCTTCTTGATTGCTGCCAGCTTTTGGTCGATAGCAACCGTGTGTGGGGAATCTGCTATATATTACGAAATAAAGCATCCAAAAAAGAGTGAGGAGTAGGATTTTGTCGAAAAGGGAAGCGTTTGAGGGAAAGGTGAGCTGTCGAGCTCTACGCACCACGCACGAGTGCAATACTTGGCCCAGATGCACACAGCAGCGTAAACTATCTGCGGACTGTATTGTTCCAAGCCCGAGGGGTGGTTCAGCACGAGATCCCTTAAAATCTCACGCCCTACAATGCACACTCCTACTCACCATCGCAGGTGCTCAACTCGTTCGGAATACACCTTGCTGTGGATCGAGTCCAGTCGCCTGACTCGTCCTATCTTATTCTCGTGACCGGTCTTTAGCGATATAGTATATTAACTAGCCTATTAGCACGTTCTGTTGCGATATTACATGTTCCCTTAGAACTATGTGTCCTGTTAAATTAAAACGAACACGTAAGGAAATGAGTCTTTCGCAGTAGATATTCAGTTTTTACAGTACAGACAAAGAGTGTGGGCAACTTGAAGAATCCGATGAAGGAGAAAATTTCAGAGGTATCGCTGGCAACCTCTGAAATTTTCTCCTTCATTGGATTCACTGGTCCTCAGGGCTTCACGAAGCTCACTGAATGTACAAGTTATGACTCCGAGATACAACCGTGATTAGCGCATCATTTTCTTTAAGTTAATGCCCGTGCATTAGATAACGGTTTTTGACAGCTAGTAGCCGTGGGAACTGCGTTTCTCTGAATCTATCGCATGTTTTCCAATCGGAAGCACGCGAAAGTTCTTTGTTTTTTTCTTACTCGTTCGAACCTAAATTGACCATTTCAGGATACATCCAACCGGTTCCAACCGTTCATATTTTCACTCCAGAGTTGAACCTGAACAGAGCCGAAAAGTTTGACCCAGAACCGAACCCGAAAAGATTTGGGTTCGACAACGTGAATTCTTATCGCACCTAGGCTTTATAAGGATCATCGCGATGATGATGCCGACGACAAAAATTGGCGTTGGGAGTCATAAAATTAGAAATAATAATAATAATAATCTCATCAAATCAGCTTCGACTATTTTTATTGCCGCCTGTCGGAACAAACTCACAGCGTGCAAAGCGATACATCAAAAGCACTGTTTGTATGTTTGTGCCATGTAGTTGTACTCAAGCTAAAACTTTTCGTCACTGTGAGAGGCTTTCGTCTAGAAGTGGGTATAAATTAGGCTGATGATGGTGATGATTGAAATAATCACGTCAGTTTTTCAAAAAGTAAAGCCACGCAATACACAACGTTCACACAACAGACCACCATATTACTGTGCTTCATGATGCCTTCTTCCACTTCGTCGAGGCTCGCACCACTAATTTATCAGTTTAAAGCAAGTTACAGGAGGCGCAAATAAAGCATAACACTGGCGTTACCTCGTTTTCCCTTCAACGTTCAAACTACAACAGCAGTTGTAGCGTGAACACTGAGAATGCGTGCATTTATGCAGTGGAAAAGCGTATATTGCTCAAACCGGGTGATTATTGAGTTTCAGATTAACTGAGTACAACTACAACGCACAAATTTACAAACGGTGCTATTTGGTTCATCATTTAATTTACAATAACTGCTAGACGAAGGCCTCTCACAGTGTGACCCCCACTTACCCAGTACTGTGTCAACTGTCTCTATCTTGTGCCTCAAATTTCATAATTTCGTCACGCCACCCAATCTTAGGCCTTCCTAGATATTGCTTCACTTCCCTAGGCTACAGTTAACTTGTTAATGTAACAGACTGCCGGTTATCTGTTCCACGCATGTTTGTTTTCACTTGACTGCTGCAACTTGTTTGTGTGGTGCTGTTTGGTGTTTATATGCGAAACTACTTCGGATGAAGAGCTGTTGGGGCAAGCGACTGTGGTCTATTTTCTTTATTTTCATATTTTAGGTCCTGCGTCCGCACTGCCGTTATGACAATTATTAAACGCTAACTGGCCCGTCTGACGATTCTGCTGTCACAGTCCTTGCTGGTTTTCGGCGAGTAGGCCTGCGAGTATATCACCGTAAACGAATGTCCTGTTGACGCAGGCGAAGCGCGACTGGCCAGAGCTACTGCTGTCTCTAAGCTACCTGCCTTCAGCGGGAAGACTCACAGTGGTGGTGCTCAAGGCAGCAAACCTGGTGCCCGACTCCAAGGACAAACCTGGTGGGTGCCCATCTAATTGGTTATAACAGGGGCGCAAACAGCAAGCTCACAGCATAACACGGCGACCATTAGGGAAGTCCTCGAAAGGTCACATGTCAAGTAAACTTTAAACAATTAGTGCCCCATGTGACTGGCCGAACCACACTTTCCGGCGTTCCGGTTACCTGTTTTATGAGGCTCTCAAGCCTTGCCCGGAGTATAAGCAACCGGAGGAACTGCGATAGTGAATTTTTAAAACGTTATTGTTTGTGTTATTTTTATGCAAACATGAGTGCTCACCCTCTGTCTAGCTTAACAGAATATTTAGTGGAGTGTGTAACCTGCAATGGAGAAAGATCAAAATGTTTCAATACTAACGAACGTCAAGCGTAAAACGCACGTCCCAAATGAACACTGACGATAAGTAGAGATGTCCCTTGCGTCAAATGTGCGTAGCTAACTCGTAGCTCACTCTCCCTCCGTCTCATTGAAACTGGATGAGGGTGAGCTACGCGTACATTGAGCGCTGCTGGGGTGCGCCTTGGTGAAGACAAGCCTCGTTGATCACTCGTAGGCTAATAATGCGGCAAAGGTGCTCTTATTCAATTGTCGTTGAGGAAGCGGTATGCGGTACGCATTTTTAGGTGCTCGGAAATAGCCAAACACACGGGTTCACTATACAGCTGGGGGGGCATCGTCGCCCTGCCAGCGGCTGACCGGCGCTTTGCCGCCCGCGCGCGTTGCAGACACGTACGTCAAGGTGAGCCTGAGCTGCGGCGAACGCAAGCCCAAGAAGCGCAAGACAAGCGTGAAGAAAGGCACCGCCCAGCCGGCCTGGAACGAGGCGCTCAGCTTCGACGTATCCGAGGAGCAGCTCTCGCGCGCCCAGCTCTGCGTGCACGTGTGGCGACACGGCTCGTCGGGCGTCTCGTGCTCCACGTCGCTGGGCGGCTTCCAGCTCGGACCCGGCGGTGCCGACGTCACCGAGGAAGGCCAGCGGCACTGGAGGGACATGCTGTCCAACCCTCGCCGGGCTGTGGCCCGCTGGCACGCGCTCCAGCCGAATCCGTAGCCGCTGCCGTAGCGGCCGCGCGGGCGAGGAGCTCACTGGTCGGCGGGGAGAGAACCGGCGGGCCCTACTACTGCCGACGTTGTGGCACGAGTCGTGGGTCTTCGGTATTATCAGCATGGTTTCGAAACGGTTGACGGAAAACTCGAGCCACTCTCAAGTGGCAGGAGTCCCGAGCTCCCGAGGAACGCTCGGAAAATGAGTTTCTGCAAAGCTGGCGCGGCCAGATGGGTCGCACGTTGAGACACCTATACGTTTGTGTGTCTTACCGCGCAGTGAAAACATTACCTTCTACTGAGCGTTAGACAGAGTGGGTGCCAGAGAATTTCGTCGCATCGTTTCGCTGCTCGAAGGTTCATTCGACGAGCCGCTATACACAGGCAGAAGGAACGACGCAAATGGTTTCGGCGCGTGTTTTTTGATCTCCCTTTTATCTCTGCGAATTCACGATCTCGGACTGCTCACTGGAATCCCTAGTTCTAACAACTTTCCTCGCGAACGTGCTTATTTTTTTTAGTAACCGCACAACTTCTGCACACAAAGTTTTCTTTCGAAGAGAGCGTGCTGAAGAGTAGCTGTTTTCACGCGAACAGATAGGTCACATTTCCGTCGAGGTCAGTCCACGCGCAAGGCATTCTCGCGATTTCAAACGCGCAGTGAAGCGAGCAGTATGCCTTCAATGAACACAAAAGCTTGCGAACAAATGCAAAGGCAAATGGAGGAGAAAAAAGGACCGCTTCGGGAGTTCATGGTAACCCGTTGTCTCGCTGCAGAAGCCTGGCTTGATCTTCGGCCAGGCTTTGCCGTTTGGTGCGGTATGCTGCCCGAAATTGGTCTCGACTGTCCCCTCAGGGCTGCGATAACGTTGAAGTACAAACGATTCAACAGCTTTTCTTCGCTGCTAAGTATCGCACTGCGAACGATTAGCGAACAATACAGTTATGTGTTGCGGGCTGTAACAGCAGCAACGCTAACTCTGGCTGCAATCGGTGCTTGCAGATCGGTGCTTGCTGCTAATAGCTGCCATTTGGATTCCTTTTCAAGAAATTTGCAGTTTTGTCACTAAATTGCGGATCTGTCCATGTTCATCCATCCCTGATTTGCAGAGGATGAGCCTACTGAGGACGTCCAGTTGGCATAACAGAAGTCTGATTGTTACAGCCGACACAATTCGCAATTGTGTTGCGAGGTCTAAAATATGTTGCCAGTATTTTGTGTTTCTAACACTACTGCAGTACACTGTACTTGTTTATGCTGGTTAAATCACTGCTCGCGTTGATTAACCCTGCGTACTAAAGAAGAAAGATAAGCTGCGGGCATTGGTAATTTAGGTTAGGACATGACACATGCAACGTACGTACTCCTTCGGAAAAAAGAAAGTTGAGAAATGTTTTGTTCCGGAATACACTAAGTTCCTTTCTAGGGTCATCAAATAATAAAATTTTCACCGCGTAATTTCACAATGTCGCACGCGGTTCGCGCATATTTCATTTTTTCCGGTGAAATAACTAGCAGCTAATTCCCGGTAAAGATGGTGATGTAAAAAGTACCCTTGCTTTATGTCAAGAGCACACAAAAAGGACGAAACAGTAGACTGTGAGCGACACAGCCCTTGATATAGCGAAGAAGCAGCACAACGGAAATAAAAAAAAAACTAGAACAAAGAAAGGAATAAGGCCCACGGTAGAAGCAATGATCGGTCAACAGAATGTAAATATGCGTGGCTACTACGATAGCTCATTACTGTGAATTCTAACATTAATACCGTAAGAATGTGCTTTGAAAGAGCCGGTCAACAGCAGTTGGACTTGAACCGGTCGGCTTATCTTAAACTTCAGAGCAGTGCTGTCCGTCATGGCGTCTTCCAGACAAGAAATATCAACCTACGTGGTAAAGAAGCGCAAGCCGCTCGATTAGGTAGGTTTCATTCGTTTCGAGAATGTCCCAACTAGCTTTTATCCTCCTCCTCCTTTTTTTTTTGCTGCGCCACAGGATTGAAGGGCTTAGGCACAGCACCATCTGCAGCCGTTTCAAATAGCAGTACAAGTGCACGCGACAGTTTCACCACAGCTCTACAGCATTTCCCAGCGTTATGGTCAGAAGGTCTTCCGACAAATGATTTCACCCTTGCGTCCTGTGAAACAAGTGGACCCAAGCGCATCGCTGCCTCGTGAGCTCGGTCTTCACGCAAGCAGATGCGTTCACACACCAGAACCATGGCAGGTGTAAGATGTGTTGGTTGGAAGTTTTTAGGTAAGAGCTTTGTGCGGTTGATTGCGGGCCTTTGCAATGTGAAATTTCAAGAAGCTGGAATTTCAACGAATGGCGCCCACGAATGGTATTTGAATGGACGATCATGGTATTAATTTATTACAACGTAGTGGGCACTGCAGGCAAAAAACAAATAGTTTGCAGCGCACTACCCACGATGTATTTGCGTAGGGCGAGAAATCCTAATTGCGTTCGAGATTAAGACGGCTACAGCTGGGTGCGACAATTTTTGGACAAACAACGTGCGGTAGCTTCGTGCCAAAACCGCACTCCCGAGGCGTGCCTGTGGGTGCGTCAGGTCGTTGTGGCTGCATATAAGGGTCACGTGAAACAAGCTGCCACTGAAGAAAAACGGAAGCGAGTCGTAAATAATTTCCTTGCGGAAATAGACACCACAGGGCACGTAAACTTCCATAAGGATGTGATGGCGAAGAGCCGAAGCGCATTTTCAGGCGCCCGGGCAATTGGGGAAACAAGGATTCGAACGTCGGACGCTTATCCATGTAGATAAAGGGGCGCGAGGCCTACGGCAAGACTACTCAGAGGTGCAGAGAGCAACGCGATGGTAGTGCACTGTCGCAGTGGCGAGCAGACATGCGCGCGACGCTAGAAGCCCTCCATTGGCCGAGCTCCTCGCTTTGTAGTCAACAACTTGGCGTTTTGCTGCGAGAAAATGAAGAGCAGGAACGTGCGAGGGCCTATATTTTTCTGGCTCTTCTAGCCCGTCTAACTGCCGGACTGCACTGTCACCGCGTTGTCTGTCATATTTTTATCCATAGTATATAATACCCATATTATCGAAACTATACATGCATTTGATGAATTCTAGGGGTATTTTTTGGGATGACACGGACGGGGGAGATCAGGGAAAAGATGAACGGAGGCTTCTGACTACACTTAGCCCGTTCGATTCCAGCAAAGGTGCGGGAAGTACGCGTGCTACTAGGGTCTTTACCATTTACCAATGTCCTTTTCGTGGACCTCCACCACTTAGTGGAACGGGTCTCCTCAACTAGGGTTGGTTATTTTTATTCCGAGAGAAAGAATGTATTCGCGCGGGACGGCGGATATGTACGGCCTCAAGGGTGTGGTCTAACTGCGAGTACGAAATGTACAGAATGCAGGTGTAAAGCTTGTATCACATCCGCAGAGATGCACCATTTGGGCCACGGGATTCCTTCGGGTCTCGTGTGGCGTCGATAGGTTTGGCCGTCGCACGAAGATTCCTTCGTTGCATTCTTTAAACGCGGTTATACCGGGTGTGGCTATGCGACATGTCAGTAAAGTGACGCTACTGTGTATTGTTCTAGGCGTACGGCCGTGGGCTGAAGCGCACCGGTGTTTTTGGTGGCCACGAACAAGGTGTTCAGCCATGTTTTCAGCCATTTGTGATGCCCGCTTTGGTGCGGGAGTGAGTTGTTGACTCTTGAAGTTTCTCTTTGTCAGTTCTGCATGTGGTTCTCTGTTATGGAGGAATCGAGGTCGAATTCTGCAGTGCTTAAACATATACGAAAACAGAAAACAAGAACAAACACACGTGTTAAGAATAAGGCCTTAAAACTGTCCTGCAGTGTCGCTTGCACCTCGAGGCTTGTAAAGTTGTCCGTTTGCGAGGTTGTTGGTTTTTTTTCCCCACCTGCGCACGGAGACCACTTACACTTTGTTACTTATGGCACTTAGCCGAAACAGCAGAAACTGCTGTCTTCTCGTTTTCTTTCCCGCCTCCCGTCCAGGAAAGTCAATGAGAGTGAAGTTGTGATGCATTTTAGATTTAGCGCATCAGTGAGAGTGAAATACGTCGCTTACTTAAGAGGAACGCTTAAGGAAAAGGTTTTCCGGAAACTTTGTGGTCACCGACGAGGATGGGCTGTAAATGTGTTTGGTGGTGTGAGCGTGCTGATCTGATGTACGGTATGCGTTAACGGGCATTCTTGCTTTCTGGGCGCATTGCGAGAGTGCTTTCGCCCGGGCGGCGTTACTATCGGTGGCATTTGAATTGTTCGATTACATGAGGGTGCGCAGTTGTCTCCCGCCTCTTGAGAGCATTGGTCATTTGTCGATAAGCACTTAAACGTGTTGAGCCCGACAGTTAGATCTGTCTTGTGCATTTAGAGAAAACGTACGTGATTTTGCGTACAACGACGAAAAGACGCGTCAGGACAGCCGGCCTCAGATGCACGTATTTCTGTTTGTCCTGCCATGCGCTATCTTTTGTGTGTGCAGGACCAAGACGGAAGTGAGGAGATTGCTGAATTGGGTGCATTTATCACGCTGCAGTTTGGTCCAAATTGCGAATCAGGTTCGTGCTGATAGTTCAGAGCGAACCTTTAAAAAAAAGGCATCTTCGTTTGTATCATGTGATGCGGACGGGTGATATTCAAAAGCAGTCTGAATTCCTTGCGTAAATAAAGGATCTATGCTGAACTGAGTGAGGATCGTAAGAGTGCGAGTTTTTGAAAGAAATAATTTTATCAGGAACCCTAACTGTTCACTGTGGCACGACGTACAGAAATACGGGTACAAATAAGGCGGCGATGACCGTGCTAGCATGTTTCTGGTGTATCTATGCCGTTTATTGAAAGAAACTGCTAGAAAATGGAGGAACACTTTGTTCTGAAGATGTATGAAATACGGGGCACAACATCGCAACCTTGGTGATAAAGTATAGGTCCTCGCTTGGCGCTGTTTTCTCCTTGTTCATCTGCAGGGTGCACATGTATTTGTTTTCTTTTGTCACCCCGTGATGTCACCTGCCGAGAACATTGTTGTCAGCCATGAAGAACAGCGATATCGTGCTGGAAGTTGTCGAGTAATCAGGGTCCCACTTCCTTTTACCACAGGGTGTGATGACGTTTCATTTCAGCCATCCAGTTGCTCATTTGCTATGTATGGCTGCAGGCTGCACTGGGGAGAGTGCTGTGTTCTGGAGCGCTTATTCGCGATCACTCACAGCAGCGGAACATGCGAGGGAACTATAAATTATGACAAATCCTAAAGAATCTTAGTGGTGTCATGCAAGGCGAACAGAGGTGCGAACAAAAACAGCCAACTCTGTCTGAAATATCAGTCTGTCGGCCATGAAGAACAGCGATATCGTGCTGGAGTTGTCAAAGTACTTTTTGTTGATGGATTGTAGCATAATTGTATGCACATGCTCAGAAGAGGTTGCTACAAGAGAGCCTTGCCCCTTGCGCTCGTAATCTTTCTTGAAACCATAAAGGATTTCAGCATGGATGACTCCAGCAGAAGATCAAGAATTACGGCCTGGGAAAGATACTGCCTAAATGAAAATGAAAATGTGTCTCTGGAGTGTTTGCAATGAAAAGAACGTCCTTTGCTTAAAGAAAAGCTGATAATTTTAGAAAAAGGAATGAGGGGTACTTTGAAGGCTCCACAAAAGAAAGGGCTATGATCAATGTCCCGATGAGCTTTACAGGCGCATTACAGAACTGCACCATCGTGCTAAAATGTTGGATTTCAACCAAACGTTGCAGCTAAGGCACCTCATGGTGTGCACTTGATCCCGCAGAAAAGTTGGTGTACTTCCTTTCTGCTCGCCCTTGGGAGCGGATATCAAAATCTCCCGAAGCATTGTATATTTTTGTACAAAGGATTTTCACGGGCAACCTTGCTCACGACCTTGGTACAGTTAGTCCTAGTACAGTGTCCAGCGCTGGTTATTGACTTTAGTGACCACGAATACGTATTATATAAGAATCTTTGTCAGCGCAACACTCATGCCTAATTTGGTGTTCTACGTGGAGTGAGCAGACAAGAAACTAAATAGGCATGGGCTACACGAACTGAGCGACCAAGAAAGGCTTCCTGCCAAGCAAAGTGGTGCTAATTTCAGCCTGTGTTCCGAGAAGTTAAGTGTAGAAGATGCACCTCGCAACTACGTCACCCAGATGCGACCGTTCATGACACCTCTTTCTGCCTCTAGACCTGCAAATTTCGCTAATCAGTAGGGTGCAATCCTCCGGGTCTTTGATATCTATGTAATGCCTTCTTTGTTCCAAGTCATCTGAATACGAGTGTTCTTCGAAATTCGCGGGCATTCTCACCTATGATGGTACCTAGACTTGAAGGGCTAAATGTTCCTCGCACTTTCTGTGGCAGTGAAGTGATTGCGTATTGGCGCTCCCCGAAACTCCCACAAGTCGCGGAGGGTGGTCCCTACGTGGCCGCCGCGCGCTAAGTTGTCGGTGCCCTGCTCGTGTGTCGTGTCCCCCTCCTGTCCCCGGGGGCGCCTCCTTGTGATACGCGCGCCTCCCGCCGCGCAACTTTTTTTCGCGGTCCACGCTCTAGTTTTTTTCTCTGGTGTCCTAAAGCATACATATCAGAAACATATGTACAGTGTCAAAGTTTTTCCGAGTGTTTTTATGCAAAAGCGCTGCTGCTACTGCTGCTGTTGTGCGTCTCTCGTTGAGTGTTTGCCTCTTGTGTCCGCATGGGGGCGCCCCGGAGCACTGCGTTCGCCTTCAACCGTCCCTTAACAGCGATAAACACGTACACGTAGGTGGTGGTTATCTGACACATAAGCAGATTGTGGTGGTGACAAGAAGAACGAATTAGAAGAAAGCTTTATAATTGAAGCTAAAACAGGTGGCAGGAGGCTAGTTCGCTTTCTCTTTACAAACTGCAATATGGTGTTTAGAAGTACGAATGCCGAGTCATAACAATACACGAGACAGTACAGGAGCTTTACGTGAACGTTTGTGCACTTTTTTGCATACTTGTGATATTTACAGCAGTGAGCTTACCCCGCAAATTAATGTTTGAAACTTGCTGCCGCACAGCCCTTGATGACTCGCCCTTGAAAATTTAATGTATTATTGCGAACTTCATGGATGCACATGTCTCGAGGTAGCCATAATTAGGTCGGTACTGTGACACAGCTTTCCACTCATGCATCTTCTTTTATTTTGTTTAAGGTTGACTCTCGTGTCACAGGCGCTGATTGTATGGAAGTCAGCTAAGGAATAATTTGTCCCAAATGCGTCGTCACGCGTGCGATGCTGAAATACATATCACAGTCTGGGTGTAGGCCAGTTGGTGATTAATGATATGTGAGGTTACTGCAAGGAACCCACAAGACTTTAAGAAAGGGACAACAAAGCGCTTTAAAGAAGAGTACAGAGTAAGTATATCATACGTGTACCCGAACAGTTACCAGGCGCGCCCAAGCACAATGATGAGTGTTAGCGAGCTTAGCCAATATTTATTTTTGTAGTTGAAATATCAGGCGTTCACCAACCTCACGAAGCGAGTGACGTGGTACTGGTATTGAACACGCAGTCCTCGTTAAGTGGTGACTGTAGCACGCAATAGTTATAGAAATGAGGACAGCTAAAATGGCGAGATTTGAGTTCCAGCTACTTTCTGTGGTGCGCAAAGGTATCATTTCACACAAAGGCAATTTGCTAAGCTGCAGACTCACAGGAAGTTGCTTAGTCTACAAGGTGAAGTTTCTAGGTAATCTTACTAGGGGTGGGATTTAATGAGCGATGTATATTGTTAAAGAAAGTAAGAATGACGGGAAGGACAACTTTATTGCTAAAAACTGCTGCCTATAATTTCCTTTATGACAGATCACGTCACTCGTGGTACCAACCATGCCTCCACCACTTTAATCTATTTGGTCATATCTACCCTGGTTTTGTTTGTAAGTAATCCTCTGCTTGGGGTATGGTTGAAGGCAGGAGCTGTCTCCGGCATTGAATGGCTGAAAGGACCATTCTGGGTGCCGCGTCGGGTTTTCATAGTTACGTGAACTTCGGCTTCTAAACGTGCCGGATCTACAAAAACAAAGTTAAGGTGTCATGTGTCACTAAGGTTGTCAATGGACTGTTGGTTCGGGGCCATACATTGGTTCGGGCCATTAGTGTTATGGCATAATGAAAGCACAACTTGCTTTGATCTACTTCACTAGACGCAGGCGTCCAGCGCATTGAACGGTGCTTGGCAAACGAGGTTGTCGTCGAATAAAGTAGGTTCGACCTTTCCGCAGAAATAATGTCACTATCGTTGTCGATACACTCGGTGGTGCTCCCACATTTACTGTCTAAATTTTGTGCTATGCGAACCTGTCTTGAAAACTGCAGTTCGGCCTGTTGAATTGCTGTTGCCCATATTTAAGCTCATGAATTAGAGTAAAGTTAAGGCTAGAGTCCTAGCTGGCGAGGTTATTCTGGCTACGTTACGCACTGCGTGACTACATGGATGGCACGTGGACCTTGTATTGCAACTGTTGTTCCTGGCGTTTTGGTTTTTATCTCATTAACTATTCGCACGGCTACCAGTGAAGTAGCAAAACCTCTCAGAAACGATTATAGTTACCTGCTTGACGTTTATATTATACTCTCGACCTTGAAGGGGTCGAAAGGCGAACAATGTGAAAGACACACGGATATATCGGCCTTTCGGCTGGCAGTAAGACTGCCAAGTGACAAAACGGTTCCAGTAGGACAGACTTGCAGTGACACTATGGCGCACAACAGCGTAAAACCTAAAGAAAAACAGTCATATGACACGTGGAATTCGGTCGCTGCACCCTGAAGAGTTACTTGTCACCCATGGCTGCCCCCAGCAAAGTGCTTTAGGTGCTGTTCGAGGCACGCGTTGCTCAGCGCGATCCCCACCTCTCCCTTCTCTGGAGTCCTCGTGGGGAGGAGCTGCTGCTGTACATGTTTCAAGAAATATATAATACGACCTGTTTCCGAAAACGCCTGCGCCTCTTTTCTTCTTCAGAACAGGCGACATCAGACGGGGTGTCGCTGCCGCAAAGCGAAGAAGTGCTGCAGAGACTGAAGGCTTATTCGCCGAGGAATACTCGACCGATGACTTTCAGCGGCCTGTGGGGTGTATTGTTTTTTAGTGCTGTACAAACAAAATAATTGTTTGTGGGTTATGATTTCGGCATCAAACACAGAAGAGTAATAGCCATATTACCACGTGGTTCCTCTTATTGGCACTTGCAGTTGAAAATACTTTTCGTTCCAGCTTCAGCCATCGCGCTAGCTATTAAAACTAAGGACGCTCTGGGACAATCGTCGATAACTCTTACAGAATCCCAAGTCGCATGTAGACTATTCCTCACCGGGAGGCTACCACACAGCACCACTCACCTATTAGGATCCAACCTAACGCAGAAACACATGATCATCTGGTGCCCGGGTCACGCAGGACTCGAGGGCAATGAGAGAGCGCACGGCGCAGCTCGTGCTTTTGTCAACCGAGCGGCCGACCACTCTGACGAAAACCCCTTTTTACCACGAGACATCCTTGAGCACCAGCGGCGCGAGCGAAGAAAGTACAGTCCACCACACCCTGACCTATCCAGGCAGGACTCTTATGACTGGCGCCGAATACAGACGCACACATTTCCAAACCTTTATTTGAAAAATGCCATTCACCCAACGCTGTACAGCGTTCGCTGTCCTTGGTGCGGAGGCCGGCCAGCTCTCGCCCACATTACGTGGCACTACCAGAACAGGCCACCCAAAATTAGTACACCGAAAATAGCCGGCAAACTTTCCGGAAGGGAGCAGTGGGAGACTTGTCTCGGCAGCGAGGATCGGGAGATGCAACTAGCGCTCCTCGACCAAGCACGGCGGACCGCTCAAGCCAGTGGGGCCCTGGACTAGGGGCTCCACCCACTCGCTTTCTGCATTTTTTTCTTTTAAATGGACGTTTTGAAATATATATATATATATATATATATATATATATATATATATATATATATATATATTGTTTATTACTGCGAATAGCATTCTTTCATTATTTCAACTGTTTTAATTATATCAATGTCATGATTTCAACTGTTTAATTATACCTATGTCATGACAGCTTCGTAATATACTCTCGTCATGCCGCCGTCGTCACGCCTTCCATTCTGAGCCAGTGACCCAAGTTATCTAACGGCTTTGGCTACTAGGCTACGGCTATGGCCTTACAGTCGTGATATCTTCGTGGTAATTGCATCACCGTCGTTCCAGCTTTGTATTCCGACGCTTGTCATGGCATCGTCGTCACGCCATCCCTGTCACGCAGTCGTCACGCATTCTTTGTCACACCGCCATACTGCTTCCGTCGTTGTTGTTCAATCGTCTTCATTCCAGCGTCATGATCTGACTCTCTTAATGCTGTCGTCGTCATGGCGTCGACTCCGACTCACTGGTCCACTTTGTCTAATAGATTGGGTCATAGATATGTGTTCGAGGTCATGATGCCGTCGCGGTAGTTGCATCTTAATGATTACAGCTTTGTCATCCGACTCTTGTCATGCCGTCATCGTTACACCATCGTCGTCGCACGGTCGTCGTCATGCCGCCGTCGTCACGCTGTCGTTCTAGCATTTTCATTGCGTCAGTATTGTCGTGCCATGGTCGTCGTGCAGTCATTGTCATACCACCCTCTTCGTTCCATCGACGTCAATCTTTCTTCGTCCTAATATTGTAATTACACAGTGGTAATTCAATCGTGATTATGCCACCCTTGTCATAGCTTTGTCTCCCAACAGACACTATTATGCCTCCATCGTCAGACCCTCGTCATTGTCACTGCATCTTCGTCATTCTACTCATACCATCGTCATCGTACATATCTCGTTATACAGTCGTCGTCATGTCATTGCCATCATACATTTGTCATTTAATTGCCCTCATGCCATTGTCATTCCATAATCTTCACTCCATCGTTGCCATACAGCCATTGTCGTACCGTCGTCGGGATGCCGTCGCGGTTGCTTCATCGTCATCACTGCAACTTCGTCGTCAACTCTCGTCACGCGCCGTCGTCGTCAAACCCTTGTCACCATGCCATCGTCGTCATGTTGTCGTTTCGCCATTGCCTTCAGTTCAGTGTCCTCATCCCATTGTCGTCACGCCATCGTCGCCATAACACGTTCGTCGATTTATCGGTGTCATTTTTTGTTCGTCATTGTACCGTAACCGTGCTGTCGTCATTCAATCGTGATTATGCGTGCCGCTGTTGCCATGCCATCGTCGCCATTACGTCATCGCCCCACATTCCCCATTATGCATTCGTTGTCTTACTGCCGTCGGGCCGTCTTGGCCATGCCATCGTCGTCATTCGCGCTTCATCTGGTTGTCGTCATACTGTCGTCGTCACTATAGTCGGCGTTATTTCATTGTCCGCATGTCATCATCGTCCCGATGTCGTTATTTTATGGTAGTCAGAAATAACGGCATCTCATGTTCTGATGCCGTCGTCATCATGCGCTTTCGTTGTTCGATTGATAGAATTCCTTTTTTTTTTGGCTATCGAGTCGTCAATACGTCTGCATCGTGCAGTCGTCGTCATGCCTACATGCTCGTTGATATGAACTTGGCGAGGGAGTGCCATAGCAAAGTGAGACGATATCGGAATAAGTTGCATATAACCGAAGCAAAGAAAGTCTCGTAATTACCATTACGCGTATTAAATAAACGTCACTTCAGGAACATCACCTTTCATTGCATTACTCGATTGCTATTCGCATTATAATCCTCTATAGTCATCACAGATTAGCTCTGCCGTAATTTTTACGCTGTGTATTGGTAATATAGGCAATGCATTATGTTATTGATTCCTGTGGTTCATTACTTGTGTTGAGCACAAGGAGCAGTAGTACATTAAAAAAAAGGCGCGCAATGTGACATACAAGAAAAAAAAAGATTAGGGTGAGCATGCAAGGGTGAGCAGAGAAGGCTGGTGGCTTCATGCGTGCTGTCTTCATGATTCGTGATGGATGTCACGGGATGTTTCGAGACGCGCAACAGCTGAAAATGGTGAAACGAGTGGACAAGGACTTGACACGTGTCGGACGAGGACGC
Source organism: Dermacentor andersoni (assembly GCF_023375885.2). Lineage (NCBI taxonomy): Eukaryota > Metazoa > Arthropoda > Arachnida > Ixodida > Ixodidae > Dermacentor > Dermacentor andersoni. Next base: position 90,142,418 of record NC_092823.1, on the reverse strand, counting down.
GTGCGGTGTCGGCGCTCATCCCACCAGCGTCGTGACGGTGAGAGCTCACGTTCAGGGTTGTTCTTGTTTGTCTTTGTGCACGTGGCGCAATGGTCATATAGTTAGCGAACTCTTACTGCCGCTTATACTGCCCCTGGAACTACGAGCCTTACTTGATGATTATGAATTAATTTTGTTGGCACAAAGACAATGTATGGCTGCAGAGCGCGAGGGCCATGGTAACGAGCTGTCAGTCACACGTGAAGTATGAATGTAATGAGGCTATACAATGACCAGTAACATCGCTTCTAGACAGCCTCAAATGTGCATTTTGTAATGATGAACACAGACAATATTCGGTGGACGCGGAGATGACAAAGGGAGCAGCCCTGATTACCAGCCCGGACGACGTGACAGATCAGCTCACTGTCCTGGCGTGAACTGCTTTTCTGCGGCCAAGCTGCTCCTGATAAATATATTGTCACGTGATAGTGACGGTGAAAAACACAGCGGTAAAACTGTGAATGACGAAACTAACTTTTTTACTGGGCGAACTTGTGCCCACAAAAGCAAGTTACGGTTAAAGACAGCAATTGCGGCGAACACGGTCGGCGATCGTTGAAAATCTAATCAGCGGGTCAAGCGCGTCGGCTTTTGTACATCAGTCATCGAAGGTTGCAGAGTAATACATGAAGGTGCACCCTGCGCTGAGCGATAACGTTTGTTACACGATGAAACGCGATCACCAGATAAACGAGTACACCTGTCAATATCACCTTTTAATTTGGTGAAGGTGTGGGGTGCACTTCAAAGCGGAAGCAGCAAAGCCGCGCCTTGCTGCCAACGTCAACAATGCAGGCTGTAGCCATGAAAATATTTCCCAGCCTCCGGACATCGTCTGTTCCAGCGGGATACAGCGATATTCCGCGGAAATGGCGACTAAGACGTTGGGAAGAGAACGTCACTGAGCTTAACAGTGCAATTTTTTACTTGACTGGTGTCACAAATTTGTGGTGCTGCTAATAATCAGACATGACCGAGTAGGCTTCATTTCAAACGAGGTTTGCCGAAGTTTTCACGAATTATATTGGAAGTCGTCAATATGTGCAAGCGCATAAATTCATCAACGATCAGGTCACATAAGATCCATCAAATCCTTATATGAATAGCGAACGACGCTTTTCGAATGTTATTAGCCGAAGACCCACAAGCCGTCGCCGAAGTCATCAATTTTTGCTAGAGATTTCACGAATGATGACAGCAACGTGCTCTAACGTGACGACTTCTGGCGCAAGATGACCATGTCGCAACCTTGGCTCCTGGCCCTAAAAAATTATCACAGTTGCGCCATAAGGGCGAAGCAATGTATGCAATAGCAACATGTTAGAGAGAGAGAGAGAGAGAGAGAAAAGGATGCATAGAAAGGCAGGGAGGTTAACCAGAGGCCGTTCCGGTTGGCTACCCTGCACGGGGGGACGTGTGAAGGGGGATAAAAAGAGAAAGAGAGCGGAAGGGGGAGATAGAAAGAAATAGAGACGAGCACGACCAAACCGCGTACACTACAGAGCGGTAGGGGGCGGCGTTCTTGCAGTCTATCGTGAAGCCCCACAGACCGCAGGAACCTCAATAACGCGAGCAAGGCCTTTATCGTGGGTGATCTGTTGGAGTACTCACCTAAAGCTTTCAGTTTTGATAGCTGGTCCAGTACTCTGCACAGCACTTGTCTCTGAGCACTATATCGCGGGCAGGCACAGATAATATGTGCGAGCGTCTCATCGATGTTGCATGTGGCGCACGTGGGCTGTTGGCCAATTGAATAAGGAAAGCATACGAGTTCGTGAATGCAACGCCTAGCCACAGACGGTAGAGCATGGTCTGTTCACGTCGTGGTAACCGATGCGGTAGGTGAATCCGTATGTCCGGAGACAACGAACGCAAACGACACATGGTGAAAGTGTTCGAGTCCCACAGAGGCAAAGTACATTCACGGGACATCAGTCGCAGCCCAGCCGCAGCGTCTTTTTGCGAAAGCGGAATCAAGACACGCTGACCACTTTCATGTGCAGATCGGGCGGCTTCGTCGGCGTGGTCATTCCCGCTGAAGCTGCAATGACCTGGAAGCCAATTAAAGATTTTGTTGTGTCCCTTGTCATGGCTGCGATTATACATGTGTCGAATTTCTGAGGGGCAACATGTTATGTTGCAACAAGTGTAAGGCTCGTAGCTGTAGTGGCAGTATGAATTGAAGTAAACGTAAGCTGACTATGTAAAGTTCGGGTTGTGGCGTGTGTAGACACACCTAAGAATTTACCTTTGGCATGTTGAGACGTAACAGGTGGTTCATACAAGGATGCGGGTCACCACTCGACGCTTGTGTTGGTGGTTACGTAGGTTTGACGTCAGGATAGTGGAAGGAAAAACGGAAATAGTTCCGCGTTGTAGGGTTCATGAGCGGCACACGATAGAAAATATCAAACTTTACGCACAGTAATCCGCGTAATATGATTCTGGAATACCTTTGATCAACAGGAAGTAACCGAATCGCAGGTGATCCTGAGCTAAATATATATAGCGCGGGGTGAGCTTAAGAATTGGCGATTCACACTAACGCCCCTACCCGCCGGGGTAGCTTAGTGCTATGTCGTTGCGTCGTTTAGCATGACGTCAGCAATTTGTTTCAGGCCATCGCGGCCGCATTCCAGTGAGGTCGGAATGCAAGAATGCCCGTTTACCATGCTTTGTATTCGCGTCAAAGCAGGGGGACGAAAAAAAAAAAATAACGCGGTTTGGTTAGGGTTCGGGTTCGACGCGCTCCGATTTCGTTCCGGTTCAGTTCCAGTTCGCTGAACTAAAAATTACGAACAGTTAGAAGCACTGAAGTGGCTCAAAAACGCAGTAAACTTAATCCTTCCACTGACAATAAGCCACACAGTGCTATCGAGTTGTCCACATGGCACATGCGCAAGTTTCTTCAGGAGAAGGAGGCATGGCTCACAACAATCACTTCCTATGAATAAATATCAACGAAGTGTAACGTTATACACCTACAGCAGGCATAACATCAACACAGCCATCTTAGCAGTGAGTGAGTGAAGTAACTTTATTTCGGTCCAGAGAAGACGCAGGGGAGACCCCGCGCCACCCGGCTAGTCCCACGTAGGGACCGCCAAGCCGAGCTTGATGGCCCGATCGCGGGCACTCTGGACGGCCAGGGTTTGGTCGTTGAGTTCGGGGCTGCCCAAGAGCGCAGCCCACCTATCCCCGCTGAAGGAGGAGCCGATGGCTTCACACTCCCACAACACATGGTCCGATGTTGCCCTTAGTCCACAGGCAGGACAGTCCGCACTGGGATATCTTTCAGGATATATGGCATGAAAAACCGGGAGGTTAGGGTACGCACGGGCTTGTAAAAGTCGAAGGGTAACCGCCCGCGCCCTACATAAGGCGGGGTGCGGGAAGGGGAAGACCCGTCTTGACAGATAGTAGTGCTTGGTGATCTCATTAAACGTAAGCAAGGGTTCCCCGCGGGGCTGAGGGACTGCTGAGGCGGCGCGGTCAGTGAGTCCTCGCGCGGCCTCGTGTGCGCCCTCGTTAGGGTTAGAGTGAGAACCCTCAATCAACCCCAAATGAGCGGGAAACCAAAAGAGAGAATGCGGAGAGATACTTTTGGCGCTTTGGAGAATGCGGAGGGCTTGGGGGGAGACCATACCGGTTTGGTAGGCCTTAATGGCTGCCTTGGAATCAATATACATTGCCTCTCTGCGACCATCGAGCACAGCCAGCGCGATTGCAACCTGTTCGGCTACCACGAGCCTCGAAGTGCGTACCGTAGCGCAGCAAGTGAGCCTTGAATTGGAGTCTACGATGGAGACGGCAAATGCCTCTTGTTGGGCATATGCCGCGGCATCCACGAAGCTTGCCTCAATGTGGTTATTGCGGACATGCTCGAGTAGAGCTGTACCCCTGGCCCGACGTCTGCCGACATTGTTTGCGGGGTGCATATTGCTGGGTAGGGGTGCGATGTGCAGTTGAGACCTGATGTCGCTGGGAATCCGCACGGCGTCAGGGCACTGGTCGACAGGATTGAGGCCGATCTCGTCGAGTATCTTGCGGCCCGTCGGAGTGCCGGATAGCCTGAGCAGCTGTGAGTGCTCTTGTGCCTCGATAATCTCTTCGAGCGTGTTGTGGACTCCGAGCTTCAACAGGTTTTCGGTGTGGGTGCTTGCAGGCAAGCCGAGGGCAAGCTTAAAAACCTTTCTGATGAGTGAATTGAGCTTGTTCCTTTCAGCCACATGCCAATTATGCATGGCAGCCGAGTATGAAAGGTGGCAGAGAACAAAAGCATGTATAATGCGGATGAGATTGTCTTCCTTGATTCCCCGGTGCCTGTTGGCGATCCTCCGAATGAGGCCGAGGGCACTCTCCGTCTTGGCGGTGATTTTTCTCAAGTGCGGTTCCATTGGAACCGTTAGACTCGATATACATCCCCAATATTCGGAGCGAGTCCACTGTAGGCACCGGAGACCCGTCACCAGTGAAAAGCCGTATTTCGCTTTCGGACGCCGGTTTCCAATCACGATGGCCGCCACCTCTGGGTCTTTTCTTGTAGAGAAGTAGCTCAGATTTTGAGGGAGAACGTCTGAGCCCAGTGGGGCGGAGGAAACGCTCGGTCGCATCGATGGCGCTCTGTGTGGTGGCTTCAACTTGGCCGTCGCTCCCGCCGACGCACCAGATGGTGATGCCATCTGCGTAGATAGTATGGTTGATTCCTTGAACCTTCGCGAGCTCCATAGAAAGCCCGATCATTGCGATGTTAAATAATGTTGGCGAGATGACTGAGCCCTGAGGCGTGCCGCGTGAACCGAGGGTGATCTCTTGCGAAAGGTATCCTTTGATCTTGAGCTTGGCAGTTCTCTGGCTAAGGAAGGATCGGACGAAGTCGTAGGCCCTCTTCCCGAGCCCGAGGCCGGCAATAGACTGGAGAATGAACTCGTGTGAGATATTGTCGAACGCCTTCTGCAGGTCTAGTCCAAGGATGGCTCTGGTATCTCCCGTGCTCCGGTCGATGATCTGATGCTTTATCAGCTTCATGGCGTCCTGTGTCGAGAGGCCGGCTCTGAAACCAATCATATTGTGGGTGTACATGTCATTGGCCTCGATGTGCACCTTGAGCCGGTTGAGCAGGTTAGCAGTGGTGTCTATATATAGAGTCGGCAGCATGCGGTGTCCTTCGCGTCCATGCCGCCGTTCCATTCTTCCCGCACTTCTTAAAATCGTCAATGATACTTCAGTGAGTGAAAAAAAAATGGCAGAAAATAGCCTTCTAAGATGTATGAGAGCGCACATTTCAATATTTCTAGACGCACAATATAACACTGACAAGCGAATTATCATACGACTCTTTCTTCGTAAATGCCACTTTGAAATTTAGATATACTTTATTGAAAGCAATAAAATAAAAATATTGCATCCGAATATATTTAAAACTTAAAATGAATTATTGGGTTTTTTAT